>NC_067247.2:391424710-392049710 GCF_019359855.2 Lolium perenne
TTTATTATTGCCTCTTGGGCATATCTCCAACAGCGATATCTCCACAAAAGATAATTTGTGCCATCAAAGATAATTGTGTCATTGTGCACTATATTACTAGCCGACATCTTTACTCTCAAGGCAGTGAAACCTTAAACAAGGAGAGATCTTGCTCTAATACCAATTGAAAGGATAAGATGTCGCCTAGAGGGGGTGAATAGGCGTTTTAAAAACTCTTATGGATTTGGCTTGTAAGAATGCGGAATTAAACTAACGTTTATTTTACAAGCACAAATCCTAAATATGTTAGGCTCACCTAAGTGCAACAACAACAACTAGAGCTAAGCAAGATAGCCACAACATATATGTAGCACAAGTGATAGCAAGATATATAAGCACGATGGCTATCACAAGGAAACTAAGCTCGGGTATAGTAATAACCGAGGCACGTGAAGACGAAGATGTATTCCCGTGTTCCCTTCCTTTGCAAGAAGGTACGTCACGTTTGGAGGGGTGGGGATCCCACGAACGATTTCCCAACGCCACAAAGGCTCACCCTATTCTCCGAGCCTATCCCACTGACATAGGCATCCCCAATGGGCCTGCCAAAGATAGTACCCGGGGTTTATTGAAGGCCCACTACCCGAAGAATAAGAAGATTCCGAAGCCCAAGATATTATTAAGGAAAGCTAGAATTGTAATAGGAAGTGTTATTTGTGAATCTTGCGGGATGAGTTAGAAACCTTCCCGGACTCTGTAACTTGTACAAACACGAATCCCTCGGCTTCGCCTCCTATATAAGGGGGAGTCGAGGGACAAAGAAAGGATCGAATCATTGTTTCCCAAACCCTAGCTTTTACAATCGTCGAGTACTTTTCGGCTGAAACCTTCGAGATCTACTTGCCCTCTACTTCTAACTAAAACCCTAGTCTACAATCCGTATGCATTGACAAGTTGATACCTTGTCAATTGGCGCCGTCTGTGGGAATTAGAGGCGACAAGGATCTGATCTCGATGGCACGTTCAGGATCGTCGACTTCATCGGCAGCAAGCAACATCATGGACAAAGGTAAACAGATCGAAACTGGTCTCGTTGATTTTATACCTCACCCGCCCTCCCGTGTGGATGCATATACGTATCTGGAGGAGCCCATGGAGATGACGTTCGGAAGGTTCCACTATCGCGTCGGGAAGGAAGGAACGTATCGTCTCGAAATTCCGACCTTCTCGAGGTTTTCTGTGGAACATACTGAATCTTCAAGCTCGGCATCATCGGTCGAGTCTGGCAACGAAGAAACCTCTTCGCCACGCTTCATCAGCACCAGGGCAAGCGAAAAACTCGCCAAGATCTTCAGCGACATGTCTTTCGAGTCGTCTGCGGACTCCTATATAAGCAGCGATTCTGAGAGTGTTGATAGCTTCGATTTCATCGACAAGTCCATCACCATTGGAAAGGTCTTCACCAATCTCTATGATGGTGTCACCGAATCCAGCAAGGCGCAGAATTCAAAATATCATCAAATCTACGCCATTGGAGAAGCAAGTCGCGATCAGGAGGAAACATCGGAGGCTTTCGACGATTTGGGAAATCCATACGTCGATCCCTCTGACCTAAGGCGAGGTTTAGGCACCAATTACGTCGGGCCTATACCACGTGTGAGAGTTCAACTGCCACAAGCAGCGTGGGACAGAGCCGCAAGAGCCATGGATGGTTCAGAACCAATGGCGACAACTGCCACGGTTGAAGAATTGCAGGCATACCAATATAGACTCGCTCGAGCTGGAAGGTAATTGGAAAAACAGACAGCCGCTATGAACAGAAGAAGGGAGGTAGCTTCCGCGTCAAGCAGGCGAAGGGCAGATCTAAGTCGACAATCAGGAACTTCGGGAAGCAATCACAGGGAAGCTCGCAACAGGGCAAGGTCTCGACTAAACAATATACCTGAAGCAGAGAGGGAAAACCTAGTCAAAAATCTCGACATGTCCTTTATGACGATAGATACAAGGGGAAACATTATCCTGAAAACACCAGAAGCGGGATACATGGCGGCGCAAGCTTTCATCCTCGCATCCAAACCACCTGCCGGGGATCCTAGAGAGGCACTGTACAACATGGCCATGGCGGGAGTTGGAGCCATGGGAGCGGCGTTCGTAAATTCACCTCCCGAAGGATCAACAAGGCAAAATAGTCCACGCCCTGCTGTCGTAGAAGTAGTTCCAGAAAGAACAGGTGAAGCAAGGGATGCGGAAATCCAAGCAAGGGTAGACAGAGCACGACAACATAGAAGGGAACATCGATATTCTCCATAGATAGCCGAAGAGGACATGTGTGGGCTTCCATGTTTTACGAGGAGGGTCCGAAAAACTCGGGTGCCTTCAGGGTTCAAGTTGCCTGATAATTTCAAAAAATTCGACGAATTGCAAGATCCTGAGGATTGGCTGGTAGATTATCTCGAGACAGTGAAATTGATAGGCGGAACAAGGGCAACGGCGATGCAAAGTATTCAGGTGCACTTGAGTGGAGCTGCAAGATCCTGGATAAAGAAGCTTCCTTCCGGTTCCATCGATAGCTGGACGGACTTCGAGGACATATTCGTCAAGAACTTCCGGTCTACCTGCAAAAAACCTGCGACACTCGAGGAACTGAGGTCATGTCGACAAAAACATGATGAATCAATGAGGAAGTACATCCAAAGGTGGAACATCATCAAAAACTCGGCAGAGAACATATCGGATGAGAGAGCGATAGATGCGTTTGTGGCAGGAGTTCGACGAGGAGATTTTGTGGAGGACTTGGGAAGAACCAACCCAAGAACAGTATCAGCATTAATGGAGATAGCGAACAGATGGGCAGATGGCGAGGATGCTGTGCAGAATAAACGACACAGGTCACCTGAGGAGGACTGTAGTCGAAATTCGCAAAATAGACAACGATTTTCTCGATTCTCGAGTTATGATCCACCAGGCCAAATTTCGGCAGGGTTTCGAACAAACTTTGGAGGAAGCAATAGAGATAATTATCAACAAAGCAACGAGCAGCGAAGCGACAACAGAGATGATTCCCGAAATAACAGGCCAAATAACGGGCCCGGGTTCCAGAGGCCTTTTGTGTCCCCTGAGGATATGATGAACGGTCCGTGTCAGATGCATTTTTATGTCGACAATAACGGGAAGAGGTAGTCGGGACATTTGCAGAAGGACTGCCGAAATTTTCAAGCAATGATGAGGTTCGCTGGGCAAGCCAATGCCCAGGCAGCAAGTCGAAATCCCCAGGGACCTAGGAGTGAGATCCACCTGCCACCTCCTCCCGCAATTACAGATGAAAATCGACATCAACTCAGAATAGCAGCAGCACCAGCACCACCTCCTTATGTTGATCCCAACTCCCATGGAGCGGTGTCGATTATTCAGAAAGGCAGACCATCCAACAGAGCTCAGAAAGTAATCTCGCGACAGGTGTTCATGGCAGAGAAGATGCCTCCACCAACAGTCGAGTACCTCAATTGGTCGGGACAAGATATTGGCTTCACAATTGCGGATCACCCGCAGCAAGTTCCTCGACCAGGGCAATCAGCGCTTATTTTGCCAGCAGTAATCGCAAGATTCGATGTATCCCGAGTTTTCATCGACGGAGGAAGCAGTCTAAACCTTATGTATGCAGATACACTAAGGAAGATGAACATATCCTTGGAAAACCTCAAGCCAACGAATACGCGTTTTCACGGCATCACGCCAGAAAAGCCAAGTTACCCATTGGGGAAGATCAATCTCGACGTTCAGTTTGGTACCCGAGAAAACTACAGGATAGAAAGGCTGGAGTTTGAAGTCGTGGATTTCCCATCGCAATACCACGCCTTGCTAGGGCGCCCAGCATACGCCAGGTTCATGGCGGTGCCGCATTACACATACTTGTTGTGGAGGATGCCTGGACCTAAGGGGCCAATCACAATTAAAGGCAGCTTCGCGCTGGCCGATAAATGTGATAAGGATTTTCATCGGCTCTCATAAACCTTCGGGATGCAAGCAGAATACATGGAGTCGAGGCTTACGACCGATTACGATGTATTGCCAGATGTAGGGAAGCCTAATAAAGAATCAGCTTTCAATACTACAAAGGATTCCAAGGAAGTACAGATCCACCCGACAGACCCGAAGAAAACGACGTCCATTGCAACAAACATGGACCTCGCATAGGAAAGCGCGCTCGTCGAGTTCCTCCGTGAGCACTGGAAAATCTTCGCATGGTGTCCAGCCGACATGCCAGGAGTACCCAGGGAACTTGCCGAGCACCACCTAAACTTGGATCCAATCGCAAAACCAATCAAACAACCTCTGCGGCGTTTTTCGGAACCAAACCGCAAGGCTATGCTGTCGGAAATCGATAGACTCAGAGAAGCTGGTTTTATCAAGGAAACATACAGAAGCCACGTGTGTAGCTAACCCAGTGCTGGTGCCGAAGAAAAACACAAAAGTCCTTCGCATGTGCGTTGACTTCACGTGTCTCAACAAACATTGTCCAAAGGATCACTTTCCCCTCCCAAGGATCGATCAAATTATCCACTCCACGGCAGGATGTGAACGTCTTTCCTTTTTGGACGCGTACTCTGGTTATAACCAGATCAGGTTAAAAGAAGAAGACGAGGTCAAAACAGCGTTCATCACACCGTACGGCGTGTTCTGCTATCGAACAATGCCTTTCGGTCTGAAAAACGCGGGAGCAACATATCAGCGGATGATGCAGAAGTGCTTGGCAACACAGATTGGGAAGAACGTACAAGTATACATCGATGACGTCGTCATAACAACAAAGAAGGGGGACACACTAATCGAGGATTTGAAGGAAACTTTCGACAATCTCGATAAGTTCTGTCTCAAGCTCAACCCGACAAAGTGTTCTTTCGGCGTCCCTGCAGGAGAACTTCTCGGGTTCTTAGTTTCAGCAAGAGGGATCGAAGCAAATCCCGAAAAAATCCAGGCCATCGTAACAATGAGGAAGCCAACAAAGTTAAAAGAAATACAGCAGTTAACCGGGCGAGTCGCAGCTTTAAGAAGATTCGTCGCCAGGTTGGGAGAAAAGGCGCTACCGTTCTACGCCTTGATCAAGCAGGGAGATAAGTTCCAATGGAGCGAAGAAGCAGACAGAGCCTTTGAGGATCTCAAGCGCAAAATTTTGACACCACCAATTCTGGTGGCGCCGAAAGAGAAAGAACCTCTGTTGCTGTATATTGCGGCCACACCTCAGGTGGTAAGTACAGTACTTGTCGTGGAAAGAGAGGAAGAAGGAAAGCTCCATGGAGTGCAGAGGCCAGTATACTTCATCAGCGAAGTTTTATCGCCTTCAAAACAGAGGTATCCTCAGTATCAAAAGCTAGCATATGGAGTGCTCACAACAGCAAGAAAATTGCGACACTATTTTTCGGCACACCCGATAATAGTGGTTAATGAGGCACCTTTGTCCAATATACTCAACAATCCAGAAGCTACGGGTCGTGTCTCCCTTTGGGGAATAGAACTTTCCCCTCGGGACATCACGTATGAAAAAAGAAAGGCAATAAAGTCACAGATTCTACCAGACTTCATCGCAGAGTGGATGGAGCTACAAACCACGGGACCACCAGATTTATCGAGAACTTGGACTATGAAATTCGACGGGTCCAAGAGATTAGAAGGAGCTGGAGCAGGCGTGATACTAATCTCACCTGAGGGCGACAAACTGAAGTACGTTTTGAGGATGACTTTCCCAAACGCATCCAACAATGAGGCAGAATATGAAGCCCTCATACACGGGATGAAGATGGCGAAAGCTTGTGGCGCAACTCGATTAAAAATCTTTGGCGACTCACAGTTGGTAGCTCAGCAAGTCATGAACCAATGCGATGCAGTCAATGATAGCATGATAGCATACAAGGAAGTCTACAACGAGCTTGAGAAGCTGTTTGATGGGTGCGAAGTAAATCATATAAGCAGGTTGAGCAATGATGAAGCCGACATTCTCGCAAACATCGGGTCACAATGCCTTGCAATTCCACCAGGTGTATTTTGGGAAGAGATAGCGGAGAGGTCTACGAATTCGACAAAATCAAAAACGAAGGAGAAGGACAAGAAACCCTTGGGGGCTCAAGAAACACCAAAGGATGAAGAAGAGGAACAGGACCTGGTTATGATGGTACAGATACCATGGATGCAGGTGTACATATCATACATCCTAAAGAAAGAAATACCCGACGATCCAGTTGAAGCAAGGCGAGTTATCAGACGATCTAAAGCTTTCACCGTGGTCAAAGGGGAGTTGTACAAACGAAGTATTTCGGGAGTACTTCAAAGGTGCATCACACCCGAGGAAGGCAGGATGATCTTGAAAGATGTGCACGAGGGAATTTGCGGTCACCACGCAAGTAGTCGAGCTATTGCAGCCAAGGTCTTTCGAGCTGGATTTTACTGGCTAACAGCAATCGAGGATGCGAAGGAGATAGTAAGAACTTGCGATGCGTGTCAGAGATTTGCCGCAAAACCGCACTCCCCGGCAGCAGAGCTGATGCCAATACCATTGTCGTGGCCCTTTGCTCAATGGGGCCTAGATATGGTGGGGAAACTACACAAGTCCTGGCCTGGTGGAAAGGAGTATATGCTCGTAGCTATCGACAAATTCACAAAATGGATAGAAGCAAAGCCGATAAATTCACCAGACGGGGCATCTGCCGTTAAATTCGTAAAAAGCATCGTCTTCAGGTTTGGAGTGCCTCACAGCATCGTCACGGACAATGGTAGTAATTTCACATCCCATGAATTCAAGGATTACTGTGAAGAAGTGGGTATCAAACTACACTTTGCGTCAGTTGCACACCTGCAAACTAACGGTCAAGTCGAGAAAGCCAATGGCATCATCTGCAACGGCATGAAGAAATGCTTGTTAGCACCATTGGAGAAGGCACGACACACCTGGCCAGAGGAGCTGCCTAGTGTGTTATGGAGTATACGAACAACACCAAATACAGCGACACAAGAAACGCCGTTTTTCTTGGTCCATGGAGCGAAAGCGGTATTGCCAATCGAAATAGAACATGATTCTCCACGAGTCGTGGAATATGATGAAGAGGCGTCGAGAAAAGCACTAGAGGACGACGTCGATGCACTCGATGAAGCTCGAGACGAAATACTTTCACGGGTAGCCAAGTATCAGCAGGACCTGAAGAATTACCACAGCCAACGTTTACGACCAAGATCCTTTCAAGTGGGAGATCTAGTTCTACGACTCAATCAACAACGCACTGAAAAACTCGAGTCACCATGGCTTGGCCCTTATGTCGTCACGGAAGTCATCGAAGGAGGAGCATACAGAATCAAGGACAAGAAGTCAGGGGCTCCCGAGAAAAACCCCTGGAACGTGGCACAGCTAAGGCGTTTTTACGCCTAGTGTCAAAATATAGTCCTTCTTGTAAAAATACAATGTACTGAAACGCCCGCGAGTTTTCAGATGCGCTCTTTTCCTTTTTCGGGGCACCGAGTGGGGCCAGAAAAGGTTTTTAATGAGGCGGGCTCGCGGTGCTGCAATATAGTAAAGATAGTTGAGATATATATTTCTTCGACAGGCTCGGGGGCTCATGCCTTCAACTTACAATAAACTTGAAAATATTTCGCCTTGGTACAAAATACCTCGTGAAACAAATCAAGAGACAAGATAGCGATCAAGCAAGACACGGGGGCTCGCACCCGCAAACATAGCGTACTCAATAAATATAGTGGAGATGTACATTTCCTCGGCAGGCTCGGGGGCTTATGCCTCAGACTTGCAAAAAACATACTCCCGACAATATTTCGCCCTGGTGCACAAACACCTCGCAAAATAAGACCAAGATACAAGATCGCAATCAATAAAAGGCACGGGGCTCGTACCCGCAAATATAGTATGCTCAATACAATTTAGACGCTTTGGTTTAAAAACCTCGCGCATACAATAAATAAAGTCGATACCAAGACACTTGGGGTCTCAACAAGGAAAAAATAGTTTATGGACTGTACAATATAGAACATGACGACAATATACAAGAAACAATTCTTGAGAAAAATTCAAAGAAGAAGAGAAGTTAGTGATGGCCTAGTATGTTATCTATGGACATCCGACTTGAAGAACGAGTGCTATGATTAGCATAGCTGCCTTTCTCGAAGAACTTAGATTCAATCCGAAGAAGTTCGGCTACAGGGGTTACATAATCGTCAATTTTGCTAACATCCCTTTTCTTTCTCGCCACCTTCACCAAGCACTTGGGGACAATCTGGCTCATATCAAACTTAGGATGGCAGATTTTGATCATGATCATAGCAAACCTAGCACCAGCACAGAGTTGTGCCCGAATAAAGTCATGGATCTTCGGGGCATCTTTAAACTTCTCCATCAAGCCAAGAAGAGTATCGGGTGTTTCGTTTCAAGGAAACAATGTTTTATAAACCAACGACAAGGTTCTGGTACAGGAATCCAGGAAATCGCGAACCTGACAGGCGCGGTCTTGAAATCTGACGATCTGTCGGGTCCTTTCTGGAGTAGCCCAGAACAAACAGCCGTGGTCAAGGGAGAGATTGACGAGTAAGTTGGTCCTCGTATTTACCCTATCATCTTCGGCAGCAGCGTCGAGAAAGGAACCTATTTAACGATAGCATGAAGATCTCAAAAAAGGACACAGCAGACAGATAGAAGAAGCTTTGGTTTGAAGTAAATTACCAGATATATCGACAGCAGCCTCATTCATCAATTCAAGCATGGAATTTTCTCGAGAAGCTGCTTTTTCAGCTTCGGAAACGGCAGCGTCCTTGGCAGCTATGGCCTCTTTGGCTTGTTGGAGAGCAATTTTCTCTCTTTCAGATGCTTTTCGAGATTGTTCCATCATTGCCAAAGTTTGTTTTTTCATGGATTGAAGTTGTTGTCGAAGTTCTTGTAAATCTTGCGACAAATGTTTGCTTGAAGAACCTTCGATGAGGTTATCACCGACTAGTGCTTTCTTCGAGAATGAAGAAGCAGGCGAAGTTTCGGCAGAACAAGGATTGGTGGAGTAATTATCAAATATTAACTGGAAAAGAAAGTTTCAGGATCAATGATGGTGCAAGGTAGAATTTCATTGATCTTCAAGAAATTTACATAGATATTACAGAAGGAGTTCTCCAAAAGGACTACTAAGGTAATTATCGCCAAAGCTAACATGGCGACAATAGCAAAAGAAACAGAAAAAGCAAAGAAAGAAAAAGAAGAGGCATTCAACTAGACCTCCGGCCTTGATGAGCTGGGAGTTGAAGACGGCTTGATCCCGAGATAGGCCAGGATTTTCTTCGTGTTGGGTTTGGCTGCCTTGATCAAGGATCGCCATTTTGCTTGCTCTATCTAGTCGGTGTCGCCAACTTTCATCCAGTCAACAGTTTGTTGGCTGTCCGCGACCAAGGCAACAGTGCTCTCGACAGCAATCTTCATGTTCTCCTGGCGCATCTTCAGTCCAAGATCTTCGGGTGGATTGAAGTCCTTGGCAAGAGCAAGGAAAGTCTTGGGCTCCTCTTTCTTCGGGAAGAAGTAGGGGAACAGCCTTGATAATCCTGCGTCAGCATGCTCCATGCCTTCACGAACTTCGGTTCCATGAAACTCCAGGAAAGAGAGTGCGTCAAGGAGAGGATCATTGTCGGGATCTTCAAGCTCAATATCTTGGTTTGTTTTACCTGCCGCAGAAAAAATATGTTGTTCGACAGCAAGCGAGGAAAATCAAGTTTAAGAAAGACAGAAGGGATCGACAAAATTACCAAGGAAGCGCCAATTCTGTGTGGTCAAGCGCTTGATGATCGCCTTTTCACGAGTAACCTGGGCGGCCTTGTGCTCGTTCAAAGCAGTTTCGGCGTCATCAAGTCTTCTCTGCAGATCTTCGACGCCAGCAGCTTTTGCCTTGGCCTCCTCAGCCTCCGCTTTAGCTTGGCTAGCGTCAAGTTCAGCTTTCTTGCGAGCCGTTTCACTTTGCTCCAGTTTCTGAGCAAGAGTGTCGACAAGCTTGTTGGCTTCTGCAAGTTTCTCTGCCAAGATAGTAAAGAATCGTCAAAATCGCGACAAAACATGAGCAGGAAGTTATAAACAAGGGTCATTAAAAGGTTATTACCTTCAGTCTTGCTGGCATATTCACGGTACCCAACGAATTGGGCACCGATACGAACAAGCTGTTGGATCATAGGCTGTCAAAGAAGGACAAAGAAAGAAAATGTCGGTATGGGAAAAATATAAAGGCATAAAGAAGCAAACAGAGGAAATATAGATAGTACCAAGCAAATTACGAACTTACATCATCCAAGAGAGGATTGGAGGAGCTGCCCAATTGGAGGGTAGGCTCCACGACCGTTTCCACCCTTGTCCTTTTTGGTAAAGGGACAAGGGGGCTTGAAGAAGGAGTAGGAGCGCCAACGTTTAGTCGAGGAGGCGAGGATTCCTCTCCTTCAATTGGCGTCTCCGAAACAACCAAAGTATGTGACGTACTCGTTCGAGCAGCCACATCAAGAGTCGGTATTTCTTCCTCATCATCACTGGGATTAAAAGACGACAGCATAAAAAGCAAGATAGGCAAAAATCTTCGAGTACAAAAATAAGGGGAACTAGAGGTGACTTACGAGCTGATGAGGGATTCAAGATATGGATCATAAGTTGCCTTCTGACGTGAAGGACCAACTTCTTCGGCTTTGGAGGTGTCGGAATCTTCGGCACCATTCCTTTTCCTTTTGTTCCTTGGAGAAACCGCAGGAGGAGGAGATTGTGCCGATGTAGTGCCCTCGGAGGCAGCTTCCTTTTCAGAAGATCCCGCAGATTTTAGAGAATCCACGGGCTCATTCACAAAAGAAGGAGCATCTTGGTTGTCATCGGTGACAAGGGCTCTTTCCTCGACTTCTCCACCTTCAGGAAGGGGAGGAAGCGAGACAAGATTTGGATGGTTCTATACAAAAAGCAGGGGAAGATGTCAAAAAGCAGGGCAATAATAAAAAAAAAAAAATACAGCAAAGCAATAGCAAATTAAGCGACAAAGTTTACCTTGGGAAGTGGATTGGTGGCGCTGAATGGTTTTACACGACAAGAAGAAGGGACAGGATCTTTTTTGCTGAGAGACGAGATTTTTCGGACAAGTTTTTCTAAATCCTTGACCTCTAAATCCGCTGACAAACAATCTGCGTCCTTGTCGCCAGCATATTCCCAGAGAGGATGTTTGCGAGCCTGAAGCGGTTGCACTCTGGTTCTGAGAAAATATGCCGTGATTTGAATACCTGATAACTCTTTGCCGCGAGTATTTTGCAACTCATGGATGCGGGTCATCAGGGCTTCTGTCGCTATTTTTTCTTCTTCGGTAGCCTCTGCGTCCCAGGAGCGGCGGCGAAGAATTTTTTCGGCACCATCAAAAGGAGGGATGTTGTCTTCAGCACATCCATGGTTCTCCTCCTGAATGTACAACCACTTCTTGCACCACCCTTGAACTGAGTCAGGGAGTTTGACGTCGAAGTAGTCGACTGTGGGGCGAACGGAAATTACAACGCCGCCTATATTATAGGTGACATTGGGGGAGCCATTGCGGCGACAAAAGAAAATGCGCTTCCATAGCGCCCAGTTAGGCTGGACGCCAAGGAAGGCCTCACAGAGGGTGATGAAAATGGAGATATGGAGGATAGAGTTGGGCGTGAGGTGGTGAAGTTGAAAACCATAAACAAAAAGCAATCCACGGAGGAAAGGATGAATGGGGGCGGAAAGACCGCGGATGAGATGGTCGACGAAACTTACCCGATACCCCATTGGAGGGGTTGGGTAGCTTTCTTCACTAGGGAAGCACAACGCTTTGGGCTGCTTGTTGATCCCCAGCTTCTTCAGGAGATTAATGTCCTGAGTGGAAATCTTGGACCTTTCCCACTCCGCGCTTCCCAGATCTACGGCAGCCATTGACGACTCCGGCGTGCTGTGTCTGGTCAACCGACGAGGTGGCATCAACAATGGCGCGGGAATGCATCTAGGAAGGGATGAGCTCTGGGAGTTGTGGGGCGCAGGAGGAAGTTTCGCAGATGAAAGCAGGGGAACGGCGCGAGCGGAAGTGCTCGAGGAAGAAGAAGGAGATCTTATATAGAGGTGCGGTGAAGCGGCGGACCGTTGGATGGAAAAAAGTGTGCGGCAGATGATAACCACGTGGAGACAAGGGTAAAACAGTATTTTAACATTGAGAAGTGACGGTACGTGCGCCAGGAAAAGCGGAGGACGTGTGTCCCCCACCTTCTCGCGATTTTCGGACTCGAAATCGTGGCTATCATCAGCAATAACGTCACCTTGGCAGAAGAAAAATTTTGCCTCAATAGCTTCATAAAAAGGCGACATAAAAAAAATATTGGTGAGCCTTTGATCAAATACAAGTTTTTGCCCAAATGCTCGGGGGCTACTTTGAAGAAAAGAAAAAAGTTCGAGTATGACAATATAGAAATTGCGGGAGACTATGAATCAAACGCAAGCATTTGGTCATAGCCTCGGGGGCTACTCCCATCGGGAACGCTGTTCACGCACCCGATAGATATAAAAGTTCGAGAAGGAATGACAATATAGCGACACGATGCATTAAAGTGTTGAGCCTACAACCAAGCACTAGTTCTTGGCTGTAGCCTCGGGGGCTACTCCCATCGGGAGCGCTGTTCGCGCACCCGAGAAATTATGAAAGTATCGGGAGATAAAAAAAAGTATATAGTGGCATAAGGCGTGGAGTCTACAACCAAGTACAAGTCCTTGGCTGTAGCCTCGGGGGCTACTCCCATCAGGAACGCTGCTCGCGTACCCGATGAAATCATAAAGAAAGAAAAAAAAAGAGATAGCAGATCACAAGAGTATATTTCGAGTTATAAATAACTCTGCATATACTCCCATCGGGAGAGCAATATAAGTCATCTTTGACTCAATAGAATGTGCCATTCCAACAGCCGAATAAGCACTCGACAATATATTCTCAGAACGCCAAAGTTGCGATCAATTTCTGAATGCCGCAAATTTGTGAAGGTAAGACCCCAGATCCATTCTGTGTGGCGTGGCGCCGTCTCTGACGTCGGTTTGCTACTTTTATCCGTATCAACAGATACGAAGAAAAATCCTAACGGACGCGTTAGGTACCCGATAAAATTGACTGGGACTCGACAGAATGGTAAGTCCTTAAGCGGCACCTGTCGAAGTTTACACCAGTATCCCGAGATCATGTCCAGGGACGTGATCTTGAAGTAGGTTTTTGCGGATTGCCACTAGAGCAGTTAACTAGTACCTGATCCGTCAGATGAACTAGCCCCAGTTACCATTATCCCTGTACAATATAGAAATTTATGTGAAGAAATATAGAAAAGTTAAAGTTGTCGAATAAAAATAAACAGTGGAGATTTTCTCTGACTCTGCGATTCAAGCAAAATCTCGGGGGCTACTGACATAGGCATCCACAATGGGCCTGCCAAAGATAGTACCCGGGGTTTATTGAAGGCCCACTACCCGAAGAATAAGAAGATTCCGAAGCCCAAGATATTATTAAGGAAAGCTAGAATTGTAATAGGAAGTGTTATTTGTGAATCTTGCGGGATGAGTTAGAAACCTTCCCGGACTCTGTAACTTGTACAAACATGAATCCCTCGGCTTCGCCTCCTATATAAGGGGGAGTCGAGGGACAAAGAAAGGATCGAATCATTGTTTCCCAAACCCTAGCTTTTACAATCGTCGAGTACTTTTCGGCTGAAACCTTCGAGATCTACTTGCCCTCTACTTCTAACTAAAACCCTAGTCTACAATCCGTAGGCATTGACAAGTTGATACCTTGTCACCCACGAAGGAATAACCCTTTCCTTATGGCTAGCTTTTCCTCCACTCCAGAGATGGCAAGCTCCACAACCACTTCACAAGCTCCACGAAGAAGGAGAAGCTCGGGCCCCTTCACAATATTCCACGAAGAGGTCACCGGGACACCAACCAAGCTAACCTGAGGTCACCCTCCAAGAGTAACAAGCTCACGGTCTCTCACTCGAAATAATCGTGGTGAAGAGCTCAACACTATGCAATGATGCAAAGCAAGAACACTAGAGGTGTTCAAATCCTTCACACTCAAATCCCACCAAAGCAACAAATGCTAGGATGAGATTAGAGAGGAAGAACAGTGGAGGAAATCAACAAATGACTCCAAGATCTAGATCCAACGGGTTCCCCACACTTAGAGGAGAAATAGATTGGTGGAGATTGTAGATCTAAATCTTCTCTCTTAGATCCCTCAAGAATGAGCAAGAAACATGGGAGGGAAGGGATAGGAGGCAAGCTCAAGAGGTTCAACAATGGTGGTCAAAAACGTGCTCAAGAACACTTAGAACAATGGTGAAGAAGCCCCTTTTATAGCCCCTCCAAAATATGACCGTTGGGGCCAATATCGAGCCCTGAACCCGGCAGTACCGGAATTTTTGGTACCCCACCCGGCATGCCAGGCCAGATACCGGGCTGCCCGGCAGTAGCACTCGGTATGCCGAGCCAAACGCTGAAACTGCGATAACTTTTGCATCCGGACTCCGATTTCGATGATCTTGGGCTCGTTGAAATCACGACAACGAGCTCTACAACATTATACATAGAAAAATCACAGTCCAACCATTGAGTAAGAAAAATAATATAAAAAGTTTTGCCTATCTATAAAACATCAAACCGGTAAAACCTACAAATATGAAAACACAATAGAAGATGCATACGAATTCCATTTTCGATGAACTTGGCCTTGCTGTAAAGATAGCAAAAAGCTCAAGAATCTCACACAGAGAAACACCAAAAAGCAACAAGATGTATGGAATGCAAAGCATGCAAAGGGTTGAGCTCCCTAAGACGATGTGATCAAGCTACCCAATCGAAAGCCCCTCTTGATAGTGCGGCTATCTATCGTATAACCCGGTCTCCCAACAACCACCTTGAGACCGGTAAAAGAAAAACCTAGCAAGGCCATACCTTTGCCTTGCGCATCCCGCTTGATCTTGATGATAACTCTTCAAGCTCCACTCAAGCCGGAATGCCTTACTTGATCATTGTTGCTTCGTGAAGACTCACAAATGCTCCCCCATACACCGTGATGGGATAGCTCCATTCATGCACATCTTCACATGTCCAGTATCACCAATTGTACGGCAAGCTTCAAGCATAAGATCCTCTTGAGATGCTCAACTTGAACTTGCGCAACTCAACCTTCATGACGATCACCACTTGATGTCATCCTCTTATGGGATATATGAGATCTAACTTTTGATGCATGCCCACGGAAAGATATCTAACCCACATAGACAACACAATGGCACATATATGATGGGTTAGTTCATGAAGCATAATTGACAAGGCTTGCCATACCACATGACTTCACGTGGCACATTCTTCATGCTTCATGTGTTGACCAAAGTTGAATCTATTCTTCACTCTTTGTATTGGTCAACCTTATATCTTCTCATGCTCTATCATACTATCTTGAGGTGTATAAAGAACTCTTCATTGTTTGCATGCTCTAAATCTTAGTCAACCATAGCTCAACTTATGAGACTATCATGACACCGACTTAGAGCCATATCTTGAATTCTTCACTTGGAAACAAGCCCTCAAGATATTAATCATTCATTGTTTATCACATAAGCTAGAGCATGACTAATATTGAGTTCCACATAAGAACTCCCTCTTCATTTCTTCTTCTTGATCAAATCACATATATGTTTTCAAATTGATGACCTTGATGCCAATATTCAAGGTAAATCTTTTATCTTCATGGCATCCATACTTGAATCCAACACATGGACTACAAGTATTACTTATGGAATATTCCTTTCATATAAACTCAATAAAAACATTAGTCCATAGGAGTTGTCATTAATTATCAAACCACACATAGGGGCAATGTACCCGTACACCATGGCTTGGTAATTTCACCGTATTTGAATTATGGTAAGGATATGGAACTGTGATTTAAGCAACCAAACAGCTGATTCATGTTTTCATGCGTGCAAGTTGGGCTGGAAACGGGCAAACGATGGAGCATGACTTCCTTCTTCGGTGCGCAAAAGGACGCACAAGCTACCAAACGACCCACGTTTCATGGTTCATGCCTCATTCACACGCGCAGGAAGGCATATCTCGCTGCACCAGTGGTGCAAGAATCGCACGCAGGCTACCGAACGCGCTCTAACAGTTTTATTTTAGATCGTACTGCTCCATGTGCGATTGCCGATCGATCGAGCCTGGTACACGTGGCTTGATTTTTTGGCTGAAGCTGAAGAGATAGTGAGAGAAGCACATGTTTCCGTCCAGATCATTCTTTTTGTCAGACCAGAACGACAATATTAATTGACCTACACGACGTGTACGCAGCTAATAGCCTTTGGCCGTAACAAGGCCGAAAAAAGGTCATGCACCATGCACCTACTACATAAAACTCACAAAGTTAATGGAATTTATGTCAACGCTAAACCAGCTCAATTAGTTAGGCACCTAGAGTTTGTACATCGGTCGTTGTACATATTTCGGCCTTTTGGGACTGCATGCATGTTGTGCGACTGATGGGTACAAAGAACCTAATTAAGCGAGCTGTGAATCTTTGGTCGCCAGGTGTTAGCACGAACCTCTTCCTCAACTGGACATATCTTCACTCTTGATGATTTTTTTAGGAGAATGAAATTATTAAAGGGGGGTGATCGAAACTACTAACCATCAGATTACACGTACACGTATTTCACCTTTTCTCCTCAGGTGTCGCCAAGGCTCGATCGATTCTCCCATAATATTGTCTAGATCAAAGCTCTTTGTGGCCAGAGATTGGGCACATGGTCGCGCAGAGGTTGGGATAGAGATCAAGTGACATGCACCTTTTGCATGTTACCGTGTGACATGCAGTCTAAATCCAAATTTAAACATTGCGAAAAAATCTGAAAACATCATGCATGTTCACAGCATATATTAAGATAACTCCTAAAAATTTTAGATCAAAATTCGAAACACACATCAAAAAACAAAAAAGAGAAATTTGTCATGAATAGTTCCCGAATTCAAATTTGAGTTTCTCTGTAGACTATTCACATCTGAAATTCTTTTTTTTGTTTCTCGATGTATGTTTCGAATTTTGATCTGAAATTTTTAGACGTCATCTTAATATGTGCTGTGAACATGCATGATTTTTTTTCAAATTTTTTCGCAATATTTAAATTTAAATTAGGCCGCATGTCACACGGTGACATACAAAAGGTGCATGTCACCTGATCTCTATCCCAGAGGTTGTCCGCTAGATAGATGATACAGCAGATCAATCATCACAGAGAGACGTCGAGTGAACGTGTCCGCGAACCAGCCAGCTAGGTACGGAGTACCTTGTTGTATCTCGATCGTGTGTATATGTAATGTATTGTTATTCCTTTTAGTTGGACGTACGGGTCGTGTGGGCTCCACTAGTGGAAAACAGGCCTTTTGATCCGGGTGGTTAGGGCCTTTTGTCGCGGGCGGCCAGCCGTGACAAGCAAGGCGCGATAAAAGGGAGGCCTTTTGTCCCGGGTCGCTTACGACCCGCGACATAAGGTCCACCACGTGGCAGCCGCGGGGCGCGCAGGGCACAGGCCCTTTTGTCGCAGGCGGTATTACCACCCGCGACAAAAGGCCCTCTACGTGGCGCGCGCACAACGCTGCTGCTTTAGGGTTTGAGGGGTGCAGCACCCCTCCCCCCCCCCCCCCCCGCCACCGACCGCCTGTTATTTCATTTTTTTCGTTCGAAAATAAAAGTTGCATATATTTGTACGCTACTAGAAGTTGTACACGTTCATTCATTATATATATATATAGATCGATCAAACAAATATTGGAAGCAAAAGTCGATTCCCCTTACACATATTCGTAGATTCCCTACATATATACATGGAGCTCACGATCGACAAGCGGTACTAACGACCGTCTATTTGGAGGTAGAGCATCTATTTGGACTAAACAAGCCTTTGTTGTTTATTACTTCTCTAACCAAAAGTCCCGCCAGTTCCTCCGCGATTCCTAGTGCGTGTTCCTTTGGTTGGAGTCTGTCCCGCATGAAGTCGACCTATATACGAAAATGAGATGAGTATGACTATATCAGTCTTGATAACGAAATATTGATGATAATAAATAAAGTTGTGAATGTTATTGCTTACGTTGAATTTATTTTTGTTCTGCTTCTCAGTGGTTAACATGCGAATGGACTCGCAAACGTAGTATCCACATAGATTCGTCCCTTGTGGCTGCTGGGGGCACGGTACAGGAGTAAATGTTAGCTTGTTTGCAAAGGTAATCTCCTTATGATGATTCTTCAAAGCTTGCCAAGCCCTGCCAGGTAAAAGAATGATTGAATGAGTGGATAATTAATTGATATCTCACAAAAGATAAAGCGCGGCGATGAAGGAAATTACACTTGGAGCAACTTCTGCAAGTCCTGGAACCCGTCCACGCCTCTACTCAGTGGGTTTTTTACTTCAACTATTCCCTTATCAGGTTGAATGTCTAGTAGAATCCAGTGGAAGCTGCACATGTTATGCATATACGTCAGGAATTACACTTAACATCGAGTAAGAAAAATTGAATGTGCATAAAAGATCATTAAGACTCTCACTCGTAGTTGTAAGGAAACAATATTGAATCACGTAAATATTGCTCCCCAAAAACCTTAGTAGGTTTCCCCCGTTTCTTCGCGTTTATGCTTCACCGTTTCAACATGTATTTTATCTCGGGTCAATAAACCCAACATTGATAATATTATTACTTTTGCATTCAACGATCTTGATCTGCATAAGAGAACCCATAAGATATAATGAGTATATATATGCAATGAAAACGAAGATGAACTGAATGAAAATGAACTTATATGTAGTTAACAACTTACAAGCAATAGCAACTCATGAGAGATTTGTCGAGGGCTTCTAGATTGAATAACTGCCAGAGTTCATTCATCTCAATATGGATCTCCTCCTTTCGGTAGTAATATTCCCATGGTATACTCGCCACGATGTACATTATGTTCTCCTTGCATGCATCAAGGTACCACTGATGCAAATTCCGCATATGTGTTGGCAGTTTATGCAGCTGCTCTCTGCTGACCAAGTCGGCCCCGTAGACAAATTTAGGAGCTATATCAGCGGTGGGTATTGCGGCATCTGCTGCGAGACAGCAATTCCTCCACGGTAATCGAACAAGCAGCCGCTAGCCTTGCAGCTTCTTCCATATCGATACCACCATGATGTTCCTGGTACAGCTTGGGAACATTAAGCACTTTGAGTCTTTGGGATCGATTGTTTGGGCCGAGCACCGAGGAGGGGAACTTCCTTTCTCTTTTTGCCTTTTGTCGTTTGCTTGGCCTTGAGGGGTGCACTTGTTGAACTTGACTTTTTCTCACCTGCACTTCTAGGCGATGATTTGCTCGTGCCAGCAATGTCCTTCTCCTTAGCCTTTTCATCCTTCTTTTGGTCAATTACCTTCGCAAGAGTGCGTGTATAGTCATCCTTCTTCTCGTGTAACTCATACTGCGATGGTGTGTTCAGAAAACTAGTAGCATATTCTATTTGCTTCTCTCGTGTATGGCTCTGGCGCTGGAGGTTTTGGCTTATGAAAAAAATCATAATTGTATTTCTTAACAATGGCATCATTTTCCTCCGGGGTACGATCGTAAGGACGGGGGGAGGAACCTTTGGTACTTTTGGGAGGGGCGACTTCTTGCGGACAGGACTCTTGAAACGCTTCCGGCTGGGTGCATTCCGAGTCTTAGTGGGCGGAGGCGGCGGCGCTGGAGATGGAGATGGACTACCGATGTCGTGGTCGACGTCGTACCCACGGGTGATGGTGGCGACATGTGATCGGTAGGAGGAGGTGATGGTGGCCTGCGATCACCTGGAGGAGGTGATGGTGACCTCCGGGACGACCGGTACTAGGTGCTACCCAGCCCGGCAGCCTCGATGTTCTTCTTTTCCCGAGAGAATGATGTCTCCCCGCCCCTCTCTGAGTGTAAGCCCCCCATCACCTCCAGGGATATCGAGCTCCAATGTCTCCCACGACGGGACAACTGAATCCACCCCGACACGAGCATAGCCAGCTGGAATCGGATTGCCATGCCATGTTGCCGGCTCACCTTCAGGTCCAAATGCCGGTAAGACATAGCCGACCGCCACCTTAATAGAAAGCTTCCTGAACACCTCATGGAGATCACAAGGTGTTTGCTCCTTGATTCCATCCAAGGGGTCGCCAGGACCGGCATCTATCATCATCCGTGTAGGAGGGGCCTCCGAGTCGGCCACGCTGCTGTCTCGTCGCTGAGATATGTCGGCGGTATTATCTCGGCGGGCGCTGTCCTTTTAGTTCATTTATCTCCCGCTGCTGCTGCTGAAGCTCCCGCTACTGCTGGTCAAGTCGGCGTTGGAACTCGGCCATCCGGTCATTCCGCACCTCCAGCTGGCGTTGTTTAGCTCTCGCTCGGCTTCTATAAGTCTCCGCGTCGGCCGGAAACCCAAGCGACCACGGAACACTAGGGCCGAAGCCTCTTGTTCGTCCTCCCTTCTCAGGATTACCGAGGACAAGCGTCAGCAAGTCTTTCTCTCTATCGGGAGCAAACTTTAATTTTCCCGCCTTTATATCTGTCGTCACTTCAATCCATTTTTGCCTGGGTACCCTAACCCTGGTGTCACTTTCAACAATGTTCCCTGTCTTCATGTCATACTCACAGCCATGCGCGAGGAACCAATTTCGAGCCCTAGTGTCCCATCCTTCTCGCGTGGGTTCTGGAGTGATCCCGTTCAGCTCCATCTCAGCCTCTTGTGCATCCCACTTAGGCATGGCTCTTCCGTAGCCCCCTCGCCCCGTATGATGGTGATATTTCTTCTCGCTTGCATTCTTCTTGTTTTTCGTTGACAGGTTCACAGCCTCCTCTGATTCTTTGTACCTCACAAATTCTTCCCAGTTATGCTCCTGCTTCGCTAGGTAGTTCTCGAATAATGGAGGCTTCTTGTCTTTCTTATAATTTTTCCATAACCGGTTCTTATACGCCCGGAAAAGTTCCCCCATCTTCTTAAGAGCCCATTTCTTCACTAGCCCCCGCTGCTTAGCATTCTCAGACTCCGATCCCAAATCTGGCAAAGTGAAATGTGCCATGAGGTCTCTGAAAAGTGTGTCTTTGTACCTATCGGCAACCTGATTTTCGGACACATTTTTGGTCTTGTTCCATTCTCTGACAGTGATCGGGATACGATCTCTAACCACAACTCTGCACTGATTTTTGAACTTCACTCCGACATTCTCGGGTACCACCGGTTGGCCTTCCGGTGATATAGCTTCAATTGTGAAGTGGTCTTTTTTGGTCAACTTCTTTGCCGGGCCTCGTTTCTCTATCTTATCTTCGGAGGCCTAAGAGAATACATATAGAATTGCATTAATGCCTCTATACTAATGCCTCAATACATATGTACATATAGAATTCCATTAATACCTCGTCATGACCGGAGCCGTCGGCTTCTCCGTCACCGGAGCCGTCGTCGGCTTCTCCGTCACCGGAGCCGTCGTCGGCTTCTCCGTCACCGGAGCCGTCGGCTTCTCCATGACCGGAGCCGCGGGCTTCTCCATCACCGGAGCCGCGGTCTTCTCGGTCGGCTTCTATACCATCGCGGATTATGTCCGCGAACATGTCTTCCTGTTCCAAGTCCCGTTCGAATGGATCCATTGTTTCTGCAAAAGAATTAAATCGATAAGTACATGTTCTAACCCTAACCCTAATCAAACACAAACCAAACCCTAACCCTAATCAAACACAAACCAAACCCTAACCCTAATCGGCGACACGTGTTTGCGAGAGGGAGAGGGTGTCGGCGACGCGTGTTTGCGAGAGGGAGAGGGTGTTGGCGACGCGTGTTTGCGAGAGGGAGAGGGTGTCGGCGACGCGTGTTTGCGAGAGGGAGATGGTGTCAGCGACGCGTGTTTGCGAGAGAGAGAGGGTGTCGGCAACGCGTGTTTGCGAGAGAGAGAGGGTGTCGGTGGACGCGTGTTTGCGAGAGAGAGGGTGTCGGCGACGCTAGTTTGCGAGAGAGGGTGTCGGTTTGCGAGAGAGGGTGTCGGTGTCGGTGGAGAGAGGGTGTCGGCACAAACTAAACCCATAAAGCAAATACATATACTAAAAAACCGTAAATACATATACTAAACATTTTTCTAAACTAAACATTTTTCAACCTAAACTAATCAATTACATACTAACTAATTACATACTAACTAAACTAACTAATTACATTACATACTAAACTAACTAAACTAACTAATTACATACTAACTAAACTAACTAATTACATACTAACTAATTACATACTAACTAATTACATACTAACTAAACTAATTACATACGAACTAATTACATACTAACTAAACATTATATATTAACTAATTACATACTAACTAAACTAACTAATTACATTACATACTAATTAATAACTAATTAACACAATTAAGTATAAAAAATGAAAAAAAAAGGCGCAGGGTGCCCGCGAGCAGGCGCGGCGGCGCTACCTCGGGCTTGCAGACGGCGGCGCGCGCTTGAAGCTGAGGCGCCGGCGCCGGCGGCGGCCCGAGGACGACGCGCAGTGGCGGCCGAGCGCGGCGCGGCGCAGAGAGGAGGCGCAGCGGCGGCCGAGGCGCGGCGCGGCGCGAGAGGCGGCATAGGCACGGCGGCGGCCCGAGAGGAAGAGGCGAAGCGGCGCGATGGGCGGCGGCCGGAGGCGAGGAAGACGGCGGCGGCGCGGCCAATTTTGGTAGCCTAGCGGCGCAAAATCGGCTAAGTGTTGGCCTCCAGGAGTCGCGGGTGGCGGCTCCGCCCGCGACGGCCCCTCTTATACCTACCCCCCTTTTGTCGCGGGTCAAGCCCCCACCCGCGACAAAAGGCCTTTGGGGCTGATCCGCGGCACAGCCCATCCAACGGCTCTGGCCGTTTGAATCCAACGGCCTAGAGCCGTTGGATGGGCTGTGCCACGGATCAGCCCATCTAGAGGCCTCTTCACCCTTTATTTTTTGTATTTTAAATTAAAAAAACTATTATTTCAATAACTTTTGAATGGTAACTCAAATACAAATGTTTTATATATGAATATTGATCAGAAAAAGGTAATGAACATGAATATGACATCCATATACCTTTTTGCATCTCGCGTCATATGAAACATTGATAGTCGGGTATGTTTCACCCCTGTGCACCGCCGCCGTGCCACACGTGTCGCGTCCCCGTGCCACGTGTCGCGTCCCGTCGACGCCGTCGTGCGACGTGTGGCCACCGCTTCCACGTGCCTCACCCGCCGACGCCGTCGTGCGACGTGTGGCCACCGCTTCCACGTGCCTCACCCGTCGACGCCGGCGTGCGACGTGTGTAGCCGTGGCTTACACGTGCCATGCCCCGCGTGCGCTATATATAGCGACGAGTGCGGGTGCAACCACACGTCGCCACCGCCTCCTCCGCTCATTCATCTCCGGGATGCCTCCACGTCGTCGAGGGGCGTCCGGTTTCCGTGGCGTTCGAGTGCGTCCGAGCGGTAGGTTCTACGCCGAGATACGCGCCGGTGGCTTCCGCCTCACCCTCGGCACGTACAACACGCCGGAGCTGGCGGCGCGCGCTTACGACGCGGCGGCGTGGTGTTTTCGGCGGCCACGGCGCGACATGAACTTCCCGGATGTTGAATCGCTAGAGGAGGCAGAGTTCCTCGCGCCACCGCCGTGCCTCGTCGACGACGAGGACCGTCGACGGCACCGCCAGGTGCAGCGCAGGATTGCCATCGCCGAGCACGACGAGCAGTTGATGCGCCAGTGGAGGGCGCAGTTCCCCAACGACGTCGAGAACACCGACGCGTTCTTCACTATCCTTAGGGCACAACGCAGGTCCAACAGGCGCCACCGTCGGGCCGTCGCCAACTTCGAGCTCGAGAACCCGAATACAACTTGGACCGAAGACGACCCTCGGTGGGATGACATTTGGACGGAGACAACCTCCGACGACGACTGAGACTAGACTAGTAATTTATCTATTTTATTGTAATTTCAATAAAATCGTTGTCGGTTCTATTAGTTTAAATTTAGTTTATAAAGTCGTTGACGGTTGTTTGTTCAATAAAGTGGTTGACACGAAATTTATTACGACTGAACTGAAATTAAAGTACAGAGCTCAACTGAAAATTAAGATACATGGCCAGATTCGAATGTTGGAGCCATTCAATCATAGTCGTGCCTAGCCCTATAATACTCGCCACTGTAGTCATCATAGTCGCCGACGTCATCGTCGCTATCATCGGGGTCGCGGTTGTCCAACCTCGGCGGGTGAGCACGCGTGGGCTGGGATTGAGGGTAGCGCAGGCGGGGGCCACGATAGGCCAGGACGCTCTGGAGAGTCCGGCCGCGCCACCACATCCGACGGCCGGCCTCGTTGAAGTTCGAAGGAGGCGGGCCGTCCTCCTCGTATTCGGCAACCGCCCTCTCACGCCGATTGATGAAGAAGCTGTCCCAAGTCGGGCTGTAGTCGGGATGCCACTGGGGATTCCTCCGCTGCTCAGGCGTGAGCTCGAAATAGTAGTGGTTCGTGATGGCCATCTCGCGTGGCACACCAAGAGGGATAGGAGGGACCGGTACGCCTCCGACGCTCAGCAACCAGCCGGTCGGGACGCGGTAGCCGGGCGGGCAGGGGTAGTTCGAGGCGCAAAGCGCCTCCGCCTCCCGGGGTGTTAGACATACGATGGAAGCCATGGGAGAGAGTGATGAGGTTTGCAGATATGAGTCCAAGCCTACATATATATAGTGGAAAAATGGCGGGAATGCGGGAAGAAAATAGGCGGGAACGAAGTGACGCGCGAAACTTTCATCCCGGGTGGAGGCTCAAACCGCGACAAAAGACTGGGGGAGGCTTATCTAGGAGGGCCTTTTGTCACGGTTGGTGGCTGCAACCGCGACTAAAGCTCTCGGCAGGATAATAAGGATGTGTCGGTAACCTTTTGTCACGGTTGGTGGCTGCAACCGCGACTAAAGCTGTCGGCAGGATGAGGATGTGTCGGTAACCTTTTGTCACGGTTGGTGGCTGCAACCGCGACTAAAGGTGTCGGCAGGATAAGGACGTGTGGGTGGACGCACTGCTCGATGAGATAAAGCATGTAGCGCACGACGGCCTGTCTAAGGAATAAGACAAAGTAGAAGCGGTGCCGTGCCTATAAAAGGAGCATCGATACGCCTTGCCAAGCAGATCAATAAGCCAAGCACAGTTTCATTCCCATGGATGAAGGAAAGGGTTGGGAAATCTCCCGTGGCGCAGCTTCTCGAAGATGTCGTTGGTGCACACGCCCTACGGCATCTTCGGAAGCTGCTCCTCGGAAAAAATTTCATGCAAGCCCGTGAAAGACTCCGTCTCCTCTAACAGTGTTGGGGAAAGGGTTCTCATTATTACATAAATGTACAGATTGTCTTGGGAACTATATATGAAGAATACATTATTACATCGCCATCTAGTGTTGTGATCTTCTACGTCGTAGCCATGGAGAATCTTCATCATTTAGCAAGATGCTTGGGTCAATTTTCACCGTGAAGGGCGGAATTTCTTTAAACTTATTATAATCTTCTGACATGTCTGTCTTGTCATCCACTCCCACGATGTTTCTTTTCCCCGAAAGAACTATGTGGCGCTTTGGCTCCTCGGTTGATGTATTCTTTTGTTGATTTCTTTTTCTTGATTTGCTAGACATGTCCTTCACGTAGAAAACTTGAGCCACCTCGCTGGCTAGGACAAAAGGCTCGTCCAGGTACGCAAGATTGTTGGGATCCACTGTTATCATACCGTACTTATCGTCAATATGTATAGCGCTGAGCTTCACCCATTTGCACCGAAACAAAGGGACCTTAAAAGTGGGACCATAGTCAAGTTCCCATATCTCCTCTATGTATCCATAATATGTGGTGGTCTGCCCATTCTCGTCTGTTGCATCGAAGCGGACACCGCTGTTTTGGTTGGTGCTCTTTTTATCTTGGTCGATCGTGTAAAATGTATTCCCATTTATCTCGTACCCTTGGAATGTACATATGTTTGAAGATGGTAACCTGGCCAACAAGTACAGCTGCTCCACCGCAGATGGGTCATTAATGAGATGTCTTTGCAACCAGGCCGAAGGTATTCATGTGTTGACGTGTAATCAAGGACTCGGGCTGGCCCGGGTTTATTTCTCGTAAAACATTCTTATG
This sequence comes from Lolium perenne, assembly GCF_019359855.2. Taxonomy (NCBI): domain Eukaryota; kingdom Viridiplantae; phylum Streptophyta; class Magnoliopsida; order Poales; family Poaceae; genus Lolium; species Lolium perenne. The sequence goes on from NC_067247.2 coordinate 391,450,938, forward strand.
TTTCTCGATGTACGGAGCCACCAAGCTGGAATTGTATAGAACTGTGTAGTGTGCTTGATTGAAAGAAATCTTGTCCCTCCACACCGTTGCTTTCCTTCCTAGTGTGCCTTTTCCAGTCAGCCTCCCCTCATACCGAGATTCAGGAACACCAATCGGCTTAAGGTCAGGAAGAAAGTCAACACAAAACTCAATGACCTCCTCAGTTCCGTTGCCCTTTGAGATACTTCCTTCCGGCCTAGCTCGGTTATGAACATATTCCTTTAAGACTCCCATGAACCTCTCGAAGGGGAACATATTGTGTAGAAATACAGGACCGAGAATTCTAATCTCTTCAACTAGGTGAACGAGGAGGTGCGTCATAATATTGAAGAAGGATGGTGGGAACAACAACTCGAAGCCGACAAGACATTGGACCACATCTTCTGTAATCCCGACAAAGTTTCGGATCCATTACCTTCGAGAAATTGCGTTCGGAATGCACATATCTTCACAATGGCTAGTCGAACATTTTACGGTAGAAGTCCCCTCAATGCAATCGGAAGCAATTGTGTCATAAGCACGTGACAGTCATGGGACTTCAGGTTCTGGAATTTTTCTCCTTCATATTTACTATCCCCTTTATATTCGACGAGAAACCAGACGGAACCTTGATACTGAATAGGGCTTCAAAAAAGATCTCCTTCTCTTGTTTGGTAAGAGCATAGCTGGCAGGCCCTACAAACTGCCCTGGATGATTGCCGTTTCGTCCTTTATGAAGTTCATGGTCCTCCCGTGCTTCTGTTGTATCTTTTGTCTTTCCATACACGCCCAGAAAACCTAGAATATTCACACAAAGATTCTTGGTCAGGTGCATCACGTCGATTGCAGAGCGGACTTCCAGGACTTTCCAATATTCTAGCTCCCAGAAAATAGATTTCTTCTTCCACATGGGCGTGTGTCCGTCATCGTCTTTCGGAACAGGTCGACTGCCTGGACCCTTTCCAAAGATAACATTTAAATCCTTGACCATGTCAAATATATCAGCACCACTACGGGGGACAGGCTTCGGACGGCGGTCTGCCTCGCCATCGAAATGCTTGCCTTTTTCCTTAAGGGATGCTTGCGCGGAAGGAAACGACGATTGAACGGGTACACAACTTTTCTCGCTTTTTCCCAAATATTTACTTTCAGTCTCATCTAAACAGTGTGTGCATGCATTGTATCCTTTGTCTGTCTGTCCCGAAATGTTACCGAGAGCAGGCCAATCATTGATGGTTACGAATAGCAACGCTCGTAGGTCAAATTCTTGCTCCGTGTGCTCATCCCACACACGTACACCTGGTTTGGCCCACAACTCCAAAAGTTCATCGACTAATGGCCTTAGGTACACATCAATGTCGTTGCCCGGTTGCTTTGGGCCTTGGATAAGCACTGGCATCATAATGAACTTCCGCTTCATGCACAACCAAGGAGGAAGGTTGTAGATACATGGAGTCACGGGCCAGTGGCCGTGGACTGCAGCTCTGCTCCCCAAAAGGATTCATGCCATCTGTACTTAGACCAAAGTATAAGTTCCTTGCTCACCTGCAAAATCCGGAAACTCTCTCCCGATGTTTCTCCACTGCCGACCATCAGCGGGGTGCCTCAACATCGCGTCTTTCTTACGTTCTTCCATGTGCCATCGCAACAACTTGGCATGCTCTTTGTTTCTGAACAAACGTTTCAACCGTGGTATTATTGGAGCATACCACATCACCTTCGCAGGAACCCTCTTCCTGGGTGGCTTGCCCTCAACATCACCAGGGTCATCTTTTCTGATCTTATACCGCAATGCACCACATATCGGGCATTTATTCAAATTCTCGTACTTCTCACCGCGGTAGAGGATACAGTCATTAATGCATGCATGTATCTTACGCACATCTAATCCTAGAGGGCAGACAAGCTTCTTTGCTTCATATGTACTGACGGGCAATTCATTATTTCTTGGAAACAGCTTCTTTAATATTATCATCAATTTCTCAAATCCCGAGTCAGTCACACCGACCTCTGCCTTCCATTTCAGCAATTCCAATATGCTACCCAGCTTTCTATGCCCATCTTCACAACCTGGGTACAACAATTTGTGGTGGTCCAATAACATCTTGTCGAACTGCAACCTCTCCTTATCCGTGTCACAGTCTCTTCTTGCATCAGAAATGGCCCGACGAAGATCATCATCAACAGGATCATCTGATGCCTGTTCTTCACCTCCTTCTTCTTCATTGTCGTCCATTGCGGTATCAAAGCATTCAGAGAACATAGATCGGTACTTCTCATCATTATCTTCTTCCTCATCGCCGTCTTCCATCATAACCCCTTCTTCTCCGTGCTTGGTCCAAACATTATAGCTGGACATGAACCCAAACCGAAGCAGGTGGCTCTTAATATCTCTTGAGCAAGAGTAATCCTTCTCGTTCTTACATTTTAGACATGGACAGCACATAAAACCTTGCTTCGACTTGTTGGCCTCGGCCACAAGCAGGAAAGAATTCACGCCCTCTCTGAAAGCGGGAGCACATCGGTTACCGTACATCCATGGATGACTCATCTGCATCATAAGTACAATTATATATGTATCAGATGCAATCACCTTGCTAAAATTAGTATTGTACGGACTATGCATATATATATAGTCGAGAAAATAGTTGCTAACCTTTTAGGATCAAAAAGAGAAGAAATCTTATCAAATAAAACCAAGTGGCATCCCTCTCACAAGCATTCCATCAAACACCTCTTGTGCACATGTAGAAAAAATGAGGTAGCATACACCTCCACCTTCACCACCAAGGAAAAAATGAGGTGGGGGGTGGCTGGCTGCTTCTATATATATAGGGGGGACATTTTGTCGCGGGCCGTATTACGACCCGCGACAAAAGGGGTGGCCACGTCGCTCCTACCCCTTTTGTCGCGGGTCGTAATACGGCCCGCGACAAAAGGCCGCGACAAAAGCCTCTGCGCGCTCCACATGGTTTCGGGGCGACGTGGCCAGGCCATTTGTCGCGGGTGCAGGCGCGTCCGCGACAAAAGGCTCCCACGGAAGCCCTGTTTTCCACTAGTGCTCGTGGCTGTCTCTCTTCAATGGGTGGACGCTTGTGAGCTGGTAGCTAGATAAGTCTTTAGAAAGCTAAACTAGTTTTCTTAAAGTTCTTGTATCTAAGAACAAAGGTACTCTCCGTCCTATGAAAATTGTCTGAGATTCATCAAAATTTGAATGAATCTAGATATTATTTAATGTCTAGATACATACGATGTCAATCTCAAAAAACCTTCAGGAAAAGAATGAGTAATATTAATGGAAAAGTTAGATGCTTCTTGTAATTGGTATCCTTAGATTATGCTTCGTGTGAATGTCATGCATGCATGAAATGACTGATCACATCTCAACATTTTCCCTCTCCGACTCCGTGGACTCTGATGCCGACCATCTGAAAGGGATATACAGTTAACTAGAACACATATATGTTGCAGGCTAGCTAGAATGTGCCGCGTCACCGTCGACGTCCGTACGTATCGAGCTGTACGTAGTTGCTCGATCGGCCGGACCCCGGACAGAAAAGCACACACTTTTGTACATGATTGTTCGATATGCATATGTGTACCTAATTTTGAGGTACGAGTGTGACCAGGAGTAGCTGGGAGATAGTAGTAGTAGAATGCTCTACGTGGTACGATCTGCACCTCGAGAAAGCACGGTGCAAATGGTTGTTAATAAGGGACATGGATGAGGAACCAAGGGTTAGCTCCTGTTTCATCCGATCGTTTTGGAGGACGAACACTGATGGGAGAGGGAGGCTTCAATGTATCGGCTTCAGTGTCAGTCTCACCGTTTTGGATGCACATGCATGCTGATGTATTAGCTAGAGATTACTACAGGATACAGTTAGATTCAGGGGTCAAACGAAATCACACCCGTAGCCCTAGTCTGTAGAAACATACAGGATACAGTTAGAGAGCCTAGAGATATGGCTGGTGATCGATTCCAGTGCTAGCCATGACGAAATCTTTGGCTTTTCCGCTTTACGATCTGCATATGTGTGTTGGCAGCAAACACGTACAGCAGCTGGCCACTGTGTTTCAACCGAGGAAAATGATCAGAATTAAAAGCCAAAGTCACAGCTGCTGGATCGTTCAACGTGGTCTGTTTAACGTGTCATGAAAAGAAGCTAGGGCTAGGAGGTATAGACGTCAACTGAAAGCATAGTTTAATCAGTTAAGCTCAGGGTGAATTGAGAATTCTTGTTGGAGACATGTTTTGTGATGTTGTTGCAGAGGCTGGGTGTGATTGGTATCTCCGCGATATTAATATATGCTCTTTATCAAAAAAAAAATTGAGAATGTATAAATGATACTATTGTATTCGTCCTTGGTTTCTCTTTTATTTCATATATATTTATACATATTTTGCAGCTATATTGTAAGTATAAATTGTAAACAAAGTTGTAAGTCATTGACGAGTGAATTTTATGGGGGGCTTATATTTTATGATGGAGGGAGTAGCTTCCAAAGATGTCCCAGAAAAATGTTTATGTTGTATGCTAGATAAGATTTAATTGACAAAATTGGTATCCAATGATGACATATCAGATTGCATAGCGTCGTTTTTAAACAACATTGTATGTACATGTACCCGGTCACGACTTTCTTTTTACAAAACTAAACATGCAAATCTTGGAGGGTATCTTCACCTGTGCTAGTGAAATAAGATTACCATGACCTACATGTAGCTTTTATCACCTCATCTAGTGCTAATTAAGGGCATGACATGCACCCGACATTGAGTAACCCCAATAAAGTTAGATATTAAACAATCCTTCATTCGTGGGGCGGTTGTGTGCGTCCTGAATATGCAGAGGAGGTGTGTGAATCGCTTGTATCAACTTGATGTGATATTCCGAGATTCATAAAAAACCGCCATCAATCAATTTTTTTGCACAATGCATACCTTCCCTCCTATAAATGGCAACCCAAAACACGCCCACAACGAAACAAATAAAAATAAACTTAACCGTGAGTAGTCAGTTAATTCAATTTGGGATGTTAATTTTGTATGTCAACACTATCAAGTTTGATTTTTCTTTATATTTCTAATTAATGGGATACATTGATTTCAAAATTTAGGAATTGGTGATGTACACTTTTTTTTGCAAAGAAGTGATATATACTCAACTAACCTGTGTTATCACCAGAATTTGATCGAGTCAGAGGTGGGCCGCCATCAAGATGGGCTTGAAGAATATACATGGAAGGAATACATGAATCGGCCTTATATGCAAAGTTTGGGCTAGTTCGCCCGTGTATCTGTAATATAGTAGGATACGTATCGATTAGATAGAGTTTGGCTCGTGCCCGGTTGGGATTATTCCCACGTTAGAAAGTCTACGGACTATAAATATGTATCTAGGGTTTATGAAATAAACAACAATCACGTTCACCACAAACCAATCTAGGCGCATCGCCAACTCCCTTGTCTCGAGGGTTTCTTCTGGGTAAGCATCATGCTGCCTAGATCGCATCTTGCGATCTAGGCAGTACACATTTATTCGCTGTTCATGCGTTGCTCGTACTGAAGCCTTTTTGATGGCGAGCAACGTAGTTATCTTAGATGTGTTAGGGTTAGCATTGTTCATTGTTTCATATGCTGTCGTCGTGCAACCCTTAGACGTCTAGCCGCCCTTACACCTATCTTAGGTGTAAGGGCGGCACCCCGCTTGATCGTTATTTAGTAGATTCGATCCGTTATGATTGCTCCTTGTTCTTCAAGGATTAGTTTAATATCCGCATAGTTAGGCCTTACAAACGGGTTGAAGGATCCAGTGGCGCATAGGGTGTAGTTTGCTAGCCCTAGACAGGATGTTCCGGGGATCAACTTCGTGTTGGTTTTTAGGCCTTGTCTAGGGTCGGTTTACGATCACCGTGCGTGGCCGCCAGGCTCAATCACGAGTAGGATGTTCCGATTATGTGGTGAAAACCCTAAATCGTAGTAGGTCGTTTTAGCTTTATTTTGATCAAGCAGGACCACCATATATTCGTGCACCTCGTACGGATCATGGGTGGATCGGCTCTTTGAGCCGATTCACAGGACAACCTGAGAGCCGATCGAGGCTCGTATTTAATGTTTACGTGTATGCCATGCAGGAAACTAAGCGAGGCACATCCATCACCTTCCTGACCAGGTATAGGTCAGGTGGCACGCCCTTGCACTAGCATCGGACGTGCGTGCCGAGTCTTTGCGGGCCGTCGCTCGGAGGGACCAGGGCCAGCCGCAGTCCTGGGAGCCTCCCGGCTCTACTGTGTTGCCCGTCACTGCTCGCCGGTGGGTTTCTGACCGCAACACATTCTGGCACGCCCGGTGGGACAATCTTCGACATCAACCGCATCGCCATATACATCTGAGATGGCGGAAGGCACCCCAGTCACGTACGAGGATCTGACGAGGAGCTCAAGAAGAAGTATGACGAGGTCAAAGCAATCCTCGAAGCCGACCTCATCGGCTCTTTTCACAGAACCCGCTCACATGGCATCAGGTGGAAAGGGTTCTCACCTGAAGGCGCGCTCGATGGAGTGGACCTGTCCGCCCCGTCAGAAGAACGCACCAGGTCCCTGCGTCAGGATATTAACTTCATGGTAGCTCACTCGCTGCACCGCCATTCTGAGAGCCTGGTGAACACTTTGGAGCGTGTCGCTCTTCGGGTGATCCAGGAAATCATGAGGCATCAGTACTCTCCGTCAGGACCAGCTCTCGGGACTTACCAAGGAGAAATGCCACTCCAGTCCCGTCCACCGCTGCCATTCACGTTAGCAGCACCAGAAGTGCCGAATTCACCGACATACGTCGTCTACAAGATCGGTGGTGACCCTAGTGACTACCAGTTCTTGCATGAGGCGCCTAAGGAGATCCCTCACGGATACACGTGCACATACGTGCCAGACTGCGATGAATCGGGCACTCACAAACCAGATCGCAACGGCGAGGGACTTACGGAACAACGGGAGGAACTTCGGGAACAGATCTTGAGAAGCGAGACGTGGCTAGCTAAGTATGCCACTCCGACACACCTCCAGCCCTCAGCTCCTGCAGGGGGCTCAGAGCTGGAAAAGCAAGCATGGCTGGCTAACTATGCCACTCCGGCGAATCTTCGAGAGTTCGACTCTGCGCAGCCCGGCACCGCGGATCAGATCAGTACCATCCTGAGAGACCAGTTCGGCATGGTGCCGAAAAGGAGGACAATCGGCTATTCCAGGCCGTACCCCAACGAGTACGAGTTGATCCCGCTACCACCCAAATATCGGCTCCCTGATTTCTCCAAGTTTAATGGATCAGATGGTTCCAGCTCCATCGAGCATGTGAGCCGATATTTGGCACAGTGGCACGATCTCAGCATCGGATGAGCTGCGTGTGAGGTTCTTCGCACGGTCCCTCACGGGATCGGCTTTCGGGTGGTACACATCGCTGCCACCGACTCAATCCGGACTTGGAAGCAGTTGGAAGAGCAGTTCCACATGCGGTATCACTCGAGGCTTCGAGGCTGGCATTGCCGATTTAGCACAAGTACGTCGAAGCGCGGAGAAACAAGTGTCGAGAATACGTCCGGCGCTTCGGGACCGTTAGGAACCGATGCTATTCGGCTCGTGTGACCGAAAAGAAGCGATCGAGTTGGCGGTGGTGGGTCTCGCATCACCGATCAAGGACGTGGCCTCCCAAGCGAGACTACCCTTCACCGGCGCACATGGTGCGAAGGCATCGATATATGAACAGCGCCACCCAGATGTATACCAGGATAAATTCAAGCGTGCGGTGGTCCTAGTTGAGGCAGATGAAGACGAAGGCTCTGCGGGAGATCAAGAGGTAGCAGTGGCTGAATGGACGCGGGGGGCAAGCCCCGTGTCCTGCAAGTGGGTTAAGCCACAAGGTCCTCCCAGAGGGTTTGACTTCGACGTTACCAAAGCTGAGCAGATTTTCGACCTCTTACTTAAGGAGAAGCAGCTAAAGGTACCCGAAGGCCACAAGATCCCCACGGCGCAGGAGCTGAATGGAAAGCCATACTGCAAGTGGCATAACACGTTCACCCATGCCACCAACGACTGCAGGTTGTGGCGGCAGCAAGTCCAAATGGCGATAGAACAAGGGCGTCTAATTTTCAGCCAGTACGCCATGAAAGTCGACACACACCCTTTCCCCGCCGTTAACATGGTGGAGTGCACTTACCCTGGAGGGTGCCAGCCAGGATTCTCGTTCAATATCAACATGGTAGGACCTGGACACCACTCTGGTAAGGACGGAGACGAGGGCAGCTGCTCTCGTAGCAAGGACACAGAGGAAGCCGTTCCACGTGATCGGCTCCGTCACGATGGCAAGCGCTACATCACAGAGGGAGAAGTGAGGAATGTGAGATATCAGCGACCTCTCTCTGATCACCTCCTCAACAAGTATGTGAGTCAATATGACCAACGCTGACGACCCAACGACGATGGTGAAAGAGATCGTCTGGCTGGGGACGCCAGGAGACATCGTCGGCATGATCGCGACGAGGAGAGATATGAGCGCCATGCCAAGGAAAAGTCAAGAGAGCAAGACGACGAGGATAGGCATTGGGATTGTCCCTTCTTCAGACACTGCTGGGATTCAGGAATGAGCCGATTGCCTACAATCGGCAACTGCCCAGAATGTAGACAGAAGAGGAAGGATGCAGCTAACGTGTCCGTGTTCAAACGTCTAGGGCCTCTCCCGCCTCGGAACAAGCACGCTGAGTCCTCTCGGGTGGAAGATCTCGAGGAATTGGAAGACGATGAAGAAGAAGAAGATAAGTACCACCGGCCAAGGTGGTGCCCTGATGGACTCAGCCGTTCCCAAAAGCGTAGGGTTCAGCGACTACGTGGTTTGGAGGAAGCCGAAAGGTTATACCTGCACACGTTGAGGAAGGCGCGGCCTGATCTGGCCGCTAAAATTCAGCGAACCCCGGACGAAGAAGGTCGGCCACAAAGGAAAGAGTGGCGCCCCAGACAAAAGAAAGCCGATGATGAAACATCGGCTGGCACAAACATGGTGTTCATCCTTCCGACGGAGTTTAGTGCTCCAGGATTAGACGAAGCACCTGTGGCACAACTTGACCGGCCCACGGCCGATTATCTTTGAGAAGCCACGAGAAAGAAGCTACGGACATACGAAGGCCCTGTACTTGCGAGGTTATATCGATGGGCAGCCTGTCAACAAGATGCTGGTGGACACCGGAGCGGCGATCAACATTATGCCATACTCCATGCTACGTCGGTTGGGACGCTCTAGCTTCGGATCTGATCAAGACCAACGTGACATTGAGCGATTTCAACGGCCAAGCGTACGACGCACAAGGTGTTCTGAACGTGGATCTGACCGTAGGAAGGAAAACCATCCCTACGACGTTCTTTATTGTCGATAGCAAGAGCACCTATGCTGTCCTGCTAGGAAGAGATTGGATCCACGCCAACTGTTGCATTCCATCCACGATGCACCAATGCGTAATACAGTGGGATGGAGATGAAGTAGAGGTCATCCATGCAGATGACTCAGCCGAGATTTCAATGGCTGGCATGAACGCTTGGGAGACAACAGGCCAAGAGCCACTCTCAGGCATCAATTTGGACGACTGCGAGCGCATCAACGTGACGAAGGACGGGGTTAGGCTGGTCTTATCCACCGGCCTGACCGTATAGCAAGAACAAACCTATGGACAAACGTGGCAAGGCCGATCCTTGGGATCGGCCCCAAAGATCTATGGAGGAACATTGCAAAACCTTCATTGAGCGATTCAATCAACGTGGAGGCCGATTCCAGCAATTGGCCAAAATTATCTTCACCACACGTTCTGCCTGTGTTCAACGTCGATCTAATGAGCAGCGGTTTTACGTCGGCTGATGAGAGTCAACATTAGTCCTAACGGAGCCGACGTTCAAATACAGTGCCTTGGCTAACTACAGAGCCGATATCCGCAGTTACCTGACAGATTCGGCTCGGGGGGCACCTAATCAGATGAACATGTGCGATACATGTGCAGTAAAATATTGGGGGCCTGATACGTCTCCGACGTATCGATAATTTCTTATGTTCCATGCCACATTATTGATGATACCTACATGTTTTATGCATACTTTATGTCATTTTTATGTATTTTCTGAAACTAACCTATTGACGAGATGCCGAAGTGCCAGTTCCTGTTTTCTGCTGTTTTTGGTTTCAGAAATCCTAGTAAGGAAATATTCTCGGAATCGGACGAAATCAACGCCCAGCATCCTATTTTTCCACGAAGCTTCCAGAACACCCGAGAGCCGCCAGAGAGGGGGCACAGGCCCACCAGACCATAGGCCGGCGCGGCCTAGGGGTGGCCCGCGCCCCCCTATAGTGTCGTCGCCCCGTTGACCTTCTGACGCCGCCTCTTCGCCTATAAAAAGGTCCCAGACCTAAAACCTCGATACGGAAAAGCCACGGTACGAGAAACCTTCCAGAGCCGCCGCCATCGCGAAGCCAAGATCTGGGGGACAGGAGTCTCTGTTCCGGCACGCTGCCGGGACAGGGAAGTGCCCCCGGAAAGCTTCTCCATCGACACCACCGCCATCTTCATCAACGCTGCTGTCTCCCATGAGGAGGGAGTAGTTCTCCATCGAGGCTCGGGGCCGTACCGGTAGCTATGTGGTTCATCTCTCTCCTATGTACTTCAATACAATAATCTCATGAGCTGCCTTACATGATTGAGATTCATATGATGATGCTTGTAATCTAGATGTCATTATGCTAGTCAAGTGGGTTTTACTTATGTGATCTCCGGAGACTCCTTGTCCCACGTGTGTAAAGGTGACGATGGTGTGCACCGTGTGGGTCTCTTAGGCTATATTTCACAGAATACTTATTCACTGTTATGAATGGCATAGTGAAGTGCTTATTTATATCTCTTTATGATTGCAATGTGTTTTGTATCACAATTTATCTGCATGCTACTCTAGTGATGTTATTAAAGTAGTTTTATTCCTCCTGCACGGTGTAATGGTGACAGTGTGTGCATCCGTGTTAGTACTTGGCGTAGGCTATGATTATGATCTCTTGTAGATTATAAAGTTAACTATTGCTATGATGGTATTGATTTGATCTATTCCTCCTACATAGTGTGAAGGTGACAGTGTGCATGCTATGTTAGTACTTGGTTTAGTCGTGTTGATCTTTCATGCACTCTAAGGTTATTTAAATATGAACATTGAATTGTGGAGCTTGTTAACTCCGGCATTGAGGGTTCGTGTAATCCTACGCAATGGTGTTCATCATCCAACAAGAGTGTAGAGTATGCATTTATCTATTCTGTTATGTGATCAATGTTGAGAGTGTCCACTAGTGAAAGTCTGATCCCTAGGCCTTGTTCCTAAATACTGCTATCGCTGCTTGTTTCTTGTTTACTGCGTTACTACCGTTGCGTTACTACGCTTGTTCTTGTCCTGGGCAAAGCACTTTTCTGGTACCGTTGCTACTGTTCATATATATTCATACCACCTGTATTTCACTATCTCTTCGCCGAACTAGTGCACCTATTAGGTGTGTTGGGGACACAAGAGACTTCTTGCTTTGTGGTTGCAGGGTTGCATGAGAGGGATATCTTTGACCTCTTCCTCCCTGAGTTCGATAAACCTTGGGTGATCCACTTAAGGGAAACTTGCTGCTGTCCTACAAACCTCTGCTCTTGGAGGCCCAACACTGTCTACAGGAAAAGGAGGGGGGCGTAGACATCAAGCTATTTTCTGGCGCCGTTGCCGGGGAGGAAAGGTAAAAGGCACTCATACTCCGGTCCCAGGTTAAGTACTTTTCTGGCGCCATTGTGTTTGTGCTCGAAGCTATTTCCTTTAGATCCTGCAATTGCAACTTTTTGTTTCTTGTTTACACTAGTTAGGCATAATGGAAAACAACAAAAATATGAGAGATCTTTATGAACTTTATCTTGAATTAGGACATGATGTGTTTGAAGAGAGAATTAAAAAACCCATGGAACTTTATATGCATGCTAATGGGAATGTTATTACTATGAATGCTTTGAACACTATTGTTGCTAATGCTATGGAAAATTCTAAGCTTGGGGAAGCTGGCTTTGATGAGCATGATCTTTTTAGTCCCCCAAGAATTGAGGAGAAAATTTTCTTTGATGATACTTTGCCTCCTATTTATGATGATTATAATGATAGTAGTCTTTTGTTGCCACCTACTATGGAGAGTGAATTTGATTATGATTACAATATGCCTCTTATATTTGATGATAATAATAATGATAGCTACTTTGTTGAATTTGCTCCCACTACAACTAATAAAATTGATTATGCTTATGTGGAGAGTAATAATTTTATGCATGAGACTCATGATAAGAATGCTTTATGTGATAGTTATATTGTTGAGTTTGCTCATGACACTACTGAAAGTTATTATGAGAGAGGAAAATATGGTTGCAAAAATTTTCATGTTACTAAAACACCTCTCTATGTGCTGAAATTTTTGAAGCTACACTTGTTTTATCTTCCTATGCTTGTTACTTTGCTCTTAATGAACTTGTTTATTTACAAGATTCCTATGCATAGGAAGCATGTTAGACTTAAATGTGTTTCTAATTTGCCTCTTGATGCTCTCTTTTGCTTCAAATACAATTTCTTGCGAGTGCATCATTAAAACTGCTGAGCCCATCTTAATGGCTATAAAGAAAGAACTTCTTGGGAGATAACCCATGTGTTTATTTTGCTACAGTAATTTTATTTTTTATTTGAGTCTTGGAAGTTGTTACTACTGTAGCAACCTCTCCTTATCTTATTTTATTGCATTTGTTGTGCCAAGTAAAGTCTTTGATAGTAAAGTCAATACTAGATTTGGATTACTGCACAGAAACAGATTTCTTGCTGTCACGAATCTGGGCCCAATTCTCTGTAGGTAACTCAGAAAATTATGCCGGTCCCAAGCCGCCAGGAGATACTCACGAAACGTTTTGTCCCTGGGAGACCTCTCTCCCAGGCGGCGGCGGCCAGATCTCATCTCCACCGGCGTGAGCTCTGGGCCCCTCTCCCTCCGCTTGCCGCTCCGGCGGCAGGAGGGGGAGGGAACCTCGTTCCTCCTCCGTTTTGTAGTTTGGGCTTGTCTGCTGTGGTGCGTCGTTGGGGTGGTGGGAGCGGCGCCCGGGCAAATAAATCTGCCTCAACTCCACTCCCACACCGGCGGCGACCTTCACGGCGGCGTCTCGGAGTTGTTGGCAACGTGTGCTTGTCGATATTTCAGGTCGGCAGCTTGGTCTTCTCGCCGTTCTTCAGATCTGGCGAGATCTGTTTCTCGACGTGTCACTGGCGTTTGTCGTTGTCCACGACGGCGCTGGGGGCCGGGGCGAGGTGGTTCTTCTGGAGCGAATATGTTGGTCCGGAGGTGGTGGATATGCTGTTCTTCTCCGACTTCGTCGATGGGAGGCGGCGTATCTTGGTCCAAGACAGCACGGGGACGTCCCCCGGTCGACGTGCCACAGCGACATGTGCCTCGCTGCTTACAGCATGCCTGTTCATCGACTCACAAAGCCTCGTTGGCGATGGTGCTCTTTTGGATCTTGCAATGGTGGAGGCTCGGCATCTCTTTTTGCGTTCGTCTCGGCGGCGTTGGAATTGGATGGCGGCCGCTGGCTATGGTGGTTGCAGGAAACCCTAGGGATCGTTTTGTATTTCTCGATCTTTTAGGATTTTGTCTGCAAATTCAGGATAATCATTTTATCCCGGTTTGTCTTTTAGTTTCCACATGTGTTGCTTCATGTAACTTGATTTTTGATTAATGAAATATGTGGTTGCTCTCAAAAAAAACTCAGAAAATTATGCCAATTTACGTGAGTGATCCTCAGATATGTACGCAACTTTCATTAAATTTGGGCATTTTCATCTGAGCAAGTCTGGTGCCATTTTAAAATTCGTATTTACGGACTGTTCTGTTTTGACAGATTCTGCCTTTTATTTCGCATTGCCTCTTTTGCTATGTGGGATGGATTTCTTTGTTCCATTGACTTCCAGTAGATTTGAGCAATGTCCAGAAGTGTTAAAAATGATTGTGTCACCTCTGAACATGTGAGTTTTTGATTATGCACTAACCCTCTAATGAGTTTGTTTCGAGTTTGGTGTGGAGGAAGTTTTCAAGGGTCAAGAGAGGAGGATGATATACTATGATCAAGAAGAGTGAAAGCTCTAAGCTTGGGGATGCCCCGGTGGTTCACCCCTGCATATTCTAAGAAGACTCAAGCATCTAAGCTTGGGGATGCCCAAGGCATCCCCTTCTTCATCGACAACATTATCAGGTTCCTCCCCTGAAACTATATTTTTATTCCGTCACATCTTATGTGCTTTGCTTGGAGCGTCGGTTTGTTTTTGTTTTTGTTTTTGCTTGAATAAAATGGATCCTAGCATTCTTTGTGTGGGAGAGAGACACGCTCCGCTGTTGCATATGGACAAGTATGTCCTTAGGCTTTACTCATAGTATTCATGGCGAAGGTTGAATCTTCTTCGTTAAATTGTTATATGGTTGGAATCGGGAAATGCTACATGTAGTAATTCTAAAATGTCTTGGATAATTTGATACTTGACAATTGTTGTGCTCATGTTTAAGCTCTTGCATCATATACTTTGCACCCATTAATGAAGAAATACATAGAGCTTGCTAAAATTTGGTTTGCATATTTGGTCTCTCTAAAGTCTAGATAATTTCTAGTATTGAGTTTGAACAACAAGGAAGACGGTGTAGAGTCTTATAATGTTTTCAATATGTCTTTTATGTGAGTTTTGCTGCACCGCTTCATCCTTGTGTTTGTTTCAAATAGCCTTGCTAGCCTAAACCTTGTATCGAGAGGGAATACTTCTCATGCATCCAAAATACTTGAGCCAACCACTATGCCATTTGTGTCCACCATACCTACCTACTACATGGTATTTCTCCGCCATTCCAAAGTAAATTGCTTGAGTGCTACCTTTAAATTTCCATTCTTCAACTTTGCAATATATAGCTCATGGGACAAATAGCTTAAAAACTATTGTGGTATTGAATATGTACTTATGCACTTTATCTCTTATTAAGTTGCTTGTTGTGCGATAACCATGTTTCTGGGGACGCCATCAACTATTCTTTGTTGAATATCATGTGAGTTCCTATGCATGTCCGTCTTGTCTGAAGTAAGAGAGATCTACCACCTTAATGGTTGGAGCATGCATATTGTTAGAGAAGAACATTGGGCCGCTAACTAAAGCCATGATTCATGGTGGAAGTTTCAGTTTTGGACATATATCCTCAATCTCATATGAGAATAATAATTGTTGCCACATGCTTATGCATTAAAGAGGAGTCCATTATCTGTTGTCTATGTTGTCCCGGTATGGATGTCTAAGTTGAGAATAATCAATAGCGAGAAATCCAATGCGAGCTTTCTCCTTAGACCTTTGTACAGGCGGCATAGAGGTACCCCATTGTGACACTTGGTTAAAACATGTGCATTGCGATGATCCCGGTAGTCCAAGCTAATTAGGACAAGGTGCGGGCACTATTAGTATACTATGCATGAGGCTTGCAACTTGTAAGATATAATTTACATAACTCATATGCTTTATTACTACCGTTGACAAAATTGTTTCATGTTTTCAAAATAAAAGCTCTAGCACAAATATAGCAATCGATGCTTTCCTCTTTGAAGGACCTTTCTTTTACTTTTATGTTGAGTCAGTTCACCTATTTCTCTCCACCTCAAGAAGCAAACACTTGTGTGAACTGTGCATTGATTCCTACATACTTGCATATTGCACTTGTTATATTACTTTGCATTGACAACTATCCATGAGATATACATGTTACGAGTTGAAAGCAACCGCTGAAACTTCATCTTCCTTTATGTTGCTTCAATACCTCTACTTTGAATTATTGCTTTATGAGTTAACTCTTATGCAAGACTTATTGATGCTTGTCTTGAAGTACTATTCATGAAAAGTCTTTGCTATATGATTCACTTGTTTACTCATTGCATTTACATTGTTTCGAATCGCTGCATTCATCTCATATGCTTTACAAATAGTATGATCAAGGTTATGATGGCATGTCACTTCAGAAATTATCTTTGTTATCGTTTTACCTGCTCGGGACGAGCAGAACTAAGCTTGGGGATGCTGATACGTCTCCGACGTATCGATAATTTCTTATGTTCCATGCCACATTATTGATGATACCTACATGTTTTATGCATACTTTATGTCATTTTTATGCATTTTCTGGAACTAACCTATTGACGAGATGCCGAAGTGCCAGTTCCTGTTTTCTGCTGTTTTTGGTTTCAGAAATCCTAGTAAGGAAATATTCTCGGAATCGGACGAAATCAACGCCCAGCATCCTATTTTTCCACGAAGCTTCCAGAACACCCGAGAGCCGCCAGAGAGGGGGCACAGGCCCACCAGACCATAGGCCGGCGCGGCCTAGGGGTGGCCCACGCCCCCCTATAGTGTCGTCGCCCCGTTGACCTTCTGACGCCGCCTCTTCGCATATAAAAAGGTCCCAGACCTAAAACCTCGATACGGAAATGCCACGGTATGAGAAACCTTCCAGAGCCGCCGCCATCGCGAAGCCAAGATCTGGGGGACAGGAGTCTCTGTTCCGGCACGCTGCCGGGACGGGGAAGTGCCCCCGGAAAGCTTCTCCATCGACACCACCGCCATCTTCATCAACGCTGCTGTCTCCCATGAGGAGGGAGTAGTTCTCCATCGAGGCTCGGGGTTGTACCGGTAGCTATGTGGTTCATCTCTCTCCTATGTACTTCAATACAATAATCTCATGAGCTGCCTTACATGATTGAGATTCATATGATGATGCTTGTAATCTAGATGTCATTATGCTAGTCAAGTGGGTTTTACTTATGTGATCTCCGGAGACTCCTTGTCCCACGTGTGTAAAGGTGACAGTGTGTGCACCGTGTGGGTCTCTTAGGCTATATTTCACAGAATACTTATTCACTGTTATGAATGGCATAGTGAAGTGCTTATTTATATCTCTTTATGATTGCAATGTGTTTTGTATCACAATTTATCTGCATGCTACTCTAGTGATGTTATTAAAGTAGTTTTATTCCTCCTGCACGGTGTAATGGTGACAGTGTGTGCATCCGTGTTAGTACTTGGCGTAGGCTATGATTATGATCTCTTGTAGATTATGAAGTTAACTATTGCTATGATGGTATTGATTTGATCTATTCCTCCTACATAGTGTGAAGGTGACAGTGTGCATGCTATGTTAGTAATTGGTTTAGTCGTGTTGATCTTTCATGCACTCGAAGGTTATTTAAATATGAACATTGAATTGTGGAGCTTGTTAACTCCGGCATTCAGGGTTCGTGTAATCCTACGCAATGGTGTTCATCATCCAACAAGAGTGTAGAGTATGCATTTATCTATTCTGTTATGTGATCAATGTTGAGAGTGTCCACTAGTGAAAGTCTGATCCCTAGGCCTTGTTCCTAAATACTGCTATCGCTGCTTGTTTACTGTTTTACTGCGTTACTACTGCTGCGTTACTACTGCTTGTTTACTGTCCTGGGCAAAGCACTTTTCTGGTACCGTTGCTACTGTTCATATATATTCATACCACCTGTATTTCACTATCTCTTCGCCGAACTAGTGCACCTATTAGGTGTGTTGGGGACACAAGAGACTTCTTGCTTTGTGGTTGCAGGGTTGCATGAGAGGGATATCTTTGACCTCTTCCTCCCTGAGTTCGATAAACCTTGGGTGATCCACTTAAGGGAAACTTGCTGCTGTCCTACAAACCTCTGCTCTTGGAGGCCCAACACTGTCTACAGGAAAAGGAGGGGGCGTAGACATCAGGGCCGATAGAAAAATCGGCCAGTAAAAATTCTCATGGTATACAGCCGATGCACAGCCATCGACTCTAGTACAATTACACAAGATCTACCAGCTGCGTGTTCAAGACACGGATTTCGACCAAGTCGGTTCTCAGTTCAGCCTCAAGGCCAACCTCCAACCTTTTACTCATTAGGCCGTTGGTGTTTCGTCTGCAATATCGGCTTTCAAAGGAAGAAAAGGTGATCGGCTCCGGTGTATCTACCGTCGGCCTGGCTAAGTTGGCCACCTTCTCAGCTACGCTCGTAGGAATGGCTAGGACCTCTGCATGGTGGTTGTCTCAATTGCCTGAGTTCAAGGCCCTTGGACTGAACTGTGTGTCCTCGCCACTGTTCTCACCTTAACTGAGGCTCGGGGGCAGCTGATTTGGTAGACACTCTGTTTTTGGAAGCCGATTGGAGTGTCACCGGCTGACCCTGCATCATAACCTTCTTCGAAAGCGGTGAGTTGTTGCAGAAGAATACTACTAGAGCTGCGGAAAGGAGCCTGAAAGGGAAGCCGTCGTCATCTACAGGGTCTGGACCGTCCTGTTGCTGCAAGAAGATGAAGGAGACTGGATTCTCAAAACAGCCGATGAACAGCCATCGGCTATAGGATTGCAAAGTATTATGGTCAGATATCAAATTACAGTCTGAATTTGAGAAGTGCTTGACTGACGGTCTAATTGGTATCTGAGTCTGGCTTCATGGGCGTCTGAGGCGAAAAGTCCGATACGTTGCTATCGGTCTTGGTGCGGCAAACGGAAGACTTGAAATTGGATTAATTGAGAGTCAAATTGGAAGAACAATTCTTATTGATTCAAAGGAACGGCTTTACAAGAAAGAGCCGATGGCTCTCAAAAGGGGCATCCGATGCCTAGTGCACTGCTACTACTAGTCCTACACTAATTGGCCCCTGTTCTAGGGGTCGTCGCTGTCCTCATCGTCGCCATTGTAGCTGCCGTCGGCGCTGCTTCCAGAGAGTTCCTCATCGCTGCTGCCCCAGCCCTCGGCCGGAGCCTCTTCTTCCTCGTCATCATCATCATCCTCGCTGTCCGCCCAAGCGCGGAAGCGCTTCGCCGGCGGATACCCAGCGGAGGAGGAGGAATCATCCTCCTCCTCTTCCTCTTCTTCCTCTGCTTCTTCTTCTTCCTCCTCCTCGTCGGAGGAGGTGGAGTTCGCCCAGGAGTGGAGGTCGTCTTCGCTCTCGCTCTTCAGTTCCCCTTCGATGAGGAACTCGAGGTCGTCCTCCCCATCGGTCAGAGGTAAGTCACCATCTGACCCGATGAGTGCTTCGGGTGGGCCATCTGGCACGGGATCAAAGTTCCACTCCTGCTCGCTCGAGGAGGAAGATTGGAGAGAAAGGCCTGAGGAGATGGAGGAAGAGGAAGACATTGCTACAGGGAAAGAGGGTTTTTTAGGTACCGATGGCCGGAGCAGAGCAAGGGGATGAAGTGGCGAACCGTTCGGCACAGTTAAATAAAGGGGGTATAGTGGAGATTTAATGCCACAGCAGTTTCCGAGGAAGTGGTGCCCACCAAAAAAAAAATTGCCAGATCACGCGGAGAAGTTGAGAAGGCAAGGCATCATGATGAAGGATACTGCGACGGTTCTGCCACGACATGACCCGACGAAGAAAAAGCAGAGTGATTTTGGAATTATCAATTCCAAAATCAGGGGGGCATGTGTTATCACCAGAATTTGACCGAGTCAGAGGTGGGCCGCGATCAAGATGGGCTTGAAGAATATACATGGAAGGAATACATGAATCGGCCTTATATGCAAAGTTTGGGCTAGTTCGCCCATGTATCTGTAATATAGTAGGATACGTATCGATTAGATAGAGTTTGGCTCGTGCCCGGTTGGGATTATTCCCACGTTAGAAAGTCTACGGACTATAAATATGTATCTAGGGTTTATGAAATAAACAACAATCACGTTCACCACAAACCAATCTAGGCGCATCGCCAACTCCCTTGTCTCGAGGGTTTCTTCCGGGTAAGCATCATGCTGCCTTGATCGCATCTTGCGATCTAGGCAGTACACGTTTATTCGCTGTTCATGCGTTGCTCGTACTGAAGCCTTTTTGATGGCGAGCAACGTAGTTATCTTAGATGTGTTAGGGTTAGCATTGTTCATTGTTTCATATGCTGTCGTCGTGCAACCCTTAGACGTCTAGCCGCCCTTACACCTATCTTAGGTGTAAGGGCGGCACCCCGCTTGATCGTTATTTAGTAGATCCGATCCGTTATGATTGCTCCTTGTTCTTCAAGGATTAGTTTAATATCCGCATAGTTAGGCCTTACAAACGGGTTGAAGGATCCAGTGGCGCCGCATAGGGTGTAGTTTGCTAGCCCTAGACAGGATGTTCCGGGGATCAACTTCGTGTTGGTTTTTAGGCCTTGTCTAGGGTCGGTTTACGATCACCGTGCGTGACCACCAGGCTCAATCACGAGTAGGATGTTCTGATTATGTGGTGAAAACCCTAAATCGTAGTAGGTCGTTTTAGCTTTATTTTGATCAAGCAGGACCACCATATATTCGTGCACCTCGTACGGATCATGGGTGGATCGGCTCTTTGAGCCGATTCACAGGACAACCTGAGAGCCGATCGAGGCTCGTATTTAATGTTTACGTGTATGCCATGCAGGAAACTAAGCGAGGCACATCCATCACCTTCCTGACCAGGTATAGGTCAGGTGGCACGCCCTTGCACTAGCATCGGACGTGCGTGCCGAGTCTTTGCGGGCCGTCGCTCGGAGGGACCAGGGCCAGCCGCAATCCTGGGAGCCTTCCGGCTCTACTGTGTTGCCCGTCGCTGCTCGTCGGTGGGTTTCTGACCGCAACAACCTGATTTTAATATGTTCATGAGAAGCAACCGGGATCGGATGCACCAAGCCACGATGCAACGCATACTTTTAAATTACAACTTAGCTTGACAGATGCTTTGGAACCTTCCGGTTCTACCTCCTAGCATCGTACACTTGAAGGATGCTTAGCCAGGTGGTAGGATTGATTGATCATGGCACATGTGAGCATCTAGCAAGGCTAAGCACATGATCACCTAAGCATAACAACCAAGGCTAAGGTTCTTGTTTAAGATGGGATCTGTGATTCTGATTCTGCGTGTGTACCTGCGTACGAGTAGGAGTATTATCAAGTGCAAAGGTTCGGGCCTTTGTACGCGGAAGATGTGAAGTGGCCCGCAATTTAATTCTATCGCGCCGCGCCTCGTACGATTGCATGTGATCGATGCAGGGTAATTATTGTAGCTTTGATCAGTTTAAGATGTGCTGCAGGGGTTAATCAATCTGGCTGGGGACAGTGACGTCTGTAGTTTGTCGAAATCTGGATGTAACTTATATTTATAGATAGAGGTAGTAAGTTTGATTGCGGTGTCATCCAGAGCTACTCCCACCCCTTGGCATGCATGAATGAGCCATAGAAATTTCAGAATTTATATATTGTGCTAGGAACTAAGCCCCCCACCAAATCAAACATCATCTAGATTAGGACTAGATAAAATAAGTTCCAGTGCAGGGCCATCCAGAGTAACACTAATGCTAATTATGTTGAAACTAACGATAATTAACCTTGGTCAACGGTGCATGCAAAAAAGTTATAATGCACGCTGTCGTCAAGCTAATCGATCTATCTTATTCTTAGATCACTTCTTGGCCCCAGCAAAGCCACCGACTACATGAATACTTGCAAGGCGTGACTGATATGTGCAGAGAACCTTATATACATGCCAGATGGATGCATGATATCAATCATCAAAGATCTAAATTTACTTGTCGCGGATATATATTGGTAAGATGGTCTAAATCTTTCTAGGTTTAATAAATCCATGACAATTATTTTGGATTGAAGTGGCTAATATTATTCTGAATTGGACTAGTTGGTGGTTGTCCATGGATGTATGCGTGTAAGTTGTAACTGTATTATTGTAGTGATGTGATGATTTGCTTCTCTGTTGGGATCTAGTGAGCAGAAAGCTCGATCTGAAAATGTTGGGGAAGTTTGAGCCATGACCCATGAGCATATATACACTAGCTAACTATAGGTAGACGGTAGTAGGGGGCGGCTAGCGAGCAGCATGCACCATTTTAGTCCACGGTGCGTGCCTAGAAACATCTCTTTGCTTTCTGAAATTTGATTACTTGAAGTTGGAGAGCGACAGAGACTAGGAGCGGAACAGAGGACGTTTCCGGACCCCGGACGGGACGAAAGAAAACGATGGGTATCAGGGTATGCCTAGTTCGATCGACATACAGCCGCATATATATGCATGCCTATTCGATCCAGCTGTGACTGGTAGGAGTAGCTGCGTAAGTACGGTGGACGTTACATCGTTTGGAGAATGCAGGAAACAGTTGTTGCCGAGATCGATCACGACGTGCTAGTGCTAACCGTCTCTCATATCCGTGTGTCCGGACCCCGGACGTGCTACAACGGTTCCACATACTGCACGTATGTAGTACATACCTTTTCGAGGCTTGACTAGGAGTAGCTGGGAAATAGTTCGCGCCACGTGGTACTGCCTTACTAGAGGTCTTGGCTTAATTTCAAGTCGTGATCATGATTTAAGAGCATGATGAACAGGGGTACGTTGGCATATATATAGCTCACGACGCGTTACCATCCGTGTCCGGACCCCGGAGAAAATCAGACAATGTACGAATAGTACGATGATCGGCATACAGCAGTACACATGCATGTTCGAGCGACTAGAAGTAGCTGGAAAATAGTTGGCCGTGTTTGAGGTATCAAGTGAAATCCCACACTTCAGTACTTATAGTTTATTTTGTCTTCTCTAGTGTGAATTTTTGTATCAAAAATTGCATTCACAAAACTAAAAAGAACAATAAATGAGATCTATGTGAGATCCCATTTTGCACCTTATCCGTGGTAGTGCCGTTCTGAACATTTCCGTGTTTTCGCTGGCGGCTTGTCAGCTTGTGTTCGTTAATTGGTACTTGGCAAGGACCAAGGAGCGCTATTTTTTTCTTCGGAAAGTGTCTTTGACACATGAGCACCAGTGCTCTCCTCCCTTTCCGATTTTTGAAAACTTGAAAATTTGACGTGTTTTTAAGTTTCAAAAAATCATGACGTTAAATATGTAGATAGATATATACGGGTGGGCCGGATGTATACAAAAAAGTCCCGTTAAAAAATACTATGTATTTTGAAAAATATAAAAAAGACAAATTTCTGACAATAAATGCTAGTGAAATAGTATTATGATAATGTATCCTTTTGTCAAAAATTTGTTTTTTTTTTGTATTTCCTAAAATTTAAACTATTTCTTACTGGGTCTTTTTTGCAGGTACTGGCCATGGTTTGTATAATTTCAAGCTATGAAGTGATCAAATCCTTGGTTATTCGAATGCGATTTACATCAACAATAAGGAATAGATCATTAAGGCGAGAAATATTCCAAGTATCAATGAGGTCAGGCACTTTAGAAAAAATCCTGTCTGTCGCCTCTAGCTCTAGGAGTTAAAATTGAAAACTCTATTGTGTACCCGTCGGCCCATGTTGGTAGGAGCCCAAAAACTCTATTGAAACGTGAGCTCAGCCCATCTCGACAGTTTGCTCACACGCACGCTTCCTCAGCGGCTGGCTCTCCTCCCGTCTCCCTGCCTCCACTGCGCTGCGCTGCGCTGCCTCCGTCCCCTAGCTCTAGTCTAGGGTTTACCCCCGACCTCCCGCCCTCTCGCTCCCGCTCGCCGCCTCCCGGCTAGATTCGTCGGCTCTCCGCCCTCCCACCGCCGGCCCGTTCTCCTCCTGTTGCTCCCGTCGCTGTGGGCTGTGGCGGTGAACCCGAGGGTGGTGGGTTCTGGGAGCGACGATGAGGCCGGTCTTCTGCGGCAACTTCGACTTCGACACGCGCCAGTCCGACCTCGAGCGCCTCTTCTCCAAGTACGGCCCCATCCGCCGCATCGACATCAAGTCCGGTACGCACGACCTCCCCCGCCCCTTTCTCCACTCTCTTTAGCTTTCCTACTTGGCTGCACCCACCGGTTGCTCCAATCTGACAACATGCCCGATGGCCAATGTCGGCTGAGCACATGCTCTGTGTGCTATGGATTATGCAGCGCGTGTATCTCATAATAATTGCTTTTGCCTCTTTATTATTATTATGCATAACATCAGACACCTTACTGTGGGCATTTTCGATCGAGAATGATAGTCCAGAATCCCTACTCAACGCATGTATTGCAGGCTACGCTTTCATATACTTCGAGGACGAGCGCGATGCAGAGGATGCAATAAGGCGGCTCGACAAGGCCGACTTCGGCCACGGCAGGCGCAGGCTCTCCGTAGAATGGTCAAGGGTAAAGCTCCATCTCCGCGCCCTCACGAGACATTTTTTGGTACGAGCAGACAAAACGCGCTTCCGCTAACCGCTGCCATTCTCAATGTTCAATCCCTTCAGCAAGAGGAGCCAGTGCCCAAGAACCGCGACAGGCCCACAGGGGACGCCGTGAAGCCGACCAGGACCCTCTTCGTCATCAACTTCGACCCCCTCCGCACCAAGATCCGCGACATCGAGGACCATTTCCAACCCTACGGCAACATCTCCAACATCCGCATCCGCAAGAACTTTGCGTTCGTGCGCTACCAGACGCTGGAGGAAGCCAGCGCGGCTGTCAAGAAGACCGACAAGAGGTATGCTTTTGTCTCATACTATCTTGTCATTGGCCATCCTCTAGTATACATAGGGCTACACAATTTGTACTACAACTGGCTGTTGCACATGGCAGTTTAGTTGCTACCCGATTCAGTACCAAATGCACATTCACTGAAGCTTTTGCTGCATCTAATAAGGCGCAGTATCTTTGTTCAGCATACTGGATTGGATTGTCTCCCATGGTGTTGGTTTCTGAGTTCTTATATCCGTTTATCCGTTACATTAGGCTACTAGTTCTATACCCCATGGATTTGGATGTACTTGGATGGTCCTGGTTCCTACAGCAATCACATTTGTGGAAAAATGATAGCAACTGATAGATAGGTCTGCTGCAGTTTATATACCCTCAAATATTGTCTGCATTCTCTTTGCCAAATTGATCTGAAATTTCAGAACCAGTAATTCTCTACTGGATTGGTCCTTGTGTTTTTGGTATTGGACAAGATTCATGTGGCATTTTCCTCAGTTTTAGTTTCGTGAATTTGCAATGGAAGTGACTTTCTACTTTCTAGGTCTAAATTTTCATTATGTTTCTTTTTTACTGAAGCTTTTGTCATTGTGTTTCTTCTACCTCTGTTTACCTGAAAACAGGGATAACCCCTTCATTGTTTCTTCTGGTGCATATCAAACATAATATACAGCAAATAGAGAGGCTGATTATTTTTGGGATCATAATCTCGTGGCTATTTCTTCCTATGATGTATCTGTAACATTGTCGCTATTTTGCTTAACCCTGCATGATGCTATAAAAAATTCCGTGTACACATTAGCGAATTGACATTATTACATCACATTTCTCATTACTGGGTGTTATTTTTTCCTGTTGCTGTGCAGTACGATATTGGACAGGGTGGTGACGGTTGAATATGCCTTCCGGGATGATGACAATGAAAGAGATGACAGATATGGAGATTCCAAACAAGGCAATGAAAGATATGGCAGTCCCAAACGAGGCAGTGACAGATACGGTGCTCCAAAACGAGGCGATGGCAGATATGGAAGTCCTGGAAGAGCGAGGCGGCGCGGTAGTCCTTACATGCGCTCCCCTAGCCCAAGGTACCAAAGGGATTACAGCCCAGATTACGATCGCCGACGTAACCCTGGCTATGACCACCGCGATGGAGCTCCATACCGTAGGAGCAGAAGCCCTGGCTATGGTCGTTACGACAGGGGCAGAAGCCCTGGCTATGGTCGTTACTAGGTAAGATTACTAAATTTCCCTACATGGTCGGAAAACTTTTTTTTTACCTTCTCCTGGTATAACTTTGAAGTGGTTATTCCATTCTGTGTCTCCATTATGATGTACGTATTGTTTTGTCATCCATCGCTATTGATTTTACTGCATTGTGCTCTTGACCCATGCTTCAAAATCTTCTGCAGCTGATTCCGTTTGAAGGATCTTGAAGGGAATCGATGGAGGCTCGGTACCCTCGACTCTGTTTCTTTGGCGTGCTAACAGAGACTGGCGAGGCTTGACACGATGATATGGCTGCCCTTTTTTCGCATCAACACCTAGTGTATTTGAGATGAATAGTTACATAATGTATGAAGCTGTTTTGGGTGATTGGTACTAGATCTGAGCTGATATGGATGATGTACGCCTGTACCGGGTTACTGCCTCTTAACGAACGCCTAAGATGAAGAAGTACAACCTGATTATTGCACTCTAATCAACGCCTGAATTCCGAGTACTCGTTTCTGTTGCGTTTCTTCTATGCCAGTTCATAATAGGGCATGTTGATACACAAACCAAGGTTCAGTAGTGGTAATGTTACAAAACATAGGAGCTGTGTTG
Source organism: Lolium perenne (assembly GCF_019359855.2). Classification (NCBI taxonomy): domain Eukaryota; kingdom Viridiplantae; phylum Streptophyta; class Magnoliopsida; order Poales; family Poaceae; genus Lolium; species Lolium perenne. Next base: position 391,477,333 of record NC_067247.2, read on the forward strand.
TGGCCTGGCCAAGAAGATTGATTTTTGCATATTTTTTTCCCAACTAGTCGTTTGGATTTTCAGATTTGCAAATTTTCACTCAAGTTCAAATCTATACATGAATATCATTATCAGGATGAGCCTTCAAACGGGTAGATTTATGGAACAGAAAAAATAGAAGCTGTGTTGGGGCGTTGGTCAAGAAGATTGATTTCAATTCTTTTCACAACTAGTCGTTCCGATTTTCAGATTTACAAATTTATTTACATTGAAGTTCAAATGTATATCTTTACTATTAAATGGGAGTTGGTCGTTTGACACTCAACACACTTTGGTGGTCGTCATTTCTTTACTATTAAATGGGAGTTGGTCGTTTGGCACTCAACACACTTTGGTGGTCGTCATTTCTTTACTATTAAATGGGAGTTGGTCGTTTGACACTCAACACACTTTGGTGGTCGTCATTAGAAGCATCGTATCCGTCCGATTGGAGTTTAACATATAACATCGTCCGATCATTTCTTTCCGTAAGTTCCTCCCTAATTTTGCTTGCCGAAATCTCCATCATTATCTTACTTGCCAAATTCTCCTCTTCGGAGGCAAGCACGGTATGGAAACAAATCTCACTAGCCAAAACTGTTTTAATCTGCTCACAAATCAAATCTCACCTACCAAAATCACAATCCTGAATTTTACTCACCCAGAGCATGCCGCCCATACAGACATACGGTCAGAGTACATCACATTCGGCCATACCTCTCCCTTCTTCCGCTAGAGAAATCACTGTCGCCTCTGCCTCCAGTCATCCACCTCTTCTCACACCTAGATGCCTGCCGGTAATAATCGAAAGGACTAGGAGGAAGGCGGAGGAGATCGATAGTGTAGTGGGGAAGAAAGGGAGGGGGAGGGGTCAGTACATGTGGATCAGCACTTCATGCGGAGTTCCAGGAGCACCGCACGCAGGCACGCCACTCTTGCCGATGTCGAGGTTTGCGAACACCACAGGCAGCGATTGCGCTCTGCCTCACGCCGTACCTACATCTAGCTCTCTATGTCTCTGTTGGTGGCGCCTTCGCGGTTGAAAGCAGTCAACTGGTCCATGCATACCTGCAGGCGCAGCGGATATCCATCCTGCTGATACTCGACATCTACAAGAAGATCGGGTTGTTTAACTCAACTTATTTTTTAAGAGACTCAAGGTCAATGCATAGATGCAGACAAAGACGAGATAGGCGAGTAGTTCGAGCTTGCACTGGAAACTGGTAACGTATTTTCTGTCCCAGTATACGTGTTTTCATATTCCACGAACGAAGTTTTATGTGGTATCAAAGTATCTGGTTGGAAATTTGCATACACATGCTTTGTAAAATATTTGAGGTTGTAACAGTTAATTAGTATGCATATTATATGCTCCAGTTTGCAAGTTTGGCAAGCTGGATGGGCTTGGATCAACAACATCAACCAAGTGCACGGGTCTGTGGCTTATATTTGCGCAGAGTTCCTGAAGATTGGATCGAGACTAGCAACGCTGGATGCAGCACCATGCCTCACACCAATGTAGCATAAACTTATCATGCAAATGTTTTCTTCAATATTTTGATCATTGAGAATTTCTACCTCACTAATTAAATTTGTTATTCGTAAATCGTAATACAGGGTTGCACTGAAGAGAGAATATAAGGCTAAGCAAAATATATGGTGCTAATTATTCTGATCATGCAGAGATAATTGTCTTGGTAAGCTATCTCTCTTATACTCCAGCTTAGAAGAACCTCAGTTTTGCATTGTAGTAAAGATATCCAACTACATTTTTTAGTTGGGAGCATAGTCACTGATTTTGCATAGTAATCAATGCCATTTAGAAGAACCTCAGTTTTGCATTGTACATATTCGAAATCAGTGTTTGTGCTATACCATATTCAAGTTCAGTTTGAGAAAGTATACCTATCATTTCTACATGTATGCCGATAGAAAGTCACTAATAATTTAGCTAGGTCGATCACCACCGATCTCCTCAGGCCACCAGGACCATGGCCCAGGGCGCAGCAACAACATGCAGGCTTCATTGTAGTAGCCACTGTAGCACTGAAGGTGGCCTGGGTGCGCCTTGATCCTGGGTTTGCTAGCGACCACAAATCCGGGGCTGCATAGCTAGATTTGGGCGCGGCGATTCTGACGACGAGTCCTCGGCCTCCTCAGATTTGGTAAGAATAATTCGATGATGTTTCAAAGTAATTTGATGTTCACAGAGTATGTTGAAATATTGGGCCCATTTTTAGTGGCCCAAATTAGATTTCAGTTTTCCTATAAATCTCAAAGCCCACATAGTGGCAGCCTTGTGAGTTTGAGCCCAAGTTGGTGGCAGCTCACTAGGGAGTGGCAAGAGGTGGGAAGTTTAGTCCCACATGGAAAGTTGGGAGGAAGTTAGACCACCTTATAAGGTGGGTTGTTCCACCACTAGTAAGTGAGTGAGAATAGGAGTGCTACACGCGCGCTCCTCCTCCTCCTCGCTCGCTCGTCTCGACTCGACTCGACTCGACTCGACACGACGCGCGCCGCGCTCGTGGTGAGTGGATTGAGCCTCGAGCCGAGACTTTCCGAGCCTATATAATCTCCTGCCCGGCTACTGCAGAAACATATCCAATACACGAGTTAGGGTTTCCACCTCTCTCTGCTTGCGCCGCCATCGTAGCCTACTCCATCCCGCGAGCCGACATGCATCGGCGAACGGGAGAGCAGGTCTCCGGAACCACTCGTCCTTGCGATCCTGTACGGGAGAGGGCGAATTAGGTTTTTGGGAAGCGCTCTGCGCGACTGCTCAAGCTCTTCATCACGGGTCGTCTTCCGTCCAAGTAGGGCGGTGCTGCCTACCGTCGTCTTCAGCGTCATCTACTTCGACCCGTCGTCCCCGTCGTCAACAACGTTGTCATCAACAACGTTACTGCTGCGACATCATCTGCTACACCTCCACCGTCACCTCCACCAGATCGGTACGTGCGACATATTTCGATCTGTTTAGCGATGGATGTTGTACTGTTTGCTATGCTACTGTTCATGTTGATCACTACATCTAGTATGTTCGAGTTTCACATGTTAGTAGTTACTGTAGTCATGCTTAATATTCTGGAATTAATCATGGAAATTGTGCCTAATTATCCAACAATCCAAAAACCTAATTGTCGGCAATTTCCTGAGTTAACAATGGCTGGTTTTGCTGATGCACTGAGGCCGGATAAGTTTACCGGTGTGCACTTTAAGAGGTGGCAGGTTAAGGCCACGCTCTGGCTTACTCATCTGAAAGTGTTCGAAGTTAGTGATGGTTTACCTGAAGGAACTATATCTGACCAAGATCAGAACAAGTTCAAGGAAAACAATACTCTCTTCGTCGGATGCGTTCTGAGTATTCTTGCTGATCGTCTGTGTGATGTGTACATGCACATAACAGATGGTAAAGAGCTCTGGGATGCACTGAATGCTAAATTCGGTGCAACCGATGCAGGCAGTGAACTGTACATCATGGAGAGCTTCCATGACATCAGGATGGTAAACAACCGTTCTGTAGTCGAACAAGCTCATGAGATACAATGCATTGCGAAAGAGCTCGAACTCCTTAAGTGTGCCTTACCTGACAAGTTTGTGGCTGGATGCATTATTGCTAAGTTGCCTCCTTCATGGAGGAACTTTGCCACAACTCTCAAACACAAGAGACAGGAGATATCAGTTGAAAATCTGATAGCATCTCTTGATGTTGAGGAGAAAGCTCGGGCTAAGGATAATACTGAGAAAGGAGAGGGTCAGTCTAGCGCCAACATGGTGCAGAAGAAACCCTACAGCAAGAACAAAGGGAATAACAAGCCCTCCTTCAATAAGCCTATGAAGACTACGACCTTCAAGAAGAAGAAGATGATAAACAAAGCAGATCTGAGCTGCTTTACATGTGGAGAGACTGGCCACTTTTCTAAGGACTGTCCAGAGAGGGCAGACCGCAAGAAAAAGGCGAGGCAAGTCAACACGGTGACCGCTAGCAATGCTGATGGGTACGGTAATCTCTTTACTGTTCTTTCGGTATTTCAATCTCCATGTTGGTGGATTGATACAGGTGCTAATGTTCATGTGTGTGCTTGACATATCCATGTTCACTTCTTACCAGTCGCCCGGGATTCTTCCGTCTTGATGGGGAATGGGTCACATGCTTGTTCGTGGTGTTGGCACGGTAGATCTGAAGTTCACTTCGGGAAGATCGTGCGGCTGAGGAACGTGCGGCATGTCCCTACTATGAACAAGAATCTCGTTAGCGGCTCCCTTCTATGCGAGAGATGGGTTTAAGGTTGTTTTAGAGTCGAATAAAGTAGTTGTTTCCAAGTTTGGACAATTTATTGGTAAAGGCTATGAGTGCGGAGGCTTGTTCCGCTTTTCGCTTTCTGATTTCAGTAATAAGTCTGTGAACCATATTTGTGGCAATGTTAGTGATGATACCAGTGTTTGGCATTCTCGTTTATGTCACATTAATTTTGGTTTAATGTCTCGGCTATCCAGTTTAAGTTTAATTCCGAATTTCACCATTGCCAAAGGTTCTAAGTGCCATAGTTGTGTGCAATCAAAGCAACCTCGGAAGCCTCACAAGGCGGCCGAGGAGAGAAACCTGGCACCTCTAGAACTCATACATTCTGATCTATGCGAGATGAATGGTGTGTTGACAAAAGGTGGAAAGAGATATTTCATGACATTGATTGATGATGCGACTAGATTCTGCTATGTTTATTTGTTGCGAACTAAAGATGAAGCTTTAGACTACTTTAAAATTTATAAAGCCGAAGTTGAAAATCAACTAGAGAGAAAGATCAAGCGTCTTAGGTCGGATCGTGGTGGCGAATATTTTCCTAAAATCTTTGATGAATTCTGTGAGGAACATGGCATTATTCATGAGAGGACGCCTCCCTATTCACCCCAATCAAACGGGGTTGCCGAGAGGAAAAACCGCACGCTGACTGACTTGGTGAATTCCATGTTAGCCACTGCTGGTTTATCAAAGGCATGGTGGGGGGAGGCTTTGCTGACTTCATGTCATGTCCTGAATAGAGTTCCTAACAAGAATAAAGATAAAACCCCTTACGAGGAGTGGGCTGGGAGAAAACCATCACTTTCGTATTTGCGCACATGGGGATGTTTGGCGAAAGTCAATATTCCAATTACTAAGAAGCGCAAACTTGGACCAAAGACAGTGGATTGTATCTTTCTAGGTTATGCTCCGCGGAGTGTAGGATATAGATTTTTAGTAGTTCAATCCGAGGTACCTGATATGCATGTTGATACTATTATGGAATCTCGTGATGCAACATTTTTTGAGAATATGTTTCCTATGAAAGATATGCATAGCATTGCTAGAATTTCTACTGAGATAATTCCTGAGTCCAGTACATCTAATGAGTATTTTGAACAATCACGTGAGAATGTTACTGAGAAGGATGACAATGAAGCTCCTAAACGGAGCAAGAGACGAAGGATTGAAAAATCCTTTGGTGATGATTTCATTGTGTACCTTGTGGATGATACTCCCACGTCCATTGCAGAGGCATATGCATCTCCAGATGCAGATGACTGGAAAGAAGCTATCCATAATGAGATGGACTCGATTCTTTCTAATGGAACTTGGGAGCTATCAGAACGATCCCATGGATGCAAGCCTGTGGGCTGCAAATGGGTGTTCAAGAAGAAGCTAAGACCTGATGGTACTATTGAAAAGTATAAGGCGCGGCTCGTAGCGAAAGGCTACACACAGAGAGAAGGCGAAGATTACTTCGACACCTATTCACATGTCTCTAGTCTTCCCACCATTCGCGTACTTCTAGCCATTGCTGCCTCCAATGGTCTTTTCGTGCATCATATGGTCGATAAGACAGCTTTTCATAATGGAGAGTTGGAAGAGGAAATCTATATGGATCAACTTGATGGGTTTGTAGTAAAAGGTGAAGAAAGAAAGGTGTGCAAGTTGCTGAAATCTTTATATGGCCTGAAACAAGCACCTAAGCAATGGCATGAGAAGTTTGACAGAACTTTAACTTCTGTAGGCTTTGTTGTCAATGAGGCTGACAAGTGCGTTTACTATCGCCATGGTGGGGGCGAAGGTGTTATACTATGTTTGTATGTGGATGATATTCTGATCTTTGGTACAAACATGAAAGTAATACACGAGGTCAAGTCTTTCTTGTCAAAGAGCTTTGATATGAAAGATCTGGGAGAAGCTGATGTGATTCTGAACATCAAGCTGATTAAGAACGAGAGTGGGATTACTCTAACGCAATCTCATTATGTTGAGAAGATCTTGAGCCGGTTCGGCTATATTGATAGCAAGCCTTCTTCAACACCTTATGATCCCAGTGTGACACTACGCAAGAACCGGAGGATTGCCATAGATCAATTGAGATATTCTCAGATCATTGGCTCACTCATGTACTTAGCGAGCGACTAGACCCGACATCTCTTTTCTTTGTTAGCAAGTTGAGTAGGTTCATGTCAAACCCGGGTGCGATCATTGGCATGCACTTGATAGGGTCATGCGCTACCTATGTGGTACAATGAGTTATGGGATTCACTATTCAGGACACCCAGCTGTGCTTGAAGGATATAGTGATTCGAATTGGATCTCAGATGTAGCTGATCTGTACGCCACAAGTGGGTATGTATTTACCTTTGGAGGTGGCGCAGTGTCATGGAGATCTTGTAAGCAAACCATATTGACGAGGTCAACTATGGAAGCAGAACTAACTGCTTTAGACACAACCACTGTTGAATCAGAATGGTTGCGTGAGCTCTTGATGGACTTGCCTGTGGTTGAAAAACCTGTTCCGGCAATCCTTTTGAATTGTGACAATCAAACTGTAATTGTCAAAGTGAACAATTCTAAGGATAACGCGAAATCATCAAGACACGTCAAGAGACGTTTGAAGTCTGTCAGGAAATTGCGAAACTCCGGAGTAATAACTGTTACATATATTCAAACAGACAAAAACCTGGCAGATCCCTTTACAAAGGGACTATCACGTAATGTGATAGAAAGTGCATCGAGGGAGATGGGTTTGAGACCCGTTGATGTTACGCCATAGTGGTAACCCAACCTTTGTGATCGGAGATCCCGTGAATTAGGACACAGGGAAGAACAAACTAGTGGTTTAATTGAGGAGAGTATTATGTAACCCTCTCTATGTGAAGATGCACAACTCTCGATTCTTTGTAAGGCAGGTTGGCAACAAGCCTTAATGTGTTTATGTTGGCTATTTTAGCAAAGATGCTGTCCTACAGAGCATTCTTGAAATAACACACCTATATGAGTCTGATTGTTAAACGTCGCAATCTATGAGATTTGGGTGATCTCTAGTAAACTCATGAAGAGACCATGAAGTATGACGCATATGCTTCACCCGCGGGGTAGGCTACTGGCAGCCATGTACTGGTCATGACTTTGAGTGAAACCCTGTTCACGCAAAACTTGCAATTCAAGGCTTAGTCCATTGTTCAAGTGTGAGTGGATGTAGCTTAAGGTTCTAGGCGGAAGTTCAACTTAACGATCTCATTGAAACACTGGTATATAAACAAGCAGCGAGTATTGGTAAATCTCTAAATGGGGATTTGAGATCTGGTGGGGGATTGTTGAAATATTGGGCCCATTTTTAGTGGCCCAAATTAGATTTCAGTTTTCCTATAAATCTCAAAGCCCACATAGTGGCAGCCTTGTGAGTTTGAGCCCAAGTTGGTGGCAGCTCACTAGGGAGTGGCAAGAGGTGGGAAGTTTAGTCCCACATGGAAAGTTGGGAGGAAGTTAGACCACCTTATAAGGTGGGTTGTTCCACCACTAGTAAGTGAGTGAGAATAGGAGTGCTACACGCGCGCTCCTCCTCCTCCTCGCTCGCTCGTCTCGACTCGACTCGACTCGACACGTCACGACGCGCGCCGCGCTCGTGGTGAGTGGATTGAGCCTCGAGCCGAGACTTTCCTTACTTTTTGCAGCTCAGGAAAACGAACAGAGTCCTAGACGGACGCGTCGCAGTTAGTCGGTTCGGGTCGCTCCCGGATCGTGGGCTATCTGTAACCGACTCGAAACGTTCGTGCGACGTGGCCGTGGCCCATGTTGCCTAGGGTTTCCCGAGCCTATATAATCTCCTGCCCGGCTACTGCAGAAACATATCCAATACACGAGTTAGGGTTTCCACCTCTCTCTGCTTGCGCCGCCATCGTAGCCTACTCCATCCCGCGAGCCGACGTGCATCGGCGAACGGGAGAGCAGGTCTCCGGAACCACTCGTCCTTGCGATCCTGTACGGGAGAGGGCGGGTGGGTTTTGGGAAGCGCTCTGCGCGACTGCTCAAGCTCTTCATCACGGGTCGTCTTCCGTCCAAGTCGGGCGGTGCTGCCTACCGTCGTCTTCAGCGTCATCTACTTCGACCCGTCGTCCCCGTCGTCAACAACGTTGTCATCAACAACGTTACTGCTGCGACATCATCTGCTACACCTCCACCGTCACCTCCACCAGATCGGTACGTGCGACATATTTCGATCTGTTTAGCGATGGATGTTGTACTGTTTGCTATGCTACTGTTCATGTTGATCACTACATCTAGTATGTTCGAGTTTCACATGTTAGTAGTTACTGTAGTCATGCTTAATATTCTGGAATTAATCATGGAAATTGTGCCTAATTATCCAACAGAGTACACATGTTAGCATGGTTTGTTTCTTTTTGATAACTTTGGATTTGGAGTAAATTAGTTCAAATACATGATTTGTCCCTGCACATATCTACACGTAAATTATATATTCTGCAACTGCCCGGGCATTCATATCTATGTATTTTATGTTGTTAGTATTTGCATGTATAAAACCAAAATGATCAGTGCATAACAAATTCAGTTTTATGATTAATGTTAAACCAATGAAAACAAAGTCATAATTCTTGAACTGATCTGTTTGAAAGATATGCATGTAATGGACTGATGGTGAAACTTTCACCTCTTGTACCTGAAGTGTAACAGTTTTATCATTATGGTGGAGCATCCAGGCGTGGGTGGCGTCATGCTCCTGCAGTCCTACTAATCAGGACGACATGAATACGGGATACTCTCTGTGCATGCCCTACCTCCCCACCACCCCGCTCCACATCGTCTCCATGACAATTTGATGAGGTGACGTCGATTGCTCTTCAAGTTTTGATTTAGGGAAAATATAATGCACGCATTTTCCAATCTCACCGACAGAAATCCAGCCATCCGATTTTTCCATGTGCAACTGGGACGGCAAGTTTCATTTTTTGTGGTTCCATGTGGCATCTTGCCAATGGTCCACGCCCTAAAACGCCGTGCGTGATTGGAGTCCTTTTGAGTTAATGCCTGCTTGTGTTGTTCTACGTGACTACTGTGCAGTGTTGACTATTAAGGATTTTGCAATTGCTAGGGAGATGGTCTGAATGTTTCTTTTGATTCATGTGAAGGAGAAGAACTATGGAACTAGCCCTCACAAACTTGTATTGGGATTTGTTGCATTCATGCAGTTAAATAAATGGTCGATGCAAGCGAACATCTAAATTTAACTTTGGAAGGATGTGAATGAATTGTCGTACAATATAAGTGTTGATTAGTAGACTTGGCAGATAAACATCTGAATAGTTCTTGCCTGTTGATGCTAATCAACTAATGTAAGCCTCTTACAATTGTTCTTTTTCTATACGAAGGCTAGAAATATTACTTCTATCACACTTACTCGTAAGAAACCAATGATTGCAGACCCAAATCTACGATTGGCTGTTTTCAAAATAATTCATGGCAATTTAGTAAAGTACTACTAAAAAAATGGAACTGGTTGGATGTACTAGGTACTTTGGTAGTGTTGATGTTATATAATCATTGGATGGATAAGATAAGTTTCTGTGATGTAATGAAGTTAAACGTTTGCCCATACTAATTTTTGTCTGGTTTGCAGGAGAGTGGGAGTTGGTGACATGGAGTCATGATCTTTACAAAGTGCCATTTTATTATTTTTGGAAACTATACTGCTATCTCTTTCTATACAAATAAATTTGTATGTGTATTATGTCTATGTATGTGTGAGAAGAAATTAAATCTCAAGAGCCGTAGCAACGCACGAGCATTCAACTAGTATTAGCAGGATGAGAAAAACACCTCCAAACAGGTGGATTTATCGAACGGAAAAGGGAGCAGTTTTAGTACTTAGGGCATCTCCAGCGGCGCGACGCAAACGGACGCTCAGCGACCGTTTTCGTCCGCCGTGACCGGAAATGCGTCTGGGGCCTGCTCCAGCGGGGCGACGCAAAGTGACCGGACCGTCCGCGGAGACGCAAACCTGGCCCAAATATGCGTCAGGTTTGCGTCTCCGCGGACGCTCGGCGGTCGCACGGAGGGTCCGCTCGCGTCCCCACGGGCCCTCATGGCAGCGGCCTAGGTTCGATCGGCCTCGAATTCATAACGCGCGCCGATGTGGCAACCGCGGCAACCAACCGCCGCAATGGAGCGCCGAACCGCCTCGGAAGAGCAACCGCCGGCCTCTTCGTTTTACGCGCCGCCGTTAATCCGCGCACATTATAACCCCCACGTCTACGGTAATTCAAGTTCAACCGCCTCCTTCTTCCTCTTCTTCTTCTTCTTCTCCAACACCGGCACGTCATGAGCGACTACACGCTGTCGTCCGACTCGGAGAGCGAGGGCAAGTCGCCCGGATTCCTGCATTGGTGGGAATCGTCGGCGACGCCAAGCGATCCGGGCTCCACGCCCAGCTACCCTACCTCCACACCGAGTGAGGACGAGGAGGAGGGAGGCGGCAATGGCAGCGAAGGCCAGGAGGAGGACGGAGGCGGTGCTGCCAGCGACGCCGACGACGAGGAGGAGGGCCAGGAGGAGGAGGAGGACTCCGATAGCAAGTTCGCTCGATTGGAGGCGCAGGAGGCGGCGGACGACAAGGCGGCGGTAAGGAAGAAGTCCAGGGCGCTGGCGCGGGCGGCGCGTCGTCGTCCGTTCACCGACGACGACGAAGACGCCATTTCTTCTAGTTTCAAGTCCTTGACGGACGCGTCGTCCTCCAGTTCCGACGACGAGGTGACAAGCAAGAGGCGGAGGAGTTTCCACGACGACGACGACGCAGGGCCTTCGAACAAGAAGGCCAAAAAAAGTTTTAGTTTATATGTTTTTAAATTTCTTCTTATTTGTATGTTAAATATGTTTGAATCTAGTCGATTGATGTATCTGGTTAATTGTTTATGCTATAATCTATTCGATTGGACCAACATGATATCATGAGTACATCTTTTTCGCGTTTAAAACTTGATTATTTAAGAAGTAGCACAAAAAACAGTTGCATGTCCAAAATGCGTCGGACCGCTGGAGGTAGTGAAAGGATCGTATGCCGCACCTAGAGGGGGGGGGGGGTGAATAGGTGCTAACCAATTTTTAGTTCTTTTTCAATTTAGGCTTGACACAAATGGTAAATTCTCTAGATATGCAACTAAGTGAATTTACCTATATGACAAGGCTAACAACTAAGCAAGATATATCTAAGCAATATAGAGATAGAGTGGGATAGAGGTAACCGAGAGTGGAGCACGCGATGACACGGAGATGATTCCCGTAGTTCCCTTCCTTTGCAAGAAGGTACGTCTACGTTTGGAGGAGTGTGGTTGCTACGAAAGCCAAACCAACAGCCACGAAGGCTTCACTCAGATCTCCGGTGAGCAACGCCGCGAAGGCCTAGCCCACTTCCACTAAGGGATTTCCTCGAGGCGGAAACCGGGCCTTTACAAGGTTCTTGGGGCACACATCCACAACCAAATTGGAGGCTCCCAAATCTGTTACAACACAACAAATCAACAAGCATACATCAACAACAACCACTAGGGATCCAAAGAGGAACACTAGCAAGGGGGCCCTCAAGCATAAGAGGGGGAAATGAAAAACGCTTCGGTGAGGATGTAGATCGGGGTCTTCTCCGTCGATTCTCCAAAGCACAAGGGATTTGGGTGGTTGAGGAAGGAGATCCGATGGATTTGATGTTCTTGGTGGCTCAACAATGGTGTATGTCTTTTTAGAAGGGGGAATGAGCAACCCTAGCTCAATGGAGAAGAAGCCCTTAAAAAGGGCTGCCGAAACAGCCGTTGGAGACGTTGGAGAGGAGTGGCCGGTAGTACCGGCCAGTTTGGGCCGGTACTACCGGTCCTAGGCGCGCGCGCGAGGCCACCAGGAGAAGGCCACGTGGCCAAGGAGCCCGGTCCGGGAGGGGGGGGGGGGCCGGAGCCTCCGGCCGGGGTACCGGCCGAGGTACCGCCGGGGCTCCAACCCCCCTGGATGTTTACAGAGCCGCTCGCCGCGCCCCCGGTACCATGGGCGGTACCATGGCCGGAGCCTCCGGCCGTGGCCAGGCCGGCGGTACCGCCCAGGGCCCCCGCTCCTTCTTCTCTTCCTTTGCTTTTCTCTTCTTCTTCATATTTCTTTCTTTCTTCTTTTCTTTCTTATCTCTTCTGATATCTTGTATACTCTTCACTCTTTAAGCATCTAGAGAATGTAATAACCTACAAATCTTATAAACCGAAATGTTCATATATTATCATTGTCATCAACACCAAAACACATATAAAATGAGATATGATCTTTCAATCTCCCCCTTTTTGGTTTCTTGATGACAATATAAGATTTGCAAAAGATGAGAGTATTTGAGCAGAGAAAAAATAAGATATGCATAAAAGGCTCCCCCTAGACATGTGCATCTAATAGAATTAACATTTGAATGAGAGGCACATAATCTAGGATCAAACTACTCAAGTAAATACGAATCACCAACAAGTGCAAAGATGCTAAGTAAGCAAATAAATTCATCACTTGTATATAGAAGAGACAACCATATGTGAGTAAAGACAAGTGTTGAGTTTAGAGATCATACCAAATGAAGTTCACTTAGTCTTTACCATAGATAGATAGATAGATAGATAGTGTCTCATACATAAATAGATAGCCCCTATGTCTCACACACATAGATAAGGTGCATAAAACATGATAAGTAGTTCTCAACAATAGATAACCATAAGTCACAAGCATAAAAAGTCAAAGAAAACGCAAGCTTGTGACTTCCCATGCAAATCCCGAACCTAATAGAACTCTTCTCCCCCTTTGACATCAAGATGCCAAAAAGGTGGAAGAGCGATGCTACCGTCCCTAGCCATCAAGGAAGTCCTCGGCAACATCGGAGTCGACATCATAGGAGGGACCATCCTCGCCATCAGACCACTGGCTATGAGCAGAAATCCACTGAGGCTTCAGAAGGATATTCTCTTCAGATCCTGGAGGAGACACCTCCACACCAAGCTTTGCCATGATGCTCTTCTGACGGCGTCGAGCTTTCTTCTCTGCCACATAGGCGTCATACATGCGCTCCTGAATATCCAGCTGGAGGCAGAAGGTCTTCTTTACCTTGATCTTGAGTTTGGTGTACCAAGAGGGCTCGAGCATGGGATCATATGCGGAGTGAGCCGGAGGCCCCCCAAGGGCCATATGAGGAGTAAAACCATCAAGGAGTCTAATGCCAGCAAACCGGCGATCAGCGGGAGGATCTGCAGGACCTGCTGGAGGAGGTGCTGAGGCAGAAGGTGCTGCTGAGGCAGAAGGAGCTGCTGGGGCTGAGGTAGAAGCTAGGAGCTCATGATCTTTGATAAGAAGGTTCTTGCGTTTATGAACAGTGAGTGGAGAAAATGGTTCCAGAATGGCACCCTCAAACTTCTGACGCCACACCTCAGAAATAAGCTTCATGATGAAGGGACCAAAGGCGGGAGACCTCTTCTCAACCATACGCAGGAAAATCTGGTTCCACAGGCAATCCATGACATCCATCTTCACACCCTTGCCCTTTCGGAGATGAGTTTGAAGCATCAAGTCAATGACAAAAGAATGGATCTCATCAACATTACCCACTTTGACGGCAACAGTCTCACGGTAGATGCGAAGCATAATATCATAGACGGGTTGGAGACTGGAAGTGAATCCAAGCTTGCATCGACCGGGCATATAGAGCGGCTCAAGAACATCTTTGGTGCTTGCATTAGTCTGCCCATGAAACCTCCAACCACTATCAGTGTCATGTTCACAATCTTCCGGAAGAGGATAGCCAAGAATCTGTCCAAAGGTGCTCCAAGTGGTAGTGAGTACCTCATCACGAGTCATCCAAGTGATGGAGCGAGCGTCATCCTCATGAAAATAGACTGTGGCAAAGAACTGAGTCACAAGATAAGGATCATAGTTGCATTGGAAAGTCATAATGGGAAGCAACCCAAACTCCTCGCAAATACCAAGAGCTTCATGAAAGTAGGCATCCTTCTTCAAATGGTCAATGTTGATATACCGTTGATCAACCACCTTCACCTTGTTGGGAGGATAGACTTCATTGAATATGCGTTCTTGAACCTCGGTGTAGAAGTGGCGGTTGTGGGTGCGAGAAGACCGAGGCCCCAAATAGGGGTTAGCGGTGCGAATAGCCATGTATGCATGAAGGCGGACGCTGCCATAGGACTCAATAGCCTTTTTCCCTTTCTTTTTATTTGCCAAAGAAGCACCACGCGCAGTAGTGGCACGGGGTAACACTTCATCTTGTTCAACAAAATCATCCTCAAGGGGCGGATCCCCTCTCCTCTTCCGACTAGCACCTGTGAAATAGACGAACAGAGCCGAGGGAAATTTGGGATAAGGGCACAAGCTCATCTCAACTTAACAAAATTTTGACCCAAAATACACATGCATGATGAGAAAAAATAAGGCCACACACAATGGGTAGAAAAAAAATGCTACAAAGTAGAGGTTAACGGTGCTACATACTAGAGGACATAGATCAGCAATAGATACAACCTCTAAGAGTAAGATTTAGCCAAAAATCTAAGCATGTAGAACCACTAACCAACACACATGTGAGCCAAAAATACGAGCAAAAAACACGGGGGAAGAGGCTAATACCGGGAGCCATGGAGGAGGAGGGGTGGGGGAAGGCTCCCACGGAGCCGATCCGGCCGGAGATGGCCGGAGAGTGGCCGGGGGAGCACGGGGGGGCGGCAGGGGCGGCCGGGCGGCAGGGTGATTGGAGCCTGGGGAAGGAAGGGCGAGTAGGGAGGGATTGGGGAGCAGAGCTCGACCCGCCCGCACTTGGGGGCACCGGCCCGAGGCCGGCGGTAGTACCGGCCAGGCCCCAGGCGGTACTACCGGCCTGGTCAGGCCCGGGTCGGCCAGCCCCCCGCCCCTTGGTTTTTTTTTTTTTTTGTAGGCTGTTTTAAACAAAATCCTCCCCTTCTTTTTTTTGTAGGCTGTTTTAAACAAAATCCCCCTCCTTTTTTTTATAAAGACACCCTCTTTAAAACAAACAAATTTGATATGCATTTTTTTTGAGACGAGCTTGTGCAAGATATAGAATGTTTTAGAGGTGAGAGAATGGCTTAGGATGGACACAAAGAAGGGATGGTAATATGAACTCAAGTTTGCAAGGAGCAAATCAATAGAAGCCAAACATTGAGCCAATTCCCATAAAAACAAAAGATAGGCAAATGAAGTCCAATAAAGATCCAAATTACTCCAACTCTTCATAAAGAAGAGTGTGGTGGCCTAGGCCACCATATATGAGTGTTATGGCATGGCACCGCGAAGATATATCTTGGGCCCAAAAACCACTACTCATCATTGAAGCTCACATATCATCATATGATATAAAGAGAATGATTTCTTAATGTTGGCATTATGGGGGGAGGGATAGCTCAATAATTTAAACCGCACTCCCCCTATTTCCATGCCTACATCTAAACCAAATAAAGTTTTGAGACGGAGGTGTGTTTGCAAGATGGTCAAGCTATACTCCTTGAATCAATGATATTTAGCTCATTCCTCAAATAAGAGAACCTTGCTTCATCAAGAGGCTTCGTGAATATATCGGCAAGTTGATCTTTGGTAGGAACATAGATAAGCTCAATATCACCACGGGCAACATGATCCCTAATGAAATGATTCCGGATCTCAATATGCTTCGTTCTTGAATGTTGCACCGGATTATAGGCAATCTTGATAGCACTTTCATTGTCACATAATAGAGGCACTTTGTCACAAATGACACCGTATTCCTTTAAAGTTTGCCTCATCCATAACAATTGAGTGCATCCACTTGCGGCGGCAACATATTCGGCTTCGGCGGTGGAGAGAGATATGCAATTTTGCTTCTTAGAAGACCAACACACCAAGGACCTACCAAGGAATTGGCAAGCCCCGGAAGTTGATTTCCTATCATCCTTGTCACCCGCCCAATCCGCATCGGTATATCCATTGAGAATAAAGCTTGAGCCTTTGGGGTACCAAATACCATATCTTGGGGTATCAACCAAATATCGAAATATTCTTTTGAGAGACATCATGTGGCTCTCCTTAGGAGAAGCTTGATACCTTGCACACACACCAACACTCAACACTATGTCCGGTCTAGATGCGCAAAGGTAAAGCAAGGATCCAATCATGGAGCGATATACCTTTTGATCCACCTCTTTACCATTGGGATCTAGTGCAAGATGACATTTGGTAACCATAGGAGTGGCCACACCCTTCAACTCGGTCATCTTGAACCTCTTGAGCATGTCTTGGAGATATTTTGCTTGGTTGATGAAGGTTCCTTCTCTCAATTGCTTGATCTCAAAACCAAGGAAAAACTTCATCTCTCCCATCATAGACATCTCAAACCTATCGGTCATAAGCTTTGAGAATTCATCATTGAAAGCTTTGTTAGTAGAGCCAAATATAATATCATCAACATATAATTGGCAAACGAAAAGCTCCCCATTGACCCTCTTAGTAAAAAGAGTGGGGTCGATTAGCCCAACATCAAACCCACGGTCTACCAACAATTCCTTAAGGTGCTCATACCAAGCTCTAGGAGCTTGTTTGAGACCATAAAGTGCTTTATCAAGCTTGTAGACATGGTTAGGAAAGTTGAGATCCTCGAACCCCGGGGGTTGCTTAACATAAACCTCTTCATGCAAAGGACCATTAAGAAAAGCACTTTTCACATCCATTTGTTGTAACTTAAAGTTATGATGCGATGCATAAGCAAGAAGGATACGGATGGACTCAAGACGAGCCACGGGAGCATAGGTCTCTCCAAAGTCAATCCCTTCAACTTGAGAGAAACCTTGAGCCACCAATCTTGCCTTGTTCCTCACAATATTTCCAAACTCATCTTGCTTGTTCTTGAATATCCATTTAGTGCCTATAACATTGCGGCACTCCTTTGGCTTCTCTACTAAGGTCCACACTTTGTTACGCTTGAAGTTGTTGAGTTCCTCATGCATAGCTTCCACCCAATCCGAATCTTCAAGGGCTTCAAACACTTTCTTGGGTTCCACTACGGAGATATAGGCATGATGATTGCTAAAGTTAGCCAATTGCCTTCTTGTGGAGACTTTTGCTTGAACATCACCAAGGACCTTGTCATGAGTGTGTCCACGAATTTCAAGGGTCCTTTCTCTTCTTGCTAAACGATGGGCCTCGATCTCCTCCTTGGTTCTTCTTGGCCTTGGAGGTGTCACTTGATCAACTTGATCATTTGGGTCCCCGTCTTGACCTTCAACTTGAGCTTCCTCAAGTACTTGAGGTTGCTCATCCTCATGTGCTTGATCTTGGACATTATCCGGTGAGAGTAGAATGTTGAAAGGATATTCATCGGATCCATCATGAATCCGTGGTTGATCTTGTCCTTGATCTTGTCCTTGATCTTGCACACAAGGGGGAGGGTTTTGTTCTTGTTCTTGGGTTGGTGCATCATTTGCTTCACTTGATGGGGTTTGTTGATGTTGAGAAGATGAGGGCTCCACCGTGGTAGAGCATAGTCCTTCCCGAGATGCCACACCGTGTCCCTCAATGGGGCGGAAAAATCCCACACCCATTCTTACTATGGCATCTTGAGGTATTTCATCACCTGCACAAACATCAACTTGCCCCACTTGGGAGCTATCATTTTCTTCGAACTTCACACTACAAGATTCAATGATAATCCCGGAGGATACATCAAAGATTCTATAAGTGTGAGATTCGGCACCGTAACCAACAAATATACCCTCCAAAGCTTTAGGAGCAAATTTAGACAAACGAACCCCTTTGATTTTGTAGAAACACTTACACCCGAACACCTTGAAGTATGAGATATTAGGCTTGTTCCCGGTGAGTATTTCATATGGAGTCTTGTTCAAGCCCTTGCGGAGATAGAGCCGGTTGGAGGAGTGACAAGCGGTGGAGATGGCTTCGGCCCAAAAGTTATAGCGGGATTTATACTCCGCCATCATAGACCTTGCCATATCCATAAGAGTCCGGTTCTTCCTCTCCGCGACACCATTTTGTTGAGGGGTGTAAGCAGCGGAATATTGATGACGAATCCCCTCATCACTAAGAAAATCATTGAGTGTGTAGTTCTTGAACTCGGAGCCGTTGTCACTTCTTATTGCCATAATGAGGAGGTTGTGTTGGCGTTGCACCTCGGTAGCAAAGTCAATGAATATTTGTTGAGTCTCATCTTTCGTCTTGAGAAAGTAGACCCAAGTGTATCTTGAGTAATCATCAACAATCACCAAGCAATGTTTCTTCGCACCAAGACTTGCATGAGTAACGGGACCAAAGAGATCCACATGAAGGAGCTCCAAGATCCTCTTGGAAGAGATGATAGTCTTGCTTGGATGCGGAGAGTCATGCATTTTGCCTTCAACACAAGCCCTACAAACACGATCTTTGGCAAAAGACACATTTTCCATTAGTCCCACAATATGGTTCCCCTTGTGAAGACTTTGCAAAGTTCTCATGTTGACATGGGCTAGGCGGCGATGCCACAACCAACCCACATCCGCCTTTCCGAATAGGCACATCGCACTTGAAGTGGTGGTCCCCGAAAAGTCCACCACATACAAGTTATGTTCGCGATACCCAACGAAAGCGACTTTTAGAGTCTTGCTCCACAAGAGGACCACAATATCATTATCAATAAAGACGGCGAAACCCATCTTGCCAAGGGCGGAAACGGAAAGCAAATTGTAACCAAGGGTTTTGACAAGCATGACATCCACAAGAGTAATGTTGTGTGCAACCACAACCTTGCCAAAACCCAATACCTCGGATGTAGAATTATCGCCAAAGGAGACGGTGATATCATTTATGTTAGGCCTCAACTCCTTGACGAGGTTCTTGCCGCCGGTCATATGACTTGTACATCCACTATCAAGTACCCATTTTGAACCTCCGGCGGCATAGTCCTACATGAGATCAATTCTTGGATTTAGGTACCCATTTTTCAATGGGTCCTCTTTTGTTAGCAACAAGGGTCTTTGGAACCCAAATAGACCAAGCAACATAACCATCATATGGACCAACATATTTAGCATAAACATCACCATAATAATCTTTAAAGAGAACATACTGAGGATTATCTATTCCCGCACTATCATCATTAATGGTGTTGCCCTTTCGGGGTTCACCATTAGCTTTCTCATGTGCGGGCTTGGTCTTTTTCTTGTTTGCCTTTTTAGCCTTGGAATTAAAACCAAGTCCCTCCTTCCCATTGTTTGACCTTTGCTTACTCAAAAGATCATCCAAGGAAAGTTTACTATGGGGAGAGGAGGTCCTAGCAAGTTCATCTTTCAACCTAGCATTTTCCTCAATAACATTTGCATGATCACATGAAGGAGTAGAGGAGCTAGGCACATCATATGAGGCAAGCCTAATTTGAAGTTGCTCATAAGACTTGGATAAGAGAGTGTATTCACTCTTCAAAGCTTTGTGAGCTTTGTCTAGTTCATCTAGACCTTTCACAAGTTTCTCATGATCAACCTCAAATTGGGCCTTTTCCTTTTTAAGCACTTTAGACTTAGCCCTAGCAAGATCTCTAGCTTTTGTGAGCTTGTTAATTTTATCTTGAGGCTCTTCACGAGTTTCTAGCCTCTCCTCAAGAGAGGCTATAGTTTCTTGACTTTCCTCAAGAGCATTTTTAAGAGCATGGATTTCAAGAGAGTCTTCTCTCTCTATTTGACCCTTTTTCTCAAGCATATCACCTTGTTGAGCTATACGAACCATGAGGCTAGAAACATGCTTCTTAGTGTTACCTTGTAGGTTAAGAATGAAATCATCAAACTCTAGCATTTCTTGTTTCACTTTTAGACTAGCATCATCAACCCCTAGATCACTAGATAAGTTAGGCATAGAGGGGTTAGGGGATGATACCTCGGAGGATTTAGCCATAAGGCAACTTTCTTCCTCCACATGAATGACCTCACTGGGGGATTCACTTGGTGATGAAGAGTTAGTGGAGAGGGAGGCAAGAGCGACCAATCCATTAGAGGTTGCATCTTCTTCATCATCAACATCATCATCTCCGGAGGTATACTCTTCTTGAGTTGATAGCACAATAGGTGTGTCCAAGGAGGACCTTGCCATGAAGCAATGTGCATTCTTGATATGAGGGTTCTCATTGGGAGATTCAAAGAGAGATGAAGAGGGTGTGTTGGTGGTGGCGATGGCGGCCAATTCCTTTGAGCTTTCTTCATCTTCATCACCACTAGAACTTTCAACTTCATCGGTAGAATATTCTTCCCTTGTTACTAGCACAACTCTTGAGGGCCTCTTGCCCTTCTTGGTCTTGTTGTTGTAGAACTTCTTGTTGAGGGGCTTTGAATATTTGCCCTTTGAATCTTTGCTCTTGTCCTTGGGAATGAGCCTCCCATTATGAAGCTCTCTATTCTCATAGGGGCATTCGGCAATGAAGTGGCGCTTGTCATCACAATTGTAGCATGATCTTGTCTTTGGACCAAAGCTAGTGAACCCATTTTTGTTGTTCCTCTTGATGTTGTCTTCCTTGGCCTTGGAGGGATCAACCCAAAAGGATTTTGCATGGAAGGCCATGTGATCATGGTAGTGGCATTGCAAATCTTCCGGATAGGTCATACTCCAAGATGCTCTATAAGATTCTTGAGGAACCACTTCTTCAACGGAGTTGACCACCAAGGTAAGGTTGGAACCTTTTGCCATCCCAATAGCACGATTGCGAGAATCATGAGAGGTTTCCTCAAGCACCTTGAGAGCTTGCAACTCGTGCACAACTTGTTGAGAGGTGAGAGAGGAATAGCATTCCCTTCCCACAAGAGTCTTGACATCAATGGGTACAAATGGCATCATGCATTCAATGTACTTCTCCTTGATCCAAGAATCATTGATGTGGGTGGCACCAACAAGCCGGAAGGCATCGGCAACGGTGAGAAGTCTTCCATACATGTCTTCATGATCTTCATCCGGTAGCCTCATGAACCCTTCGGCTTTATTCTTGAGAGCATTATACTTGTTCCTCCTTGTGCTCTCACTTCCAATGCAACTCGAGGTCAAACCATCCCAAGCTTCCTTGGCGGTGGTGTAGTTCCGGACACGATGCAATTCCTTTGTCCCCACACTAGTTTGAATCATGTACAAGGCGGTGACGTTGAGTTGACTATCAACCGCTTCTCTTCTAGTCAACTTGTCGGGGTTGTATGGCTTGAAGCCCTCCATGATGATTCTCCATAATTCATTGGAGGCACTACAAACATGAGAGCGGAACTCAAATCGCCAAGTATCGAAATTTTCAATAGAAAACTTAGGTGGGTCGCCCCGAATGTTCAAATGGGGATGGGGAACCGGTATATCGGGTGATTGGAAAGGTGGAGGTACTCGATTGTAGCTCTCACTTTCACTAGTTCCCTTGGGAGATGCAATAGGGGATTTGATAGTGTTTAAGTTATCACCTTCCACGGGTTTGGTAGATGAGGGTAAGTCCGAAGCCTCTCCCTCATGTAACACACCCGTGTCTTTTACCTCTACACTCGGAGCCTTGGGAAGGGCCGGAGCCAAAAGCTCGGCAATCATCTTTTTCATGCTTTCCATTTGGGCTTCCACGGAGGACTTCAACGAATTGAAGTCTTCCACGGAGACCATCTTGGCGGCCCCTTCCGAGGACTCCTCGTCCGGCATACTCCTAGGCGGTTAAGCCCGAAATAAGAGCCGAGGCTCTGATACCAATTGAAAGGATCGTATGCCGCACCTAGATGGGGGGGGTGAATAGGTGCTAACCAATTTTTAGTTCTTTTTCAATTTAGGCTTGACACAAATGGTAAATTCTCTAGATATGCAACTAAGTGAATTTACCTATATGACAAGGCTAACAACTAAGCAAGATATATCTAAGCAATATAGAGATAGAGTGGGATAGAGGTAACCGAGAGTGGAGCACGCGATGACACGGAGATGATTCCCGTAGTTCCCTTCCTTTGCAAGAAGGTACGTCTACGTTTGGAGGAGTGTGGTTGCTACGAAAGCCAAACCAACAGCCACGAAGGCTTCACTCAGATCTCCGGTGAGCAACGCCACGAAGGCCTAGCCCACTTCCACTAAGGGATTTCCTCGAGGCGGAAACCGGGCCTTTACAAGGTTCTTGGGGCACACATCCACAACCAAATTGGAGGCTCCCAAATCTGTTACAACACAACAAATCAACAAGCATACATCAACAACAACCACTAGGGATCCAAAGAGGAACACTAGCAAGGGGGCCCTCAAGCATAAGAGGGGGAAATGAAAAACGCTTCGGTGAGGATGTAGATCGGGGTCTTCTCCGTCGATTCTCCAAAGCACAAGGGATTTGGGTGGTTGAGGAAGGAGATCCGATGGATTTGATGTTCTTGGTGGCTCAACAATGGTGTATGTCTTTTTAGAAGGGGGAATGAGCAACCCTAGCTCAATGGAGAAGAAGCCCTTAAAAAGGGCTGCCGAAACAGCCGTTGGAGACGTTGGAGAGGAGTGGCCGGTAGTACCGGCCAGTTTGGGCCGGTACTACCGGTCCTAGGCGCGCGCGCGAGGCCACCAGGAGAAGGCCACGTGGCCAAGGAGCCCGGTCCGGGAGGGGGGGGGGGCGGAGCCTCCGGCCGGGGTACCGGCCGAGGTACCGCCGGGGCTCCAACCCCCCTGGATGTTTACAGAGCCGCTCGCCGCGCCCCCGGTACCATGGGCGGTACCATGGCCGGAGCCTCCGGCCGTAGCCAGGCCGGCGGTACCGCCCAGGGCCCCCGCTCCTTCTTCTCTTCCTTTGCTTTTCTCTTCTTCTTCATATTTCTTTCTTTCTTCTTTTCTTTCTTATCTCTTCTGATATCTTGTATACTCTTCACTCTTTAAGCATCTAGAGAATGTAATAACCTACAAATCTTATAAACCGAAATGTTCATATATTATCATTGTCATCAACACCAAAACACATATAAAATGAGATATGATCTTTCAGGTAGCCCCCGATGCAAACGGATATTTCGCCCCTCGCGGTCATTTTGGCGTCCGCGGGACGCAAACGGACGCTCGCGACCACTTTTGAGCGTCAGAAATGCGTCGCGCTGCTGGAGATGCCCTTAGAGCATCTCCACTCGTTTGCCCTCCCCACGCCGAAATCCGGGGAAATTTACGTCCGGATTGGACGTAAATTTGGCGTGGGGAGGAGTAGTTTCCTAGCCGCGATCTCAGGCGAAGACGGCGATCTAAATTTGAAAAACGGAAACTTGACAAACTACGGCATAAAATGGTCGAATTTGGACTAAATTTAATGATATTTACTATATAGAGGGCGAAGTTCATACATAGAGACCGAATTCGACTATATTTCGAATTCGGCTAGGGGAATACAACTGTAAATATAAAAACACGACGCTCTACAAGCCGAAATGGCGGTAGAACACCGTGTAGTCACCGCCATTGTCGTCGGAGCCATCGTCGTCGAACTGCGGCGGCGCCGAAGCCGCCTGGCTGCTGCCTTGGCCGGCGTCTCCCCACCGGCCACTAGTGCGAGGCGGGGATGGCGATGGCTTGTACAGGTCGTCGGAGGAGGCTTCGAGGTCGACGACGGGGACGGCGGCGCCGGATGGAGGAGTCGCAAGCCGGCGGTAGCGAGCGACGTCCTAGAGGAGCCTCGCCTGTCGCTCCGCCTCCTCCTTCTCCCACTGCTCCCTCGACCAGGCGCATGCCTTGTCGAGCGGCCTGGCGTTCTCAGCGGGGACGAGGTCCTAGAGGGACCTCGCGATGACGGCCTCGAGGATGGCGGCGTCCTCGGTGCTTTCGGCCTCTTCTACCTTCACCTTCGCCGGCTTGCGCTTCCGCTCGCCGGAGGTCTCCTGTTCGCGCTTCGGGCGGAGCCGTCCTTGTGCCGTCGAGGGCTCGCGGATGACGATGCCACCGCCGCGCGTGCGGTGGCTCGGCGGGGAAGCCGGCTCCTTTTTCACCTGCGCCAAGGATGGCGCCGACCTGGAGAGCGACCTCGACGCTGTGTTGGAAGACGACGAGCTGGCAGCCATGCGCCGTGGCTGCCAGCTGTTTCCCCGCCGGCGGCTGGTCGATGCCCTCGATGGAGGGGGCATCGTGAGCACCGGGGAGTTGCCGCCCTCGATGTGCTCGAGGACGTTATGGAGCGTCCTATTCGGCGCGCTCCACCAACGCCGGCGACCCACGGCGTTGTTGCGCGGAGGCGGAGGCGGCGTGTGATGACCCAGCGTACCACTGCATGGTGTAGTACACAAATCGTTGACATAACACAAGTGAAACACCGTTCCACCCATATTACATCTCTCAGAGTGGTACAACAGAAACATATGTGAGTCCAAGGTATGTCTATAGAAGTACACACGAACTGTTTACATAAGATCCACATAGCCTCCTACTTTATAGTGAGGTAAAACTTCAAATAAAGTTCCAGAAGAACGACTCGTAGTCTATCTTATTGCTAACTCAAGTTTAGGAGCTACTTGGCTTGCTATAGAATTCTAGCTACTTAGGTGCTAGGATTAGGGAAAGATTCCCTTCTATTACTAGTCTAGGTTTCCATCATAGCTGATGCAGAAGTTGACTCCATTGACTTCTTTGATTGGATTCTTCATCTTGTTGCAGTTGACTCCTCTGTCTTCGAGTTCCACGGTAGTTTCTCCTTCGGTGCCTTGATCTAAGAAGGGGGTTCAAACGAGATAGAATGAGTACGAGCGTACTCAGCAAGTTCATATTAGGAAATAGGTGTATCATGCACTAGCTACAGCCATAGACCAGAAAGTCATAGGCGAATGCAAGTTTTTGTAAACATTTCTTCAAAAGGTTTATTTTATTCTGAAAACTATGCCCGTCAGTCTTCACAGGTTGACTAGAACTTCGTGGAGTTCCTTTCCTGCCGCGTTCGCAGTTCCCTTCCCGGAACAGGGAGTGACAGCCACAATTTGATACACTCTGCAGAGGTGCGTTACTTTTCCCACAAGAGATCTCACCCTTTTTGCCATCCGCAGGGACTTGCCCCCGTTCACACTTCCTTTGGTGTGAGGCCAGGTATAAAGATCCAAGCCCACACCGCCTTCTCCGCGACTGCAAACCCACCCTTTTGTCCAACCGTACACCCCCAGTAGACTTCCCCCGACAATACGGCTTTACTCACGGTGTACTCCGGAAATCCTTCATAGATCGTAGAGCCATCATCACTAATGGATGGGGATTTAAAAGGCTATCCCAACCTACGGCAGTGCCTCCAACACCCCGCCGGCTCTACCAATCCGTTGGCGTGCAGAAGGGAAAAGATACGGCTGGCTTCCCCAGAGCCATTATAGATCTCATTGTCAACGCGGTTTGTACGGCGCTAGAATCACTGGACGGCATTGGTAATTAATCCTAGGGTGATATAACCCATGCAATGGAACCTCCACCATATCAACACATACCATGGTTCCATTGCCAACCACATAGTCATATTCATAATTGTAAAATAATACTTTGCTTTTCAATGCATGAGTGATAAGTATAGTACTTTGCATATAGTTTGATACAAATAATCAAATGACATGAGCAAGCGATGAACTTGCCTTTCTTGACTGCAAGATTATGCAGGCAAAAGCTTCGATACGTGAGAACTCCAAATGCTGAAATACCATCATCGTCCGGTAAGGACAATGTTTAAAGAACTGGCAAAGATGCTATAATGTATAGTATGAGATGCAATCGTCCCGAGCGTAACCTAACCTCGATGATTTATGATGTATGAGTTGTAAAGATTTCTTTAGGGTTGGTTGCACTTTTAGAATGGTTCTCAAACAAGGTTCTTATTAGGGTTTGGTTATATTAGCATCATAACCAAGTGATATAAGACATCATAACAATCATACACATAAGAAATAGTGATGGAATAATATGTAAAGAACAGTTGTCAATTTTAAGTTCTACAGAACATGGTTGATGATTACTTATACTATACTTCAAAAGAATAACTTTTGAAGAACATGTTGTTTAAGAAATAATGAGTATTTCAAAGAAGGATAGGGCTTCTAAGGTTTGATTGGCATTTGTACTTCAAAAGAATAACTTTTGAAGAACAGGTTAAATAAGAATATGAACTACTGTACATAGGAGCTATGTAACTCTAGGGTTTACTATTGGGTTCATTTAGTTTCACTAATAGTAACTAGTTGGTTCTTAACTTAGAATGGGTTTCTATATAGCAAGTATTAGTAGGGTTATTATTATGGTTTCCCATATACATCATATCAAAGGATGGTTAGTAAGATGGTTCCATAGGTTTGCTATTAGGTTTACTATGGCTTCATATTTGCTTTACCAAATAATCTCTAATGGTTTCTAAGCTAAGTGACTTATCATTTCCTAAGTAGGGTTTAGTGGACTAGGAGCATGTGATGTGCATTACTACATAAGGTTGGTACTAAGGTTCATCATTATAGTTCTACTAGGGTTTGATGGTTGAGGTTGATCCTAATGGTGTGGTATATAGGATTGATGATCAATGGTGCTAACATGTGGTAACAAGCTAGGGTTTATACTTAGGTGATACTAGTGAATCATATAGGTTTTAATTAAGAATAGGAACATGAAATGATAATCTCATGTGACTTGGTTTATGCTAATGGATCATAAGCATGCATTCATTGGTTACTTATCAAGGTTCTACAAGTAAAGTTGAAGTGGCTATGATCACATGGCTTAAATCTTTAGGGTTTTAGAATTGAAACAATTTTGAGATGATCACATGAAATAATGAAATCAAAGTCTTACTAAATTGAAACTAGGGTTTCTAAGTTATGGTACAACTCCTAAAATGATGATTGAAAATATAGGTGTGGTAACTAATTACTTTGAAGCATAATTAGTAATGGTTTGACATTTTATTAATTTTCACAAGATTTAATAATTAGAGCAACTTCTATTTAGGTTTCATTAAGAATCAGGGTTTAATCATTGTTATTAGGTTTAAAGTATTTAATTTGTTAACTTAAGAATGTTTAAGTAAATAAGTTTTGATTTACCAAAATAATATTGGCTTATAATATTTTCTTGAGTTATTACAATTTAAAGAAAATGGTAAATGGTAATTTGTTAATTAGGGTTTACAGATTACCACTAATAATTAAGTTAATGCAAATATGATAAATAAAATTAATCTTAACATTTTACTTAGTTACTGAATAGTTAAATTTAATTTTGAAACTTCACTAATTATTGAATTGAAATTGTATTGTAAATAAATGAAATGGCATAATTAATAAGGTTAAAAATAAATGGATTTTTATTTTGTCACACATTTTTGTTTTATATTTTATTTGAATAGAGTTTATTTTTTTGAGCATTTTGATATCTTATTCATAATTTTCTGAGTTGAGATGGATTTTATATAATTTTGCAAAGTTTCTGTGATTTTCTGGAATTTGAAATTTGAACTAAATACTAAACGTACCGGTTCACACCCTAACCACAGTGACTGACGAGTGGGGCCTATGGCTACGTAGACTGCCACGCAAGCAAAGACCGGTCAAAGTGGACTGAGGCTGTTGACCTCACCGACGTTTAAACGCCAGTGGCCAGAGCACGGTGGCGCCGCCGATTTACGGCCTCCCGAGATGCGCGGCTAGGCTCTACTGAACGAGTACAACTAGGTGAATCGAATGGTGGTGATGGTTTAGCGAGGGGATCACCAGAGCGTTGATACGTCTCCAACGTATCGATAATTTCTTATGTTCCATGCCACATTATTGATGTTATCTACATGTTTTATGCACACTTTATGTCATATTCGTGCATTTTCTGGAACTAACCTATTAACAAGATGCCGAAGTGCCGATTCTGTTTCTGCTGTTTTTGGTTTCAGAAATCCTAGTAACGAAATATTCTCGGAATTGGACGAAATCAACGCCCAGGGTCCTATTTTGCCACGAAGCTTCCAGAAGTCCGAAGACGAAACGAAGTGGGGCCACGGGGTGCCCAAACCCTAGGGCGGCGCGGCCCCCCCCCCTTGGCCGCGTCGGCCTGTGGTGTGGGGCCCTCGTGCCCCATCCTGACTTGCCCTTCCGCCTACTTAAAGCCTCCGTGACGAAACCCCCAGTACCGAGAGCCACGATACGGAAAACCTTCCAGAGACGCCGCCAACGCCGATCCCATCTCGGGGGATCCAGGAGATCGCCTCCGGCACCCTGCCGGAGAGGGGAATCATCTCCCGGAGGACTCTACGCCGCCATGGTCGCCTCCGGTGTGATGTGTGAGTAGTCTACCCCTGGACTATGGGTCCATAGCAGTAGCTAGATGGTTGTCTTCTCCCCATTGTGTTTCATTGTCGGATCTTGTGAGCTACCTAACATGATCAAGATCATCTATCTGTAATTCTATATGTTGCGTTTGTTGGGATCCGATGAATAGAGAATACTTGTTATGTTGATTATCAAAGTTATGTCTATGTGTTGTTTATGATCTTGCATGCTCTCCGTTATTAGTAGATGCTCTGGCCAAGTTGATGCTAGTAACTCCAAGAGGGAGTATTTATGCTCGATAGTGGGTTCATGTCTCCGTGAATCTGGAGGGGTGACAAGAACCTCTAAGGTTATGGATGTGCTGTTGCCACTAGGGATAAAACATTGGTGCTATGTTCAAGGATGTAGTCACTAGTTACATTACACGCAATACTTAATGCAATTGTCTGTTGTTAGCAACTTAATACTGGAGGGGGTTCGGATGATAACCTGAAGGTGGACTTTTTAGGCATAGATGCAGTTGGATGGCGGTCTATGTACTTTGTCGTAATGCCCAATTAAATCTCACTATACTCATCATGATATGTATGTGCATGGTCATGCCCTCTTTATTTGTCAATTGCCTAACTGTAATTTGTTCACCCAACATGCTGTTTATCTTATGGGAGAGACACCTCTAGTGAACTGTGGACCCCGGTCCAATTCTCTTTACTGAAATACAATCTACTTGTTGACTGCCAAAACCCACCGGCGGGCAGCGGCCTGTCAACACAGTGTAGAGCCGGGAAGAGCCTAGAGCTGCGGCTGGCTGAGACCCCTCCGAGCGACGGCCCGCAATGCTCTTCTGGTCACACGCGGCGATGCGAAGTGCAAGGGCGTGCCACCTGACCTATACCTGGTCAGGAAGGTGATGGGGATGCCTCGCTTAGTTCCTGCATGGCATACACGTAAACATTAAATACGAGCCTCGATCGGCTCTCAGGTTATCCTGTGAATCGGCTCAAAGAGCCGATCCACCCATGATTCGTACGGGGTGCACGAATGCTTGGTGATCCTGCTTGATCAAGATATAGCTAATGAGATCTACGACGATTTAGGGTTTTCACCGCATAATCGGATCATCCTACTCCAGGTTGGGCCTCGCGGCCACGCACGATGCTCATAAGCCGATCCTAAACAAGGCCTAAAAACCAACATGGCGTTGATCCTCGGAACATCCTGTTTAGGACTTGCGAACGCCACCCTACGTGCCGCTGGATCCTCCCCCCCTTTGTAAGGCCTAACTATTGCAGATATTAAACTAATCCTTGCAGAACAAGGAGCAATCGTAACGGATCAGATCTACTAGATGATGAACAAGCAGGGTGCCGCCCCCACGCCTGAGATAGGCGTGAGGGCGGCTAGACATGCAAGGGCTGCACTACGTAAGCATGTTATACGAAGAGCTATGCTAACCCTAACACATCTATGATAACTACGTTGCTCGCCATCAAAGACGCTTCAGTACGAGCAACGCATGAACAACGTGGAGCTTGTGCTGCCTAGATCGCAAGATGCGATCTAGGCAGCATGTCGCTACCCGATTGAAACCCTCGAGATGAAGGAGTTGGCGATGCGCCGAGATTGGTTTGTTTTGGGTTGAACGTGAGTTGTTGTTTATTCCATAAACCCTAGATACATATTTATAGTCCAGGGGACTTTCTATCGTGGGAATATCCCACCGTGCACGATACAAATTCTAATCTTGATCTAAAACATAACCTACTATAATTAAAGATACACGGGCAAACTAGCCCAAATTCTCCGTGCAAGGCCGCTTCAGAGATCTTCCACGTGTAGTCCTCTAAGCCCATCTCTCTTACGGCCCACCTCTGGATTTGTCTGGTGATAACACATGCCCCCCTGGTTTTGGAAATAACGTTTCCAAAATCATTATGCTTTCCTTTCGAAGGGTCATGTCGTGGCATAGCAGAGTCGTCGCAGCTTCCGTCATCATTATGCCCTGTCAGCTCTTCCGGAAAACTCGATAACTCTGCATCACTTCCTTGGAAACCGTAATGGCGTTAAATTTCCGCCAAGCTCCCCATTATTCAACCGTGACAATCAATCAACCCTCTTCATCCTCACGATCGGCCACCGACCTTCTTTCCAATCTATTCCCCCAAGTGAGCCAATGTCGGAGTCCGAGTGGGACTTTAGTGAGGATGATGACGATGACGCAGAGGAAGAAAACTCCAGTCGAGGGCTAGAGCAGCGGTGACGAGGCATTCTCCGGAAACGGTGCCGGTGACAGCTGCGATGCTGACGACGAAGGCAGCGAGGACTAGTGACATAGCACCAACAAGATGCGAGCAATCGGCTCTTCTTCTGTTCCTCTTTGAACCATCGGGTCTTCATTGCAACAAACCCTCTTCTGTTAATGAAGAAGTATTCCCCAATCAATCGTTTTGCCGATGGTCAAAGTCACGCAGTCTCCAAAGAGAGCCGACGGCATTGCATCGGTCTCCATTATAAAAATACGAGGAACGTCGACCTAACCGCCCTTCCAAACGGTAACCTGCGACCTCCATCTGAAAAGGCGAACTCAGATCCCCAAATCGCCGCCTGAACAGCTCCAACCCACAACCATCCACACAGATCTCGGCCACGCCGCCCCCGTCTCCTCCAACGCATCCCATGGCGGAATCATCCAACACTGATACCACAGCTTCCGGACTGAAGGTAATCTTCAACCCCCTCTCGCTGTTCGACTTGACATGAGATTAATGGCAAACACCTGAATTAATGTTTCGCTCCGCTACTAATTTAGGCTTCAGATATCCTTCTGCCACACCCTTCTCTCGCAAATTCGATGTGCCTCGGTCCTCGTTCTTCGAGAGTCACCTTACTGTTAATTTCGTGTGAAGCTAACCGAATCCCCTTTGTGAGCCAAAACCTAGATCTAACTTCCTGGGCCGACTGCCTACGAGCCTGGCCTAATCCTCCTGAAGGTTGGGTGGCATGGTACAATAGAGTATCAAAATCCCACTACGCCACTTGGGAAACCATAGGGATAGCCGATGCTCTGTCATTATCATTATCTCCTCTTGAGAAGAACGAGAACATCTTGAAAACCATCGGCTACTTCTGGTCTGATGCCTTTGAACTGCTTTATGTTTGGTCATGGCCCTATGACACCAACCTTCTTTGGATGTGGCTATGATCACGGGGCTGGACATTGCATCCCCCAGCCCTTCTGCATTCAAACTGCCAAAAGTCCCTTTCACCCTCTCCTCCAAAAAAGAGTGTACCAGCTGGGGTGCCTACCTCAATCGTTACATGAAAAACAAAGGCCCCGTGACAGAGAGGGAGCACACAGCCTTTCTGAATTTCTGGCTGGAGCACTTCATATTCTGCGGCCCATCACTTGCTCCTACCAAGAATTACCTCTCCCTGGCTTATGAACTTGCTAAAGGCACCCAACTCGGCCTAGGCAAACTATTCCTTGGAGAGATTTATCGATCCCTCCAACTGATGTCTATCAAACTGTTCCATCGAAAGACGATCAAAAGCGGCGGCCCCGGTGGTTCATTCAGCTGTGGGCACAACTATACTTCCAAAACCAAATACCAGACTTCCCACCACTGACCTCCTGCACCTTTCCGGATGTGAATGGAAAGGAAATCCGATGCACCAGCTACGGCCAAGCCCTGTATGGTCTCCCGGGCAGCAGGCTGATCCCCAAGGAAGCAGCAGGGTGGTTCAAGATTTTCTTCCAAGGTCTGGACAACCCCCTGTTTGATCCTTATACTGAATCGGCAAACTTTGAAAACCCCGTCTCTTTCCGATTGGGTGACCTTGCCGATGACGCCGGCACACAGCATTTGTACTCCATCATGATTCGCCCTTGCTTCCTCCCTGTTGGCATGAGTACCTCAAACCGGATCACAAAGCCCGGTTACGAGTGCTACCAACCGGTAGTGGCAGCCCGACAGCTTGGTCTCGGACAGGTGCCTCCACACTTCTTCTTACATCATCTGACAGCAAGTAGAGCTGACCTGCCTGACATCATCACCGCCCAAAGGTGTTATACCTTCTTTGATGCTTTGGCCATCCCAATTCCTCACGACCTCCGCTTCTCCTTTACCACCGATGGTTTTGAAACTTGGTGGTCTATGTGGAAGACCCACGTCTTCCGGAAGGCTCTAGGACCGCTGCTGAAAGAGCTCGACGCCGAGTATGACATCCCTGCAGACCAGGTACCATCAAGCATTTCCTGTATCCGCCTTATGGCGATTATCTGTGACCTAACCCTTTCTCCTGGCAGCAACAAGATGGTCCGGCTCCCACTCAAGCTGACGGTTCCCCTTTCGTATTCCTCCCCCCTGCACCAGTGGTTCTCTTACGCGAGAACTCGCCACCTCGAAGAAAGTCATAATGCGGGGGTCAGCCGATTTCACCGAAATCGGCTCCCAAGAGTAAAGCATTTTCGGGACCGGTTGCCCCCCGAGCCTCGACTCAGGCGAGGACGGCGGTGAGGAAGGTGGCTGCCAGAAAAACCCTGAAGCGTAAAGCTCCGGCTCACGAAAGCTTGCGTGTAAGTCGGTCCCGACCCTGCAGACGCTTGTCCGCTTTCAATCATTTGCTTATAATACGCTCATGCTCTTTCCTACAGCCTTCCACTGAAGGAACCTCCAGCGGAGCTGAGGAAACCAGTCAAGGGGACTCAAGCTCGGGCAATTCCGAGAGGTCCACCACCCAAAGCCAGACGGCTTCACCAGCGCCGGCTCCCAAGGAAAAATCGATCACTGCTCCCCAAGCCCCAAACAGATCGGGGTCACGCACCAAGAAGCGCTGCGTCAAAAGGGCTCGCAAGAACCCACGACCCTCTTCATCAAGCCAGGAGGTCTCAAATGTAATCATCTTCTTGATCATACTTAATGCTTTCCCGTCGTTACGTACAGATCGGCTAATCATTTCCTCTTGCAGGCCGAAGACACTTCCAGCGGAGACGTCGAGGAGATAGAGATGCCGTCCGCCACTCTGGACCTGGCCACCCCGGTGGTGGCGGTTGCCCAAATGGTTAACCCATCTCAGTCCGCAGGAAAGCCGATCGTCACTGCATCGGCTGTTCCCCCTTCCTTGGGAGAGGTATGTCTTTCCTCCTTGGTCCCATCAATTCCACCATTGCCTGCTAAACTCACTTCGTTTGCCTGTCGTGGTTATGATCTCTCTAGCTTGATTTCGTTATATCCAGAATCCATCGAACCAACTTCTTCCAAGGCAGGTGGGGAGCCGATCCCTAGTACGGTCCGTGGTCCACTCCAGCGTCTCAAAGATTTGCTTTCTGCCCCAACTGAGACTTTGATTGAAGATTCCGAAGAAGCCAAAGGCATTCTCGAGGATACCCAGCTTCATCTCCCTATGACCCTGCAAGTGAAGCTCTGGCCCGCTGTTACCCTGCCGGTTTTTAAGTCAAGGGTGCAATCGGCTCGCCAAAGGATTGCCCTTCGCCACTCCCAACTTCCGCTGAGGGCCGATATCGCCGAAAGATGTCGACGGCTTAATGAGAAGAAGGCTGCTCTGGACGCCAAGACGGACACTTCTGCTACTCGTGCTGAACTCGAGACCCTGCGCAAGGAGCTGGAGGATCTTGAAGAGAGGGTAAGGGTGACCAAACAGCTCATCCAGGACAAGGAAGCCCTTATTGCCCGTTCTCAAGACGAAGCAAAAAACCTCACGGCCGGTCTGAAGACCGATCTGGCTGAAATCCGTACCACTGAGCCATCACCGGTGACGGGTAAGGACGAGGATGACAAGGCTGAGATTGCTGAGGCGGATCGCGTCCGTGTCGACGCCATTCTCACCCTCGGTGTGTTTCTTCAGTAGGGCCTTCAGAGACAAATGATGTTTCATTGGACTGGATCTTTCTGTACTTGCTACACCCCCTTTTTTTTTTTTTTTTTTTTTTTTACTGGCCGATTTTCCATCGGCTCCCGACATTTTCTTGCCCATGCGTCTGTCTGATAACCATATGCGCCTCCCAGGCCGAACTGTGGTGTGCGGGTATCGGCTTTGTATTATGCCAATGCGCCATACTCGTACCTCGGCTCCGTTGGGATTCGTGTAGCCGACGTGGCCGCCGGTCGTTAGATCACCGTTGAAACCAAGCAGGCCGTGTAGTGAGAATAATCTTGGCCGACTCGCTGGATCGAAGCGCTCCATGAAGGTTTCGTAATATCCCTCATGTAATCCTGGAGCACTAGGCTCCGTCGGGAGGACGAGCACCGTGTTCGTACCAGCCGATGTTTCGTCATCGGCTTTCCTTTGCTCGATGTCCCACCGGGCGTGCCAGAATGTGTTGACTGCCAAAACCCACCGGCGGGCAGCGGCCTGTCAACACAGTGTAGAGCCGGGAAGAGCCTAGAGCTGCGGCTGGCTGAGACCCCTCCGAGCGACGGCCCGCAATGCTCTTCTGGTCACACGCGGCGATGCGAAGTGCAAGGGCGTGCCACCTGACCTATACCTGGTCAGGAAGGTGATGGGGATGCCTCGCTTAGTTCCTGCATGGCATACACGTAAACATTAAATACGAGCCTCGATCGGCTCTCAGGTTATCCTGTGAATCGGCTCAAAGAGCCGATCCACCCATGATTCGTACGGGGTGCACGAATGCTTGGTGATCCTGCTTGATCAAGATATAGCTAATGAGATCTACGACGATTTAGGGTTTTCACCGCATAATCGGATCATCCTACTCCAGGTTGGGCCTCGCGGCCACGCACGATGCTCATAAGCCGATCCTAAACAAGGCCTAAAAACCAACATGGCGTTGATCCTCGGAACATCCTGTTTAGGACTTGCGAACGCCACCCTACGTGCCGCTGGATCCTCCCCCCCTTTGTAAGGCCTAACTATTGCAGATATTAAACTAATCCTTGCAGAACAAGGAGCAATCGTAACGGATCAGATCTACTAGATGATGAACAAGCAGGGTGCCGCCCCCACGCCTGAGATAGGCGTGAGGGCGGCTAGACATGCAAGGGCTGCACTACGTAAGCATGTTATACGAAGAGCTATGCTAACCCTAACACATCTATGATAACTACGTTGCTCGCCATCAAAGACGCTTCAGTACGAGCAACGCATGAACAACGTGGAGCTTGTGCTGCCTAGATCGCAAGATGCGATCTAGGCAGCATGTCGCTTACCTGATTGAAACCCTCGAGATGAAGGAGTTGGCGATGCGCCGAGATTGGTTTGTTTTGGGTTGAACGTGAGTTGTTGTTTATTCCATAAACCCTAGATACATATTTATAGTCCAGGGGACTTTCTATCGTGGGAATATCCCACCGTGCACGATACAAATTCTAATCTTGATCTAAAACATAACCTACTATAATTAAAGATACACGGGCAAACTAGCCCAAATTCTCCGTGCAAGGCCGCTTCAGAGATCTTCCACGTGTAGTCCTCTAAGCCCATCTCTCTTACGGCCCACCTCTGGATTTGTCCAAAATCTGGTGATAACACTACTGCAATACTTGTTCTACTGTTTTCTGCAAACAATCATCTTCCACACAATACGGTTAATCCTTTGTTACAGCAAGCCGGTGAGATTGACAACCTCACTGTTTCGTTGGGGCAAAGTACTTTGGTTGTGTTGTGCAGGTTCCACGTTGGCGCCGGAATCCCTGGTGTTGCGCCGCACTACATCCCGCCGCCATCAACCTTCAACGTGCTTCTTGGCTCCTCCTGGTTCGATAAACCTTGGTTTCTTTCTGAGGGAAAACTTGCTGCTGTGCGCATCATACCTTCCTCTTGGGGTTCCCAACGAACGTGTGAGTTACACGCCATCAAGCTCTTTTTCTGGCGCCGTTGCCGGGGAGATCAAGACACGCTGCAAGGGGAGTCTCCACTTCTCAATCTCTTTACTTTGTTTTTGTCTTGCTTAGTTTTATTTACTACTTTGTTTGCTGCACTAAATCAAAATACAAAAAAATTAGTTGCTAGTTTTACTTTATTTGCTATCTTGTTTGCTATATCAAAAACACAAAAAAATTAGTTACTTGCATTTACTTTATCTAGTTTGCTTTATTTACTGTTGCTAAAATGGCCAACCCTGAAAATACTAAGTTGTGTGACTTCACAACCATAAATAATAATGATTTCTTATGCACACCTATTGCTCCACCTGCTACTACAGCAGAATTCTTTGAAATTAAACCTGCTTTACTGAATCTTGTTATGCGAGAGCAATTTTCTGGTGTTAGTTCTGATGATGCTGCTGCCCATCTTAATAATTTTGTTGAACTATGTGAAATGAAAAAATATAAAGATGTAGATGGTGACATTATAAAATTAAAATTGTTCCCTTTCTCATTAAGAGGAAGAGCTAAAGATTGGTTGCTATCTCTGCCTAAGAATAGTATTGATTCATGGACTAAATGCAAGAATGCTTTTATTGGTAGATATTATCCCCCTGCTAAAATTATATCTTTGAGGTGTAGCATAATGAATTTTAAACAATTAGATACTGAACATGTTGCTCAAGCTTGGGAAAGAATGAAATCTCTGGTTAAAAATTGCCCAACCCATGGACTGACTACTTGGATGATCATCCAAACCTTCTATGCAGGACTAAATTTTTCTTCACGGAATTTATTGGATTCAGCTGCTGGAGGTACCTTTATGTCCATCACTCTTGGTGAAGCAACAAAGCTTCTTGATAATATGATGATCAACTACTCTGAATGGCACACGGAAAGAGCTCCACAAGGTAAGAAGGTAAATTCTGTCGAAGAAACCTCTTCCTTGAGTGATAAGATTGATGCTATTATGTCTATGCTTGTGAATGATAGGACTAATATTGATCCTAATAATGTTTCGTTAGCTTCATTGGTTGCACAAGAAGAACATGTTGATGTAAACTTTATTAAAAATAATAATTTCAACAACAATGCTTACCGGAACAATTCTAGTAACAACTATAGGCCATATCCTTATAATAATGGCAACGGCTATGGTAATTCTTATGGGAATTCTTACAACAATAATAGGAACACACCCCCTGGACTTGAAGCCATGCTTAAAGAATTTATTAGTACACAAACTGCTTTTAACAAATCTGTTGAAGAAAAGCTTGGGAAAATTGATATACTTGCTTCTAAAGTCGATAGTCTTGCTGTCGATGTTGATCTTTTGAAATCGAAAGTTATGCCTAATGAGAATCATCATAATAAAATTGTTACTACAGCAAATGCCATCCAAGTTAGAATTAATGAGAATATAAGATTAATGGCTGAACTGCGTGCTAGGTGGGATAGAGAAGAAAATGAAAAACTAGCTAAAGAGAAGAATGTAGCTAAAGTTTGGACTATTAACACCACTTGTAATGCTAATGCTACACATGTTGCTGCACCTCCTACTAATAATAATAAAAGAATTGGTGTTAGCAATGTTTTCACTTCTAATGCAAAGCGCGAGAAACTGCTCAAATCGCTAAAGCTACTGAAATCGCTTGTGATAAAGCTGCTGAAATTTTTTCCAACATTGGGGATGATGATCCCATTGCTTTAGATTATAATGGTTTGAATTTTGATGATTGCCACATCTCTGAAGTTATAAAGTTCTTACAAAAACTTGCTAAAAGTCCTAATGCTAGTACTATAAATTTGGCTTTCACGCATCATATTACAAATGCTCTCATAAAAGCTAGAGAAGAGAAACTAGAGCGCGAAGCCTCTATTCCTAAAAAGCTAGAGGATGGTTGGGAGCCCATCATTAAGATGAAGGTTAAAGATTTTGATTGTAATGCTTTATGTGATCTTGGTGCAAGTATTTCTGTTATGCCTAAGAAAATTTATGATATGCTTGACTTGCCACCGCTGAAAAATTGTTATTTGGATGTTAATCTTGCTGATCATTCTACAAAGAAACCTTTGGGGAAAGTTGATAATGTTCGCATTACCGTTAACAATAACCTTGTCCCCGTTGATTTTGTTGTCTTGGATATTGAATGCAATGCATCTTGTCCCATTATATTGGGAAGACCTTTTCTTCGAACTGTTGGTGCTATCATTGATATGAAGGAAGGT
This sequence comes from Lolium perenne, assembly GCF_019359855.2. Lineage (NCBI taxonomy): Eukaryota > Viridiplantae > Streptophyta > Magnoliopsida > Poales > Poaceae > Lolium > Lolium perenne. The sequence continues at coordinate 391,515,993 of NC_067247.2, forward strand.
AATATAAAATATCAATTTCCTCTCAAGAAAGGTATGGAACACTTCCCTAGAAAGAGAATGAAGTTACCTTTTGATTCTATTATTAGAACAAATTATGATGTTGACACTTCGTCTCTTGATAATACTTGATATACACTTTCTGCGCCTAGCTGAAAGGCGTTAAAGAAAAGCGCTTATGGGAGACAACCCATGTTTTTACCTACAGTACTTTGTTTTTATTTTGTGTCTTGGAAGTTGTTTACTACTGTAGCAACCTCTCCTTATCTTAGTTTTGTGTTTTATTGTGCCAAGTAAAGCCGTTGATAGAAAAGTAAGTACTAGATTTGGATTACTGCGCAGTTCCAGATTTCTTTGCTGTCACGAATCTGGGTCTACCTCCCTGTAGGTAGCTCAGAAAATTAAGCCAATTTACGTGCATGATCCTCAGATATGTACGCAACTTTCATTCAATTTGAGCATTTTCATTTGAGCAAGTCTGGTGCCATTTTAAAATTCGTCAATACGAACTGTTCTGTTTTGACAGATTCTGCCTTTTATTTCGCATTGCCTCTTTTGCTATGTTGGATGAATTTCTTTGATCCATTAATGTCCAGTAGCTTTATGCAATGTCCAGAAGTGTTAAGAATGATTGTGTCACCTCTGAATATGTTAATTTTTATTGTGCACTAACCCTCTAATGAGTTGTTTCGAGTTTGGTGTGGAGGAAGTTTTCAAGGATCAAGAGAGGAGTATGATGCAACATGATCAAGGAGAGTGAAAGCTCTAAGCTTGGGGATGCCCCGGTGGTTCACCCCTGCATATTCTAAGAAGACTCAAGTGTCTAAGCTTGGGGATGCCCAAGGCATCCTCTTCTTCATCGACAACATTATCAGGTTCCTCCCCTGAAACTATATTTTTATTCCATCACATCTTATGTGCTTTTCTTGGAGCGTCGGTTTGTTTTTGTTTTTGTTTTGTTTGAATAAAATGGATCCTAGCATTCACTTTATGGGAGAGAGACACGCTCCGCTGTAGCATATGGACAAGTATGTCCTTGGTTTCTACTCATAGTATTCATGGCGAAGTTTCTCCTTCGTTAAATTGTTATATGGTTGGAATTGGAAAATGATACATGTAGTAATTGCTATTAATGTCTTGGGTAATGTGATACTTGGCAATTGTTGTGCTCATGATTAAGCTCTTGCATCATATGCTTTGCACCCATTAATGAAGAAATACATAGAGCATGCTATAATTTGGTTTGCATATTTGGTTTCTCTAAGGTCTAGATAATTTCTAGTATTGAGTTTGAACAACAAGGAAGACGGTGTAGAGTCTTATAATGTTTTCAATATGTCTTTTATATGAGTTTTGCTGCACCGGTTCATCCTTGAGTTTGTTTCAAATAAGCCTTGCTAGCCTAAACCTTGTATCGAGAGGGAATACTTCTCATGCATCCAAAATACTTGAGCCAACCACTATGCCATTTGTGTCCACCATACCTACCTACTACATGGTATTTTCCGCCATTCCAAAGTAAATTGCTTGAGTGCTACCTTTAAAATTCCATCATTCACCTTTGCAATATATAGCTCATGGGACAAATAGCTTAAAAACTATTGTGGTATTGAATATGTAATTATGCACTTTATCTCTTATTAAGTTGCTTGTTGTGCGATAACCATGTTCACTGGGGATGCCATCAACTACTCTTTGTTGAATTTCATGTGAGTTGCTATGCATGTCCGTCTTGTCTGAAGTAAGAGAGATCTACCACCTTATGGTTAAGCATGCATATTGTTAGAGAAGAACATTGGGCCGCTAACTAAAGCCATGATCCATGGTGGAAGTTTCAGTTTTGGACATATATCCTCAATCTCAAATGAGAAAATTATTAATTGTTGTTACATGCTTATGCATAAAAGAGGAGTCAATTATCTGTTGTCTATGTTGTCCCGGTATGGATGTCTAAGTTGAAGAATAATCAATAGCGAGAAATCCAATGCGAGCTTTCTCCTTAGACCTTTGTACAGGCGGCATAGAGGTACCCCTTTGTGATACTTGGTAAAAACATGTGCATTGTGATGATCCGGTAGTCCAAGCTAATTAGGACAAGGTGCGGGCACTATTAGTATACTATGCATGAGGCTTGCAACTTATAAGATATAATTTACATGATACATATGCTTTATTACTACCGTTGACAAAATTGTTTCATGTTTTCAAAATCAAAGCTCTAGCACAAATATAGCAATCGATGCTTTTCCTCTATGGAGGACCATTCTTTTACTTTCATTATTGAGTCAGTTCACCTATTTCTCTCCACCTCAAGAAGCAAACACTTGTGAACTGTGCATTGATTTCTACATATTTGCATATTGCACTTATTATATTACTCTATGTTGACAATATCCATGAGATATACATGTTATGAGTTGAAAGCAACCGCTGAAACTTAATCTTCTTTTGTGTTGCTTCAATGCTTTTACTACAAATTATTGCTTTATGAGTTAACTCTTATGCAAGACTTAATTGATGCTTGTCTTGAAGTGCTATTCATGAAAAGTCTTTGCTTTATGATTCACTTGTTTACTCATGTCATATACATTGTTTTGATCGCTGCATTCACTACATATGCTTTACAAATAGTATGATCAAGATTATGATGGCATGTCACTCCAGAAATTATCTGTGTTATCGTTTTACCTGCTCGGGACGAGCAGAACTAAGCTTGGGGATGCTGATACGTCTCCAACGTATCGATAATTTCTTATGTTCCATGCCACATTATTGATGTTATCTACATGTTTTATGCACACTTTATGTCATATTCGTGCATTTTCTGGAACTAACCTATTAACAAGATGCCGAAGTGCCAGTTGCTGTTTTCTGCTGTTTTTGGTTTCAGAAATCCTAGTAACGAAATATTCTCGGAATTGGACGAAATCAACGCCCAGGGTCCTATTTTGCCACGAAGCTTCCAGAAGTCCGAAGACGAAACGAAGTGGGGCCACGGGGTGCCCAAACCCTAGGGCGGCGTGGCCCCCCCCTTGGCCGCGCCGGCCTGTGGTGTGGGGCCCTCGTGCCCCCTCCTGACTTGCCCTTCCGCCTACTTAAAGCCTCCGTGACGAAACCCCCAGTACCGAGAGCCACGATACGGAAAACCTTCCAGAGACGCCGCCAACGCCGATCCCATCTCGGGGGATCCAGGAGATCGCCTCCGGCACCCTGCCGGAGAGGGGAATCATCTCCCGGAGGACTCTACGCCGCCATGGTCGCCTCCGGTGTGATGTGTGAGTAGTCTACCCCTGGACTATGGGTCCATAGCAGTAGCTAGATGGTTGTCTTCTCCCCATTGTGTTTCATTGTCGGATCTTGTGAGCTGCCTAACATGATCAAGATCATCTATCTGTAATTCTATATGTTGCGTTTGTTGGGATCCGATGAATAGAGAATACTTGTTATGTTGATTATCAAAGTTATGTCTATGTGTTGTTTATGATCTTGCATGCTCTCCGTTATTAGTAGATGCTCTGGCCAAGTTGATGCTAGTAACTCCAAGAGGGAGTATTTATGCTCGATAGTGGGTTCATGTCTCCGTGAATCTGGAGGGGTGACAAGAACCTCTAAGGTTATGGATGTGCTGTTGCCACTAGGGATAAAACATTGGTGCTATGTTCAAGGATGTAGTCACTAGTTACATTACGCGCAATACTTAATGCAATTGTCTGTTGTTAGCAACTTAATACTGGAGGGGGTTCGGATGATAACCTGAAGGTGGACTTTTTAGGCATAGATGCAGTTGGATGGCGGTCTATGTACTTTGTCGTAATGCCCAATTAAATCTCACTATACTCATCATGATATGTATGTGCATGGTCATGCCCTCTTTATTTGTCAATTGCCTAACTGTAATTTGTTCACCCAACATGCTGTTTATCTTATGGGAGAGACACCTCTAGTGAACTGTGGACCCCGGTCCAATTCTCTTTACTGAAATACAATCTACTGCAATACTTGTTCTACTGTTTTCTGCAAACAATCATCTTCCACACAATACGGTTAATCCTTTGTTACAGCAAGCCGGTGAGATTGACAACCTCACTGTTTCGTTGGGGCAAAGTACTTTGGTTGTGTTGTGCAGGTTCCACGTTGGCGCCGGAATCCCTGGTGTTGCGCCGCACTACATCCCGCCGCCATCAACCTTCAACGTGCTTCTTGGCTCCTCCTGGTTCGATAAACCTTGGTTTCTTTCTGAGGGAAAACTTGCTGCTGTGCGCATCATACCTTCCTCTTGGGGTTCCCAACGAACGTGTGAGTTACACGCCATCAAGCGTCGCCGGCGATGGGTATTGCGGCGGTGCTACTCCGGCAAGAATTGAATCGGAGGCTACAGGCGATGCTATGAAGCGAGAGTAGGTGATATAGATGCGTATTCTCACCCTGAAGCTCAAGGTGTGGTCGACTCCGGCGATGGTTGACGGAGACGACGGCGATTGAAGATTTCCCGGCGATGTGCTGCAGAAGGGAACGCCGAAATTTCCCTGATTCCTTGCTCCCCTTGATGCTGGGCTCCTCCCAGATGCTCCTTGAGTCTAGGCGCTTCTCCTGGACCACACGCCAGAGGCTGGGGTGGCCTCCTCCGTCGGCTTCGTCTTCAACTCCGGCGACAGAGAGTGGATGCGTATGAGAGATAGAAGGTGTCTGAGGAGAGATGGAGTGGAGGAGATGAACAAGGCGTGCACGGCGATGCTCTCCACCTATTTATAGGCCAAGGGAAGCCCCGAGGCCTCGACACGACGACGGCAATGGTGGAGAGGTGGCGGTCTCTGGAAGCTTCTGGCTGGCATGGATCTCTTCGGGCGTGGATAAGCTCGGACGCGAATCGAGTTGGGCGTGGTTCTGAGAGTTCTGGCGACGTCCGGGCAAGATTATCGGCGAGGAGGTCGTGGCCTACTGGCTTGCAGCGCTGTCGTGCTCGGAGACGACGACGACGACGTGTTTTCTCCTCGCACGATTTTTAAAGACACCGAAACGGTATCTGGCCTTGGGCTGGACTGCTCATGGGCTTTGATGGGCTGCTGCTGGGTTGGCTTCGGGCTGCTGCGGTCCAGGTAAGTTTCCCTCCATTTCCTTTTTCAAATTTCTGTTTTCTTTTTCTGTTTTTATTTACTGGTTTGAATTCAAATTGAATTCTGTGTGAATTTGCAGGTTTTTAAATATGTGAATCTTAATAGAACTTAGCAGTGCTGCTTGCTGCATATTTGTTCTGTTCAAACAAATATTTAATATTTGATTATATTGATGCTTTGGTGAAATATAAATAAAGGAGATATGGGTTTAATGGTTTATCACAATTCTTTAAATTTGGGAACCAAACCTATTTTGAATGACTTGAAGTTCATAACCAGTACATGGTAAACATGTCATTAAGTTTTGTCATTACTTAACAATATTGATTATTCCCATGTATTTTATATCATGGTTAGAGTTTAAATTAAATGGTGTTGAGAATAAGATGAATCATGATTTTATGTGGAGATTGACTTCTAAGGGTTTAAGAAGATGGTTGGATCAACTCTATATTCTCTACTCTTGCTTAGCAACTACTACTTGAATTATTCAAAATAGATCCTAAGCTCATTATGGTTAACTCAACTACTTATCTGAATACTATTTCATTTGGTTCACTAAACAAGGTATTTGGATAGCAAAGTAAAATAGGGTATTGGTTTCATTCTATTCACCAAAGGCATTTAATCCTAAGTATAGATGGCTTGGTTTATATTTGTGATCCATGATACACAAGTTAGGGCATAATATTTTATATGGGGTGGATCCTATATGAAAGGGTTTGAGTTTTGGGAATACTTCACTAATTGAAATATCCAATAGGCATGAGGCATGGCAGGGTTCTAATTATAATCCAAGTTAATCCATGGGTTGGAATTCAAATGTAGTTTAGGGTTTAAGTAGTGATCACCAATGTGATACACAACTAGGATTAGAATATGAGCATAAGCTTTGGTTATGTTTCACTAATGGAACATGGCTCTCATCTACAAGATTAAAGGTTGGTTTAAACAAGTAAGATGTAATACTACTCTAAAATTCTCTAGGATAGACATGGCTATGGTTAGCATCTATAATCTCTCTTACTTCTAAATGTCTTGTAATAGCCTAAGGTCCTACTCAAGATATGATGATATGATCCTCTAAATATATGGTTTGCCTAGGGATTCTACCTTGCAATATTTTGTAGCTTGTTCTTCAGGAAATCTGATAAACCTGCATCTTGTGGTATGCCTCCACCTCCTAGCTTCTTCATCTTGATCCTAGCTAATTCACATGGAGTGGCTCTATGTGTTTGTTCCCATGTATCATGGTACTTGATGATCAAATGGATGAAAGGTGTGGCTCTATTTATAGGCTTGGGCAAGCTCTAGTGTCATGACACATAGGTGGTGACTCTTGTGTTGGTTTGATGAGTAAGGTGCTTGGGTGTCATGCCCTCATCCATAGCAATCCTTTGAGCATGAGGTGGCATAGCTTGGAAAGCAAGTCATGTAGATATTTTCATCCTATGTGGCAAGATCATTATCCTCTCATATGATTTATTTTTGGATAGCCAAGTGGCATTTGTTACTAAATATCTTGTGGATGGTTTTATTATTGTGGATGAGTCACTATATCATATTGGTTTGGATTTACATTATAATATTGATCAAAAGATCAAGGTTGAAGGTTATTCCTCAAATTTGGATAGTTGGTGTTTGATTTCACCAAGGCATGATCATATGAGTTTCAAAATACTCATAGTTAAGTTTATACAAATAGTTTGGACTATAATTCGTAATGTAAACGGATTTAGTTTTATGATATTCCATGTATTTAATAAGTTATGATTTAAATAAGAATGTGTGGCTTTTATGCACTTTAGACCCTGTGGTTTACCTTATTTGGTAATAAGTTTAGAAGTAATTAATTTACACACAAAAGTAGTTGCTAACTTTTAAGTGTTAATAAGTTAGGGTTTGATTCTTAAAGAATGTGTTGTTGTAAATATAATTCCATTTGATGTAATCCATAGATCAAACCATCTCTACCCAAAACAAGGTTTTAACAAAGATCACAGTGAAGTTTATAGCGCTTGACTTGATGATCTACTTCAATTCCAGCAAGTCAAGTGAAACTTCAGCTACTGTGGTAAGTTTTATTTGAAGCGCGAAAATTCCCCGGATTTTCTATGCATGAATGCAATGCACACTTTGATGTTCTCTCATTTTGTAGCCTCTAAACCTGGGATATTACACGGCGGGCCGTCGTAGGACGCCAGTTCCCGCTCCCACCGCCGGAGGAAGAAGGAGTTCCACCGCGTGTAGTTCTCGGGGTGGTGGCGCGGGTCGGCGCATTCTTCCTCCATCATCGCCATCCGCGCCTCCTCGATGGCGACGTCGAGGACGTGGCCCTGGGGCGGCGGCGGGATTGGCACGTCACCAGCACTTAGCCGCCAACCGCCACCGGGAGGCCTCGTGTCCGGCGGGTAGGGGTACCCCGCCTGGTGGAGGAGGTTCCCCTCCCACGCGTGGAGCGATCGGCGGGGGAAGCCGTTGTTGGCTGCGCCGTCGTCGTCGTAGAACGCCATCGGGAGAGTCGAGGGAGAGTGGAGCAGGGATACGCGTCGCGGCGAGCGGAGCGGCGTATATAGGCGCGGCTGGCGCCGGCGATTAATGCCGCGTGGAATGCGACGCGTCCGCGGCGAACTGACCGGCGGCAGCCTTTACTGCGCGCGAAAGACGATGCGTGCGCGGAAGACGATGCGTGTGTCGCTGATCGGTCGGGGCCACCTCCGCGTCGAAGACGAAACGAAAGAGCGGGAGAGATTTCTCGGCGTTTCGCGCGCTTTCGCTTCGTCCGGAGTCCCCGAGCGCTCCCCGGTAGGCCGGGGTTGGCGTGGGCTCGCCGGATGGATGAAAGCCCAAATCCGACGAAAAACGAGGAACCGGGGGCGCAGCTGGACCATTTTTCGCCGTCCGGATGAAAAAATGGCACGCCGGGGGCTGTTCGGGGAGACGAGTGGAGATGCTCTTAGAGCATGTCTAACAGGCCCCTTATAACCCGCCCACCGCGTAAAATTCCGGCGAGATACGGGGCAGGCGCGGTTTGGGCCGTCTAGCAGGCCCCGTATTCGGGCCGCCCCGTTTCGGCGGAATACGGGGCCCAGGAAATCGGCCCCTCCGCCCCCTACTTATACCGGGCGCAGGTGCGAGTGAGGGGTTACCCCCCACTCGCAACCCTCTCGTCTCGGGTCGCAACCCTAGCTCCGCCGTGCGCCGCCGCCTCCTCCTGCTCCGGCGAGCAATTCGTCCCAACCCCGCGCCGCATTCCACCCAATCTCAAGCATGGACCCCCACCGCCGTAGTACCGCCTCGCCGGCGAGCGGATCGAAGCGATCCCGCTCGCCGGACAACGTGGAGGATGCCTGGCGGCTTTTTTGCAAAAGATCCGCCGCCGGCAGCCGTCGCGCGGCCTGCAAGTACGACGGCGGGGAGTTCGTCCCGGCAAAGCTCCACGACTTCACGCGGGGCGGCCGCTGGTACCACGAGGACCCGCCGCTCAAGCCGATGAGCGGCCCGAAGTTCTCGGCGTGGCTCGCCGAGTGGGAGCGCCAACGCCGGGTGAGCGAGGCGTGGAGGGCGACCATCGGGAGCACCAGCGGCGGAGGTGCCCCGCTCGCCGGGGAGGAGGAGGAGGAAGACGAGGACAAGGACCCCGCCTTCTTGAAGGCGATTCAAGACTCCCTCAAGGACGCCGCCGAGAAGGACAAGGCGGAGGAGGAAGAAAGGGCGGTGGCCATCGCCGCTGTGAAGGAGGCGGAGGCGCGGGCGGCGCTGGCGCAGGCGGAGGCCGATGGGTTCGTCGTCGACCTCTCCGACTAGAAGTCGCGATCCGATCGCGCATTTTGTATGTATGTAGGTACGTCGATTTCTATGTATGATCGACGAACTATGAATGAAAGTTTCCCGGGGTTTTAAATTTACAAATATACGGGGTCAAATACGGATTCTGCTAGACGGAGCGGTGTCTGATCGACCATTTTTTTATACGGAGGAAATTCGAGCGTTATACGGGGGCAGAAAAGGAAGGGGCGTGTTAGACATGCTCGTTGCCGCCCTCTCGTCTCGTGTGCTGCTGCCGCTCGGGACCTTATCTCCGTCTCGCTCCGACGCCATGAACTCGCCGGCGCACTGCCCCGCCACCACCGCGTCCCCGCCTCTGCGCGCCAGCCGCGCGCCGCTCGTCGCGATGGCCCAGCGCGGCGGCCGCGGGCGCAGGCTGCCCTCGTCCGCCCCAGAGGCCGAGCAGCCGGAGGAGGCGCTCGCCCGCATCCTCCGCACAGAGGCCGCCGTCTCCGGCGTCTCCCGCAAGGCCGCCGCCGCCTCCGGCCAGCAGTCCACCTGCCTCTGGCCCCGCGCCGTCCTCGAGGCTCTCGACTCGGCCGTCGCCTCCTGCCGCTGGGAGTCCGCTCTCGAGGTACCCTCCCCTCTCAAGCCCGTCCTCTCCGAAGCACAACCTGTTCGATTTGATGCTCATCACGTACGAATCGCTCTTCTCAGATCTTCGAGCTGATGCGGAAGCAGCGGTGGTACGAGCCCAAGGCGCAGACCTACGCGAGGCTGCTGATGATGCTGGGCAGGTGCCGTCAGCCCGGCCAGGCCACGGCCCTCTTCAACACGATGCTCTCGGAGGAGCGGCTGGCACCAAGGGTGGACGTGTACACGGCGCTCGTCAGCGCCTACGGCAACAGCGGGATGCTCGACGAGGCGCTGGCCATTGTCGACCGGATGAAAGGCGCAGCGGCGGGCTGCAAGCCGGACGAGTACACCTTCTCGGTTCTCATCAACTGCTGCTGCAAATCCCGCCGCTTCGACCTCATCCCGGCGGTCCTCGACGAGATGGCGTACCTGGGGCTCGGATGCAACGTTGTCATCCACAACGGGATAATCGATGGGTATGGCAAGGCTGGGAAGCTGGAGGAGATGGAGAATGCGCTGTCGAACATGCTTGAGGGTGGGGATAATGTGCCGGATATATACACGATGAACTCGATCCTCTGGGCCTACGGGGACCGTGGCAGGGTGGATGACATGGAGAAGTGGTACGGCGAGTTTCAGCTTATGGGCGTTGAGCCCGACACGCGGACATTCAATATCATGATGAAGTCCTACGGTAAGGCGGACATGCCTGAGAAAATGATGTCGGTGCTGAAATATATGAAGCAGCGCTTCTTCTCGCCCTCTGCTGCAACATTCAACATAATCATAGATTGTTTTGGAAGGGCTGGCAACATTGAGAAGATGGAGTACTATTTCAGGCTGATGAAGATTCAGGGGATGAAACCCAACCCGATCACCTACTGCTCGCTAGTTAATGGATACAGTAAAGCTGGGCTTCTTGATATGATTCCCGGAATCGTTCGACAGACAGAGAACACTGATGTTGTCTTAGATACTCCATTTTTCAACTGTGTTATCAGTGCATACGCCAAGGCTGGAGAAGTCAAGATAATGGAGGAAATGCTGCAGTTTATGAAGGACAAGAACTGTAAGCCTGGCAAAGTAATTTACACCACCATGATTCAGGCATATATCGCACATGGGATGGATGAAGCTGCTAAGTTGTTAGAGTTGGAAGAGACAAGATTTGATAACAAGCTGCTGGTAAGTCCCTTGGACTGTTTTTAGAGTCTTAGTGAGCTCAAATTTTCCGGTGACTGTATTTCGGCATTGTTATTCATGTTTATCCATATTCCATGGTATTTACTGGTTATCTTGTTTTTGGATCAGGAACAAGTTTCAGAGGTTAGATAACAACTAATGGGCACCATCATTTGTCGTGGAATTGGAGCAGTAAGATTTGTTCTAAAACCGGATCGGACAATGAACATGTAATAGAGAATGTGGTTAGGAGCCCAATGGAGAATATGGTTAGGAGTACAGAAAAAAGTTTGACCACAGTGATCAAATCAGCACGAGACTCAGTGATCCCAGTTGGATGCAATGACGAGGTAACTTGAAATTCGGAACTTGTATATTGGATGTTTCTTTGTTTACTATATTTAGGTTAACTGAAGTGTATACTCTAATTATTTTTCTTTCCGCATCCCCATAACAATTAACAACATGGAATAAATAAACCAGTTATATGGCCTTTTGTGCTACCAGAGAAGGGAGTCTCACATGGACTAAACGTGCAAAGCTAAACTTCCATTTAATCTGATTGCACAATTACAAACCCAGGTGGAGGTAACTTATAATATCTGATAGTCAAATGGACTACGACACAACAAAGAGAATAGGTGCACCATTTAGTATTAAAAGCACGGTTACTGAAGCAGACAGATGCAGAAAGGAGCACATATGCCACACATATAACAAGCAACAATATCATAACAAAATAAGCTGTTCAAAAGAAATGGAAGCTTCAAATCGATAAATTTGGAACTCCACTCAATACCTCTTCAAAACCGCCCGATTTAGATTCTTTGCAAGCTCAGCCCACAGCTCCTCCACGAATTCATCCTTGTAGCCGTTGTGGAACTCCATGAGCATGAATTCCTTGAGGCTTGGGAGAGATGGCAGCCCAATAAACAACCCAGTGCTGGCTTCAGAAGTCCAGTCACGAAATTGCAGCAGCTCAAGCTTCGGTGTGGCTCCTTCTTCAAACTTGACCGATTGCAGGTTACCTAGGCGATCCAGTTCCAGCACCACAAGGTTCGGGAATGCACCCCGACGAAAGTTGAAACTGACCTCTTTGCCAACAAATGATTCCTTCCACAGGCGCAGAGTGGCCAGGTTCGGTATCTTCCCTAGTAGCTGTATGGCAGCGTCGTGCTCCACTATCCTCGAGCTTCGTAGCCTCAGCTTCACGAGATTTGTGAGCCCCTGGATCCATTTGGGTAATTTTACGATGTTGCCATACAACTTGAGGCTCTGGAGATTTGCTGGAGGTGAGGAAACGTCATCTAAGCAGCCAGATAAACCAGGATATCCCAGTGACTGCACTAACAACAATTCCAAGCAGCTGAGATTAGCAACTGCCGAAAACAAATCTCGACTGTTTCTCTTGTTGACGCCAATAACTCCTAGCTTACGCAGCTGGTTAAGCTCTTTTAGATCTTGCAGAACCGCTTTTGCTCGTCTGATGTTAACAATACCCAACTTTTGCAGGGCTTTCAGTCTGCGGATCCCTCTTGGTACTGCAATACCACGTGGACTTTGGCGCGTTGCTAGCAGAGGTAATATGTTGCAGCAACACATGGTACATACATCACGCCTGTTCACGTCGACATCCATATCCATATCCATCTTCTCTTTCACAAACTGAGGTGCACAACATGCCACACAAAATGCCATTGAAGAGCAAGTCATAACACATAGCATGTTCCTCATTACCTTGGGCAAATCTTTTTGACATGTTTCGATTTCAAGGTTGTCATCATCATTATCTTCGATGGCGCCACCACAAATATTCTGTAGTTTGCTAAGCTTGACGATGGTCTGTGGCAGCCCTATTATGCATGTGCCCGTGATATCTAGAGTTTGGAGTTGCCTCAGGTTACCCAGTGAATCGGGTAGGTGATAGATATCCTTACATCCCCTTATAGAGAGGTATCTTATGTGAAGAAGCTTCCCAATGTACTCAAGGTGATGGTCAACTACTCCTGATGTGCCTTCCAGGTCTAGCACTCGCAGCAACCTCATCTTGTCAGAAATGAAAAATGGCCTCCACTTCCCAAACACAGTTAATGACCGTATTCTGGACATGTCTACTATGCTCTCAAACTCAACTTGATCTCCCTCCCAGTTGATGCTGATAGAGAGATGGTGTATTTTACCTTTGCCATTTAAGCTGCAATCCTTCTCCAGCCTGAAAACAAGATTACCCTCCGTTGACTTTGAGATGCCAATTTCACGGATCAGATCATGGACTTGGCAGGAGTCAATTCCTTTTCTACTATGAATTGACTGTTGATATGGAAGGATCATGCTCCTGCTTATCAGTTCCATAAAGTAGTTGTCTGCTATTTCCTCCGCAGACTTGCCACGGCCCTCTCTTGAATAGCCCTCTGCAGTCCAGCGACGAACCAAGCGTCTTCGGCTAGCCTTGTAGCCTTCAGGAAAGATGGCCATATACAAGAAACAAGACTTGAGATGATAGGGTAGACCATCATAGCTTTTATTAAGGACTGCAATTATGATCTCAAGCTCTGGATTCATCTCCAACTCGGCGCTGATATGCTCATTCAATTTCCTCCACTCCAACACTGTTTTTGGTTGGTTTGCCAAGAAGCCACCTATGGTGACAATTGCAAGGGGAAGTCCATCACACTTTTTTAAGATCATATTTGCTTGTTCAACCAGCTCAGGATATTGCTCCTCCAAATATACGGTCTCCTTAAATATCTGAAAGTATGCGATCAAGCTATTTAGTGCTTTAGAAGTTAAATTAAGCTTGGAATATTGTGCAATTTACAATCACAGATTTCCATGTTTCAGGGTTGAATGAATGGAGTCAGAAGTTAAAGATGATTGAGTTTATTTCTATGAAGCTTAATATACGGTCTCCTTAAAACTGCATGGCAGTCGGCAGCCAGAGGCTATGCTTTTCTTAATCAAAATAAACATGCAGTTTTCTGGTAATTGTAACAGAGCGTGTGTACCATCTATTTTAACTGAATCATACTTCTTCTATTACAAATACACAAAACGTGACACAGTAGATAAGCAACTTTGCTACATGACACTGTAAAATGAGAGCAATTGCGCATGACACAGAAATGGTGGCCATCGGTTACATCTTACTATACTAATATTGTAATGGGCAGCAAGAGGTCTGCACAAACTGCCTAATTTAATTTGCCTTCCATCCTCCTAGCACAGGTGCTGAAGAACAAGCAGTCCCTGCACGAATTCACACCAGCACACACTGCTGCACAATTGCTCTTGGCTGGACTGGTCGCCTTGCCTTCCTACAAGAAGCGCTCCGCGAAGGCCAAACATGAAACCGCCAGGCATGATGATATTGAGTAAAGGCAGTCTTAGTTGCTGCTGGGCGTGCTCCGACCTGGCTAGACGCCAATCCAGACCGGGAGCATGCGGGGCCGTGTAGGTCCGTTGAGATAACCACTAGAGCGAGGTGAGGCTAAATCAGAGGATTTAGACTGGTGGTGAGCAATTAGGGAAGGGCAACACAATCCCCTAAAAAATATATAGGGTACTACAAGTGTACAACAACAATCACTCCAGTGTGTTAGGCTGGTGCCAACGCGGGCTGGAGTGGAGGCGATACCGCCCGCGACGGGGCGAGAGACGGGCGAGACGCTAGCGGCGGGCGGTGGTTCCACCGCCCGGCGGTAGGGGGCGGTACCGCCCGCCTATAGCCCGTGTTGGAGGCGAGAGCGGGGCGAGAGTGAGGCGATAGCGGTGCTAGTGGGGGCGGTAGGGAGGTGGTAGGGAGGGGAGAGGAAGTGAGAGCTGTCACTATAGCCCGTGCACTGGCACCGTGGGGTGAGAGTGGGGTGAGAGTAAGGGTAAAAGCTGACGTGGCGAGACTATAGTGGGGTGATGCATTGGCACCAGCCTTATGGCCGATGACCATCATTCTGGAGCGGCAGACGCAGACCCCATGATTCTGTACGCTTAATAACGGAGATATTACCAAAATTACGACTGTAAAAACGGAAGATCATCATCTACACGTCGTGCGGAAGCATGCCCACAGCAGGAGCGGATCTGGATGGGGTGCCAAAACTCGTAGGGAGGTTGATTTGGGTTGAACTAACTAATCGTCCCTCGATGACCAGAAAAATACCTTGAAAATGGATGTTCGGGACTGCGGGCAGAGCGGAGATAGCTGGGGCGCGATGAGGTGGAGCAGCGAGCCCGGTGAGCGCGCGTGGGAGGCGGGAGGGTTGGTTGGGGAGCGGGGTGGGCGTCGGCGATGAGGCGGAACTAGGGCACAGCAGCAGCAGTGGTGGACTTGGGAGAGAGATTCTAGCGCCGCATCGGACCGGATTGGGGCTTGGGCAGTAGGTCCGGGGGAGAAGAGGAAAGGCACTACGCCGGATGGTGGCGGAGAGGAAAAGTCGCTACGGAGAGAGGGATTCTGAGCAGGCAGAAAATATCAGATGGATTTTGACTTGAGACGCTGATTGGAGATTTGATTTTGTACTTACAGTAATGATTTAATATATTACTAGGATTTTTATTCAGAAACAAGTCGATAAGTTTCTGCAAACGTGCACATCTGGTTGAGATGCCAAGGCAAAAAAAAAAAAGGTTTCCGTCTTTTCCAGAACAGTGGTTCTAAACCAATACTGTCAAAAATAGTGTGATGCTCAACAAAGAAAAGTAAGACGTGGAGGTAGATTATCTCAATTGTCAGCTCACTGATGACAAGAACTGCAAACAGAAGTAACCAAATGAAGAGTAGCTCTAGCAACTTTACTTGACACGGCCAGGCAGCTTTGCATCATTCCTGAATATAACAAAGTAGCATCCATGGTTTTACACCTCAAGGTTGTCACTCCTCATGTGCCAAAGAATTAACTTACATCAATATAGCATCCAATGTTTTACACTCTCCAGCCGCGACAAACAGTTAAGTTACTCTAATGAATTATGAAGTTATTTCAAACGTGGTGGAACCAGCCCACCCACGTTTAAGTTTTAGACTTGGCATGAGTGTTTGCATTTACTTGGATTTATTTCAGGATTTAACCGGCGCTATGCTTTCAGTGGTAGGTGCCGTGTCCGTCAACAGCGAGGCGCCAGTGGTGACTTCGTCAACCTCAACATATGCCAGCTCAGTCCCTCGGAGGTGCTCATAGGGGTAGGATGTGCGTGCGTGCGTTCATAGGAGTGTTTGTACGTGCGTATTTGTGAGCGTCTGCGTTGTACTGTGTTCTAAAAAAAAGAATTATGAAGTTATTACAGAATATATATAGAGCTCGTTGGCACCGAACGAGCAAAGGGCCTAGAAGGTCACAGTAAGCCGTCTCGTATGTAAATACCTTGTCCTTGGCCAAGGTCTAAGCTGGTCAGGAGATCAACTCAGCATCGCTGGTGCAATGGCTCTAGAAGTCGGACTCGAAGCCTGATCATCAACCGGAGGGCCTGAGTAGACCAATATACTTGTATCATAACTTGGTCGCAGGATAAAGCTAAACGCATAACCACGGTGCGGTACAAGTCCTTACCGCCGCATTTTCCAGAACTGGTTCTTACACATCACAGCTGCCCTTACAAGGTACTTACTGCCGGGCATCGCCAGCAGTCCTTTTTGATTTGTGCTTCGGCTTCTTTTCTTTCTTCTTGTGCCTGTAGAATTTCCATATAACAGTGCATGAGCACACAAGGGTGACAGTAATGGAGGACATGCAGGCCTGTAAAGAGATGCGAGGGCTTACTCATCCAAGCAATGTCTCAGCTTGCGATCAGCATGTTTCATGTCTTCTTGAGTAAGTATTTGAAGCCGGTCAACCTGCAGAAATACGCAAATAGTACAGCACATTGATGATTAGATGTCGGAAAATCCATCAGTCTGACAGCTCTGGGTGTTCCAGAATGGGGGTAACCCTCTGATGTATGAAAATACACCCTCATCAAGTATCATCCACATGCAAACTGTCACATGTGTATCAAAATAAACCCTCAAGCATCATCCATGATGTCTATGCAATCGAAGATGCAAGCAAACAAGAACGGATGGTACTCTCTGTCAGGTCAATAGATAACCAATACCCTCCGAAACAGTCACATATGTTAAACAAAGCACGGAAGCACCACCTTATCTAATCCTGTTCTGCTAAAACTACATGTTTGTGCAGACCGGTGAAATGAAACGCGCAGTTAAAGAACAATTCTTGGTGGGAGTTTACACAATTATGTCAAACTGTATTTGTACCAAGCCAGGTAAAAGTCCTCACCAAGTAATTAATCGTATTCATTATCTGAACAAATTGTTCGACTGGACAATCAAGGCGTTGCCTTGAAAAAACACTTTCCAGGTATCTGCAAACAATCAATGAATTTAGCAAGATCAACAATGAATAAATGGAAAATTGAACAATAGCATCATGAAACAAAAAGTTCCAACATACTAAGGATAAACACTGGTAAGAAGCTTACGACCTTTCAAAATCGAGGACCTTGAGTGCGTCATTGGACTTGTACAGAGCAGCCAATGCCAACTGTAAAAATAGGAACACTATTTAATCAGGTTTGAACACGTCAAGCTTGACACATAGGATGAAGCTTTCTTAATTAGACACAAATTAACCAAGTAATTTATGAAAATGGCAGTGATGTAGCAGATTTTTTTATTTTAGACAAAAACAGATTAACTGAAGATTATCTATATTATTGATAGCTCAAGATTACCTGTCCAGGAGTATAGAGAAGAGGTGCGTCGGTCAACATCATTCTGTCAACATGAGAATTCGCAGTTTGATACAAATCCTACAATACAAGCATCTGATGCATAAGCAGGGCAGCCATACAACTTTTGCATGTTTTTTTTTTAACTTCCAAATTGCATTTTTGTTATTTGTACTATCTATCTTTCGTTCCATATAAGGAACAAGCTGAAAGAGCATTTTTTTTACATCGAGCCAAATTTCCACATTCGGACTATTTTCCATGCAATGGATGGTTGAATTATTGTTTGAGCAAGTCACATAAAAAGTTACAATATTTATTTGCCTCTTAGCCTATGTGGCTAATTAATTGGTTGTAATACTTATATGATGTATCTTACTGTTGACTAGAAACAAGTGATAAAAGTTAATGTTCAACACAAGCCAGAGTGACGTAGTAAAATTGATAGACTTTTATGTTTTCGGTATCCTTTTGTTGATGCAATCCCAAAATCAATTCTGACACCAACTAAATTTTCACAGCTAACATTCATCCGTTATCCAAACAAAGGGGATCCAGAGGTTGTAGATAAAATAATTCAATCTTTGCCTTATTCTTATATGACAGTATTTAACAAATGATCCTCAGAAGTTAATGCTACGATCTTGGTACTAGCAATTAGTAAAACCATTAGTGTACTCAATTACCTTCACCTACAAGTTTCAGGATTAACCAAACCAGACATGCCTCATTAAATCATATTATTTCTCAATGATTAGGATTACATATAATGTGTAACTTCCATTCATAGCATACTAGGATGGAAAGATTAAGTAAAATATAGAACATATTTTTGCTACACATGTCAGGTAAAGGGTAACACAGTAAACATTAGATTATTGTGCTTCAACAGTATGGCAAAAGGGTCGAAGAAATGTATGACCTTCAACCGTTGGTGTGCACCATTACCTGCCCTACAAAAATCCTTTGTAGAAAGAAAAAAAGACTAGCATTAGCCAAAGGAGCCATACAATAAGCTAAAATATGATGAATTTCTAGTGCTGAATATCATGAAATGTTCACACGGAACTTACATCCATGTCATCAATAAACCCTTCGATAGATCGATATGGAGCAAAAACGATCAGATCAAAATCTAAAGACTGGAAGAAACGAAGAAATTTAGCGTCACGTTCTGTTTGCTTGGAAACGTTACAAACTCCATATGGAAATGGCTTACTTTCAGAACAATCATTTCGTTATTTAAAATAATCTGGTGGTCCTGGTTAATTCCTTTGCCAAGTTCCTCAGCAGAAACATGATTTTCTTCCACTTTGCAAGAAGAATATACACAAGTTAACCTGTCAAATTAAAATCGATTAACCTGGTCCCTGGCAACATACTAACAGGGTAACATACTAACATTGACTAATAGGGATATAAGACACTACAAACACCCATACTTCTATCTTGAATATACACAAGTTAACCTGTGAAATTAAAATCGATTAACCTGGTTCCATTTGTTTGCATGGTTGTTTAGTTATGTTTGAGCGACAAATAATCTCAGCTGAGTATTTGATACACCAGGATCTTGTCTATTCTAAACCACAAAACTATTCATTTTACCAATGTTGCTTACATAATATGCTTTGGGTGATGCTCCATTACGGACCACTGTAGATAGAATCTCTTGAAATATATTATTGCTGTAGCCTGCAAGGCAACAACTGACTGTTAGCACATGGTCACTAAGCTAGCAAAGACACTGTATACTGGAAGAGTAGTGCTTTACCTGAATCTTGTGGGGGAACTTGAATGCTTTACACACTTCCTGAATCTTCTGCTCGTAAAATCTCCGCATCATTTGCTCCTCTTCGCAGGATAGAGGCTTCACACCCGAGCTCCCGACAACTGAATTCAAAACAGCGATTTAGCACTTCTACATCCGAATGCGACGCCATCGTACACACTTCGCACAAACTTACATTACAGTGAACATTGGCCAAGCGCAAGCGTAAGTATGAAAGAACAAAACTTTGAACTGAAAGTAGCACAAAACATTGCTTTCGATGCTCATGTGTACCAATCAAAACACATAGGTAGCAGAAACCATCAAATGGCACGTACCGTGATCGGGCGCAGGTTCGGGGTTCGATATCGACCCGTCGACAGGGTCCACCTTCAAGCGCGTCGTTCCATACTTCACAAAGAAAATTAAAGGAAAAAATGAGCAGCCATTACTCATCTAAACAGGTGAACTGAATGCAATGACGCCAGGAGAACCCAACCTGCGCGAGGGTCTCCGCGGAACGCCGGTTCACCCCCGTCCACTTATCTACCTGCAAGCATAATTACATGCATCAGCATACCATGGTCATTGTCAGTAGGCTATAGGTTAGCCGTCCCAGGGCAAAGCAACCCTGGGGCACCGAGCACAGAAATAGAAACAATGGATCTGGAAGGGTCACCAGGTTTTGAGGCTGGAAGATCCACCGCTCCCGGTGCGTGGAGGTCTGGAAATCCGACATCTTCGCACTCCCACCTCCGCCGCTCTCGCGAGCTGAATCGAAACAAGCAGTCCCTGCACGAATTCGCACCAGCACACACTGCTGCACAATTGCTCTTGGCTGGACTGGTCGCCTTGCCTTCCTACAAGAAGCGGTCCGCGAAGGCCAAACATGAAACCGCCAGGCATGATGATGTTGAGTAAAGGCAGTCTTAGTTGCTGCTGGGCGTACTCCGACCTGGCTAGACGCCAATCCAGGCCGGGAGCATGCCGGGCCGTGTAGGTCCGTTGAGATTACCACTAGAGGAGGTGAGCAATTAGGGAAGGGCAACACAATCCCCTAAAAAATATATAGGGTACTACAAGTCTACAACAACAATCACTCCAGTGTGTTATGGCCGATGACCATCACTCTGTAGCGGCAAACCCCATGATTCTGTACACTTAACGGAGATATTACCAAATTACGACTGTAAAAACGGAAGATCGGAAGCATGCCCACAGCAGGAGCGGATCTGGAAGGCGTGCCAAAACTCGTAGAGAGGTTGCTTTGGGTTGAACTAACTAACCGTCCCTCGATGACCATAAAAATACCTCGAAAATGGATGTCCGGGACTGCGGGCGGAGCGGAGATAGCTGGGGCGCGATGAGGTGGAACGGCGAGCGCGCGTGGGAGGCGGGAGGGTTGGTTGGGGAGCGGGGTGGGCGTCGGCGATGAGGCAGAGCTAGGGCACGGCGGCAGCAGTGGTGGACTTGGGAGAGAGATTCTAGCGCCGCATCAGACCGGATTGGGGCTTGGGCAGTAGGTCCGGGGGAGAAGAGTAAAGGCGCTGCGCCGGATGGTGGCGGAGAGGAAAAGTCGCTACGGAGAGAGGGATTCTGAGCAGGCAGAAAATATCAGATGGATTTTGACTTGAGACGCTGATTGGAGATTTGATTTTGTACTTACAGTAATGATTTAATATATTACTAGGATTTTTATTCAGAAACAAGTCGATAAGTTTCTGCAAACGTGCACATCTGGTTGAGATACCAAGGCAAAAAAAAAGGTTTCCGTCTTTTCCAGAACAGTGATTCTCAACCAATACTGTCAAAACAGTGTGATGCTCAACAAAGAAAAGTAAGGCGTGGAGGTAGATTATCTCAATTGTCAGCTCACTGACCCTTTGGGTTATCAAGGCCGACCCAAACAACGACTGAATCGGCTGCTGTTCCGTCCGTGGGAACACGCGTTTGCCACAAGCAGTCGGATGTACAGCTTGCTGAGAGCATTTCCTGCAGTATTTCTTGGTGTACATATACGATTCATAAGCTTTGAGCTGAGTATATATACATCGGCATTTAACCTTTGAGCTGTAGGTGAGTCCGATGGACAGCTTGCTCAGAACATTTCGTGCATCCGTGCAGTACTTAGTGTAAATATACGGTTCCTAAGCTTTTGTTCATACAAATAGAATTGTCTAAAGATACTACTAACAAAGAAGCAAAACTGCTAGCTAATATAACATAAATATAAGCAATCTTACTATATTTATCTGATGAGTATACACAGTACATGTTTCTGATCAGAAAGTGGGACGTTTCTATTTATCTGGATCACATTATCTAGTTCAGTGTACAATCAGTGGATGAAAATAGAGAATCTGTGGATGATAATTACAAAAGTTGAGTGTACAATCAGTTCTGAAGACTGTCTTTTTACCTCTCTTTTTTGTACTCTGTTTCTTTCTACAGTTGTCTAAACCAAAAACATGATAGTCTCACATCAGAATAAGCCAGCATAATATTAATCAATCATAATAATCATGATATACCAGCATAATATTAATCAATCATAACAATCATTTTTGTAGTACCTAATATACAGCAGCACTATGTCTAGCCTAAAACTGAAAATTGTACCGAGGTTAAGCTAGTTCAGTTACTCCAGATATCTGAAAATTATGGTTTAAATAGATTCGCAGACATATTATGTATAACATGCCAAACAAACATAGCGGTCAATGCAAATGAATTGAATGAAATATAGTAATAGATGTTTTCTGTTGCTCAACAAATAAAATAAAATGCTTACTGAACAGACATAAACCTTGATTCCGCTCTACCTATAAACCTTCATCATGTGTCCACTGTGAAACATCCTAAACACTTGGTCATACAATTGAACACTCTAGTATTTAGAACCTGACGGTGAATCAGACTATAGCACACGGCAGGCAGGCGCTGTAAACTAAGAGGTTAAATTGCGCTACACAACCTTGAGAGGCTCCGTTCGAACAACTAGTATGTCTGCCCCCGCCCACGGTGAATTCGCACAGCCGAGACTACAAGGAGCGGGGATTCTAGGAAACGAACATTTCAAGCCAGCACCTGATCGAACATCCTTATTTGCGCTACACATCTTTTGGCTAGCTAACCAAGAAACATATGGTCGATTAGAGAGGATTGGAGCACTAACCGTGGAGAATCGGAGGAAGATGGCGAGCTGGGAGCAGAACGAGTTGGAGCAGTCAGAGGGCAACCGAGACAATGACGGCGTTGGGTCGACTGGAACGGCAGGAGCGGCACAGCAAGCACGAGGCAGTGCCACCGGCAGCAGAGATGGGCGGCGACCGGGACGGCAGCGACCAGGACGGCGACGACCCGTACGGAAGGCAGCCGGAGAGACGCAGGAGGCAGCGCCGCCGCCGGCAGCAGAGATGGGCGGGGGCGGGGGCGGAGACGGGGGCTGCGACGGGTGGGTCGATCAAAGCCGGCTCTGTTGCCCCAAAAACATATCAAGGCCGACCCAATGGCCTTGAACTTTTGGGCCGGGTCAGTGACCCGGCGGGTCGACGCGGCCCAGTCCCATCTTGATATATGTTTTGTTGGTTTGCTGAACAAAATCTCCTCCCTTGTGGTGACTATGATCCGGCTTGCATTCTCCATTTTAGGTAACCTCCGTGTTATGAGGTCCCATTCAACATTACATGATACATCATCGAGAACCTCTTTGTATCTAAATGCCTGGCCAACTCCTCTCCAAGATTCATCAAAAGTAATGCTCTCTTTGTGCTACCCAACAAACCCGCCACATCCTTCTCAGCAGGCTCTGCATCTAGCTGCATAACTATGCTCCCTAGGAGCATCTCAAGCATGAACGGACGCATGACCGTGACGCAGGCACGCTTTTCAAATGTTCCACTGAGCTCTTGGCTTAATTTGGTAGATATCTTTGATCACAGTGGTTTTTCCAAGACCACCCATACCCCACACCGAGATGACCTGAAATGTTGGGCTAGCTTGATTTAACATTAGTTTGATGATGTCCGATTTTATGTTATCTCGCCCAACGAGATGAGATTCCTCAAGAGCAGCCTCCATTGTTCTGATGCCCGGCATGGAAAATTCAGCTTCACGTTTGGGCTTTCATAGGCAGCCCGGATGGCGGATGTCTGCCCGACGCCACCACCTGCTCCCCACACCGAGATCACTCTGAGATCATCGCCACTCGTGTTGATCAGTTGGACAAGATCCACGCTTGCCCTGTCCTGCTTCCTCGTCGTGCTCCTCTCTTCATTGATGCCAAACATGGGAGTGAATAGCATAAAACCACCACATTGGTGGCCAAATTTACCAAAGACCACCACTTTTGGTTTGCGGGACAAAAAACCACCACATTTGAGTTGGTTTTTTGCCGAACACCCAAATGACGAGTTTGCAACAAATTGACACTGAATCTGACCATCTGACCCGACCCACTGTGCTGACGTGTCTAAAGTTTGACGGAAGGAGAAAACGGCCATCGCCGGTCGGACGTGGGCCCCTCCACGCGCGGATGTGTAAAAGAAACGTTACGACCTCTCCCTCCCGTCACTCTCCCTCAGTATCCTCTCCAGTCACTCTGCTCCCGCCGCCGCCGCCGCAATTCTTGCCGCCGCCGCCGCATTTTTTGCCCGCCGGCCGTCAATGCCCAATTGGAACGATGGCGAGTCGTCGAGCACGGCTCTTTCCTGGCCAGGGGTAAGTAGCTCTTTCCTCTGCATCTAGGGTTAGGGTTTGGGCAGATTTGGGAATTTTGATTTTTGTCAATTTCCTCTCCTTTTCTGGTCGATTTGGTGGAATTGAGAAGGTTTTGTTTGTAATTAGGACTTCGCACCTATGGACTACTGCCCAGACAGCTGGGACGAACCAACCTTCACGGGTTTGGCGGCAGGTTGCCCGGAGGTGTGCCGCCTCCACCAGAAGGAGCCGGTGAAGCGTGTCGCTTTTGAAGGAACGAACAGCGGCCGTCGCTTCTACATGTGTTCTGTGGAAGGGGTATGTTGCTCACACTTCAAACTCTCTAGCAGTAGCTCTGTAGCAGTAGCTCTGTTTCTAATTTGGCAATGAGTTGATCGATAAAATGACCCAGAGTAATTGCAGTACTAATTGTCCATTTGTGTGAATAATTGCATGTATGCTATGTAGTAGTAAAGAAATAAATAGTTGCATTTCTATGAATAAATGCACTCCAGTGCCTATGAATAATTGAAATAACAAGCATTAACTCTGAATAAGTCCATTTGTGTGAATAATTCCATGTCTGCTATGTAGTACTGATGAAATAAATAATTTTAAGATGCAGTACATTGAGAATTGTGGCTTCCACTCTTGGCTTGATGATGAGTGGCCACAGCCAATGAAGAACACATTGCTGAAGCTGTGGGGAATGTACCATGACATGCATAATGCACTTCTGGATGAGAAGATTGAGAATGGCAAGATTGTGAAAGATTTGAATGAAGAGAGGATAAAGGTGGAGAAGAAGTATTCCAGCCTGATGGCTGATGTTTCCAAGTTTATGAATGATACTCAGAGGCAGGTTATGCAAGCAAACTATGACAAGATAATGAATGGTAGTGATGAGGAAAAGTTGAGGGAGAATAAGACTAAACTTGAAAATGAGCTGATGAAAGCCCATGATGAAGTGGCTAAGCTGAAAGAGGGCAAGATTGCTGATGACAGAAAGATGAAGCTGATGGAGGAAGAAACTTTGTTGCTGAAGGAAGAGAAGAAGAAGCTAGAGTATCAGCTATTTGATCTGTTTAAGTTGAGCAGTGCTAGGAATGACAAGTTGGTCAAGATCAAGCAGATATGTGAGCAGTAAGATGTGACAGTGATGTAGTACTGTCTACCCATAAGTATTTGTAGCCCTATGAACTGTTAGTGCTCTAGTATTGAACTCCATGTACCCCTATTATGAATAGTTAGTATTGTTCCATTGAACTCTATGTACTCGTGTTGTTATGTTGAATCTTGTGTTGGTTTATAACTCTGTGTGTGTTTAACTGTGTGTTCAACTGTAAATTTTAGAAGCCTCGATGGTTTTTCGAGGGTTATCGACTATTTTAGCTCATATAGATCATGTATGTGGTTTTAAGCAGCCTCGATGGTTTTTCGAGGGTTATCGACTATTTTAGCCCATATAGATCATGTATGTGCCTCGATGGTTTTCCGAGGGTTATCGGCTATTTTAGCTCATATAGATCATGTATGATGTTTTAAGAAGCCTCGATGGTTTTCCGAGGGTTATCGACTATTTTAGGTCATATAGATCATGTATGTGCTTTTAAGAAGCCTCGAGGGTTTTCCGAGGGTTATCGGCTATTTTAGCTCATATAGATCATGTATGATGTTTTAAGAAGCCTCGATGGTTTTCCGAGGGTTATCGACTATTTTAGGTCATATAGATCATGTATGTGCTTTTAAGAAGCCTCGAGGGTTTTCCGAGGGTTATCGGCTATTTTAGCTCATATATATCATGTATGATGTTTTAAGAAGCCTCGATGGTTTTCCGAGGGTTATCGACTATTTTAGGTCATATAGATCATGTATGTGCTTTTAAGAAGCCTCGAGGGTTTTCCGAGGGTTATCGACTATTTTAGCCCATATAGATCATGTATGTGGTTTTAAGAAGCCTCGATGGTTTTCCGAGAGTTGTCGACCATTTTGGATCATCGAGAGGCTCTATGGTTATGTAAAACCCTCGAGGGTTTTCCGAGAGTTGTCAACTATTTTGGATCATCGAGAGGCTCTATGGTTATGTAAAACCCTCGAGGGTTTTGCGAGAGTTGTCGACCATTTTGGATCATCGAGAGGCTCTATGGTTATGTAAAACCCTCGAGAGGCTCTATGGTTATGTAAATAAAAACAACAACTACCAACATAGTCTGAAACTAAATCTTAAGAGCATCAATTGCAACATTTTGAAACAACATACATGATCAGCAAGATAGTTTGGACCATCATTTTAGAACATAGTCTTAACAGGTGCACACATATATAGTTTCACCCATACAGTACAACATAGTCTCAAATTTGAAATGACAACATAGTTTGGACCAATGCACTGACAACAGAGTCTTAAACATGCTTAAACATCAGGTTATGCATCGGGGAGCGAGGTGGATCCTGGCGATATGTAAACTTCCCAGCTGTCAGATAGCCCTTCATCCTACCTGTTAGAAGTCTCTTCCTTCCACTAACCCTCCTTGGGACATCAGGAGCAGAAGCAGTGCTTGTTCTTGGTGCAGAAAATCTTGGACCTGCTGGTGCTGCTCTGCCTCTTGGAGCTGCTGGTGCTGCTCTGCCTCTTGGAGCTGCTGCTGCTGCTCTGCCTCTTGGAGCTGCTGGTGTTGCTCTGCCTATTGGAGCTGCTGGTGCTGCTCTTGCTGTTGGAGGTGCAGGTGCTGGTGGAGGTGCCTCATCAATTTGCCTTGTACTCTATAAACATTCAAATTAAGTGAATATTGTTCAAAAGCAAGTAGTGTACATGGCTTAAACATACAAATATTTTTACCTGGTGCTTATTCTTCCTAACTTGCAGCTGTGGCTTCAGAGGTGCCTGGCAACTAGTGTACCTATGGCCAACAACCTTGCAGTTGCTGCAAGTAATATTGGCCATCCTAGAAGTGTCTCTTGGTGCTGGAACTTCAAATTGTCCCTTTCTTGTTTTAACTTGTTTCCTTCCTGGCTTCTTGATACGTCCAAAACGTATCTACTTTCCCGAACACTTTTGCTATTGTTTTGCCTCTAATTTGTGTATTTTGGATGCAACTAACGCGGACTAACGCTGTTTTCAGCAGAACTGTTCTGGTGTCTCGTTTTTGTGCAGAAATCCAACTTTCGGGAAAATCCTCGGAATTTATGCAGAAGGTCCTATTTTCCCAGAATATTGGCGGAGCCAGAAGGGCGAGCCAGGTGGGGGCCCGAGGGCCCCACACACTAGGCCGGTGCGGCCCAGGAGGGGCCCGCGCGGCCCTAGTGTGTGGCAGCCTCGGTCGGCCCCCGACGCCCTCCTTCGGACTACTTATTGCCTTCGACCTAAAAACGCACGAAAAAAAGTCGAAGTCGCCAGAAACCCTCCAGAACGCCGCCACATCGCGAAACTCCGTCTCGGGAGCCAGAAGTCTCCGTTCTGGCACTCCGTCGGGACGGGGAATTGGAGGAGATCATCGCCACCATCACCACCGACGCATCTCCATCGACCAGCCATGTTTCCCCCATCCATGTGTGAGTAATTCCCCCGCTGTAGGCTGAAGGGGATGGTAGGGATTGGATGAGATTGGTCATGTAATAGTATAAGATTGTTAGGGCATAGTGCCTAGTGTCCGTAATTGGTACTTTGATGATATTGTTGCAACTTGTTATGCTTAATGCTTGTCACTAGGGCCCGAGTGCCATGATCTCAGATCTGAACATGTTATTATTTCATCATGATATTCATTGTTTATGGTCTTACGTGCAAGTTGTATACACATGTCGCTGTCCGGAACAAATGGCCCCGAAGTGACAGAAATCGGGACAACCGGAGGGGATGGTAGTGATGTGAGGATCACATGTGTTCACGGAGTGTTAATGCTTTGCTCCGGTACTCTATTAAAAGGAGTACCTTAATATCCAGTAGATTCCCTTGAGGCCCGGCTGCCACCGGCTGGTAGGACAAAAGATGTTGTGCAAGTTTCTCATTGCGAGCACGTACGACTATAATTGGAACACATGCCTATTGATTGCTTTGTACTTGGACACCGTTTTATTATTATCTGCAAATGCCCTGCTTGATTGTTACATGAGTTTCTCTCATCCATGCAACGCCCGTTATCCGTCCCCGTGCCTACAGTATTTTAATCCCTTGTTTACTATAATCACTACTGTTGTCTCTGTTACTCTGCTTGCTATTATTTCACTACTGCCATCGCTATAAAATCACATTATCGATAAACTCTTGCGAGCAAGTCTGTTTCCAGGTGCAGCTGAATTGACAACTCCGCTGTTAAGGCTTTCAAGTATTCTTTGTCTCTGATACGTCTCCGACGTATCGATAATTTCTTATGTTCCATGCCACATTATTGATGTTATCTACATATTTTATGCACACTTTATGTCATATTCGTGCATTTTCTGGAACTAACCTATTAACAAGATGCCGAAGTGCCGATTCTTTGTTTTCTGCTGTTTTTGGTTTCAGAAATCCTAGTAAGGAAATATTCTCGAATTGGACGAAATCAAAGCCCAGGGGCCTATTTTCTCACGAAGCTTCCGTAAGTCCGAAGGAGAGACGAAGAGGGGCCACGGAGGGGCCACACCCTAGGGCGGCGCGGCCCCCCTTGGCCGCGCGGCCCTGTGGTGTGGGGCCCCGTGCCGCCTCTTGACCTGCCCTTCCGCCTATAAAAAGTCTCCGTGACGAAACCCCCGCACCGAGAGCCACGATACGGAAAACCTTCCAGAGACGCCGCCGCCGCCGATCCCATCTCGGGGATCCAGAGATCGCCTCCGCACCCTGCCGGAGAGGGGAATCATCTCCCGGAGGACTCTACGCCGCCATGGTCGCCTCCGGTGTGATGTGTGAGTAGTCTACCCCTGGACTATGGGTCCATAGCAGTAGCTAGATGGTTGTCTTCTCCCCATTGTGCTATCATTGTCGGATCTTGTGAGCTGCCTAACATGATCAAGATCATCTATCTGTAATTCTATATGTTGCGTTTGTTGGGATCCGATGAATAGAGAATACTTGTTATGTTGATTATCAAAGTTATATCTATGTGTTGTTTATGATCTTGCATGCTCTCCGTTACTAGTAGATACTCTGGCCAAGTTTTTGCTATTAACTCCAAGAGGGAGTACTTATGCTCGATAGTGGGGTCATGCTCGCATTGACACCGGGACGATGACAGAAAGTTCTAAGGTTGTGTTGTCTTTGTTGCCACTAGGGATAAAACATTAGTGCTATGTTCAAGGATGTAGTCACTAGTTACATTACGCACCATACTTAATGCAATTGTCTGTTGTTTGCAACATAATACTGGAAGGGGTTCGGATGATAACCTGAAGGTGGACTTTTTAGGCATAGATGCAGTTGGATGACGGTCTATGTACTTTGTCGTAATGCCCAATTAAATCTCACTATACTCATCATGATATGTATGTGCATGGTCATGCTCTCTTTATTTGTCAATTGCCCAACTGTAATTTGTTCACCCAACATGCTGTTCGTCTTATGGGAGAGACACCTCTAGTGAACTGTGGACCCCGGTCCAATTCTCTTTAAATACAATCTACTGCAATACTTGTTCTACTGTTTTCTCGCAAACAATCATCTTCCACACAATACGGTTAACTCTTTGTTACAGCAAGCCGGTGAGATTGACAACCTCACTGTTTCGTTGGGGCAAAGTACTTTGGTTGTGTTTTGCAGGTTCCACGTTGGCGCCGGAATCACTGGTGTTGCGCCGCACTACATCTCGCCGCCATCAACCTTCAACGTGCTTCTTGACTCCTACTGGTCCGATGAAACCTTGGTTTCTTACTGAGGGAAACTTGCCGCTGTGCGCATCACACCTTCCTCTTGGGGTTCCCAACGGACGTGCCAACCACACGCATCAAGCAAATTTCTGGCGCCGTTGCCGGGGAGATCAAGACACGCTGCAAGGGGAGTCTCCACTTCTCAATCTCTTTACTTTGTTTTTGTCTTGCTTAGTTTTATTTACTACTTTGTTTGCTGCACTAAATCAAAACACAAAAAAATTAGTTGCTAGTTTTACTTTATTTGCTATCTTGTTTGCTATATCAAAAACACAAAAAAATTAGTTACTTGTTTTACTTTACTTAATATCATGCATGTTTTTATTTCACTAGTTAAGCATAATGGAAAACAACAAAAATATGAGAGATATTTATGAACTTTATCTTGAATTAGGACATGATGTATTTGAAGAGAGAATTAAAAAACCCATGGAACTTTATATGCATGCTAATGGGAATGTTATTACTATGAATGCTTTGAACACCATTGTTGCTAATGCTATGGAAAATTCTAAGCTTGGGGAAGCTGGCTTTGATGAGCATGATCTTTTTAGTCCCCCAAGCATTGAGGAGAAAATTTTCTTTTATGATTACAATATGCCTCCTATATATGATGATAGCCACTTTGTTGAATTTGCTCCCACTACAACTAATAAAATTGATTATGCTTATGTGGAGAGTAATAATTTTATGCATGAGACTCATGATAAGAATGCTTTATGTGATAGTTATATTGTTGAGTTTGCTCATGATGCTACTGAAAGTTATTATGAGAGAGGAAAATATGGTTGTAGAAATTTTCATGTTACTAAAACACCTCTCTATGTGCTGAAATTTTTGAAGCTACACTTGTTTTATCTTTCTACGCTTGTTGCATTATGCTTCTTGAACTTGTTTATTTACAAGATTCCTCTTCATAGGAAGCATGTTAGACTTAAATGTGTTTTGAATTTGCCTCTTGAAGCTCTCTTTTGCTTCAAATACTATTTCTTGCGAGTGCATCATCAAAACTGCTGAGCCCATCTTAATGGCTATAAAGAAAGAACTTCTTGGGAGACAACCCATGTTTTTACCTACAGTACTTTGTTTTTATTTTGTGTCTTGGAAGTTGTTTACTACTGTAGCAACCTCTCCTTATCTTAGTTTTGTGTTTTGTTGTGCCAAGTTAAGCCGTTGATAGAAAAGTAAGTACTAGATTTGGATTACTGCACAGTTCCAGATTTCTTTGCTGTCACGAATCTGAGTCCACCTCCCTGTAGGTAGCTCAGAAAATTAAGCCAATTTACGTGCATGATTCTCAGATATGTACGCAACTTTCATTCAATTTGAGCATTTTCATTTGAGCAAGTCTGGTGCCATTTTAAAATTCATCAATATGAACTGTTCTGTTTTGACAGATTCTGCCTTTTATTTCGCATTGCCTCTTTCGCTATGTTGGATGAATTTCTTTGATCCATTAATGTCCAGTAGCATTATGCAATGTCCAGAAGTGTTAAGAATGATTGTGTCACCTCTGAATATGTCAATTTATATTGTGCACTAACCCTCTAATGAGTTGTTTCGAGTTTGGTGTGGAGGAAGTTTTCAAGGATCAAGAGAGGAGTATGATGCAACATGATCAAGGAGAGTGAAAGCTCTAAGCTTGGGGATGCACCCGGTGGTTCACCCCTGCATATATCAAGAAGACTCAAGCGTCTAAGCTTGGGGATGCCCAAGGCATCCCCTTCTTCATCGACAACATTATCAGGTTCCTCCCCTGAAACTATATTTTTATTCCATCACATCTTATGTGCTTTTTTTTGGAGCGTCGGTTTGTTTTTGTTTTTTGTTTTGTTTGAATAAAATGGATCCTAGCATTCACATTGTATGGGAGAGAGACACGCTCCGCTGTAGCATATGGACAAGTATGTCCTTGGTTTCTACTCATAGTATTCATGGCGAAGTTTCTCCTTCGTTAAATTGTTATATGGTTGGAATTGGAAAATGATACATGTAGTAATTGCTATAAATGTCTTGGGTAATGTGATACTTGGCAATTGTTGTGCTCATGATTTAGCTCTTGCATCATATGCTTTGCACCCATTAATGAAGAAATACATAGAGCATGCTAAAATTTGGTTTGCATATTTGGTTTCTCTAAGGTCTAGATAATTTCTAGTATTGAGTTTGAACAACAAGGAAGACGGTGTAGAGTCTTATAATGTTTTCAATATGTCTTTTATGTGAGTTTTGCTGCACCGGTTCATCCTTGTGTTTGTTTCAAATAAGCCTTGCTAGCCTAAACCTTGTATCGAGAGGGGATACTTCTCATGCATCCAAAATACTTGAGCCAACCACTATGCCATTTGTGTCCACCATACCTACCTACTACATGGTATTTTCCGCCATTCCAAAGTAAATTGCTTGAGTGCTACCTTTAAAATTCCATCATTCACTTTTGCAATATATAGCTCATGGGACAAATAGCTTAAAAACTATTGTGGTATTGAATATGTAATTATGCACTTTATCTCTTATTAAGTTGCTTGTTGTGCGATAACCATGTTCACTGGGGACGCCATCAACTATTCATTGTTGAATTTCATGTGAGTTGCTATGCATGTCCGTCTTGTCTGAAGTAAGAGAGATCTACCACCATATGGTTAAGCATGCATATGTTAGAGAAGAACATTGGGCCGCTAACTAAAGCCATGCTCCATGGTGGAAGTTTGATTTTGGACAACAATCCTCAAATCTCAAATGAGAAAATTATTAATTGTTGGTATATGCTTATGCATAAAAGAGGAGTCCATTATCTGTTGTCTATGTTGTCCCGGTATGGATGTCTAAGTTGAAGAATAATCAATAGCGAGAAATCCAATGCGAGCTTTCTCCTTAGACCTTTGTACAGGCGGCATAGAGGTACCCCTTTGTGACACTTGGTAAAAACAATGCATTGTGATGATCCGGTAGTCCAAGCTAATTAGGACAAGGTGCGGGCACTATTAGTACACTATGCATGAGGCTTGCAACTTATAAGATATAATTTACATGATGCATATGCTTTATTACTACCGTTGACAAAATTGTTTCATGTTTTCAAAATCAAAGCTCTAGCACAAATATAGCAATCGATGCTTTTCCTCTATGGAGGACTATTCTTTTACTTTCAATGTTGAGTCAGTTCACCTATTTCTCCCCACCTCAAGAAGCAAACACTTGTGTGAACTGTGCATTGATTCCTACATACTTGCTTATTGCACTTATTATATTACTCTATGTTGACAATATCCATGAGATATACATGTTACAAGTTGAAAGCAACCGCTGAAACTTAATCTTCTTTTGTGTTGCTTCAATGCCTTTACTTTGAATTATTGCTTTATGAGTTAACTCTTATGCAAGACTTATTGATGCTTGTCTTGAAGTGCTATTCATGAAAAGTCTTTGCTATATGATTCACTTGTTTACTCATGTCATATACAATGTTTTGATCGCTGCATTCACTACATATGCTTTACAAATAGTATGATCAAGATTATGATGGCATGTCACTCCGTAAATTATCCGTGTTATCGTTTTACCTGCTCGGGACGAGCGTAACTAAGCTTGGGGATGCCGCTCCGTCTCCGACGTATCGAGAATTTCTTATGTTCCATGCCACAGTATTGATGTTATCTACATGTTTTATGCACACTTTATGTCATATTCGTGCATTTTACGGAACTAACCTATTAACAAGATGCCGAAGTGCCGATTCTTTGTTTCTGCTGTTTTTGGTTTCAGAAATCCTAGTAAGGAAATATTCTCGGAATTGGACGAAATCAAAGCCCAGGGGCCTATTTTCTCACGAAGCTTCCAGAAGTCCGAAGGAGAGACGAAGAGGGGCCACGGAGGGGCCACACCCTAGGGCGGCGCGCCCCCCCCTTGGCCGCGCGGCCCTGTGGTGTGGGGCCCCCGTGCCGCCTCTTGACCTGCCCTTCCGCCTATAAAAAGTCTCCGTGACGAAACCCCCTGTACCGAGAGCCACGATACGGAAAACCTTCCAGAGACGCCGCCGCCGCCGATCCCATCTCGGGGGATCCAGGAGATCGCCTCCGGCACCTGCCGGAGAGGGGAATCATCTCCGGAGGACTCTACGCCGCCATGGTCGCCTCCGGTGTGATGTGTGAGTAGTCTACCCCTGGACTATGGGTCCATAGCAGTAGCTAGATGGTTGTCTTCTCCCCATTGTGCTATCATTGTCGGATCTTGTGAGCTGCCTAACATGATCAAGATCATCTATGTGTAATTCTATATGTTGCGTTTGTTGGGATCCGATGAATAGAGAATACTTGTTATGTTGATTATCAAAGTTATATCTATGTGTTGTTTATGATCTTGCATGCTCTCCGTTACTAGTAGATACTCTGGCCAAGTTTTTGCTATTAACTCCAAGAGGGAGTACTTATGCTCGATAGTGGGTTCATGCTCGCATTGACACAGGACGATGTGAGAAAGTTCTAAGGTTGTGTTGTGCTGTTGCCACTAGGGATAAAACATTAGTGCTATGTTCAAGGATGTAGTCACTAGTTACATTACGCACCATACTTAATGCAATTGTCTGTTGTTTGCAACTTAATACTGGAAGGGGTTCGGATGATAACCTGAAGGTGGACTTTTTAGGCATAGATGCAGTTGGATGACGGTCTATGTACTTTATCGTAATGCCCAATTAAATCTCACTATACTCATCATGATATGTATGTGCATGGTCATGCTCTCTTTATTTGTCAATTGCCCAACTGTAATTTGTTCACCCAACATGCTGTTCGTCTTATGGGAGAGACACCTCTAGTGAACTGTGGACCCCGGTCCAATTCTCTTTACTGAAATACAATCTACTGCAATACTTGTTCTCTTGTTTTTCGCAAACAATCATCTTCCACACAATACGGTTAACTCTTTGTTACAGCAAGCCGGTGAGATTGACAACCTCACTGTTTCGTTGGGGCAAAGTACTTTGGTTGTGTTTTGCAGGTTCCACGTTGGCGCCGGAATCACTGGTGTTGCGCCGCACTACATCTCGCCGCCATCAACCTTCAACGTGCTTCTTGACTCCTACTGGTCCGATTAAACCTTGGTTTCTTACTGAGGGAAACTTGCCGCTGTGCGCATCACACCTTCCTCTTGGGGTTCCCAACGGACGTGCCAACCACACGCATCAGTCTCCCCTTGTGTTGAATCAATAAATTGGGTTTTACTACCCGCGAAGACTGCTGCGATCCCCTATACTTGTGGGTTATCAAGACTGTTTTCTGGCGCCGTTGCCGGGGAGCATAGCTTTATTTGGAAGTTCACTTGGATTGATATTGTTCGCCGCAAATTCTCCATCATGGGTAAAACTCGCGATCCTAAAGTCGCCATATTACCATCCACTACAAGAAAAGGTACAACTCTGAGTACCTCTGCTACTCTTGATTCACCATCTGTGATAAGTCAACTTGTTTCACCGTCACAAGCTTCACTTGCTGGTACTTCTGCTGAATCTGAAAACTCTCATAATATTGATAATGTTTCTGCTGTGCTTGATGATAGTGGTTCATTGGGATCTTTTCTAGATGCTACAATTGCTAGGTCTAGACAAATTGAAAATACTGAAACTCCTAATGCTACTACACCTGTTAATTCACCTAAACTTGATTATGCTAGTGATGATCCTGATGAAGATTATGTGGAGCTTAATGATGATTTTGTTAATAGATGCAATGCTACTGCTGATGCAAGCAAAATTAAAAAGTTTCTCACACAATATACTGTTAGACATAAGTTATCTCCTGATCCTAAATTTGCCACATCTCCTATATGCATTAAGGATAAATATTATGATTTTTCTCTTGATCTATCTCATATAGCTATTGTAGAGAAAGCACCCTTTTGTGGTACTGAAAAAGAAAGTGCTGTAGAACACATGATTGAACTTTCTTCTATGAGTAGCTTGTTTTCTGATGATGTCAAGATGCGTACTTATTTTGTCGCTAAATTTTTTTCTTTCTCATTAAAGGATGATGCTAAAACTTGGTATAATAATTTGCCTCCTGGTTCTATTAAAAGTCCAACTGATTTGCGTGATGTTTTCTTTCGAAAATACTTTCCTGCTAGTGCTCAACATGTTGCTTTACAGAAAATTTATAGATTTGACCAGGGAGATGAAGAGAAATTGCCTGAGGCTTGGGCAAGATTTTGTTCTCTTATCAGAGCTCGACCTGGACATGATTTAGAAAAGAATGATCTACTTGATATATTTTATAGTGGACTAACCATTGAGTCTAGGTCATATTTGGATAGTTGTGCTGGTTGTGTTTTCAGGAAAAGAACTCTGCATTTAAGCTGAAGAATTATTGGCTAAAATAGTAGGAATCATGATGATTGGACTACGCCTGAACCAATTCCAACGCCAATATTGAAGAAGAGGGGTTTAATTAAATTGAATGATGAAGATATGAGGGAAGCCAAGAAGTCTCTCAAGGAGAAAGGTATTAAATCTGAAGATGTGAAGAATCTACCTCCCATAGAAGATACTAGGAAGGATAGCGCGGCGTCACGCCGCGCGTTTACGAAATGGTAAAGCATACCAAAATTCCACTGAAGCAAATTTGATAACACCGGGTAATGTCACACGAAAGCTAAAAGGACAACATATACAAACTGTATTAATAATATAAAGTAGGTTAGTAAGATTGTTAGTGTTGTTGTTCCATGTCCTCTCAGCCATCAACGATTAATATGTTTTATTTAGCGGAAGTGAAATCACTTTTTAAAGACTTTTTAACCTATCCTTAAATAATTTTGAAGAAATCAAGAGTTGGTACACTTAGATGCAAGGCCGATAATATGGGCCAGACCAATAGATTGAGCTTTGAGTTTTTTCGGTTGTGTTAACTTTTTTCGGTTGTGTTAACTTTTTTTTTTGCATCCTTACTTTTCTTGAGGGGCTCATTTTCTCTACCTTATGTGGGAAAAACCGTCGGGGACGCACTGGGTGTGCTAGGGATCACTTTGCCCTAAGCCAAGATGGGCTCGGCCCATGTTACACTTTTCTTCTAACTTTCTATTTAAATTTAAAAAAATGTTCAAATATTGAAATTTCGAATATGAGAATGTTCAGATTAAAATATGGTCATATTAAAAAAATGTTCAAAACTAAAAATAAAATC
This sequence comes from Lolium perenne, assembly GCF_019359855.2. NCBI lineage: Eukaryota > Viridiplantae > Streptophyta > Magnoliopsida > Poales > Poaceae > Lolium > Lolium perenne. The sequence goes on from NC_067247.2 coordinate 391,552,898, forward strand.
GTAGTTCAAAATTGGAGAAGTTTAACGGAAAAACCAAGAAAACCAATAGAAGCCGAAGAAACCAGCAGAAAAAAACGAAGTAAAATAATAATATCTTTAAATTTGGAAAATTTTAAAATTTTTAAAAAGTTCAAACCTGAAAAGTTTTCAGATAAAAAATGTTAAGGTTTATAAAATGTTGAAATCTAAAAATTTCAAACTTGAAAAAAAATTCAGACAAAAGTTGAACGAAAAAACCAACGAAAACCAGTAGAAAAACGAAAAAGCAGCAGAATCCAAAAGAAACATCGAAAACTGGAAAATCCGAAAACCCCACTCGTACTGATGGGCCTGGCCCAACTCTTTTTCCCTTCAGGCGGCACGGATGATCAGGGCCGCACTGGACGACAAATAGGATCCACCCTCTTCTTGTCTGTTGCATTTTCACGGTGCCATGTACTCGTTCCTTTTCTTCCACGTGTTGCTATTTGATAAGCTTCCAAAGCGGCGGTGTTTCCCTCTTGTCGATGAGATCGAGGTGCTAGTGCTGGCCACTGAACCAGCACATATAGAGAGACAGAAGAAAGGGGAGGTTCGGTGCGGGTCGCCGCCATGCCGGCGAGCAGTAGGCAGGCTCGCCAGAATCTAAATCGACGGTGCTTTCCTGCTGTCGGACAGTCCAGGCGCTAGACCTAGCCATCGAGCCATCACGGCCATGAATAATAGGGGGAAAGGTTGGGCGATGGTCGCCGGCATGCCGCCGAGCAACAATTAAGCTCGCCAGAAGTGCTGCAGGCGATGTGACAGATGCAAGAAGGGCAAAGGGAAGCGAGCAGGGCAAAAGAAAGGCACTGGGGCAAGAAGAGGAATCGAGGGCAGGGTGGTAGGCGATGCTAATGGCATGGACAGCCCAGGCGGGCGGGAGCTAACCTCCCGCTAGCCGGTCTGCACTTCTTCTTCAGCCATTCATGGCACCGCGCGTCCAAGGTAAGCTTATCTTCTAACCATAACTACAATTCTGTGGGGAGAAATGATGGAAGATTTGATGGTAGAGTTACAGAGAGAAATTTTATTATCGTGTGTTGCAAGACCGGAATTCTATTGTAATCAGATTGCTTTGCACTCTAATCGTCTGAGTAGGCGTGGTGTTTCTTTGTGCAGCTCCCAAAATCTGGAACGTTCTGTCCCTAAGAAAGAAAATTATTGCACTTGAGGAAACAACCGAATAAAAATTAAACGAAAAAAAACAGGGTGGCCTTCATGCTTATTTTCGAGATAGAGGACCACTTGTGCAACAGTACATTTAGAATGGTTAAACTAACAAATCTACATGGTAAAGTAAGAACTCAGGTGTACATGGTTGGGTTAGTACTAAAAGAAATTGGCCTTCCTACTTATTTTGTTTCTATATGCAGTTCTCAGAACCTGGAATGTCTTGTCTCTCTAGGTAAGGAAATCACGCACCAAAGAAAACTGTGATAAACAAATTAGACAGAAAAAGAACATAGGCGATCTTTCGAGCTTATTTTAGAGATACAGAAGTAGCTATGCCATATTCAGAACTGTATATTTATCAAACTAACGAAAACTACATGGGAAAGTAAGAACTGGAAACAAACTTTACATGTGTGGATTAGCAGTAAAAAGGAACTTGGTCAGACCAATTTGCAATAAAAAAGATACACTTTTGCTTCTTCATTGTTACTTTTGTAGAAGTCTACAAACAAAGTGCAGCTCTCGGATGCATAAACTAAATAAACCAGAATCTTTTAGCACGTAAAATAGAACATAACTTATTTCATCTTGCTACTGAATTTTCTTATCCTTTGATGCTGATGTTGCACACCAAAAGGACAACATGGGTGCAATTAACAGTGGCACCTGGGGATAGAAGAAGATATTACCTTGTTTCCTCAAAGATGGAAGAGCCCAGTTTCTTCCGTCCCCTGCCGCGTTCCAGCTCCTGCTCCACTGGAATGACATCCTTCCTATGCTGCAGCAGGATGGACATTATTGGAATTCTAGTGCGTCAGGTTGCGCTGCCGCCTGCCGGGAGTGCTCCACAACAGCTCCTTCTTTTTTTTTGAAAAGGGATAAACCCGGCTTCTGCATCGTGATGATGCACACAGCACAACAGCTCCTTCTTCATGAAGATAGGCATGGTTGTCGTCGCGCGGCGGCAGAATGGACCCTTTGGACTTTCCCTCTCCGCAGCTCTGTGGCCGGGCAATGTAAAATATATAATGTGCCTGTAATATTTATTGTCAATGAGGATGCTAATGATAGTCAAACATCGCTGCTACTATTGCACTCATAGGAATGTAAGTCGAAAGTTAACATTTTGATTTTGGTTTCCTTGTAGATTATTGAGGTACAGCTGGACATGGTTATTAAGGTCTAAATTCTCATTTTGCTTTGATCTATAGGTATGAACATTCTATATGAGTCTTTCAAGCTGCCCTTTTCCTCTGATGTGATGCTCATTCGAGACCTGGACACATGGTATTTTTCAGATGGCCATGTTCATTCTTTGGCTCCTCAAAATCCTGAATTGGTCCTCATCCCTGGAGCTGGTAACTGAGTTTAAGAAGGATAAATACACACATTGTCTTGTTGAGATGGCTTGGTCATGTATTCAGCGTAGTGGCAAGGTAAAATTTCTATTCAACTCTCAAGCTTGTACTTGCAACATGAAATGAACAGAACTTACTAAGACAATTACCAACCTATGCAAATGCTTTTTGTTTGTATATATATATATATATATGTTCCGCAGCGCCAAGTCAAACTAAACAATGAGTTCGTACAACCTGAAGGTGGCCTTGTGACAATCTTGCCGTTCACTGTATGAGTGATAATCGTGCTTTGTTGTGACTACTTGAGCCCATGTATACCAACGGAGTAGACGTGGCGCGAGCGGTACCGGAGTTGTTGCAACTACTGATGTTAACCCTCATCATCATCGGCGTCCAACCAGTTTCTTCTAGCAAGTAGATTGTCTGGTTCATCACTTCAGGTTCTTGCTTTTGCTTCAGGTTCTTGCTTTTGAAACCTTTGGTGAGACTTTTCTGACTCTCTAGATCAAACTCTTGTGCTTCCTGCAAGGAAGAATCTGGAGTTAATATTTCCTCTCTTGGTAAGGTATGTATTATTCATCTGAAGTTCATCTTGAAAATATTTCCTCTCGGTAAGGTCTCCATCATTTATCTGGAATTAATCCTGAATTATTACTTAGTGAAGCATGGCTTATTTAGTTGGCAACAACTTCTTGGATAATTTCTTTCTCAGAGTTGCACTATAGACAGTAAATATATGTTGAATTGGGATAGCTGATATGCAGATAATCTGAAAATATACCTTTGTTTAGTTGCTGCATTGGTAGGTCCCAAGTCTCTCCATTTGTTGTTGTCACTTTGTATGCTTGTTTCCTTGCACAAAAAAGATGATAATATGTGAGACAAAACCATAGTAAAAATAAAGATGCTTTGCTACCGAAGATGTACTTCTACCTCTTTCTAGTTACTCATAGGTTGTCCATAAAAATCTTGTATAGGAAAGACTTCAACGGTTATAAAATGAATCCCACATCAACCAGAACATGATGTAGATATCTAAGAGGACCATCTAAATCCATACCATCTTTTTTTTCCTACAAAGATCCGAAAGCAACACTAGTGGACAGCTAGCTCACCGCCTAATCATGTGGACACTTTCCCTTTTTTTTTTGGATATTAGGCATCTTGAAGAGAGCTAGCTCACCAAGTAGTTGCTGAGAGGGGGAGGGGAAGCTAGCTTACTGGTCCAATCAACACCGTCGTCGCCTTTGTAGTCTTCGTCCGTGACCAAGCACAACGCGCAGGAGCACACTCTGCAGGCCATCCTATGGCCAGCAGCACAACCATGGAAGGTGACCGCGGCTTATCAGCCAACACTACAGGCCAAGCAGAAGGCGAGCGGACGGAGTCATCAGAAGGGTGGGGGGCTGGCTGGCCAGCGGCCAGCCTCCCACGAACATGCGACGCAGCCGGCCTATATTCGTAGGTGCGCGCTGGCACTGAAAGGAAGGGGTGCATTAGAAGAAAAATTCACCTCAAGGCCACAACGAAAACGCAAGACAATTGTAGAAATTAAGAGGACAAACAACCGATGCCGGCAAACGGTGCTGGCCGTCGTGCGACGGATCAACCGGAGAGCTCATGGGGAGTTGTAGCCTGCAATTGACGCCATTGCCATCAACCCCCGAGGAGCTCGGCCTGGGAGTGCGCCGCGGTTGCCTTCACAACGGCCAGGGAGGGAGTGGAGGGGGTCGGCGGTCCGCCCCAGGTGGAGCATGTGGCCGGCAGGGGTGGGGATTGGGGAGGAAGAGAGAAACCACCGATGGGGATTGTGGACTGGGAGAGAGATGGGGATTGGGGAGAACCTGGATTGTTCGGTGGTTGGCGTCCACACCGCTTTGACCGCCGCTGATGGTGGGGTGAAGTGGTGAAGAGAACACTCACGATGGCCCAAATCACCCATGATCTGCCAAGACCGGTAACACCGGATATCGAAGGTGAACAGAATAGAAGGAAAAGGAGGCAACCGGCCCGCAAATAAAGGATTGACCGGCTGACTCCCGGTAACCCCTAATTGTTTCAAGGAAAAAAAAGAAAAGAAATTGAACCAACCTCCCGGATCTACAGGAATCATTGGATGTCTACAGTGAAAAAATTATACGTGGCCATGTCCTGTTGGAGGAAACGGTGGAGGAAACAGTGCTCAAATCGATCTCCTCACGGCAAAAGGGTTCAACTTTGATATAGTTTATAATATGTGAGATAATTCCCCCTTCATCCATGATTGAGGTAAACTCCCTTCAGCGCTTTACTAGGGAAGATATTCCGTATTCAAAACCTCCTGCGCAATGCTTAGATGAGTTTGATAATTATATTGTTAAGCAAGAAAATTTTAATATGAGAGTAGAGAATCATCTAATGGAAAATTCTCAAGCTATTAGCAATTTGCATGATATTGTGGAGAGAACCTCCAATGATGTTAAGATGCTTGTTAAACATTTTCAAATGGTTCAAACTAAAATTGATCAGCTTACTAAAGTGCAAAATGACTTATTAAAAAATAATTCTAAAGAGAAACATGCTTATGAAGTAACAACTAGAGGTGGTGTCTCTACCCAGGATCCTCTATATCCTGAAGGGCATCCCAAAATAATTGAACAAGATTCTCAACGCATTGAACCTAGTGCTCCTTCTAAGAAAAAGAAGAAGAAACATAAAAATGTTGTAGAATCCTCTGAACCTGTTAATGATCCTAATAGTATTTCTATTTCCGATGCTGAAACTGAAAGTGGTAATGAACATGATAATAATAATGGTAATGATAAGAATGATGTTTCTGATAAAGAAGAAGTTGAAGATGAACCTGAAAAGCAAGATAAAAATAAAAAGTATACTAAAGAAGATCTTATTGCTAAGAAACATGGTAATGAAAGGGAACCTTGGGTGCAAAAGCAAATACCTTTTCCTGCTAAGAAACTAAAATCAAAGGAAGAAGAACACTATAATAAATTTTGTGATTGGATGAAACCTTTATTCTTGCAAATCCCTTTGACTGATGCTATTAAATTGCCTCCTTATTCAAAGTATATGAAAGATATTGTTACTAACAAAAGGAAAATCCCCAATGAGGAAATTTCCACTATGCTTGCTAATTACTCTTTCAATGGCAAAGTTCCAAAGAAGTTGGGCGATCCAGGTATACCTACTATTCCTTGTTCTATTAAGAATAATTATGTTAAAACTGCTCTATGTGACTTGGGAGCCGGTGTTAGTGTTATGCCTTTTTCTCTTTATAAGAGACTTTACTTAGATAAGTTGATACCTACTGATATATCTTTGCAAATGGCTGATAAATCTACTGCTATTCCTGTTGGTATATGTGAGGATGTTCCTGTTCAAGTTACTAATAACTGCTTGATATTAATCGATTTTTGTTGTGTTGGAAATGCCTGAAGATGATAATATGTCTATTATTCTTGGGAGACCTTTTCTTAACACCGCAGGGGCTGTTATTGATTGCAATAAAGGAAAGGTTACTTTCAATGTTGATGACAGGGAGCACACCGTCTATTTCCTCAAGAGGATTGATAAAGTATGTGGAGTTAATACTATTTCTAATGTGAGAACTATCAAAGTTGGAACTATCGATTGTCCTATATATGAGCCTAAAGAAGGATATCAAAATCTTATGATTGGATCCATATCAATACAATTCAAGGTAACATGATTGATTTGAGGTTTATTTCTTCTTATGCTATGTAAAATTTATTTGGTGGCATGACTTGATCAACCTTGTTAACAAATACTTTTTATATGCATAGAGGAGGTAAACAACATCTCTTTCTTTCTTCCTCCACTTGTTCTACTTGTTGTAGCACTTTTGTTTTGTAAAGTTCCTTAGTTAATTAGAGATTTCAAAAAATTTCCTGGCCAGTAATAATAAACTTAATACCCAGAAATGTGCATTTTTCAAAGTTTTCAAAAATTCACAAAAATTATACCGTTGGTCCTATTTTTCGAGAATGCACCTGGGAGCACCTGGGAATGACCAGTGGGGCACCCCAGGGTGGCACCCCACAGGCCGGCGCGGACAGCAAGGGGGGCGCGCCACCCTGGTGTGTGGGTCCCCCTTTGCCCCACTTCAGCATCTCTTCCTCCCACACTCTTCTCTCTCCCGAAAAAATCGACACCAGCTTTCTCTCACTCGCGTTTTTGCTCAAGAGCTCCAGATTTCTCGATCTCTTTGCTCAGCCCAGATTTCTGTCTGAAATTTGGCACATTTTCTCTTCGGTATGTGACTCCTTCGATTATCCAGGTAGAATTTTGTTTGGTGGAGTATATCTTGAATATTTTGCTGCTATAGGTAACATGTTTAGTGAGCTTGCATGCTTGTTCTAAGTGGTAGAAACTAGTTTTGATGCATGATTAGTACTCTAGCAAGTTCCTATGGTAGTTTTCCTCAATTATATGTCACCAAATCAAATTTTATATTGTTTGTTGAAAAATTTCAGAAAATGGAAGGGAGTAGGCACCAACTCAACCAACAAGAATTGGAGGTGCAACCGGTCATGAGAATTCACCGCGAAGAAGGAGTATACCCCGCTTACTACCCGTGCGTGGATTTTATGAGTAGTGCAGGAATCTTGCAAGATGTTCGAAGTCTAATTTTTCGTGCAGGGTTGGATGATTTTGTTGATGGTGAACCATTTCAATATGCAAAACTGACTATGTCTGTAGTGCAGGATTTTAAATTCAATTGGTCGCGATCTAACCCCATGGTTCAGTACAAAATTTATAATAAAACTGTCAACTTGCCATTCAATGATTTTTGTGCAGCAATCAGAGTGCCGCAATGGGGATCATGCGAGAAGATAAGGGGATCGCCGCAAGAGTTCTTGGACCTCTTCAAGATGATTTGTCATGAAAGAAGCTTCTCAGAGGATGGTGGTAAAATCAGTAGCATTCAACTCCCAGCTATTCGTTACTTTGCTTATTTCATCACCAAGTGCGTTCTTGCTAGAAAGAATGGAAGTAAGTTATCTATCCAGGATCTAGCCTTTCTAGCTGCTGCATTACAAAGTGATAGGACTTACAACTTGGGTGCTTTGATAGCCAACAGACTTGCTACTAACCGTGAGAAGGGAGGAATTTGTGGAGGTCTCATCGCCTCTCGTTTATTAGCTATGCATGGTGTAGAACCTCACCATCTTGATATTCAACTTCCCATAGAGAAACTTGACATATTCTCCATGATTAAGCATGAATTTGTTTCTGATTCGTCCAATTTGAGCAACCTGTCTTATAGAATAACATTTTACAAGAAAGCTTGGAGAATAACTAAGAAAACTGAAAAATTAGTAGGATTGCATGCACCTGCTCTGTTTAACCTTGATTCCAGGGAGGATTGGTCAGTCACGGAAAGTGCACTTAATGCATACATAGAGGGAGGAGGCCATCGTGCAAGAGACAACACGGAGGAGGACGAGGAACACCTCGATTCGTCATCCGATGCAGCGAGTTCTTCGCATCAAGTTGGGCATGAGGAGCCTCCACGCTTTTCTTCTGCAACGGGACCTTATTATGACTACGCCATGTATGATCCACCGGCGTGGAACCCAGACCCTCGCTGGGGTTGATCTCCACTTAGGCCAAAAGCCTAAGCTTGGGGGGAGGTATACCGGCATCACTCATTCTTTGCATATTATGGTTGCTGGATACTTGTACATACTTGTTTAGTTTCTTTGAGTGGTTTTCTAATGAGAGGGAGATGATATTTGGGGAAGTGCTGCCTGAAAACAGATTCTGGACTGTTACTAAAAAAATTCGTGCGCACAGCCAGAATGTTATTTTGAGCTGACAATTTTTATGCATGTTCCCCAGGTTTTTATCTAACTTTCATTAGTTGAACACTTTTCGAGTTGAGCAGCTTAAGAATTTCTTTAAAATCGATTACTGTACTGCTGTCAAGTTTTGGCAGATTTCTGCCATCTTGCTTTTCTGTGTTTCTTTTAGTTTTCATTTTCTTGTTCTTACTTTGTTTCTTTCCCAAAACACAAAAAGACCAAAAATATTTCTGTTGTTTCTCTTCACCATTCGTTTATTTTGGTTTCTTGCATTTGTTTCGCTTTATTTGCTATTGCTAGTTTGCTATAAGAAAACCCAAAAAGATTTTGCTTTGTTCGCTTGCTTCTTTTTATTCTTGTTCTCAAATTCGAAAACACCAAAAATATTTGCTGTTCTTCTTTGGTTTGTAAAGTTCATCATGAGTTCAATGGTCTTCGGTGGCTGGAGCATGGTTTTCATTTCATATTATCCAAGCTACACAAGTGAAAGGGCAATAATGACGATATTCGACGATCTGATTGTGGTGAGAGGCTGGTATGAACTCTATTTGTTTTCATTTTTTGTACATATACTCATCCATGTGAGCATGCTTAGTTGGTTCATGTGAGGTATATGTCATTTAAGAAAGTCTAGTAGTTCATGATCTCTCATGTTTAGCTCCAATTTATTAATATGAGTAGCATGTCATGGATGTTTGCTTGCATTGTTTTATTCATAAATAGGTATGATATTGTGGTATCCTCCTCTGAATAATTCGTTTAAATTAACTTGGCACATGCTCACGCATGCATATGACTGAACAAAAGTCAATTAAGCCTCGATGATTTACATTGCTTCAGAATTCTTGTATCACTTTTATGCCTCAGTTAATTTATTTTGCCGCAAGCATGATTATGACAGTTACTGCTCTCTTGATTGTCGCTTCCTAGTCTATTGCTAGCCTTCACTTGTACTGAGCGGGAACGCTGCTCGTGCTTCCAAACACATGAAAACCAAGTTATTCCAAAGTGTCCACCATAAATACCTATGCATGGCATTTCAAACCATTCCAAGTAAATTCTTATGCGCTACCTTTAAACCTTCAAAATGCTTCTCAATTTGTGTTAATGTTTCATAGCTCATGAGGAAGTATGTGGTGTTTAACTTTCAACCTTGTCATTTACTCTTGACGGACTTTCATATGGACTAGTGGCACATCCGCTTATCCAATAATTTTGCAAAAAGAGCTGGCAATGGGGTTCCCAGCCCCGATTAATCAAACTTTACTAATAATTCTCTTCACATGTTTTGCTTTGATTCATCAGTAAGCAACTTAATTTTGCAAATAGATACTCCTCCATGGTATGTGATTGATGGAAGGCACCCGAGGATTCGGTTAGCCATGGCTTGTGTAAGCAAAGGTTGGGGGGAGTGTCACCCATAATAAAACTAAAATACGTGTGTAAACAAAAGAGAAGAGGGATGATCTACCTTGCTGGTAGAGATAACGTCCTTCATGGGAGCCGCTCTTGAAAGTCCGGTTGGCGAGGTAGTTGGTGTACCCATTACCATTCGTTGACAACAACAATCACCTCTCAAAACAATTTTACTCCTGTTTTAAAAATGAAAAGCTCTAGCGCATGTTAATCCCTGCTTCCCTCTGCGAAGGGTCAATCTTTTACTTTTATGTTGTGTCTCCATCCTTTCTTTGAGCACTTTCTTGAGAGCACAACTGTTATTCTTAGTGTAATATGCTTGTCTCAAAATATGATTGATTGTGGTATAACTTTGATGCTTTTATCTCTGGCAATCACTATTTCTAGTCTTTCTATGAACTTCAGAGGTGCCTGAACATTTATGTTTTGCTGATCAAATATGGGCAAGCGAGACACCACTCTATCATACTCTTTTATGAACATTGCAATCCTGCTTATATACATGATTCATGATGCTTATTATTAATTGTTGGTACCTTTCCATGATTGACATAGCTATTAGATGATCTTATTTGCATGTATCTTATTATGAACTGCCTAAGTGTTAGCCATAGCATGAGAATATTTACATCATATGAACAAATGTGTTCGTGAAAATTCTTTTATCGCTCAGTTGTTAACTGAATTGCTTGAGGACAAGCAATAAGCTAAGCTTGGGGGGAGTTGATACGTCCAAAACGTATCTACTTTCCCGAACACTTTTGCTATTGTTTTGCCTCTAATTTGTGTATTTTGGATGCAACTAACGCGGACTAACGCTGTTTTCAGCAGAATCGTTACAGTGTCTCGTTTTTGTGCAGAAATCCAACTTTCGGGAAAATCCTCGGAATTTATGCAGAAGGTCCTATTTTCCCAGAATATTGGCGGAGCCAGAAGGGCGAGCCAGGTGGGGGTCCGAGGGCCCCACACACTAGGGCCGCGCGGGCCCACGCGGCCCTAGTGTGTGGCGGCCTCGGTCGGCCCCCGACGCGCTCCTTCGGACTACTTATTGCCTTCGACCTAAAAACGCACGAAAAAAAAGTCGAAGTCGCCAGAAACCCTCCAGAACGCCGCCACATCGCGAAACTCCGTCTCGGGAGCCAGAAGTCTCCGTTCTGGCACTCCGCCGGGACGGGGAATTGGAGGAGATCATCGCCACCATCACCACCGACGCATCTCCATCGACCAGCCATGTTTCCCCCATCCATGTGTGAGTAATTCCCCCGCTGTAGGCTGAAGGGGATGGTAGGGATTGGATGAGATTGGTCATGTAATAGTATAAGATTGTTAGGGTGATGGCGTGTATTTCACACGTTCGTTGGGCAACCCCAAGAGGAAGGTATGATGCGCACAGCAGCAAGTTTTCCCTCAGAAAGAAACCAAGGTTTATCGAACCAGGAGGAGCCAAGAAGCACGTTGAAGGTTGATGGCGGCGGGATGTAGTGCGGCGCAACACCAGGGATTCCGGCGCCAACGTGGAACCTGCACAACACAACCAAAGTACTTTGCCCCAACGAAACAGTGAGGTTGTCAATCTCACCGGCTTGCTGTAACAAAGAGTTAACCGTATTGTGTGGAAGATGATTGTTTGCGAAAACAAGAGAACAAAGATGGCAAGAGATTGTATTTCAGTAAAGAGAATTGGACCGGGGTCCACAGTTCACTAGAGGTGTCTCTCCCATAAGACGAACAGCATGTTGGGTGAACAAATTACAGTTGGGCAATTGACAAATAAAGAGAGCATGACCATGCACATACATATCATGATGAGTATAGTGAGATTTAATTGGGCATTACGACAAAGTACATAGACCGTCATCCAACTGCATCTATGCCTAAAAAGTCCACCTTCAGGTTATCATCCGAACCCCCTCCAGTATTAAGTTGCTAACAACAGACAAATGCGTCAAGTAATGCGCGTAATGGAATCCGTTACTACATCCGTGAACATAGCACCAATGTTTTATCCCTAGTGGCAACAAAGACATCCGTAACCTTAGTGGTTCTTGTCACTCCTCCAGATTCACAGAGACATGAACCCACTATCGAGCATAAATACTCCCTCTTGGAGTTACTAGCATCAACTTGGCCAGAGCATCTACTAATAACGGAGAGCATGCAAGATCATAAACAACACATAGACATAACTTTGATAATCAACATAACAAGTATTCTCTATTCATCGGATCCCAACAAACGCAACATATAGAATTACAGATAGATGATCTTGATCATGTTAGGCAGCTCACAAGATCCGACAATGATAGCACAATGGGGAGAAGACAACCATCTAGCTACTGCTATGGACCCATAGTCCAGGGGTAGACTACTCACACATCACACCGGAGGCGACCATGGCGGCGTAGAGTCCTCCGGGAGATGATTCCCCTCTCCGGCAGGTGCCGGAGGCGATCTCTGGATCCCCCGAGATGGGATCGGCGGCGGCGGCGTCTCGGAAGGTTTTCCGTATCGTGGTTCTCAGATCGGGGGTTTCGTCACGGAGACTTTTATAGGCGGAAGGGCAGGTCAAGAGGCGGCACGGGGCCCCACACTACAGGCCGGCGCGGCCAAGGGGGCCGCGCCGCCCTATGGTGTGGCCCCTCCGTGGCCCCTCTTCGTCTCTCCTTCGGACTTCTGGAAGCTTCGTGAGAAAATAGGCCCCTGGGCTTTGATTTCGTCCAATTCCGAGAATATTTCCTTACTAGGATTTCTGAAACCAAAAACAGCAGAAACAAAGAATCGGCACTTCGGCATCTTGTTAATAGGTTAGTTCCAGTAAATGCACGAATATGACATAAAGTGTGCATAAAACATGTAGATAACGTCAATAATGTGGCATGGAACATAAGAAATTATCGATACGTCGGAGACGTATCAGCATCCCCAAGCTTAGTTCTGCTCGTCCCGAGCAGGTAAAACGATAACACAGATAATTTCTGGAGTGACATGCCATCATAATCTTGATCATACTATTTGTAAAGCATATGTAGTGAATGCAGCGATCAAAACAATGTATATGACATGAGTAAACAAGTGAATCATATAGCAAAGACTTTTATAAGTCTTGCATAAGAGTTGACTCATAAAGCAATAATTCAAAGTAGAGATATTGAAGCAACACAAAAGAAGATTAAGTTTCAGCGGTTGCTTTCAACTTGTAACATGTATATCTCATGGATATTGTCAACATAGAGTAATATAATAAGTGCAATAAGCAAATATGTAGGAATCAATGCACAGTTCACACAAGTGTTTGCTTCTTGAGGTGGAGAGAGATAGGTGAACTGACTCAACATTGAAAGTAAAAGAATGGTCCTCCATAGAGGAAAAGCATCGATTGCTATATTTGTGCTAGAGCTTTGATTTTGAAAACATGAAACAATTTTGTCAACGGTAGTAATAAAGCATATGCATCATGTAAATTATATCTTATAAGTTGCAAGCCTCATGCATAGCGTACTAATAGTGCCCGCACCTTGTCCTAATTAGCTTGGACTACCGGGTCATCACAATGCATTGTTTTTACCAAGTGTCACAAAGGGGTACCTCTATGCCGCCTGTACAAAGGTCTAAGGAGAAAGCTCGCATTGGATTTCTCGCTATTGATTATTCTTCAACTTAGACATCCATACCGGGACAACATAGACAACAGATAATGGACTCCTCTTTTATGCATAAGCATATAACAACAATTAATAATTTTCTCATTTGAGATTTGAGGATTATTGTCCAAAACTGAAACTTCCACCATGGAGCATGGCTTTAGTTAGCGGCCCGATGTTCTTCTCTAACATATGCATGCTTAACCATATGGTGGTAGATCTCTCTTACTTCAGACAAGACGGACATGCATAGCAACTCACATGAAATTCAACAATGAATAGTTGATGGCGTCCCCAGTGAACATGGTTATCGCACAACAAGCAACTTAATAAGAGATAAAGTGCATAATTACATATTCAATACCACAATAGTTTTTAAGCTATTTGTCCCATGAGCTATATATTGCAAAGGTGAATGATGGAATTTTAAAGGTAGCACTCAAGCAATTTACTTTGGAATGGCGGAAAAATACCATGTAGTATAGGTAGGTATGGTGGACACAAATGGCATAGTGGTTGGCTCAAGTATTTTGGATGCATGAGAAGTATTCCCTCTCGATACAAGGTTTAGGCTAGCAAGGCTTATTTGAAACAAACACAAGGATGAACCGGTGCAGCAAAACTCACATAAAAGACATATTGAAAACATTATAAGACTCTACACCGTCTTCCTTGTTGTTCAAACTCAATACTAGAAATTATCTAGACCTTAGAGAAACCAAATATGCAAACCAAATTTTAGCATGCTCTATGTATTTCTTCATTAATGGGTGCAAAGCATATGATGCAAGAGCTTAATCATGAACACAACAATTGCCAAGTATCACATTACCCAAAACATTTATAGCAATTACTACATGTATCATTTTCCAATTCCAACCATATAACAATTTAACGAAGGAGAAACTTCGCCATGAATACTATGAGTAGAAACCAAGGACATACTTGTCCATATGCTACAGCGGAGCGTGTCTCTCTCCCATAAAGTGAATGCTAGGATCCATTTTATTCAAACAAAACAAAAAACAAAAACAAACCGACGCTCCAAGAAAAAGCACATAAGATGTGATGGAATAAAAATATAGTTTCAGGGGAGGAACCTGATAATGTTGTCGATGAAGAAGGGGATGCCCAAGGCATCCCCAAGCTTAGACGCTTGAGTCTTCTTGATATATGCAGGGGTGAACCACCGGGTGCATCCCCAAGCTTAGAGCTTTCACTCTCCTTGATCATGTTGCATCATACTCCTCTCTTGATCCTTGAAAACTTCCTCCACACCAAACTCGAAACAACTCATTAGAGGGTTAGTGCACAATATAAATTGACATATTCAGAGGTGACACAATCATTCTTAACACTTCTGGACATTGCATAATGCTACTGGACATTAGTGGATCAAAGAAATTCATCCAACATAGCGAAAGAGGCAATGCGAAATAAAAGGCAGAATCTGTCAAAACAGAACAGTTCGTATTGACGAATTTTAAAATGGCACCAGACTTGCTCAAATGAAAATGCTCAAATTGAATGAAAGTTGCGTACATATCTGAGGATCATGCACGTAAATTGGCTTAATTTTCTGAGCTACCTACAGGGAGGTGGACCCAGATTCGTGACAGCAAAGAAATCTGGAACTGCGCAGTAATCCAAATCTAGTACTTACTTTTCTATCAACGGCTTAACTTGGCACAACAAAACAAAAAACTAAGATAAGGAGAGGTTGCTACAGTAGTAAACAACTTCCAAGACACAAAATAAAAACAAAGTACTGTAGGTAAAAACATGGGTTGTCTCCCATAAGCGCTTTTCTTTAACGCCTTTCAGCTAGGCGCAGAAAGTGTGTATCAAGTATTATCAAGAGACGAAGTGTCAACATTACCTTAGGCTTTACCCTTACCTTTCTTATCGTTTTTCTTTCCCTTTGGTTTAGGAAATGTATGAGTTTCCCCCGGTATAGAGGTGAATTTCAGAGTGTCTTCTCCAACATCAATGACTGCTCCCAATAGTTTCAGCAGGGATCTTCCGAGTGTGAGTTTTCCTGTTTCAACAACAAGATAATCAATGGATATTGTTCTTCCAAGAATGGTTGTATGCACACCTGCGGCTATTCCTTTAGGAATTATAGTAGAGTCATCAATGAGAGTTATTTCTTCTCCTCCTTCCTCGACTCCCCAAAGTTTCAAATATTTATAAATACTTTCAGGCATAAGGCAAAATTCATACATAATATCACAGTAGGCATGGAGAGTTCGATCACCGATGACAATTTTAACAGCAGGATCCCACATTGAGAGTTTAGAGTTCACTAAAACTTGTTCAAGACGATTACGAACATGGCAATAATTATCATTCAAGCGAGATGTACTTATCTCGAGATTATTTAATCTACTATAAATGCTAGTGAGGACTGAATCAAAGTTATTAGCTGAATCATGTGATGCAACCAACTTCTTTATGGCATTAAAAGCTTGATCCCCATTGCAATGAAGGAAATCTCCTCCCACTAAAGTATCCAAAGCATATCTATAGCGAACCATAAGACCAAAATAAAAATTACTGAGGAGCAAACTTAGAGTCATTTGAGGTTCAGTTTTACGATAAGAAGTAAAAATTCTAGACCAAGCATCCTTAAAACTCTCCTCATCCCCTTGTTTAAAAGTGAAGACTAATTCTTCAGGCGAAGAAGTAACAGGTTCAGAGCTAGACATGGTAACAAAAGTAACTAATTTTTTTGTATTTTAATATAGAGTGCAAGACAATAAAGCAAACTAGATAAAGTAAATGCAAGTAAACTAATTTTTTTTGTGTTTTTGATATATCAAACAAGATAGCAAGTAAAGTAAAACTAGCAACTAATTTTTTTTGTATTTTGATTTAGTGCAGCAAACAAAGTAGTAAATAAAACTAAGCAAGACAAAAACAAAGTAAAGAGATTGAGAAGTGGAGACTCCCCTTGCAGCGTGTCTTGATCTCCCGGCAGCGGCGCCGTAAATTTAGCTTGATGGCGTGTATTTCACACGTTCGTTGGGCAACCCCAAGAGGAAGGTATGATGCGCACAGCAGCAAGTTTTCCTCGTAAAGAAACCAAGGTTTATCGAACCAGGAGGAGCCAAGAAGCACGTTGAAGGTTGATGGTGGCGGGATGTAGTGCGGCGCAACACCAGGGATTCCGGCGCCAACGTGGAACCTGCACAACACAACCAAAGTACTTTGCCCCAACGAAACAGTGAGGTTGTCAATCTCACCGGCTTGCTGTAACAAAGAGTTAACCGTATTGTGTGGAAGATGATTGTTTGCAGAAAACAGAGAACAAAGATTGTAGATTGTATTTCAAGAAAGAGAATTGGACCGGGGTCCACAGTTCACTAGAGGTGTCTCTCCCATAAGACGAACAGCATGTTGGGTGAACAAATTACAGTTGGGCAATTGACAAATAAAGAGAGCATGACCATGCACATACATATCATGATGAGTATAGTGAGATTTAATTGGGCATTACGACAAAGTACATAGACCGTCATCCAACTGCATCTATGCCTAAAAAGTCCACCTTCAGGTTATCATCCGAACCCCTCCGGTATTAAGTTGCTAACAAATGCACAATTGCATTAAGTATTGCGCGTAATGTAATCAGTGACTACATCCTTGAACATAGCACCAATGTTTTATCCCTAGTGGCAACAGCACATCCGTAACCTTAGTGGTTCTTGTCACTCCTCCAGATTCACATAGACATGAACCCACTATCGAGCATAAATACTCCCTCTTGGAGTTACTAGCATCAACTTGGCCAGAGCATCTACTAATAACGGAGAGCATGCAAGATCATAAACAACACATAGACATAACTTTGATAATCAACATAACAAGTATTCTCTATTCATCGGATCCCAACAAACGCAACATATAGAATTACAGATAGATGATCTTGATCATGTTAGGCAGCTCACAAGATCCGACAATGATAGCACAATGGGGAGAAGACAACCATCTAGCTACTGCTATGGACCCATAGTCCAGGGGTAGACTACTCACACATCACACCGGAGGCGACCATGGCGGCGTAGAGTCCTCCGGGAGATGATTCCCCTCTCCGGCAGGGTGCCGGAGGCGATCTCCTGGATCCCCCGAGATGGGATCGGCGGCGGCGGCGTCTCTGGAAGGTTTTCCGTATCGTGGTTCTCGGTACTGGGGGTTTCGTCACAGAGACTTTTTATAGGCGGAAGGGCAGGTCAAGAGGCGGCACGGGGGCCCCACACTACAGGCCGGCGCGGCCAAGGGGGGGGGGGGGCGCCGCCCTATGGTGTGGCCCCTCCGTGGCCCCTCTTCGTCTCTCCTTCGGACTTCTGGAAGCTTCGTGAGAAAATAGGCCCCTGGGCTTTGATTTCGTCCAATTCCGAGAATATTTCCTTACTAGGATTTCTGAAACCAAAAACAGCAGAAAACAGCAACTGGCACTTCGACATCTTGTTAATAGGTTAGTTCCAGTAAATGCACGAATATGACATAAAGTGTGCATAAAACATGTAGATAACGTCAATAATGTGGCATGGAACATAAGAAATTATCGATACGTCGGAGACGTATCATAGGGCATAGTGCCTAGTGTCCGTAATTGGTACTTTGATGATATTGTTGCAACTTGTTATGCTTAATGCTTGTCACTAGGGCCCGAGTGCCATGATCTCAGATCTGAACATGTTATTATTTCATCATGATATTCATTGTTTATGGTCTTACCTGCAAGTTGTATACACATGTCGCTGTCCGGAACCAATGGCCCCGAAGTGACAGAAATCGGGACAACCGGAGGGGATGGTAGTGATGTGAGGATCACATGTGTTCACGGAGTGTTAATGCTTTGCTCCGGTACTCTATTAAAAGGAGTACCTAAATATCCAGTAGATTCCCTTGAGGCCCGGCTGCCACCGGCTGGTAGGACAAAAGATGTTATGCAAGTTTCTCATTGCGAGCACGTACGACTATAATTGGAACACATGCCTATTGATTGCTTTGTACTTGGACACCGTTTTATTATTATCTGCAAATGCCCTGCTTGATTGTTACATGAGTTTCTCTCATCCATGCAACGCCCGTTATCCGTCCCCGTGCCTACAGTATTTTAATCCTGTTGTTTACTATAATCACTACTGCTGTCTCTGTTACTATGTTGCTATTATTTCACTACTGCTACTGCTATAAAATTGTTACTACTGATAAACTCTTGCGAGTAAGTCTGTTTCCAGGTGCAGCTGAATTGACAACTCCGCTGTTAAGGCTTTCAAGTATTCTTTGTCTCCCCTTGTGTCGAATCAATAAATTGGGTTTTACTACCCGCGAAGACTGCTGCGATCCCCTATACTTGTGGGTTATCACTTCTCTCTGAAAACAGGTGGGTCTATGTCATCAGTCTCTGTCTTTTTCCAATCATCTGGACCAGGCACAGGGTACACAACATGTTTGTAGGCTTCTTTGTACAGTGGCTTCTTGAAGAACTCATGTACATAGTCCTCTGGATGCTGTCTCACTTTCATAATTGCAGCAACTGCATGACAGCAAGGTATTCCAGTGATATCCCATTTCCTACAGGTGAAAGTGTGGTTCTTTAGGTTGACTGCACAATTTCTTTTGTTGTTGCTAACCTGCCACAGGTCAACATCACAATTCTTTGCAGTGCATTCCCTTGACCACCTCTTTGCTTCTTCCAACTTCTCAGTATAGTGTGGAGTGATCTATCATCTGGTTCTCTCTGTCTTCTCTCTTGTCCCACTGTGCTTTACCATGATTTTATTCCTTAGCCCTTCTAGCATTGTTCTGATAGGCTTGTTCCTCACATCCAGGATCATTTTGTTGAACACTTCTGAAATATTGTTCACAACAAGATCTATTTTGCTGTTTGTATCAAAAGCATGCCTGGCCCATGTCTCTACAGGAATCTGCATGAGCCAATTATAAGCCTCCTCACAATCTGCCTTCATAGCATCCATTGCTCTGTCAAATTCTGGTTTTGTGTAACAATAACTAGATGCATCCATGTGCTTCTTCAGTTCTGGCCCTCTGAATCCAGCAGATTGGAAGTTGGCATAAATATGCCTCAAACAGAACCTATGAGGAGAATGTGGGAGCACTTGTGATACAGCTTTGAGAAGTCCCTGCAAACATGAACAAAACAATTGTTACTGTTTGTTTCCTTTTAAAGCAAAGAGAAATGAACTGTAATAGACAGAATATATGTTACTGCACTAACCTTTTGCCTATCAGAAATAATTGTGTACATTCCAAATTTTCCAGACTCCCCAATACAGTACTTAAGCTGAGTCAGAAACCATAACCAACTGGCAGTGTCTTCCTTGTCCACCACACCAAATGCAATAGGGAAAATGTTATTGTTCCCATCTCTACCTGTTGCAGCAAGTATTTGTTGGCCAGTGCTCAATTTAATGAAGCATCCATCTACCCCTGTGTCATTGTGTGGGTAAGATAACAAAGAAAAGTTTCTGCTAGGAAAAAAGTAATGCATTTACAAGAATAATTACCTATGAAGGGCCTGCAGCCATTAAGAAAGCCTTCCTTTGATGCATTCAGACAGTAAAATAACCCATGAAACCTTGGGTTTGTACTAGGATGCTCCACTAAATGCTTTGTTGTCACAATACACCTGCTGCCAGGATTAGTGTCAAGGACAACCTGAAGATAATCCCTCAACCTTGTGTATTGTGCCTTCTGGTCACCCATAACAACAACAAATGCCTTCTTCCTTGCTCTGTAAGCTTTGCTCTTGGGAACTGGTACACCCCACTTCTGCTTTGCATTGTCAATGAGTGTGTCAACAGTTGTGTTTGGATCAATTCTAACAGCCTGCTCAGACTGTTTGGCTAGCCAATCAATAGTTACCTTTGTGTGTTGTCCAGAGGCAATACAAGTGTGAACCCCTAGAATTTTCCTTATGCAAAAAGTCTTCTCATGTGCAATCTTTGAGGCACTGATGTAGAAGGGACAACCATCATCTGCTCTAGGACAAAGAACTATGATTCTATCACTGTCATTCCTCCAGTACTGAAAGTTCCTAAGCTGAGCTATGTGGTATGTCCTTAGAGCCCTCCTGAACTGGTATACATCAGTGAAACAAAGCTTCATACCTATCTGTTCATGTGGGTTTGCCCTGGTTTCATCATACCAAACTCTTTTCTTCATTTTCTTCAGTCTCCTCTTCCTTCCACTGGCAGGTACAAATTTTGACACAAACCCATCATCATCACTGTCTGCAAGCTCATCAGGGCTACTCTATTCATCAGATGTAGGCATGAAATAATTTCCTTCTTCAAATTTAACCACCTCATGATGTGAGCTACTAGTAGGACCACACTTTGCTGCCTTGTTCTTCAGTGGGATGATTTTCTCTGTAATTTCCTCAACCTCTGAATCTTCCTCTGGTTCAAATATCTCTTCAACATCAGTGTCACCTTCAAAATGAAGAAATGGGTCAGCCTTCTGTTCTTTCATTTTTTGCAGCTTGTCCATTATTTCTTCATTCTCTGCATTTTGTGCTGCATGCCTCTTCTTCCTAAGCTCCCTCATTAGCTCCAAATCTGCTTCAATAGCTGCCTCCCTCTCAGCTGCTGCTAGTTCAGGTCTGTACTCACCATCATAGTACATGTACTCAGCCTCATATTCACCAACCTCATTATCATTTACCTCTTTATCACTGTCATATCCATCTTCCAAGTCTTCATCTTGATCTGATTCAGCAACCTCTTTTCCCTTCCCTTTATTCATGGTGCTGCTGTGTTGTGTACCAATGTACACAACATCACTGTAGTCTATTGCCACTGGATACACCTCCTCCACTTCATTTGCCATGAAATTGACCCCTAACTTGTTATCTGACAACACAACAGGGACATCAACTACATTTGTAGCTTCAACATCTTCTCTGTTCAAACCAATTGGCCATTCTGCTTTGTCCTTCACCACTGTTATATTGAGTACCTTCTCACTGTCATAAAGCTCAAGCATTTCATGTACCTTGGCCATGCTATCAACTACCTCCATTCCTTCCTTCCCTTTGCCTCTTTCTTTAACATAGTACATGTAGTCTCTGATGCCATAGCCACGTTGTTCTACTAGAGCTAGCAAATTCAATACAATGATGTCTGAACTGCTAATAGTCCTCTCTAAATTATCTTCACCACTAAAATGAAATCTAATCTCCCAGATATCATCATCCAAACTGCAAATAGTTGTTCACATTATCAAGACAGAGATGAGAACTGAGCTTACTCGATGCCTATCATGCCTAGTGCAAAGAATCTACAACACCGGTGGCAGGGGAGGGGAGAGAGGAGTGAGCTAACTCGACGCCGCCGCCGAAACTTGACGCCCACCGGTGGCTGGTCTTGCAGGGTGAAGCGACCACGGCTCTCGCAAAAGCGGTGTCTGCTTTCTGCTCCGGCGATGGCTGCCCCACCGCCGCCACGTCCTCGCGTGCGACGCCACAGCCGCCTGCGCCGCCACCGCCGCCTCCGACTGCGCCGCCATCCTCCGAGTCAGCAGTGAACGCCGCCATCCGTGTTCGAAAGGAGAGACAGAGGCGCTGACCGTCCCAACCGTCCCAACCCTAACCCTATCTGGGCGCGCGGAGGGGCCCACGTCCGACCGGCGACGGCCGTTTTCTCCTTCCGTCAAACTTTGGACACGTCAGCACAGTGGGTGGGGTCAGATGGTCAGATTCAGTGTCAATTTGCTGCAAACTCGTCATTTGGGTGTTCGGCAAAAAACCAACTCAAATGTGGTGGTTTTTTGTCCCGCAAACCAAAAGTGGTGGTCTTTGGTAAATTTGGCCACCAATGTGATGGTTTTATGCTATTCACTCCAAACATGGTCGCATCAGCGGCGCTGCTACCGCCAGTGATATGCCTGGAGTTGGCCGAGCTGTTTATGAGCACGTTTCTGTGGCTGACGTCCTCTACCTTGGCTCTGAGCTCCTTAATCTGCTTGGCCAAACGACGCCGGCCGGGTCAGCACGGTGCGGGCAACACGCCACCAGGACGTTCTCTCGAGACTGACTGCCAAGTCCTGGAGGCAGTCCTCGACGTCGTAGGCCACATCCCTCACCTGCTTCACCCATACCTTGACAGTCCTGTTGTTGTCCTCCCGCTCGTCGTGGGCGGCCATAAGGAAAGCCTGCATCATCTCGAGTTCATCTGTGATGAAGGCCTGGTCGCGCTGCACCCCGAGCTGCAACGCCACCTCCTCCGCCAGGGTGGACCGGGCATAGCTCAGCGCCCCACTCACCACGGACTTGCCGACACTCAGCACGGTTGCCTCCATTGATCAGCTGCGGTTGGAGGCTGTGCTGCTAGCTCTGGCAGATCTAGATCCATGTACAAGTGCTGACTAATATGGCAGATGAGTAGGGCAGCTGCTGTACCGCGTTGGAGTTTTTTATTGCTCATACCTACTACCAAGTTGGAGTTTCTTATTCTGAAAATGAAGACGACGACTCCAGGCTGTGTTACCTTTTTTATTACTCCTAACAAAGCTGTCACTCTTTTTACAAGAAAAGGAGGGTATCTAAAACATTGTAGTGGGAAACTCTCCCACTGTTTCACTTTCCAAAAAAATGAACTTATGAAAAAATGCCACTTCCAACACTTGAACATTCTTTTAAGTGCTACCAAAAAAATATGTCAATATAGCAATTTCTTGCATTGGTATTTTTCATAAGATATTATGCAATAGCATCTTCATACATCCGATGTGGCATACATGCAAGTCACCCCCATATCTAAGTCAATTAAGCTATAACACTTATCTATGCCATCCATTGCCTTGAATTATTCGTTTGACCCGAGCTTCAATATTCTCCCACAGCGGATTGATTTAAAGGGATCTCAAAGGGAGCCCCATGCCATGAAGGATTGGTACGCTCAACCTTTTTTTGGCCCTGCTGCAAGAGCGAGGGAAGCGCGATGCTGTAGTTGCGCCTTTTCAAATCGACACCTTCTGCATTTGAGATGATTATAGTACATAGTTACATCCATGTATCCGGCTGATTTGAGTGATTGTTACAGAGCTGATGTGGGTGCTGTTCCTGCTGTTTCCTAAAAACTGCTACGCTGGATCTTTTTAACTTTTCAATCTGAAAAACCTATGTTTTTCTTTTCGACAACAAACCTGTGACTTTAGAGAACTAGTTTCTGTTGTGAATCGCGTACTGGAATCACTTGGATTCATCTGTCTTTGAACAACGAACGTGAAAAGAGCTGAAAATGAACCTGTGTTTCATTTGTAAATTTTATTTATTTCATATTATCATTACTTGGGTCATCATTTTTTGTACCGTTATCATAATTTTTTTTTAGAGAATGCTCTAAGTTTAACCACCGCCAGAAAAGGTTAAAAGGCTAAAATTTGGGTTGATCTGAGATACCCATCTGGCTGACGAGGCCGCTTACTTTGATCTCTTGAAATGGGTTGAGTTGTGGCCTCCCAAATTTGCCTTGAGACCAGTGGGGCTAGATCCAAGGCTGGTTCTAGGTCGGCCCATTCTCATTCTGAGCTGTGATCCATTTCTCCAAATGGAGGTTGACCTACATGTAACTCTTTATTTTCAAACACTCAAAATTCATATTTTTGGGTGTTAACAAATTTCAAACAAAATTCTATAGGTGAGCATACTACAAAACCTATAAAATCTTAATATGAACTACTTTATACTCAGATTTTGTTATTTTTGTGTAGCCTAGAATAGAAAGTAGTTCGTATTGGGATTTTGCACGTTTGTAGTATACATCATTGGCTACCTCTAGAATTTTATTTGAATTTTTAAAAAAAACTTCGAAATATGTTCTCTGGTTATTTGAAATTAAAGGGCTACATGTAACTCGGCTTTCATTTGTCCACTCTCTGGAGCGAATATGTAAGAGTGCTCCTGTTCAGAAAGAATATGCCAGGAGTATGGTCAGAAATCCATAACAAGGCTTGATCACGATGATCAAATTAACTACATCAGACTAAGCTTTTCCAGACCCACCCAGTTGGTGCCAACGACAAGGTAACTAGAACTTCGGAACTTTTTACTGAATGTATCTCTGCCTGTACTATATTTAGCTGAGATGAAGTAGACACTCAACTTTTGTTCTTTCCGTGTTGCAGCAATAATGAACCGTGTGGAATAGATAAACCACATTTTTTCTTGTGCCTTCGGAGATGGAAGTCTCAATCGGCTTAAATATACAAAGTCATTTAAACGTTTGTCTGATCTAATTGCACAAGTACAAAAATGGAGGTAACTTGGAATGCCCGGTAGTGGAAGGGACTATACAGCAAAGTCAGATTCAGAACTTCAGTCCAGTATGACCGGACCACAGACCGGACGGACCGGTCCCTCCCAGTACACCGGACGAGCTACCGGGTCACGCGGGTACAAACCCTAGATCACCCATTGTGCCGCCGGCTTCTTAGAAGTCGGCCAAAGGAAGATGGGTGTGAAAGGACACGGATGCCGCCGGGGGGGGGGGGGGGGGGGGATTGAATAGGCGGTTTAAAACTTTTACGAATATGGCTTAACAAATGCGGAATAAAACTAGCGTTTAATTTGTCAATCACAAAACCTATATAAATAGGGTTCATCTATGTGCACCAACAATTTATGCTAAGCAAGACAAGCAACTATGTGATAGCAAGATATATAACTTCAAGCACGAAGGCTATCACAAAGTAAAGTGCATAAGTAAATAGCTCGGGTATAGGAATAACCGAGGTGATGCGGAGACGACGATGTATCCCGAAGTTCACACTCTTGCGAGTGCTACTCTCCGTTGGAGCGGTGTGGAGGACAAGTCACTCCAAATGCACGAAGGCCACCGTATTCTCCTCGAGAATTCCCACCAAAAGGGATGTCCTCGATCCACTATGGAACCTTAGGGTGGTCACCGAACCCGCACAAAGCTTGGGGCTATCTCCACAACTTAATTGGAGGCTCTCAATAAATCGCCACAAAGACCTTGCCCTTGAAGAATCTCCACAACTTAATTGGAGTCCCCAAGAACACCACAAAGACCACTAAGACCACTAAGCCGTCTAGGGTCCAAAGACCCATGAGGAACAAGCTCCGGGAACAAGCTCCCGAATTGAATATCTCACGAACTTTCACCTCCACGTATCACCGTGGAGAAGTCAAACCGATGCACCAAATGCAATGGCAAGAACACCACAAAGATGCTCCAATCCTTCACTCTCAAATTCCAACAAAGCTACTAAAGCTATTGGAGGAATAAGAGAGGAAGAACAAAGAGGAGAGCACAAAATTCTCCAAGATCTAGATCCCAAAGATTTACTCACAAAGAGATGATTTGGTTTGGTCAAAGTGTGGATCTAGATCTCCTCAATCTTTCTCTCAAATAGATGCAAGAATCATGGGACGGGGAGAAAGATCTCAAGCTCAAAGAGGTCAACAACAATGGTGGGGAGCTTGAGATAGGGAGGAAGAAGAGGCAACCTACCCAAGGAGGAAGAAAGGGGTATTTATATGAGTAGGTACTTCAGATCTGACCGTTGCAGATGTTTTCGTGTAAAACCGGAAGTACCGGTCCCAACGGCCGGAAGTTCCGGCCGGATTCCTTCTTCGGCTGAACTGGCTGCTGACGACGTAGGCGGAACAAGGACGGTATTACTGGCGGGCGGTACTACCGGCCAAGTTCCGGCCTACTTCCGGGGGGTGATTTTATATTAATTTTAGAGGTGCAACACCTCAACATGAGAAACCGAGAAAATCACCATACTCGAAAACGCAACAAGTGATCTATGCGAAATCCGTTTTCGATGAACTAGAGCTTGTCATGGAAATAACCACAAACTCTAAAACACCACATGGATAAGATCCAAATAACAACCAAGAAAGATGATGCAAGGATGCAAAGGTTTGACCACACTCCGAATTATACGATCGAGTTACTCACTCGAGAGCCCCTTGATAGTACGACATCTAGCCTGTAAACCAGTCTCCCAACTAAACCATGGGACCGGTAAGAAAGAAACCCTATCAAGAGCAAACCTTAACCTTGCACATTCCACTTGAGCTCGATGATGACGATCTTGACCGCAACAAGATGGAACGCCTTTCTTGATTGTGCTTGCTTGATGAAGTCTTGCGGATTGCTCCCCCATAATCCACTATGGGAGAGCTTCTTCTTCGGTGCATCTTTACATATCCATGAACACATATGAATGGCAAGCTTCAAGCATGTGAGCTTTTCGAGTTGACTCATCTTGAACTTGCACCTCATTTCTTCGTATTGCAACCTTGACGCCAACTTATGGTTCAAGCATTGCCTATGGACAACTCCTACACATATGACTCAATGCAAACATTAGTCCATAGGGATTATCATTAATTACCAAAACCACACATGGGGGCTCTATGCACTTTCAGGGTGCCACATCATCGCCCCAATTAGAAGAAAGGTAAAACAGTAAGAAGAGCAAGGGGAGAAGCTCACGCAAAGACCATGTGACGACCTGGTCGTCACTACGTCATCTCGACAAGACAAAAAAGGGCCTCCCTATCCCCTCCGATCTTGTCCCGAGCAATCAGGTACGGGAAAGCAACTTCCCATACCCATGACGCCGGTTCTATATCAGCATGACCAAACCGTGATGCCCGGAAGTACAACTATCCCGTCCAAGGCATGGGGCACGTACCTGACCCATAGGTCTAGGTACGATAGGAACGTGGCCTCCTCTCCTTCACGAGTGAGACCACTCTCTCATAGTATAAATAGGACCCTCTACCACAGGGAGAAGGGAGAGAAAAAAGATAGCCTAGACACAACCCAACCAAGGCAACTCAAAGCCAAACCCTAGAAACACCAAGGGGACTCGAGCAAGCAAGCTCAACCCCATCTACTCTCATCCTCGGAGATAACGAGACGACGAGTTCATCCCATTTCATCCTAATTCATAGCTAGTTCTTACCCGATAGGGAAGAATAGGCTTTGGCCGACTTCCCATTGGAAGCCGGCACCACCAGCACCTCACACATATATATCCCATAAACACCACCAGGACCTAGGGTTTTTACCGTCGAACTATAGCCGGGGCCTGAACATGTACATCTCTTGTGTGCCTGAGGTTGTTACCCCATCGAATCATAGTCACAAAGCCCCCACCTACATATAAATTTGCGACTGGGAATCTAAACCCCGACATTGAGTTGATAGCTTCAATGAATTCATCAAGCGCCCCTTTGCCTCCGGTCATATGATTGGTGCATCCACGATCAAACACCCATTTTGAATCGCCGGAGGCATAGCCCTACAAAATCAAGTCTTTTGTTTAGGAACCCATTGAGTAATGGGTTCCATGGCATTAGCAACAAGAACTTTTGATACCCAAATTGAGTACCACCGATAAGCATAACCATTGCGGGGACCAATATATTTAGCATACACATCCCCTTGTGTGCCCTTACATAGCACATAGGATGGGCTATTCTTCCCCGCAAACTTGCGATTGGGGTTGTCCCTTGTGGCTCCTCCATTCACAACCGTCTTCTTGACATTGTCATCCACATTGTGCCCTTCTTGCACAAAGTTCACCTTATTGGGTGGAATGACACCATTTTTGTCATTTTTTGGGTCGTACCCAATTCCTTGCTTGTGAGCTCTCACTTTTTGATGAGCAAGAACATCATCAAGAGTGTTTCCCTTGTTAGGGGGTGTAAGACGCTACTTCTCAAGTTGCTCTTTCGACTTCTTATTCTCCTCAACGAGGAGTGCTTGATCAATGGTAGAGTTAGAAGCACAAGCAATATTATCAACAATTATGGGATTTTTCAATGTACCAAGGGCCTCTTCATAACTGGCTTGAAATAGGTCATGGTTCTCCCTAAGTTTCATGAGCTCGCCCTTAACAAGCTTATTAGCTAGCTCTAGGTGGCCAAGATCCTTCGTGAGAGAAGCATAAGCAACTTCAAGTTCCTTCTTTGATGCATCAAGCTCTTGAGACATTAAAAGAGCCCTATCAAGAGTATCCATGTCCTTAACCTTATCAAGCTCAAAGGTTTCAATTTGTTTCTTAAGAAGAAATGTAGTGTTCTTCGTATCGCTTAGCTCTTGCTTAAGGAGATTGACGAGGAAATATCCAACCGGGTAGGCCCACGGAAGCGAGTCATTTACCAAGACCGGGGTGGCCCAATCTAGCTGCCATCTAGAGGGACCTATCGACCAGGGCCCAACACGATGAACGAGTCCAGTCGATCCATCAAGACCATCGTGGAGAACAAGCAAAGGATCAACGGTGGTAGTCAACTAGGGTTTTAGATGACTCGCCCGCATGATGTAAACCCTAGGTCAAGTCATCTATATAAGGCTTGACTAGGATTACATAGAGGGGATGATCTCATTCATCCTCATAGCCGCCATAGCCTTCATAGCTTCCATCTACGCCGCCGGCAACACTGTAAACCATATAGACATCAATATAATCAAACAGGAGTAGGTTTTTACCTCCACCGAGAGGGGCCGAACCTGGGTACATCGTGCCGTGTACCAATCTCGTCTAGGTGCTCCAATGTCGTCATCGTCAACCACCATCTGTAAGCTACCCATGTAGCATCTGATTCGTTAATACCACGACAGAGATTGAATCTCCGCTTCTCATTTTCAATATGAGATGTCAATTCCTCAATGGACTCGTCACGTGAAGCAACGATATCCATTAAGAAATCGAACTTGGCCAAAGCATCACCACGAAGAGAACACTTTACTTTAAACAAGCCGGTGATTATATCTTCTTCTTCAACATTATCATTATCATTATCATCCAATATTCTAAAGAGAGAAGGTGATATCACCTTAGCGACTCCTTGTTACCCGCTGAGGGAAGGGGGCGGTTGAGGAAGAAGGAATTTTTCCCGGAGAAGAGGAAGACGCCATTTGATCCTCAGCCTCCGACTCCAGCTCAATGGTACCATCAGCGTTGCTGCCATCTATGTCAGGTTGCAGAGCGTCATCGGCCGAGGGTGGAAATCCCACAACATGGCGAAACTCCTGCGAACAAGTGAGTGTGAGCTCTTGCAAGATGAAGAAACTTTATTCAAGAATGAAGATGCACTTACCGAAGAAACAGGGTACACCCTTGAATGGGGATGCGGCAGAGTGTCAAATGAAATAAAATCTGTCAACAATGTCCACCTCTTCCGGTGATCCTCGAACTCCGCCCTCGTCATCTTAGTCTCAGATGACCTGGATGGATGAGGGCGTGCTTTCAGTGGTGCTATGCGCCGGGACGCCCAACAGCATACCAGATGAATCCCCTTCAGGCCTTGCTCCTTCAGGGACGCGAGCCTGGCGACCATACGCTACACCATCTCCTCATCTCCCTTGCTCGAAAGGGGCTTCAAGTTCACCGGCGCGCTGGGCTTCTCCGAATAAGATGGGATGGAGATTTGCCTGGCAGGAACTTCTTCCTGCA
This sequence comes from Lolium perenne, assembly GCF_019359855.2. Taxonomy (NCBI): domain Eukaryota; kingdom Viridiplantae; phylum Streptophyta; class Magnoliopsida; order Poales; family Poaceae; genus Lolium; species Lolium perenne. The sequence goes on from NC_067247.2 coordinate 391,582,808, forward strand.
CATAGAAGAAACCCTTTTTCCAGGAGGGGATCTTCTTCGGGAGCTCGATCTTGGGGTATGCGGCGCCAGCGCGTTCTTGGAAGGTTACGCCGCCGGCGTCCTGGATGGCGTTCCCAGCTGGTTGAGTCTTGCCATAGAAGAGGTGGAGCCAGAGAGGGAAGTATGGCGCGCAGCCGAGATAGCTCTTGCAGAAGCCAGCAAAGCAACTCATCTGGGTGATCGAGTTCAGCCCCAAGTCGTGAGGCTAAATGTTATAAAAGTGAAGGAAACGACGGAAGTACTGCGAGGAGGGAAATCCGAGCCCTCGCTCCAAGAAGGAGGCGAAGACCACGAATTCATCGGGTTGGGGATTCGGTTGCGTCTCGCAGCCAGGAACTCTCCAAGATCCGAGGAGTAGCAGCTTCGCCGCCTTGAATTGCTTCAGCTCCTTTTGGGTGACGTTGGATCCGTCCCACAAGCCACGCACCGCCATCTTTTGGGAGATTGCTGGAAAGGATTAGGGATCTGGAAGGAAATGCTCGAAGGAGAGAGGTGCAGCGGCGTAGGCAAGTACTGTAGTAAAAAACTGTGTGATTTCTCCTTGGTGATTTATGAAGGGGCGCTGCTCTGGTGAGTTCTCAAAATAACGTGGCAGTAATTTCAGAGGAAACTGCGCCGTGTGGAGAAGATAGAGGGGATCGTGTTCCGCAGATAGCTCGCAGATAGCTCGCGTAAGGATCGAGAGGGAAATAAAGACTCTTGCTCTGTCCCGAGTAAAGCGCTTGTTCGGTTACATCTATGTCAAACGACCCCTCAGTCTCCGCGACAAGACGCAACAAAGGATAAAAGATGCCTTTGGCCATGTCACCAAGGTGGAGCGTCCCAACGGGCATGAGCCGGCCTGGCTAAAAACCAGTAGGACCGGGCGCTCAAACAACTGATAATATTGTTTATGCTTCAGGAGTTCACCGACGACTCACCACCAAACTGTTCATCCATAAAAAACAAGTCGATGAGTCGACTCCCAGGCAGGGAACTACGACATGGAGGCGAGTCCCCGACGGACTCGGGGGCTAATGACGAGGGAATATCCAACCGGGTAGGCCCACGGAAGCGAGTCGTTTACCAAGACCAGGGTGGCCCAATCTAGCTGCCATCCGGAGGGACCTATCGATCAGGGCCCAACATGACGAAGGAGTCCAATGGATCCATCAAGACCATCGTGGAGAACAAGCAAAGGATCAACGGTGGTAGTCGACTAGGGTTTTAGATGACTCGCCCGCATGATGTAAAACCCTAGGTCAAGCCATCTATATAAGGTTTGACTAGGATTACATAGATGGGACGATCTCATTCATCCTCATAGCCGCCATAGCCTTCGTAGCTTCCATCTACGCCGCCGGCAACACTGTAAACCATATAGACATCAATATAATCAAGCAGGAGTAGGTCGTTACCTCCACCGAGAGGGGCCGAATCTGGGTACATCATGTCGTGTACCAATCTCATCCAGGTGCTCCAATGTCGTCATCGTCAACCACCATCTGTAAGCTACCCCTTGTAGCATCTGCTTCGTTAATACCATGATAGTTGGCACCCACCGTGGGGCTGACGACGACATCTGAGGTCGCATGCCTGGCGGGACCCTTTCCGCCGGCCAGCCGCTAGATTCCATCTGGCCTTTTGATCACCGTAAGCAGCTACGGCCTTGCTTCCAAAAGCAGCCACTGATCAATGGGGAAACCGATCACGCACGCATCAATCGCTCCGATCAACCGCATCAACTCTTTCATTGGTTTCACCGGTGCGACCGAGAGCTTCGGGGCTAACAACCCTAGCAACTCGATCAACGCCACGGCCGGCGTGGATGACGTCACCGACTCAGCAGCCACGGCAGTTGCTGCAGACATCAGCTTCCTCGTCGCCATTGCCTTCAACTCCGCCATCGACGCTGACTTCGTCATCGAGCAGGCTACAGGAGGCAGCCACAACGACGAATCAATCTTCCCCGTCCTCGACTATGAATCGGAAGACGAGTCCAACCACTCGATATCTCGTGGCATGGATACCCCAGCTGCGGTTTTCATGGCGCTTCCTACGGACACTGCTGCTGCTGCCAGAACGACCGCTACCGCAGGAGCGACCGCCACGGGAGCAGCTGCGACGACAATGGTGGACTGCCACGGCCACATGCGCAAAGAACGCCGCCCCCGGTGCCGGCACATCTAACACGGGTGCTAGCACCAACCCAGCCAGGCCAGGTGCTGCCGCAACAAACCAGGGGGCTGCGACTGCTAGGCCCAACACGCGTGGCACTGCACACGCCGCCTCCGGACCCGCTTACCACGCCTGTCACTTGTTAGGGGCTGCGACTGCTAGGCACTTCCAAGAGGCCGGCCACGATCGATGACTTACGTCGGTGCGTCCAGGAGGAGCATGAGTCAACTCGAAGGTGGCTCAATCGATGGGCTGAGTTGTGGAATTTTTCAACAGATATCAGCTCCGACGTGGCCCTGTTCGTGTTCGAAGAAAACTGCAAGTTCGAGCCGCTTGTCCAGAAGATTAATCAGGCTCGTAAGAACATCAAGACAGTCTCTGATCTTATGGAGATCGCCAGTCGGTACTCTGAAGCAGACAAAACAAAAGACGTCTCCAATAAGAAATCGACAAAAAGAAGGATGGTGGCCGCAAAGGCGGCGGTCGCAGCGACAACCGCGGTGGTCACAATCGTTATGACAGTCGCCACCATAAGCAGAAAGGTAATGGCAACCTAGAGCTGGTGGCCAACACACAGAGAGGCGAATACAAAGGAAAGAAAGGAGGGGGGAACTACCCTCGGAAGAAATTCAATCCCTCAATGGCACTAAACGGGCCATGTATCCTCCAGAGCAGAGACGGACGCGCAACGACTCACACAACTGATGAGTGTTTCCAATTCCACGAGCTAGATAAATTTAAGAACTCTAATGGCGAAGCTAGGGACCAAGGACTCGGCATAACCGAGGGGAGTCTCAACACCTTCACCATCACCTACAGTAAGACAGAGCGCAAAAAGATGGCCCACGGCAGACGAAAGCACCCCCGCTGGTGCACCTCAATGGTTGCCATGGTCAGAGCAGGTTGTGCAATGGAGCCGCGAAGATCACTCACCGCGAGTCGATGCCCCGGGCAGAGTCGCCCTAGTGGTTAAGCCAAAAGTCAAGGGATATTGACTAAGCAAGACACTCATGGATGGCGGCTGCGCTATCAACATCTTGTACCATGAGACCTTTCTGCGGATGAAGCTCCATGGGTCGATCATACAACCAAGTGCAACCACGTTCTACGACATCGTTCTCGGGCGAAAGGCATATCCACTTGGACGAGTCAGCCTCGATGTGGTATTCGGGGCTGAGGAAAACTTCTGGAAGGAAAAGATTTCTTTCCAAATTGTGGACTTCAAAAGTCTGTACCATTGTGTCCTGGGACGCATGGCGTTCGCTAAGTTCATGGCAAGGCCGTGCTACACATAAGAATTTCAATCCACGTTGGCCATTTATTTTCAATTCTATTATCGAAAACTTGAATTTGAGAGAAATCGTTTTGTCTGGGCGTCAATTCACGTGGGCTAGTCGGAGGACGACTCCAACGTATGAAAAGTTGGATCGTGTCCTTGCTAGTGTAGACTAGGAACAAAAGTTTCCTTTGGTGACTGTTAGAGTGTTGTCATGTTCTGGGTCAGACCATACGCCTCTGTTGATTGACTCTGGGGCTACTGCACATATTGGGAACAAAGAAAAATTCTCTTTTGAGTTATCATGGTTCCATAGGATGGCTTCTATGAAATGGTAGCAGCTGAATGGAATATGGTTCCTCCGGGGAAAACACCTATGCATACTTGGCATAAGAAAATTCATCATTTGCGACACTTTCTGCGTGGTTGGGCTAAAAATATTAGTGGGAAATATAAGAAAGAAAAACAGCGTTTACTAAGTATTATTGACGACCTTGACATTAAGGCCGAAAGTATTCCGCTGTCGTTAGTTGAGAGGGAGGAGCTTAAGAAGGCAAATGATAACTTAAATAAACTAAGAAGAGATGAAGAGACCAAATGGGCACAGCGAGCTAAAGTTAAGAATATTCAGGAAGGGGGAAATAATACAAAGTATTTTCATCTTATTGCAAATGGCAAGCATCGTAAGAAGAAAATTTTTCAACTAGAACAAGAAGAAGGTACTATTGTAGGGGATGAAAATCTCAAAGTGTTTATTATGGAATATTACAAGAAACTATTCGGTGCCCCGGAGGGGAATACTTTATCAATGATTGAGAACCAAACACATGATATCCCTCAAATTTCTAATAACGAAAACACTATTTTGACGGCGGACTTCTCAATGGAGGAGGTACACGCAGCCATAAAGCAGATGGAACATAATAAAGCTCCGGGACCTGATGGATTTCCGGCGGAATTTTATCAACATTTTTGGGAAGTGATTAAAAGTGATCTAATGGCTTTGTTTGTTTGTTTGTTTTCAAAGTGGGTCACTACCTCTGTATAAGTTGAACTTTGGAATAATTACCCTTCTCCCCAAAAAAGAAAATGCAGTGCAGATCCAACAATATAGACCCATATGTCTACTAAACGTTAGTTTCAAGATTTTTACTAAAGTGGCAACTAATCGTATTTCTGAAGTGGCTCATAAGGTGGTCAGGCCCACTCAGACTGCGTTTATGCCAGGAAGACACATTCTTGAGGGAGTAGTTGTGCTTCATGAAACTGTTCATGAGTTACATTGGAAAAAATTGGATGGGGTGCTTTTCAAAATTGATTTTGAGAAGGCATATGATAAGGTTAAATGGTCATTCCTCCAGCAAGTTTTGCGTATGAAGGGTTTTGATCCTATTTGGTGTGAACGAATTAAACAAAATATGTTAAAGGGGGGAGTGTGGGAATTCGGGTTAATGATGATGTTGGCCATAATTTCCAAACTAGAAAAGGATTAAGGCAGGGAGATCCTCTATCGCCTATCCTCTTTAACATAATAGTGGATATGCTAGCCATTATTATAAATCATGCTAACGAAGAGGGAGAGGTCGGAGGCCTCCTCCCTGACTTAGTTGACGGAGGTTTATAGATTCTACAATATGCTGATGACACCATTCTGTTCATGGAACATGATGTGGTAAAGGCGCATAATATGAAACTAATTCTTTGCATTTTCGAACAACTATCAGGTCTAAAAATAAATTTTCACAAGAGTGAACTTTTTTTGTTCCGGTAAAGCAAAGGAAATGGAGCAACTATATATGCAAATCATGGGTTGCGAAGCTGGTGTTTTACCGATTAAATACCTTGGTATACCAGTTCACTATAGAACTCTTTGAAATGCTAAATGGAACCCGGTTGAGAATAGATTCATTTCTAAACTGGGGTGTTGGCGTAGTAAATTACTCTCATATGGTGATAGACTTGTTCTTATCAATTTGGTCTTAACAAGTTTACCGATGTTCATGCTTTCTTTTTTAGAGATTCCAAAAGGGGTTCGAAAGAGACTTGACTTCTTTCGGTCTAATTTCTTTTGGCAATCAGATAAAAATCAAAAGAAATATCGTTTATCGAAGTGGAGTATGATTTGTCGTCCCAAAGATCAAGGGGGTTTAGAAATTGAGGTACTTGAGCTAAAAAACAAGTGTTTACTTAGCAAATGGCTGTTTAAACTACTTACCGAAGATGGTGTATGGCAACAAATGTTACACAATAAATAGCTCAGGAATAAAACTTTAGCTTAGGTAGAAGCTAAACCCACGGATTCACAATTCTGGAAAGGTTTAATGAGGGTTAAGCAAGAATTTTTTTCTCGAGGTTCTTTTAAGGTCGGAAATGGCTCATCGACTAGGTTTTGGGAGGATACGTGGCTTGGGGGTATGCCTCTTGCCCAACAATATCCGTCATTATATAACATTGTTCAACATAAAAATGTAATGGTGTCGACGGTTCTTAATTAGACCCCTATTAATGTATGTTTTAGGCGGGGTCTAAATGATCACAAATGGATTGAATGGCTGAATTTGTGCCAAAAATTAATCACTGTGAATTTAACACAGGAACCAGATAGATTTGTATGGAACCTAACAGATTCAGGACTTTTTACGGTTAAATCTATGTACCTAGACTTGATGAATGGGCATACTACATTTTTTCGTAAATATTTGTGGAAACTAAAAATCCCTTTGAAAATAAAAAATTTATGTGGTTCCTTCATAATAAAGTCGTATTAACTAAGGACAACTTGGCAAAACGGAATTGGAATGGCTGTCAGAAATGTTGTTTCTTTGATTCTAATGAAACTGTTGACCATTTGTTTCTCAACTGCCCGTTTGCAAAGATAGTTTGGCGTACGGTGTATTTTGCTTATAATATACCCGCTCCGAGTAGTATTAATAACATGTTTGGTAACTGGTTAAATGGAGTTAGCAAAAGTGATAAGGCTCGGATACGTATTGGTATCTCAGCGTTATGTTGGTCTTTATGGACAAGTCGAAATGACATGGTCTTTAACAAACAGAAATCTACCAATTTCTTGCAGGTTATTCGGCGAGCTGCGCACTGGATTCACTTATGGGCGTTCCTTCTCCCGGAGGAGCAGCGGGGGCACATGGCTTCTGGATGCAACCGGCTGCTGACGGTTGCTCAGGACTGCTTTTTCCGGGCTACTGGATGGCGATACATTAGTAGATTATCAAATGGATAGTTTCTTTATGTGTCTTATTTTCCTTTGGTTGATTCATGCATCGACGTTGTCCGATCCATGACTGTAAACATTTAATTACCGCATACTCTGAACTTTTTTAATAAAGAAAGCCGTGTGCATCAATTGATGCAGAGGCTGGGGCTAGGCTCCCATTTCGAAAAAAAAAAACACATACAATAGGATGAAAATTTGGGGCCCTTATGGGGTGATAGATGTACTAGGCGACATGAGCAAGGCGATTGAATTACATTTGGACCGTTAGATCGTTCGATCGGACAGTTAAGGATGTCAACTCGATGTGGAGAGGCCCCGGTGGTTCCATTTTACTGTTACTTAAAGTCATGTGATGCGGCCTTACTCAATGCGGGGAGTAGCAGCCCTATAACGAAAATGTTTTTTTTTTCGCTATGTACATTGGTAAGATAGACGTAACACCAGTTTGGGACGGTAATTACGGTTGGACCGCTAGATTGTCCAATCGAACGGTTAAGGATGTCAAATCGCTGTGGAGAGACCCTAGTGGTTCCATTTTAGTGTTACTTAATAAAGTTAGCTTATGTGATTTATATTTTTCATTTAAAATAATGAGAGAAGGGAAAATCTATTGAGAAGCGCCGCATCGCTCGTCCTCCCGTGTGACGCCTCGTGATTAGAAAAAAGCGCATCGCGCCCTATAGGAAGGAGAGCAGACCTAGGCCGCACCCTTATCCCCTTATCCTGTTCTTATCTCTTCCCCCACCCGAGCTTTCCCTGGCCACACACGCACTGTACCCCCGAGCTCCTGGACCAGGCCACCGCCGGCAAACTGCGCCGCCCACTCCTCCGCCTCGCCCCGCATCTCCCTCGCTGCTCTGCCATGCACCGCCGCCAACCACAACCCCGCCACACACAACACCTGCCGGCTTGCAGAACGCTGCAGCAGCCCCACCTTATCCCATGAACGCCATGGGGAGTAGCGCGCGAGGCCGCCACGAGCAGCGCCGCGGGGAGGGCACCGCCGTGGGTGGCCGCCGCGACCAGCGCCGCGGGGAGGCCGCCGCCGAGCAGCGCCACGTGTGGCCACCGCGAGGCCGTCGAGCACGCTCCGGGAGGGTAGGCCGACGCCGTCGAGAATGCTCCGGGAGGGGCGGCCGCCGCCATGGAGCACGCATCGGAGAAGGCCACCGACGCCGAGCACGCAACATGTAGGCGGCCATGAGGGGCGAGGCGAGGCTGCTCCGCGCGGTGGGCATGGTGCTGCTCGGCATGCTGCTCTACGCGCTGGGCCTGGTGCTGCTCGGCTCTGCTGGCGCAAGTGCGGGTGCGTTTGTCGGCAGGGCCGTGTCGGGGCCACACAGCGCCGCGGCGAACCTCACGATTGTGGCATCTCGGGGGTCTCCGATGCCTCCGCCATCATCACGACAGCGACGGCTTGTTCGGTGGCTATGAGCGGGCTGCATACTTTTAGAGGCCATGATGAGTGGATTTTACAGGATTGGTAGCAGTATTAGGCAGTGCTAGATGTTGTAATCCCGAATATTAGTAGTTCCAGAATTTAGTACTAATTGCCAGATTAACTAAGTTCTAGATGCCAGAATAAATAAGAGTAATTAACAGATTATTTAGGCCATAGTTATCATGCCTACTACTTGCCAGATTAATTTAGTACTAGTACTTGACATATTAATTAGTAGTAATTTCCCGAGTAATTAGTGGTGATTGCTAGATTAGTCAGATCCTAGTTGCCATATTTACTAATTTCTAGAGTAGTTAGATTCTAATTGCCAGATTAATTTCGAGTAGTTGCCAAGTTAATGAGACTAATTGCTGGATTAATTAGGGGCATCTTGTTCTGCTCGTGTTAAAACCTGGTAACCAAGTGAAATTTACTAGCCAATCATTTCCGGCAACCTTTTTAGGCACCTAGCAACCTTTTTAGGCAGCTAGCAAGAGTATTTTTCTCTCTTTACGGAAGTGCATGCTGCACACTTTTTTTTGTCCGGTAGTCCCTGTTTTTTTGCAAAGTATGTGTCAGCGCACTCCCGGACTGATGGAGGCAGACTGCGCGGGAGCTAATTTTTTTGGGAGGGGTCAACCGTCGCATGGGGACTCGTTCTGTGCGGCGCTGCCGCCTAGTGCGGTTCATGAGAGAAACTCCGTCGAAGCCTTAAGACACCACATTACACATCGATCGGTCTTCCTTGCCATCTAAACACCCCTACATTACACTCTTCAATTTTCATCGTTAAGATTTAAAAGTAGTACTTGTGCATTCCGAATATCCCTGGTATGATGGTGTATCCAGTATACCAGGATTCTTGTGCAACCTGTGTACGAGATGCTAAAAATCTACAAATAAAGATTTTAAAAATCTTGAAAATAATAAAATAAATTGTCACCTGGAATAAAAAACAAAAAAATATTAAAAAAATGTGAGGAAACTAGCCCCTTGACGCGACACAACTTTGATTTTTTTTTGTTTTTTGTCAAAAAAAAAGCCTGGCCATACATGCTTTGGATGAGAGGCTAGCAGGGCGTCGCCCTGGAGTGACATTTTCCTCACGTTCGCCGGATAGTGCGGTCCAAAAAAAGACAAATCATGGTGCAATTTGTGTTTATTTAAATTAGGCATGTTGATACTATTACACCGGAATTTGTTATTTTCACTTCTTAAATTGTGAGTTGAATTCGTAGTCAACTTTTGGACATACTAGGTGCATGCTGTGTCTATTTAGCCACTTAATTGTTAGAATTTTACAAAACTTGTTTGGTTCTCCCTTGAGTACATACTCCCTCTGTTCCGAATAAAGAAGACGATACCTCCTCTTTTCCAGCTTCCTGCTCTTGCTCTGTAGGTGAATTAGGCTCAACAAATGGCTTTGAGACTGGCTTCGTAGATTTATCTAAATTTGGATGTATTTACACTAAATCGTGTTTAGATACATCTAAATTTAGACAAATATGCGATAACTATTTCGGGGCGGAGAGATAGTACTTATGATATTTAAGAAAAAAATAGTGGAGGACGTTAACCGGATGAAGATATCAACACTACAACATCGCAAAAAAAAGTACTGTCTACATGAGATTCAGTGACAAGTAGTAGGGGATGGAGGGAGTAGTACAAGTGTGTACATATATATACATAAATCAAGTAAATTGAGGTATACCAATATAAATTCCTGATAAAGTGATGTACACATAAGAACATTTAACTATGGTAGTAACCTGTACTGTCCTGGAACTATATATACATCTCATTTCTGAAACTATACAAATTGGACTCTGTAATCTCTCGTTTTCTAATTATTTCTCGCACGCCATCACATTGACGGTGATCGGACAGTTTTTTTTTTTTTTTTTTTTGAACTGTAAACTCCACTTTATTAAGCAAACAGCAGGCCGCCTCATTAAAAACCTTCCAGTCCCCTTAGGTACCCTGGAAGGAAAAGAGTGCGTCTGGAACCTGCTGCCGCGGTTACAGAATAGTTACATCCATGGTGATTACAGGAAGGAGAAAAACAGGTGGGTCTTCATGCCACACCACACTAGCTATACCCTCCGCTCTAGCAGCTAAACTATGAGCAGCACTATTAGCTTCCCTCGCACAATGACTAAAAGAAACTGAGGTAAAACCACGGCAAAGGAAACAACATTCCTCATAAATCGCTGCTGCTGCTCCGGAAGAGAACCCTCCATCTTGCATAGTTTGTATCACTTCTAAACAATCGGACTCGACCATGAGCTTGTTACAACCAACCTGTCCAGCCAGGAGAAGACCATCACGAAGGGCCATGGCTTCCGCTGTAGGAGCATCAGCAATGTAGGGGAGGGTTCGATTACATCCCGATATGAACATACCATGGTTGTCGCGGATAATTGCTCCAGTACCACCAGAACCTGAGATAGGATCAAAACTAGCATCAACATTTAATTTTACCTTACTCTCAGGAGGTTTCGTCCAGCCACGACGAGCTATGCCGCCAGCACCACCTTTTTTCGCTTTCGCATAGTTAGAGGCCAGTGCCATTATACTGTAAGCCGATCGCGAGGGGTTTTGGATATTCTCTCCATGAGTTGCCCTTCGCCGTTCCCACCAGATATACCAGCAGGCCGTAGCGATCAGCTCCTTCGTATCCACGTCTTGAACCATCGGGGCTCGTGAAGTTTTCTCGAGAAGGAGTGAGCCAAGGACAGAAGAACCCGGTTGGTCCTCAAAGCATGCCTCATTGATTTTGCCAAGGAGTCCCATAGCCTGCCACATATCCTGGACCCGTGGACATTGGAAGAAAACATGCCTAATACTCTCACAGTCGATAGAGCAAAGAGGACATTGAGCCGATATTGGCACATGTCTGTTGGCAAGGACGCCATTGCATGGGATAGCACCATGGAGAGATCTCCAGATGTGGATCTTAATTTTCGCGGGAACTTTGAGACCCCACACAATCTTCCAGATGGGAGCTTCCGATGTACCCATAATGTTAGTTCTCGCCAATTTCCTCCCATGTTGATGATTCCATTCCAGATGGTAAGCAGATTTGACAGAGAAAAGACCGTTCCTATTGTAGTGCCATGACACGAAGTCATCCATCATTCCCACAGCCAAAGGAATCTGGAGGATCCTCTCAGCATCAATTTGCCAGAAAATGTCTCTGATTAACTCCTCGTCCCATTGTCTAGTATTGTGATCAATTAAATCCGACACTTTTGTTAGGACAATGTTTCCCCTTCGGGTTGCAACTCTCCTTGTCGGCGAGCTAGGAATCCAGGGATCATCCCAAATACTGATATTTGAGCCATCACCAACACGCCATATGTGGCCCTTTTTAAAAGTTTGGATCCCCGACCAAAGGCTTTGCCAAGTATAAGAGCTTCCTTTTTTAAGATCGCAGTTGAGAATGTCGCCGTCTGGAAAGTACTTAGCACGCAACACTCTTGCACAGAGGGACTCCGGTTCAGAGATCAGACGCCAGCACTGCTTGGAGAGCATTGCCAGATTGAAACAATGTAAATCTCTGAAACCCATACCTCCCTGAAATTTTGGAATTGACATCTTCCACCATGCAAACCAATGTATATGCTTCTGTTGATCATCATCTCCCCACCAGTATCGGGACATAGCATTAATTATCCCATTAATAATCTGTTTAGGGAGTTTGAATACAGACATGGCATAAGACGGGATTGCCTGACAGATCGCCTTGAGCAAAACTTCTTTCCCTCCAAGAGATAACATCTTCTCAATCCATCCAATCAACTTTTTACAAATTTTATCAATAAGATGCTGAAAACAATCAGTTCGATCAACCCCTACAATTGGGGGTAATCCAAGATATTTGTCCGTGATCGCCTCGGTAAGAATATTCAACGTTGTACATATTTCCTCCTTCACCTCCACACTGGTGCAAGGACTAAAGAAAATACTTGATTTTGCATCACTAACCAGCTGGCCGGACGCTTGACAATATCTATCCAGAGCATGTCGCAGACTAGAAGCATTTCTGGAATCGGCTCGCATGAGTATCAAAGAGTCGTCTGCAAATAGGAGATGAGAGATCGCCGGCGCTGCCCTACAGACTTTGACACCAATGATATTTCCCTCCTCCTCTTCCGCATTGATCATAGCAGTGAGCCCTTCCGCACATAATAAAAAGAGGTAAGGGGATAGGGGATCTCCCTGGCGAAGACCCCTAGTCGGAATAATCATCTCAGATTCACCATTATTAAATCTCACCTTATATCGAACAGATGAAACGCAGGCCATAATAAGCTTCACCCAATCAGGGTTAAATCCAAGCTTGATCATAATACTTTCCAGGAAACACCACTCTACACGGTCATAAGCTTTGTGCATATCGAGCTTCACTGCACAAGAGCCAAACTTCCCAATTCTCTTGTTCTTGATAGTATGGTAGGATTCATAGGCCACCAGAAAATTATCCGTTATTAGTCTGCCGGGTACAAAAGCACTCTGGAAAGGTGAGATAATATCAGGGAGCAGTCCTTTTAATCTATTTGCAACAACTTTTGAGATAACCTTGTAAACCACATTGCATAGGCTTATGGGGCGGAATTGAGTAATAGTCTCTGGATTTTCTACTTTTGGAATCAGGACTATAGTTGTATCATTCCACCCCTCAGGGATAGATTTGGAGGAAATCGCAGCCAAAACCTCATCAGTAAGATCTTCACCAATTATGTGCCAAAAACGCTTATAGAAAACAGCATGCAGTCCATCCGGACCGGGAGCTTTTAAGTCACCTATGTTAAATAGGCCTTTCTTCACCTCCTCTCTAGTATAAGGGGCCATGAGCGCCGCATTCATAGTACTGTCAACCCTCAATTTAACTTTGTCAATGACATATGGATCCGCTTCATAGACACCAGATGTAAACAGTTGTGCGAAATAATCAGATGCCATAGTTCGCAACTGGTCTTGGTCCTCCTCCCACACACCATTGTCACGTTGGAGCTTTCTGATAAAATTCTTCCGCTTGCGCTGAGATGCAAAACCATGGAAAAAGCTAGTATTCTGATCGCCATGACGGAGCCAGTTAGCTCGCCCACGCTGTACCCAGTATAATTCCTCTTGCTCCAGAATGTCCTCAATCTGATCCTGGATCACTCTTTGATTTACTAAAGCTTCTTCCGATAACGGTCCAGCCAAAACAGCGTTGAGTTCCTTCTGTAATTGCTTCAGTCTGTGCCTAGGTCCCCTTAGCTCGGTTTTGTCCCATGAATGCAGTGTGTTGTGGACCATCTCCGTTTTGCGGGCCAGAGACCAGTCGTGAAATTGCTGTGCTTGATCCCAGGCCGTCTGGATAATAGTTTCGACTGACTCCTCACATAGCCACCGCGCTTCAAATTTTGGTCTAGCACGTTGGGTTACATGAGGAATCGAACGAGATTCAGTATCGACAGTGATCGGACGATGATCAGATTTCCCAAAATCCTCATGTGAAACACCGTGGTTCGGGAACAGATCGATCCAACTTTGGGTTGCCAAAACCCTATCAAGCCTCTCTCTTATACGTCCACGTCGCCAGGTGAAGGGGTCACCTGCAAAGCCAAGATCTTGCAAACTGCAATCTGAAACAGCATCCCGAAAAGCTTGCATGCATCGTTGGGGTCTCACATTACCCCCTTCCTTTTCATGACTAAACATAATTTCATTGAAATCTCCCGCAATCAGCCACGGGAGTCCAGATTTTGCATGTAAACTCCGCATATAGTCCCAGGAGAGATGTTTCCTCTCACCACTTGGTTCGCCATAGAAACCTGTAAACCGCCAAGCATTTTCGCCACCTTCATTAACATAAATATCAATAAAATTTGCATTAACCTCATGAGAAGTAACATTTAGGTCTCTTTGAAAAAACATCACAAGACCACCACTTCTGCCGTCACTAGCAAAGATCCTGACTTCATCATATTTCAGCCTTCGTTTCAGGTTCTGAGCTTTTATCACAGTGGAGCTGCTTGATAATCATCAGGATTAACGTGGAGTCTCCTAAGACAGTTTTCTTACCTAACGCAAGGCGATCGGCGATCGGCGGGCGATTAGGGTTTCTGTTTTCTCCGCCGCCTCAATCTCATCAGGCCGGAGTTCTGCTGATCCCTGGCGTCGTGGGGTTGGGGAGTCTTTTCTCCTTGGATGTTTGGTACGACGGGTCCGCTTCGACGTGCCCTTCTTCACTTGCCATAGCCCAGGGCTTTGGCCAGATCTGTTTGAGTCATGGCAGCATCGGCAGGAAGCTCTACGAACCATGCAAGCGGTTCGGGAGGTAAGAAATCGGAAACCTTAGATGATATGCTATGTCGCTTGGGGATTGAAGAAGATGAGTACGATGATCTAGTCTTTGAAGAGGAAGAGGAGGTGCCGAAACTGGGTATCAAGTGGATGGCTTTGGCTAAGGTACACACTACAAATTTCTTTAGCCCTCAATCTTTCGAGCACCATATGAAGATAGCTTGGAGTCCTGCAAAAGAGGTGTCCTTTCAACAGCTTGAAGAGAATCTATTTACAATTCAATGTAATTGCTTGGGGGATTGGCTGAAAGTTTCTGAAGGGGGGCCGTGGCTTTTTAGACAGTTTGTTGTATCCATTGAACCATATGATGGTCTTGCTAATCCAGAGACAATTGACCTGAACTTCATGACAACTTGGATCCAGATTCACAAGATTCCAGTGGGTTATAGGAAGAAAACTTTCATTACCAATTTGACTGAGAAAAAGGTTGGGAAGGTGATTGATGTACAGCTTGAGGTTCAAGGAATTGGCAACTTCATTAGAGTCAAAGTTAAGCTCGATGTTAGGAAGCCGCTGGCCCGCTTTGTTTCTTTCTCTCGAGAAGGTGCAAGAGTAGCTTATCCTATTAAATTTGAAAAGATGCCTAGATTTTGTGGGGCCTGTGGTATTATAGGCCATACTCACCAGGAGTGTGGAACAGGAGAGCACGAGGAGGATAAACTTAAATGGGGAGAATTCCTCAAAGCTGATTTGGAAACTTGGAATGGCAGGTTTTATGGGGGAGGCAGAGGAGATGCTCGCTCTGGACGGGGTGCTTATGATTCTAGGGGAGGCCGTGGTCGCCACCCAGGGCGCGGAAGAGACGGTAATCTGAATGGGCGAGGCTCTGCTCCTGCTTGGAGACACAATGCTCTCGTGATGGTTGGAGGGGTAGTACAAACAGATGGGGTGGTTCCAAACCCACACAGGCGTGATACCTCTACAGAACCACAGGATCTGGAGGGGGAGTTGCAAGATACAGGTTCTAGCCCGATTAAAAACACTTTGATGGATCTTGATAAACCAAGTTCTAGTGGTGATTCTGGAACTAAGAGGAGCCTGAATATGGCCTTGGATATTTCCAATACTGCCCAGGGTGGTACTGTGTTGAATGAGTTGGCACTCCAGCTGCCAGCAAACGGGCAGGGGATGCAAGAAGTGATGGAGGAAAATGAGAGTGCTGAGGTGGACCAGAGCAAAAGACAAAGGAAGGATGGAGCTGTCTCCCCTTCACTCGGATCGGCGGGCTCCCGAGAGGAGCCTGTCCGGTCGCAATGAAACTACAATTTGCGAACTGTCGTGGGATGAACAAAACCACGGCATCCGAGCGAGTCATGAGCCAGATGACCTGCTGCACCACGAAGGGTTCATCATATTTCTGCCACGGTGATCGGACAGTTAATTATAATAACTCTATAAAAAGGAACATATTTCTGCCGTGCAAGCAGAAAAAGGAACCCTCAATTCCATTAACTAATCGCATTGCGTGATCCGATCATATGCATCCTCCCTTTTCAGAGCCTCACTCTTCGTTTGACTCATCAGCCGAAGCTCCCCTCCGATCCTCCCCCTCCGCCAGCAGCGACTAGCTGGAGCGCGGTCTCCACGATGGCGGAGAAGCTCTCCCGGTGCCTGCTGATAGGGACGCTGCCGGAGAAGACATGGTAGCACTCGACCTCCGACGTGGTGTCGGCGATGGCCTCGAGCAGCCGCTCCATCCCGAGCTCCCGGTCCCGGAGCAGCACCACGAAGCCGCCGCCGCCGCCGCGTGGAGGCGAGCTCGTCATGAGCCAGATGACCTGCTGCACCACGAACCGCCGCATCCGGGGCACACTGACCTCCGGGTACTTGTAGTGCCGCAGGATGCTTGCCAGACACTGCACGTAGGCGCGGTCGTCCAGCCCGGCGCCGCGCAGCTCGGCGGCGAACTGCTCGCCGTCCATGAACTGGCAGATCTGCGTCGTCAGGCCGACGGACACTTCCAGGATCTTGTTGCGTCCGGTCATGGTGGCTCTCAGTACCTGGATGCCAAAGTAGTTGCTTCATTCACCTCTCATGTCTAAGTAATTAATCTAGGACTTGACTACGCGGCGGCGCCGCACATCTGCCCTGCCCGTGCGACGGTTTCGGGCCCACCCACGTTAGCTGGCTGGCGCAGCACATCCCACCCACGACGTTTTCTTCTCGCTCAAGACAAATCGATTGGGCCCCACCCACGTGACGAGAGCGCGCGTAGCAAGCGGGAAAAATGCCTCCCTCCCGACAGCTCTCCTGCCAGCCCCACCCCATTAATTAGCCAGGTGGTCCCTACCCCTGACGATCTCCTTCTTCCTCAAGACAAATCAGCCTGAAAACAGAACTAGATCTTGAGGAGAGAACGACGAACAGGATCTGAAGAAGGGGAAAACCATGGCAGAGAAACTGAAGACCTCCTACATCTAGAAGAACTAAAATTCGAAGATTCCAATACAGGTATGAGCACCTTTCACAGGGAAAAAGTAGTCCGTCTCACCTCCCTTGTCTCACACCTCAAAAATCGGCTAGAAAAACTCATCTTGTAGAGAAGAACACAGTAGGTTGATCCATAAGAAATAACTTGTTACTGAAGAAATATACTTCTGGGATTGTACACAGTAGGTTGATCCATAAGAACACAGTAGGTTGAACACAGTAGATTTTTTCCCATCAAGCATATACGTAAACACTGTAGATACTTCTGGGATTCTGTATCTATGAACAAGCAAAATAGATGGGGAAAACGTAGCAAATCCCAACAAATAAGAAATCTGGTAGAACCAACATAAGGGCTCATCAAAATAAAAATCTGGTAGAAACTTGACAAGCCAAGATATTGGTTCTCCGCATTAATCTTGCATGCTTTTCTGCACCTTACTTTTGATCAACTTTGAAAAAGGGATCAGATCTTCTTTTCTCGCACCTTCATTTGATCAACATGGGAACAAAAGGATCAGATCTTCTTCCTGTATTACCATGACAAGGTAAACATGGAAGGATCAGATCAACTGACTACTTTGAACAAACTTTGATGCAGGTTGCAGAAAAGGAGATGAACATGAATATGCAAATGGAAGTACCAGCAGTTACTTTATCAGATCATGCAGGATCTAGTAAGACAGGTCAGTATGAACAGAGCAAAAAATAACACATATAACCTGCCAGATAAACTACCAGGTTAGTTGCCAGATAAAACTACCAGGTTAGTGGCCAAAAATAACTACCAGGTTAGTTGCCAGATAAACTACCAAACAGTATCCATGTTAATTATGAGCAAATACCAGACTACTTGATTCCACAATAATTTGGTAGACAAAAAAGGAAAAACAACCATATAGATTTCCACAGACACAACTTCCACCTATAAATTGCAAAAAGAAGACAAGAACTACCACATTATTGCTCCCTGGCCTAATCACTTGTTTTATGTACATCCACATACTGGCAGTAACTCATTACTAAAAAAATACATTTGTTTTCTGCAGGAACACACAATGAAGGGGGCAGCTCCATAGCTCTGTCATCTGAGGCAGCATACACTGAGATTACACTTCCGGAATCCAGTGGTCAGCACACTCCTCCACGTGGACAGAACATTGGCAATGAAGCAAATCCAGAAGTAGTGTCGACCCCGCATGCGCCAACTGCAAGCATGAGATTCGATACACTTGAAGATGCCCAGCGGCACTACTTGGCATTTGCACGCAGGAGGGGTTTTGGAATAAGGTACAATTACAGAAAAAATCTGAGGTTCTTGGTGAGCTAATAAGAGCAGCTATGGTTTGTCACAAATCTGGTCACCAAGCAAAAACAAAAGAGGATACCCAAAAACCTAACCCGGTT
The DNA here is from genome assembly GCF_019359855.2 of Lolium perenne. NCBI lineage: Eukaryota > Viridiplantae > Streptophyta > Magnoliopsida > Poales > Poaceae > Lolium > Lolium perenne. Next base: position 391,601,150 of record NC_067247.2, read on the forward strand.
GTGCCGTAAAGAATGAAGAACAAAGAACGTTAGGACCGATCGTCCAGCTAGAATGGCTTTAAAGGTCAGGAATGGAAGCTGGTTAGTGACAGAATTCTGTGATGAACACAATCACCCCCTTCTGTTAAAGTGGTCCTTGACTGGTTTCTTACGCTCACACAAGGATATACCACAAGAAGACCAAGACTTCATTAGAATCCTACACTCGGTTAACATGGAAACAAGCAGAATGATGCAAGTGATGGCTACGCTGTACGAGTCAGTTGAAGGTGTGCCATATACCCCGAAAGAATTGGCAAATTTCAGATCAACACTACGAGCAAAAAACAAGTATACTGATATGCAGGATACCATGGCATACTTTGAGGCCACGAAGTTGCGAGACAAGGATTTCTACTACCGATACAAACTGGATGATGAGGACCGTGTCCAATACTTGTTTTGGGTAGATAGTGCTGCAAGAAAAGCATACAAGTCCTTCAATGACTGTATATCTTTCGACGCAACATACATGACAAACAAATACAAAATGCCTTTCGCACCATTCATTGGAATAAACAATCATGGTCAGTCGATTCAACTAGGTTGCGGTTTCCTAAAGAATGAGCTTAGCGAGAGCTACATATGGCTTTTCGAGTCGTTCCTGATTGCAATGGATGGAGTTGCCCCAACAAACATGATAACAGACCAGGATGGTTCTATGCGTGCCGCAATGGAAAAGGTCTTCCCAAACACAACGCATCGAAACTGTAGATGGCATATTGTAGACAAAGCAACGAGAAGAGGTTGGCCCGTTTGTTGCAAAGATACCAGTGGCTCCGGAAGAGATGAATGATTGCATCAACTGTAGCTTAACACCGGAAGAGTTTGAGACAAGATGGACCTTAATGATAAACAAATTTAATATCCAAGGGCATGAGAAAATTGCAGCTCTGTATAAAAAAAGAAGCAACTGGGTCCCTGCATACTTTATGCACAAGTTCTATCCTTTCCTACAGACAACTCAGCGTAGTGAAGGCTTCAATGCAGTTCTGAAAAAGTACATAACTTCCACAAACTCGGTGATTGAGTTCGTTCAGCAGTACGAAGATATCCAAGCAAAAATTATGAAAGCAGAGAACAAGGAAGAATCAGATTCATCCCTCCTAACGGCTAAAAAGTGGTGTTGGCACCCAATAGAGCAGCAGGTGGAAAACTGTACACCAAAAACATCTATCATAGATTTCAGTTTGAAATGCAGTCCAGCATGTCATATAACATAAAACCGATAGGTGAAAACAGATATGAGGTTTACTGCATAACAAAATTTGTTCCACAGTACCACAACAGAGCCTATGAAGTCTATGCTGATCCTCCCAATGAGAATTACAGATGCACATGCTGCAAGTTTGAAAGGGATGGCATAGTCTGTTGTCACATTCTCAAGGTAAAAAAACATAATCGTTGATACATTTAGTCTGTACTTTGATAACGTTTAACATGATATACTTTGTGTTCAATTCAATGGTGAAAAAAAGATGAAAAAATGTCTAATTTGACATAAAATTGCAGGCAATGGTGCAGCTAGGAGTCTGTGAGTTCCCACTGAAATATGTCCTCCGCAGATGGACATGGAGTGCACAAGAAAATCTAGTTGAAGAGCTTCCTGGACAACCACCGTTATGCCAGAAGAATCAAGAAAGAAAATGTGGCTTTCGGTAAATTGCAACGAGTTCAAAGGTCTTGCAATGTGTGGGAATGAAACAGAAGATGGCCGGAAAATAGTTCGCATGCACATGAAAGCTATGAAAAAAGACTTGGCAGCACTAAAAAGAGAAACAGAAAAGAGAGCTAAAAAAGTAGCTACATCAAGTGCTACAGATCCTGCAGAAAATCCATCTACCCAAACAGCCCAGGCAAATTGTCCTACACAACAAGTCCCTCCACAGGTACCAAGCACTGGACCCCGAGCACGCAAGCCCCCATGCCAGAAAAGAAAATCAACAGGTTCCTCAACATCTGCGGCGAATAACAGTACTGCCACAGCTCACAATGGGGGATTCACAGATGCAGAACCTTCAGAAACATCACAAGCAAACAACATACGAGATCCTCGTGTATCAAACACTAAGGGTAGGAAACGCAAGAAAGCTTTCCAAAAACCACTGGATATAGGGAGAAAAGAAATACGTGTTTGCAAACAGTGTGGTTCCACACAACATGATTTCAGGACATGTACACAGAGAGGAGAGCTCGCAGATGAGAATTAAGAAGTACTGATGATTTGTTCTTGAATGTAAAATGATCTTCAATTATGGGACATATTCCAGTTACTGTAATGTTATTTGACTCCATTCCTATCAAGTTGTTTTAGGCAAAAATAATGAGAACTAATATCTATTTATGTCTATTTATTACATAAGATATCTGCTGGTACCAAAAATGGTAGTGTTAGGCAGTGCCGTGTTCATGGACTTTGAAAATTCCAGTTGCTTCAAACTGTGGTTATGCATCCTACTTTGGAAGTCATGAATGTCCAATTTAATTAGGCTTGGCTACCAGATTGCACCTAGCAGCGCCGCACACTAGCTACTGTGGTTATGCAGTTGCCTCAAACTGTGGTTATGCGAGTTTGCATGCAGCAGTAGCTAACCCCGCGACCCCTATATTTAAAAGGGAAAATCTAGACAAAGGCGATGGGACTACGCGGCGGCGCTGCACGCGCACCCCTCCCGTGCGGCGGTTTCCCAGCTTGACGTTTCCATGCTCGTGAAGTGTTATGATGGGCCCGGACTACATTGCATGCATCCCACACCACCGCACTCATGCACCTGACTACTTTTCTGCTTAACCTGTTGTGCATGCATGTGAGAAAAGGTGTCCCGTCATCTAGGGTATTAAAATTAGGAGTAGAGATTTTGAAGTCACAATTCACAAGCATAATTATTTTGGCAGCCATACATCAGAAATCTGGTATCTAGGTGCTGTTAATATGGCAGCTATGACTTCTGCAAAATTTTGAGGCTAGGATTTTTTGGAATTTGGCAGCTAGGACATGCGAATCCAGCAGCTAGGTGCTGAAAATCTGGCAGTCACGGTACTAATAAATCACTAGTCAATGATCATTTAGCCGCTATGCATTAGAACCTGGCAGCCATAAATAATTGGGCAGGCAGTCAGGACGAACTTAGCAATTAGCTATGCACGTCTCAGTTTTTTTTGCAATAGTATCAACAAAAAAAGTGCTAGCTAGAATTAGTACCTAATTACCAGGTTAATTACACCTAGTAGCCAAATTTACAGTGCATGATTTACAGAATTGTCATTGTCACTGATTAATTAGGGTACCAGTACTATGATATTTGCCAAATTCTAGCGGTATAGCTCCCAAATTACTAATGTGTAGCTGCGATTCGAATTGGTAGATACCAACAACTGTTGAAATTGAGATGAATCCTTTGTCCCCAATTTTTTTGGAAACCATGCAACAAGGGATACTCACAGAATGTTATGCAAAAAACCTTCGTTGGAATCTCAGCAGAAAAATGAGCAAAATAAGATGTAGTAGGAGGGGGAAAATCTGGGTTCATCCATGAGAATCTTGCCGGCATGCTCAGGGGCGGAGCCAACAACACACCCGTGCGGCGCGCCACGATGGAAAATTACATCGGCCCCTATAGGCACCGCCTACTCCACCTAACATCTTATCTGTCTGTTTAACCTTATCTCTTGATTATCCGATGGAGGTACTGATGGTTTTTGCCTGTCAACTACTCTCTTGTGAGTGATTTTCAGTTGCATCTGTCTCTATTTTTTAAGAACATGGTATTCATTGCAATTTTATATCTAGAGAATTTGAAGTCATAATTTACAGGCACAATTATATTGGTAGCTAGGCGTTAGGAATCTGGGAGCTAGGTGTTGAGAATCTGGCAGCTACGTTTTTTGGAGGCTCGCAAACTATGCGCTGAGAATCTGGCAGCTAGGACTTGCGAATATGGCAGCTAGGCGCTGCGAATCTGGCAGCTAGGCGATGGGATTCTAGCAGCGATGATAACACAGTACTCAGCGAAACAGTAAACTTTTGACAATTAGACATTAAACCCTGGCAGCCATCAACAAGAATTTGGCAAGCATTCGAAATGAACTTGGCAGCCAGGTACCAATTATCTTATAATTGTGTACTTCTCATTTTTTTGCAACATTTTGCATTTAGAGTGTTACCTCTTGACTTATTTCACAGTTAAAACAACATTGTAATTGTGAAGAAATAACTTAATAAGTGTTACAGTAAAGATTTAAACCCTGGCAGCCATCAACAAGAATTTTCTGAACCTTTTGACAATCAAAACAGTAAACTTTTGACAATTAGACATTAAACCCTGGCAGCCATCAACAAGAATTTTCTGAACCTTCATGCCCCTATAGAATGCATTTAACAGAAGTAGAAAAAAAAGAAGATATCCTACCTGATTACATTGTTGAATAGGTTGTACCTCCACCTATCTTTCTCTTCATTGAAATCTGCAGTTAACCATCTATATGGATAAATCCTCCTTAACTTCAGCACATCATCTTTTGCAAGTGCAGGGACCTTCTGCCCATCCCACTTGTCGATATTATAGATAGTGTGGAAACCACAATCAAAACTTTCACATGAAAAAAAGGGGGAAAACTAGATTATTAAATAAGCAATGCGCAAAAAAGAAAAAACACACAATGAGGGAGTCCTGAAAAAGCAAAAGAAAATGTAAAGAGAAAAAATGACATACATATTTGCCTGTATTGGCACATCTATGATCTTCAGTTCCCAGTCCTTGATCTGAACCTTTGATGTGCTGTAGTGTATCTCCCATAAAGCCTTGATACTATTGATAAGACGAGTTGCATGACTAACAAGCGACTCGTCCCCTTGAGAACGCATGGAATCGAGTGCTTCAAACCTTTCAGCTTGAAAGTTCATAGACAAACAGTACCAGTGATTCCCCTCTTTATTTGCCTTTTGAACCTCTTCCAAAACAGGGAATGAGATCTGCATAAAACAAGAAACACACAAAAAAAAGTGGATTAGCCACCCCCTAGCTAAAAAAGATAGTAGACATGTAAATACAAAAAAACACAAACTCACTTGCTTCATCACACTAAGAGAATGATTCTCAGTCCTCTTGAACATGGAAACAAGTGCTTTCTTCTGGAACTCCCCATTGAGCAAGTAAACAGATACTTGGTACGGAACAATCATCTTCCCGACCGAAGTGTTGGTGCGCCGAAGATACTCAATGCCAACTTCCATACAGTGGTTTGAGAGTTCACCTCTTCCATGAACTGAATTAGCTAAATCATTTGTGGTCGTGAAACTATCATGGTACTTGATGATTTGGTACCTGATGTTTATGAGGAAAAATAAAAAATAAACTTAAGTTAGTATCCAAAATGTGCTGCATTTTGGTTTGTAGGCATGGATATACAGATAGGTAGAAAATGAGAACACACTATATTGGGAAAAAAGAACATAAAAAAAGGCTTACGTCCTAATCTGTGATTTCACTGGCCTCTGATGCTTGTTACTGAGCATGAGCTTCTGGTAAATTTCTTCCTGCTCAGCACTAACTTTTATTGAACTGTCAAATGGTGACTGCATAAAGTGTGATGACTTCTTCACCCTAACTTTGCATGGATGAACCTTTGGAGTGACACTATGCAGATTAGAAGCCCCTAATGACACTGAAGGTGCTGAAGCAATTTGCAATGCTTTTTGCCTCGCAATGAACGCCTTTGACAATTCCTCATATCTTGCAAGTTCTGCCATACCTTTCTCGCTCAGTTGAACGGCATCTCCTGCGATAACTGCTTGAACTTCTTCTGAAAATTGAAACTCTTCAAAATCATCCCTGCTAGCTGCATATACATTATGAAAAAAGTGTATTTTTAATTATGTGCATATACATGTTTAATCTCATGTGTACACTATTATCATGGGCATGTAAAAAAAGACACAGACAGTAGCACAAAAAACTATGCTGAGATGCAAAAAACAAAACAGTGCACAAAATACATGTGATCAAAAGAAATGGAGAGAAAGAAGAAATACCTGATGGACCTGCCCAATCTAATGGAGCAATAGGTGGTATGGACTTAGGAACTGCATATTCTTGCGATGAGAACTCTTCTTTTTGAGAATCACTAACTATAGTGTCCGGTGAAATTTGAACCCAAGATCAAAACCCGGTGGAGTGAACATACCAACACGGTTATCTCTAGTAGCACCAGATGATGATGTTCCTTCGCTCATATGCTTCCTTTTCCGTGAACCATCTCCTGCTGAGCTTGACTGGTTGGCAGCAAACCTTGACAAGAAACCGGACTTCACCACAGATTCGGAGAATTTCCGAACAGCTTCTGCAACTTCTGGAGATACACTAGCAGGGCTGCCCCTCTGCAGGCCAGGTATGCCTAGGCGTGCCTTGACTTGAGGAGACAGTGCCCATGGTTTCCTTGTTCTATTAGCATCAGCGAATGCCGTAATGGGCTTGCACAGATTCCCTTCAGCACTTTGGATCAATTGCTGCTGTTCAGTAATAGTCGAAGAGATTGCAATAGCGGTGTCCTTGCATTTCCCATCGCTTGATGAAATCTGTTTGCTCTCGTTGCTACTGGTTAAAGCAATGGTTGCTGGTGTCATAGATGCAACAGATGGGGAAATAGCAATAGCAGTACTCAAAGTTTTCCCATCAGCGACACCACTTCCAGACATATTTTGAGAGTTTGTTGTACTGACTGTGGGTGAAAGTACAATGGCTGTTCTTAATGACTTCCCATCCACTTGTGATGAAGCTTGCGTAAAAACACCAATGGAATCTCTGCTTCCTACTCCATCAACAGCAACATCAACAGTTTTTGTACCTTCGGTTGGTATCTCTGAGTTGCTTACAGCAGAAATACTTGCGAGCCTTGGAGATTTCCTTGACGGTGTAATGCTTGGGATTCTGAGCCGTTTCCTGCATACAGATAAAGTAAAAACACTGGAGGGAAAACACCAAAAAAGTAAAATTACAGCTTCATGGCCAGTGTGCAAAAAAAAAAAGATTAAAAACACCAAACCTCTTCTTTAAGGATTTGCTGGATGCAACTTCACACCTAGAATCGTGCACTGTTTTCTCTACTTCATGGCCAGTGGCATTACATTCAGAATCAGTTTTATCACTGCAGGAAAACACAAACACAAAAAGAGATTTTCAGCTGCCAGATTCTGCAGTATTTGTTAACAGATAAGTATGTGTTAAAATTCAGATAGGCATTATGAAGCTGAAAGCTATCAAAACATGAATTTAGCAAAACTACTTACCTCTCATGAATTGTGTCCAGCGCACGACCAATTGGTGTAGTAAGCTCTATTGCAATTGCATTATTGTCCTTTGTGTGAGCACTTGCTTTAGACGAGGTTCCTATGGTATGCTTCTTCCTTTTGCTCAACACCATGCAAGACCAGCTGCACTCCCCTTTATCATTTCATCATCTCTCTGTGTACACTCTAATGGTGAATCAGGCCCGCACCCAGCTTCATTCGTGCAATCAGATGTATCCAAGTCACTGAGTGATGGAATCATTATCTGTGAATGCATGGCAGGAGGAGATTCGCTATAACTTGCATCTTTAGTATTAGCCAAAGCAGTAATACTGTTTGTTTCATCAGCTTTTGTGTCGCAAGGGGATGCGACAGCACTAGTGTTTGCATCTGGACTATTGCTTGCATCTGGACTATTGCTTGCATCTGGATATACAAGAACAAATTCATTCCCCTGAACTTCTTTATCTGTAGGTGCTACCTCCTTCACATAATGGCGGATTCTACGACCAACTATTTTAGTAGCAGCTGGTGAACCTCTTCCTTCCTCCTGATCTGCTTCATGTGAAGATAATTCTATGTCTTCATGTTCTTCGACTTCATCATCAGTTCCTTCATCATCACTAACTTCAGTATCCAAATCTGACTCACTCATAGTTGTCAAACCTTGAACAAGAGTACTCAACAAACCATTGAGTCCAGATGCAAAAGATTGCATTAAGGTGGATGCTTTAATCCTTTGCTGCAACAAACGAAACAGATATAACCAATTAGACACAACAGAAACAAAAGATTGTACAACCAGATAATTCCAAAAACAACATTCACAAAAAACACACAACTACCAAATTATTTAGAAGTGGCTACCAAATTCTCTTCTACTAACTGCCATTTAATTTAGTACTAGCTGCTAGTAAAAACAGTAGAAACTGCCATTTAACTTAGTCCTAGCTACCAGTAAATCTATACCTAATAATAAAGAAAATAAGGCTTCTTGTTCGTCCGTCTTTTCTTGCCCTCATTGTTCAGTAGTAATTACAGGACCTGCCACCGCTTTAGTCAAAAAACGGTCAACTGTTTCAAACCTAGCAGTCTATCGATTCCTCTCTTTCCTTTCTATCCCTCCCAGCGCCGGCCACACGCGAGACGCCAGAAAAACAACCCCACCTAGCCCACCGAGCGCCGACCACCGACCACCGACCCCATCGGGTTGCCTGTTGGCTTCTCCAGCGCGCCGCCGAGGTACTCCCTTCCTCGCCTTGTTCTGGATTTCCCCGGCGCGCTCCTCTCCCCTTCGTGCCTCCAGATCCGCCGGTGAGCAGTGGTACCGGTGGGTTGCAAGGATGAGGAGGTGAGGCCGACACTAGGCTGGCAGAGAGGGGATGATCAACAATAGAGTGCAGGGACGAGATGTGGGGAGGCCGAAGATCTGGGGAGAGGGCATCGAGGTTGCTGGCTGCAATTCTGCCATGGAGAGCCCGGATCCATGTTCCTCACACCAGATACAGTCGATTTTGTGCCAGAAAAAAGAAGGGGAGCGCTGCTGCTCGGGCTGGGAGCTCCCGCTGCTTGGGGCGGGGCTGCTGCCGGTAATGCTTGGGATTTGGAAACTCGCTGTAGCGCCTCGGGACAGGGAAGCCGCTGCTCAGGTCATGGTGCCTGACGTCCCGGGGTGGATAGTCTTGCCAGGGTGAGAGAAGGGACAAGACGGGGTAGTAGGATGTGTCGTATGTCGTTGTGCTGAAGGGAGATTGATAAAGAGAGAAGAATTTCAGACAAAGCGTATGAAGTTATGACATATCAGCTATGTTTACCAGCATGTGAGATAAATTGCGACGTATTCTTCAGGTAACAGAGAAGAAAATGTCGATCTAACTAAAAAGCTTATAATGATTCTAGCGTAACGTTCATCCACTTGTTATTTGTCATAATGTATTTTCCAGCCTGAAGTTTGTTGAATCGATTATTTTGAGCTGGACTATGATTTCACACGGGTTCGGCGTTGGAGCGTCAAACAGTATTGAGCTCTGCTCCGCTTAGCTAGCGCATGCCGAGTATGGCTGCGGTCAGAGTAGAGTGCTAATGCGAATAAATTAAAGTAGAGATGGAGCAGAGCTAGCGAACAAAAAGCCTATTCCACCTAGCTGTACAAACACGACATGCATAAATTCCATCAGCTCTAAGATTTCTTGGATATTGCTTGTACTTCCTGCGCCCAAGGTTGATCTAATCTTATGCTTTTAATGCAGTGGTCTTCTGCACAAGTAGATGTTTACACATATGCAGATTTGACATTTTTCAAGAATGCCAATACACATAAATAAGGTCAGTGAGAGATGTGTCCCAAATGTTGCAGATCGATGCATGTCAGTAATGCTAGACAGTGACCAAAATATTTGAGTAGATGTGTCAAAAAAAGTATTACAAGTTTGAATGTGAGAAATTATTTGTATGCTAGCCAGTAGCCATTGATATTTAAACATTGTCCAATCTGACATTCTCTTGTACTTCGCGGTGATTTGCGATCTGTTGGCGGACATAATGGAAAAGGGTGCAATCAATTTGCGATCCTAAAAATGCTAGCTTCTTTAATGGCCAAGTAATTTACAACAAAAAAAGCAACTACCACCTTATTTAGAAGTGGCTACCATGTTGATTAGAAATGGCTAGCAAAATTGATTAGAAGTGGATACCAGATTATTTACAAAAAATAGCTAAGATGAACCCATACATAGTTAAGCTAAAAAAATGCCATATACGCCACTGCGCCACCTTAATTATCCATAAAAAACTGTGGGATTGCTACAAGAAAAAATCCTCTGTACGAGAGATCATATGCAGTAGCAAAAAAATGGGGGCATAAAAGCTAGTATACCTTCTTTGTGCAAGTGGGGTGTGTATTAATTTTCATCCAAGCATCAAAACCATCAGGGCCACCAAAAAGGGCCATCCCTGTAGCAAATTCCTCTTTGTACTCATCCTTCAGCTGTATTGTTTCATAAATTCACAATAAAAAACACATATTAAAAAATATGGTAGATACAAGATGTTGAATCAGAAAACACAGAGTGTGTAACACATGTGAAAACACACAAAAAAATGCATACCTGCATTGCCCCAAAAGTGGTTGTATCATACTCCTGCGCATCAAGTGCCCCGACCGCATCGATGGCTAATTTCGACCATGCGTTGATAGCAAATGGAGCGTCCTCAATCTCAAGCTCCAAATGATTTGTCTCAAGAGCATCAAAATATCGCAACTGGTATTACCACACAAAACAACAACAAAATTTGAAACAAATTATATATATAGCAGAGAAAAAAGAAGAAAAGGTTACATGTAAAAACATGGAAAATGAGGAAAATTTACTCACCATGCAGTACAGCAAGCAACCCTTTGTATACTTCCCATTGGACAAACTCTCATGTAGTTCAACAGCAACAAACTTGCAGATGTTCATCTCATTTGCACGAGCAATGTCGGCCTTTGTAATTTGGAAGCAATAGATACATGCCACAGAAAAAAGAGGAAAAAGAAACAATAAATTCAGATGGGCACACAGGATGATATGGGAAAAAATGTCTGAAAATGAAGCAGATTAGTAACTACCAGCATGGGATAACATTTGTTGCTCATTTTAGTATCTGTTGTAGGGGCAATCACTGTTGACATGATGAAAAGCATCCACAGTTCCTTAAATGTTTCATCAGCACCATCGTATTGCTCAACCAGCCTTGCAAGTTCTGAAACCCTTGGCCTACTGCTTAGTCCAGGGAAAAGCCTTGCAGAAATTTCAGCCTCTAACGTGTAATCAGCGTATTATTTTACATACAACTGACCTTGAGGAAGACCCGTCATTATACGGACGGACTCGTCTCACAATGGGATCACACCGCGACAAGGGATAACAAAAGCTCTTCTTGCGGGCTGATAACACCGAACAAACCAATTGATCATGGGTTGTGCAAATGCTCGCACTTAATGTCCAAGAACTGCCTTGCCCCATTTCTACTATCGCTTCACGCTTTTCAGGAGTCAAGCTTTCATAAAGCTTAATTACCGGAGCTGGAGAGGCCCTATTCCTGTCTATACTGGAACCCTGTGGAAAAATAAGAATAGCGAAAAAGCATGAAACCAGCAGTAGTAGGTAGCTACAAAAACACAAAAGGATAGTGCCATCTACATGGAAGTAAAACTACGAAACCAGAAATAAAAATGCATATATATTTGGTGACACTGAACAAAAAGAAACCCCGACAGTAGTACATCATAATTAGGTAGTTAGAAAAAACAAAAAAGAACAATGGCATATACATGGAATAAACACAAAGTATAATGGATGTATATATATGGTGACAGTGAACAGGAAATCTGGCAGTAATTGAGGCATAAAATAGGTAGTTAGGAAAATAAGGACAATGGCATAAACATGGAATAAAAATCCTTGGAAAACACAAAGTATAATGGATGTATATATATGGTGACAGTGAACAGGAACGCTGGCAGTCATTGCGTCATAAATAGGTTGTTAGGAATAAAAGGACAATGGCAACTACATGGAAATATAAAACCTTGGAGACACAAGAAAATCCTCATATATATGGCAAAAAACATTAAACAAGAACTTCGGAGTGCTACGATATTAAATGTTGTATCAAATTTAAAGTTCAACATAGATGATTCGGGAAAATGTGCGATATTATTATGCAAAAAGAAACACATGGTTATGCCGCATGAGAACTTACATGGTGACGCTTCCGTACTGCTTTCCCTTTGACAGCAGCCTTGTTTCGTACTCCCTTCCTCCTAGCCATCAAACTGTTGCCTGCACAAAAAAAAACCCACGCATGTTCATCTAAATGCTTGCTCTCACATAAACTTATTCACTAGTGGCCAGATATAAAAAAGTAGACATGGACATCAGAAACAGTCTACATCGCCAACTAATTCTACAAAACACATCACACTTATATGGTGAACACAACTACCAGATAAAATATATTAGAAATGCAGGGATATGTGATAAAGGTATCGCAAAGAAAAACAAGATCCCTACATACACTTCTACTCTATAGAACATGAAGAAGCTCCCAAAAGAAAATCCATCCATAGCAGGGCAGGCCATCTAGAAAACCTAATACAAAAATGCCACATCGGGGCATGAAACTTCAGCAAACCAAGACAAAAAAATTACAGCTAGTCCACCACAAGCTATAAAAAATGATGGAAACAAACAACAACATGTAGGTATGCAACAGATCTGACTATTCTAGGCATGTAGGTTGCATACGAAAAGAAAATCCCTACCACTCTCCCAGAAGAAACTACCACAGGCCAAAAACAGCTTCCAAAAATCCAAAAATCGACCGCGCAGGAGGCATCAAAACTTCACAAAAAGGAACCTACAACTGAACTACCAGCAGCACATACAACTTGACCACCTTGCTGCGCGAACGCTGAAGGAGACAACCAGTGTATACTAAGCTGGGGACAATTCCGCCGACCCGCGTGCGGAGAAGCAACGGGGGATGACGGGCCGAGACCTCAACGTCCACAACAGGTACACGCCGGGACGCGCCTTCCTCCGCCGCGCCTTTCCTATCCAATCGGGCCGGAAAACACGAACCCGAGGCTAGCGGCGGGGAACAAAATCATTACTCCAAACCTTGATGTTGGTCCATGGCATAATAAGAAGGTAAATTCCAAAACCATGCAGCAGAGTCAACTGAAAAACCATGGCTCGCATCATCCAAAGCATCAGGAAATATGTCACGAGTTTGCCTAAACCTCCATATGCCTACATACACAGCGAGAATGCGGGAGCGGACGAACAAGTATGAAGGGGGCGGGGGGGAATCATAACCCTAGGACGAAAAATACAGGGTATACCCAAATTCATCTACGGCTACGCATCAGAGGCATCCAGATCTACCAACAACCATCATAAATCCAAGGTGGAACCAACGAATTGGGCACCCATCGCGTGATTTGGAGGCGCCATACCTCAGGTCGGAGCATACACCCGCACCAACCCGAGGCGAGGGGGTGAGATGGAAGCCGGAGAGAGAGGTGAGGGGGAGGTCGCGCCCGATTCTGTCCGCGCCTACGGCCGTCCACCGGACTCGTCGCCGGAGAGTGGGAGAGAGGCGTGGCTCGGTGCGATGCGGTGCAGAGAGAGAGGGCGAGAGGAATGCGTACAAAACGCACACGGGGAGAAGCGCGGAGACTCACCACCTTGAGCGCGGCGACGGATCTACCGGTCGCCGCCGAAGAATCGAAGAAAAAACGGCGAAGAATCGAGCTCCGCCACGAATCGCCTCCGCGTCGCCGGAGATAGAGGAGAGAGAAAGAGCGAAGAACTGTGAGCGGTTCGGACGAAAAAACAAAGGAGAAATGGCACGGTTCCCGAAATTCAAACGCCACTCACTTACAGGTGGAGCCCACCATCCGACCAGGCATCCAGATATGCGGTGTCCAAACATTTGCCCGCCCACCCGTCCACCACGAGGCCCACCACCACACGCGGCCCCTTAGATGGCGATGCGCGAATCGCGACGCATCCGTCGCACGGGAGACGCGCTCGTGCGGCGCTTGCCTGTATCATTTCCCATTAATCTAAGTACTAATTAAGTAGTATCCGTATGTCCCAAAATAAGTATCGTAACTTGTCTTGATACGAAGATATCTAGACACATTATAGTTACACAAATACATATGTATCATAAAGTTGCGACACTTATTTTGGATTGGAGGGAGTACTCATTTGGTTCCAATAAATAAGACATATACATTTAGTAAGAAATTAACGGCACCTAAGTCTAATGTTATAGACAAAATATAAACATTATAATACCAAATCAATATCCATAGCGTCGCCATAAAATATATTTTCATAATTTATCTATTTAATAATTTAGATGTTAATATATTTTTCTATATATTTGGTTAATCTTACTATGGTTTAACATTTGACTAAATTTATACGGTTTTGCTATGCTATGTCTCAGTTGACTGAGAGCTCCTTATTTCCCAGTCACCCTAAAAAAAGTGCATTAGCACTTTTCTAGCATAAAAGTGCACCAGTTTTTGTTAGAAAAGTACAACTCGTTTCAGTTGCATTTTTCTTTGAACTACATTCGCATTTCATTTTTGTAAGGTGATTGAGACTAGTCTCAAGACAAACCCAAATTTATAGGTAAATACTAGTATTCATTGAGAGCTTGAATCCTCTGCTGATTTTTTAATTCTTTTGAAAAATTATTTGTACTTACCTGATAACATGGTTTTAAATAGCCGGCTATAGGCTATAGCCGCGGCCTCCCAAAACAGCTATAGCCTGGCTATAGCCGGCTATTTAAGGACTTTGGCACCTTTAGCCGTGCTATAGCAGTTAGCCGCATCATGCGGAAAAGGCTATGGCTATAGCCGGGCTATAGCCTAGCTATAGCCGGCTATTTAAAATAAAGCCTGACAATCATAGTTGTCAGAATCATGATTCTACTATACGATTCTACGACTTTATGAACCAAATTAAGTGAAACGATTGTACGATTCTACTACGTAGAATCTAAGATTTTACGATTCTGAAAGTTAAGATTTTACGGTTTACGATCCTAACATAGAGGTTTCGATCTGATTTAGAATCACGATTCTAGACAACTTTAGCTGATACCAGAACTTTTCAATTCGTGTAAAAAAAAAGAACTTTTCAAGATTGTGTTGAGGCAAAGATAAGGTAGAAATATAAAAAGGGCAAGTAAAAGATTTCATACCGCCGGCATCGCCTTGGTGACCGCGCTCAAGCGCGTCCGATGCTCCTCTCCCGAGTAGGTGCACAGGTTGCGCAGAAGCCTCATGGCGTTCAGGCATCGAGCGTCGTGGCACTCCAACGCGGACACGAGCGGATCGACCACGTCGGACCTAGTCTTGAGGATGGCCGAGCAGCTCGCCTCGCTCTCCAAGGCTAGCATTGCCAGCGCCTCGCCGGCCTCGCGGCCGAGCTCGAGCTCCTGAGCGTTTAAGAATATCGACAGCAGCAGCTTGACCACCCCTCCGGTGCCCACGATCGTCTCGTTGGCCCTATGGTCCATGGCCATCCCCGTGAGGATGTCCATGGCCAGCTTCTGCAGCTCCATGTGCTGGTGGCCGTGCTTCAGGACGTCCCGGAGGTTGCTCACCGTGAATACATTCTCGGCGACGTCCCGCCGGAGGGTCTTGCCCGTGGCACCCGTCGTGTACACCAACATCTTGATCACCTGGAGCGCGCGCTTCACGGCGCGTACCTGAGAGTCCGTCGCGCTCGGGTTGAGGAGCAGAGCCTGCGACGCGTGCGAGAACTCGACGATCTTGGCGAGCAGGCCGCGCGCGTTGCCGATCTTGCCGCAGTTGTCGTGGTCCCTCGCGAGCTTCTTGAGTATGCGTAAGCCCAGGAGGTTGAACTGCAGGTAGTCGTACATGCGGTCGGGCTCGGGCTCGGCGGCGGCGCCCTTGATCGTGATGGCGGAGGACGTGGGCGCGCCGCGGCCGGTGTAGAGCAGGGACATGATGGACTCGATGGCGCCCGGGATGCCCGACACGCGGAGCGCGTTCTGCCGCTTGCCGGCGAGCTTGGACACGACCTCTGCGGCGCACTGGCGCACCTCCTCCTCGTCGGTCCGCCTCCAGTTGAGCATCTCGACGACCCGGTCGATGGAGTTGGGGTTGGTGCCGAGCTTGCGCAGCGTGTCGCGCGCGGAGCCCTTGCTGGTGGCGAGCTGCTGCAGGATGCGCACGCCGATGAGCTGCTCGGCGAGGAAGTCGGAGAGGATGAGGTCCTCGGCGAAGGTGACGAGGTCCATCTTGATGCCGTCGAAGATGCTGCCCTCGATGCACTGCGAGAAGGCGTCGTAGAAGAAGCGCTTGAGGGAGACGAGCCCGTAGGGGCCGAGCTCGCACTCGCCGCTGACCTGGTCGAGCAGCTTGCGGACGGACATCTTCCACCACCAGTACACCTTCTCCAGCAGGAAGAGGAATGCCTCGAGCAGGGCCAAGGTGTAGAAGAGCAGGAGCGCCGGCCGCATGCTGCCTTTTCCTTGGTCGTTGAAGTCTTGCTTCCAGAGGCGCATGACGGAGAGCGCGACGCAGGCGAACGCGGAGAGCACCTGCAGCCAGTTGAGCAGCCTGCTGATCTTCTTGGAGACGAAGACCCAGCCGGTGTACGGGAGCAGCGGCACGTCAGGTGCGTGCCAGGTGCGCTGCTTCATCAGGCCCACGATCTGGCGCTGGAACTGCACCGCCCTGACACGCACCAGCGACGCCGCCGTGGTCCGCGGCTTGAAGATGGCGCGCCCGACGTGGCGGAAGAAGCGGGAGCTGTTGCGCAGCGCGTTGCCGGCGGTGGAGGTGAGCGTGGCGTGGTGCTGCCACTCCAGCTCGTGGCTGCGGCTGAAGATGCGCGCGCCCTCGCCGAAGAGGATGACGGTGATGCACCAGAAGTCGGTGATCTTGAGGTCGCTCGCGAAGCCGCCGAGGAGCACGACGGTGGCCCACGCGAAGTCCAGCTTCCCGAGCCCGCTCGCTGCCTTCTCGAGGACGGCCAGCCGGAGCGCGAAGAGCGTCAGCCGCTTCTCCGGCGGCTCTCGGCCGTCTCTCCTGCCCGAGCTGACGCTCACCGGAGTCGTTTCCGGCCACGGCTGGTTGAAGGATGTCGACCCGCCGCCTCCGCTGCCTAGGCCGCCGACGCCGCGGTGCTCGACGATCTCGATGGTCGGCGGCGCTCTTCGGGTTTTTATCATCGTGCCGCTGTCTTGGCTGGACTCGCCGGCGTCCGCGCCCTTCTTGGACATGATGGCGCAGCTTTCAATAGACTCTCACAAATGCGCGCTGCTGGATTTGTAGCGTATGCGAACACGAGTACGTCTTCGAGAAGGTTTCTGCAGATCGACATTGAACAGTTCACGGCGTCAACGGTCAACGTATGAAGGGTACGTATTACAGTAGAAGACTCGTGGCGATGAGGTACAGCAATTCGCTCGTGATTGGTGCTCGGACGTGCAGACAACAATGACGGCGATATGATCAGGAGCAGACATCTTTCCACCAACCTGTGCTGTTGCTGCAAGAAACAATATCTCAGACTTGTATGCATCCATATGAACAATAAACAAGAATCGGGATCAGGCAAGAGTCCCAGGAAGAATCAGACGAGGATTATGAACAATAAACAAGAATTGGGATCAGGCAAGAGTCCCAGGAAGAATCAGACGTGGATTTGTTCCACGGGTCCAATTCTAGTGCAGTTGTAAAATTCCAAACACGTACGAAAGAACGAATACAAGGGGAAATTCATTTTAGCTCCTAGGTGTAGATGCACGATATCTAAGAGTGCGAGGGGACTGCGCCGCTGGCCATCATCGCTGATCAGCTAGAGAAACTGGCAATAATCGACATAAGCATCAACGCCATGCCATAGAGACTGGTCCGCCGCAAAGGAGCATAGGCTTTAGCTCTGATGCTAGCAGCGAGCAGCTCCGGTCCAACAACGTCAAAGGTTCCAATCGACAGAATATGGTGATCGAAGATATACTTGAAGAATGCACTGAAACAGGAACTGGACGACTCAAGAAGCGCAAGGGAAAGCTATGGTAAAAGTAAAATTTCAATTTTTTACGTCTCTTCGACGTTTTCGTTTTATAGACATCTCTCCTGTAACATTTCTATACATTCCATGATGACTGAATAAAGCCACCACGGACAACCTTCGTGAGTCGCAACGTCTGTTCCAGGCCAACTATCAATGTTTGTGCATCGCTCAAAAACAAACAAAAAAGCCTGCGCCATGGGCATAGCAATATAACCTGTGACAATGTCACAGCATTAAGGTACTGATAAACGCCAAGAGTGCAGTACAGATGTCTGTGCCATGAGCCCAGAGTCAAACAAATATTTGCGCACAAGTTTGCATCAAAAGGCGCGTTAAACTCCGCCGACCTGAGTCGCCAAAGAGAGTCAGTCGCCAAGCCGCGCGTCTCAGCACTGGGTGTCTCGCCTCAAAATAATAAAGGTAAAACCTCTGTCTGTTGTTATCACTAACTGCGACTCGAGCAAGGAGCGAGTAATGCGGACGAACTATCCTCACCAGCCTATCAAGTCTTCAAAAAAAGATTACTTGCTGAGCACAAGAAGTTCGGATCGTACACGAAAGCACCGGCCGAGAGCACTTACGAGTCGCAAGCTCGACAAGCCCCAATAGCAGGGACTACAACGTACACTGGACCACGTGCTTTACTAATAGCACAAAACCGGCTAAGTCATTGCAACAATACGTCGACTTCACGTGCATAAACTTAGTCCGGCGACATTCGAGAATGCGACCGAAAGAGAGAGTCAAAACTCCTCGAAAGGCCTAGCTAGCATTTTCACGGGAAGACTCTCGTCAAACTATGCAAGAAACGATTAAAATTATGCAGCTGCCAAACTATATATGGCGCACACCGACGAGTTTAACAAACGAGTCATACTAAAATAAAACCCCTCAAAAGGGGATGATCACCAAGTCTTGATCAAACAGAGCGCACATAACACACAGGGGGCTGGACACACTAATGTTTGCTTTTCAAGAAGGTTCTGATCAAACCAACAGGCGCAGGGATTGCGAACCTCAAAGTTATCCTGTTGTGTTTCGAGAATATGTCAGGGCTGAAGATCAATTTTGATAAGAGTGAAGTGGTGGTGACCGGGGTACCACTGGAACTTCAACATCAGGTGGCCCACATGCTTAACTGCAAGCGGGGGGAATTCCCCATCAAATATTTGGGCCTACCTATCAGTGATAAGGCGCTAAGGGTAGCGGACTGGAACTTCCTGCCAGAGAAGATTGGGCACAGGGTGGACCCATGGCAGGGGTTATTCTTGGCCTCGGCAGTGTGCTAGAGTTGACAAACTCGTGCTTGTCCAGCCTCCCGCAGTTTGCCATGAGCTTGTACATGCTTTTTGACAGCACCCATAAAGCCATGGACAGACCCAGGGCTCGCTTCTTTTGGGAAGGAGTGGGCAACAAACGCAAGTACCACATGGTGGATTGGGCTACGGTTTGTAAACCCAAAGCGTTTGGAGGATTGGGAATCCTCAACACCAAACTCATGAACATCGCTCTGATGCTCAAATGGATTTGGAAGCTGTACCAAGACGCGGATGGTCTCTGGGCGGACATCATCTGTGCTAAGTATCTAGGGGGAAGGGATCTCTTCGACGAAACGGTCCCTACCAGAGGCTCCCAATTTTGGAATTCCATTCAGAAGATTAAATGGTACTTCAAACTTGGAGCCAAGCACGTGGCGCGCAATGGGAGGCGCACCAGGTTCTGGCTGGACTGGTGGACTGGGAGGGGCCCTTTTATGGCCAGGTTCCCCCACCTATTCGCCTTGCTGCACGGATCCGTCCATCTCGGTGTTTGATGCCAAGCCACCGGATGGGCACCCCGGGGAGTGGGGTGTTGCATTTCGGCGGCAATTTGGGATGGTTGAGATGGTTGAATGGGACAACCTTCGTCGGGAGGCCATGGGTTGGCAGCCGGGTCTTGAGGATGACAAAGTGTCCTGGTCCCTTGATGCGTCAGGGACATACACCACCAGTTCGGTCTATCTTGCACTGACGCAGGGAGCGACGGTCACCTGTTTCAAAGAAGCTTGGCGCACCAGGGTTCCCCCTAAGATTCGGGTGTTTCTTTGGCAACTCATCCGTGGTAGGTTACCTTCTGCTGAGCAAGTTGCCAAGCGCCACGGACCCTCGGACGGGAGGTGCGCTCTGTGCCAGGAGATTGAAGATTGCAATCACATCTTCTTCTCCTGCCCCATCGCCAAACTCATGTGGGCTGGGGTTAGGGAACTCCTCCACTGCGACTGGAACCCCACGGGACCGGGGGAGTTCATTGCAATCGCCCAGGGGCTTTACGGCCCCCTTCGTAGGCTAGTTTGGTTCACGTTTGCTGCCATGTGTTGGACTCTTTGGAACACGCGCAACAAACTAGTCTTTGAAGGAAAGATGATCGGGAACCCAGCTGATGTTTTCTATCATATGCTCATTCATATGCAGTCCTGGAGGGTTCAGGTCAGAAAGAGGGACCGGGCGATGCTGGACGCGGCGGTGGACGACGTCAGGAGGCTCTACGCGCGACTACGGGCTGAGTAGCGGAGGACCCAGGCGGCGACTTGACCAAGATCTTGCTTCAGCTTCTATCTACTTTGGTTGAGCCCGCTGAGCTGTGCCGTTCGGCTTTGTATCGTGTGGGTTGTTTGCCTTCTAGACCTGGGAGGGTCGTACTTGTGACGCCTTGGGCGTGTGGGCGTGTGTGCGTGTATGATCTGTATAACTTTAACTTGCATGTACCGTTGCCAGGAGGGCTTTATTTATAAAGCCGGGCCGTGAGGCCTTCTGTTTAAAAAGAATTGTTTTCCCTAGGAACGCGAGCAGTATCAGTCGACTCCATCTCCGTCTCGGGGGCTTCTTCATCACTCGAATCCTCCGGCTCCCCGACAAACCTCGGCCTGGAGTTGTAGAGGCGACCCTCGCGGAGAGTACCAAAGGGAGTCGACGAAGCATAGTCAACTTGCAGCTCACTCTTGCCAAGATCTTCTGGAGGGCCTTCCGACGGATAGAACGAGTCCATATCAACTTCCCTCTGGATACGGGCACTAAACAACTTGCAATATTAATTCAAGGGCGGCATCAGCTTCCCTCCGACTCTCGTCACTGCCATCGCCGATAAACCCAAGCGAAATCACTGGAATCGCAGCGTTGGGGTGATGGGAGCAAGTATACGTGAGAGCCTGGGTGATACTGCCGCAATAGGATGACCTTTTCCACCAGTAAACAATGATGGGAACGTCCTATAGTGCCACCAGGAAGGGCTCGAACTCCTTTGGAAGAGGCTCGTCGGGTGCAAGGTACTGAAGGATGGAGATCAGGGCGTGATCAATTTCCTCCGTTCGTTTCCAAACAAAGGAAAGCCGATCATCCCGAGCGAGCAGGTTTTTTTTTCTCGGCCGGAATTTCCGAGATTTCGGCGAAAACCGGTTTTACCGGTTACCACCGAGAAAAAGAAATACCGAACGAAATTCTCGGGTATTTAAATAATTTGGTCAAATTAAAAAAAATTATATAAATTTTGAACAAAATAGTGAGTTGGTTTGACAAATCTCGGCAGGTATTTTGCCGGTATTTCCAAAATTTCTGAAATACCGGTACCCACCGATATTTTTTGCCTACCGAGAAAAAAAACCTTGCGAGCGAGTGACAAGAGGTCAGCGCCTGCAACAGCAGAGCAAGATCATAAATATGACAAGTGACTATCTAAAAATAAAAATGCAAAGATTCAGTCAAGCTTACCAAGCAACTGGGGGAAGGCTTTTTGTAGCGCCTCGTTGACACCGTTCAGTTGACCCTCCTCCAGTTTTTTGATGCACTTCATCTAGACGTCAGAGTTATCCTTCAGATTCTTCAACACAGACTCTGCTTTGCCCTAGCCATCCTTTGCCGCCTCCAGAGCTGACGACAATTCCTCACGAAGGCGAATCATGGCCTGCTCATGCTTCTCACAAAGATTAACCAGCTCTTTCGAGTGGCCTAGATTTCTCTCTTGCTCAACAGCAAGTTGGCGCTTTAGAGCATCCAGCTCGGCGTTCACAGTGTCAAGCTCCACCTACAATCGACAAGTGAATGGAAAACATGAAGATACTGACACATGGGGGCTTGCGAAGACATGAAGGACAGATCTCCAATTGACTTCCACAATCAATCATCAGGAGACTTGGGGGCTACTACTAGGCATATCTTGGCGCAACCAAATTATGAAACTACTGACCTGGTGGAGCTTCCCAGCAATTTCCATAGCTGACTTGAAGGATGTCACCGAAGCGACTCCTTCAACGGCCAGCGTGCTTGGTGTTTTCTTAGTCGCCACCAGAGCGACTGCATCAAGATTTCCTTTGCCGGAATCAGGAGTGATCCCCGACTTTGCAACAATAGTCAAACCGGAGCCCCCGGCCCCGGTGTCAGCACGTATCTTCTGACCAGAGCCGATAGCTCTGGTCTCCGCAACCTTCTCCAACCCCGCTTGGGGGTTCGTATCCACCATCACCGAAGGCCGAGGCACAGAGCTTGCATCTCGTTGCGCAACAGAGACAAGAGATCCTGTAGCCATGGCACTCGGAGTAGCTGCGGAAGGCGGAGCCCTAGGACCAACCGCTCCTAACAGCGCGAAAGGAGTGTAGTAGGAGCCAAGCGCAAACTAGTTCGCCACCACAGATGGCGGGGCAATAGCCAACGGCTTCGCAGTGATGACCGTGGCCGGCGAAGGAGTTGCCATGGAAAAAGGGGTGGAGTCGCCACCAAGCATCATAGCTTTGGCCCTGAGAAAGGATAAATCTCAGATCCGCCCAAAGAAAGCAATACAACAAAACAAGAAAGAATCCTTACTTGGGATTGAACTTAAGCCCTTTGGAGATCTTCGAGATCGAGCGAGTCGTTTGTCCCTAGCCTCCCGATGCGGTGGCATCTGCTTGGGGACTGGCCGGCGGAAGCGTCTTCAGCGCAGACACTTCATGGAGACTCCCGGTGGCGCGCTCTCCTCCGACAGAAGCTTTTGACCGTTTGGCCGATGACTCTATCCAGTCGATCCATCAGGACCATCGTGGAGAACATGCAAGGGATCAACGGTGGTAGTCGACTAGGGTTTTAGATGACTCGCCCGCATGATGCAAACCCCTAGGTCAAGTCATCTATATAAGGCTTGACTAGGATTACATAGAGGGGACGATCTCATTCATCCTCATAGCCGCCATAGCCTTCATAGCTTCCATCTACACCGCCAGCAACACTCTAAACCATATAGACATCAATATAATCAAACATGAGTAGGTTTTTACCTCCACCGAGAGGGGCCGAACCTGGGTACATCATGTCGTGTACCAATCTCGTCCAGGTGCTCCAATGTCATCATCGTCAACCACCATCTGTAAGCTACCCATGTAGCATCTGATTCGTTAATACCACGACAGAGATTGAATCTCCGCTTCTCATTTTCAATATGAGATGTCAATTCCTCAATGGACTCGTCACGTGAAGCAACGATATCCATTAAGAAATCGAACTTGGCAAAAGCATCACCACAAAGAGAACATTTACTTTAAACAAGCCGGTGATTATATCTTCTTCTTCAACATTATCATTATCATTATCATCCAAGATTCTAAAGAGAGAAGGAGGTGACATCACCTTAGCGACTCCTTGTTACCCACTGAGGGAAGGGGGCGGTTGAGGAAGAAGGAATTTTTATCCGAGATTCAAAATACGAGTTGAGCGCCAAAACTCCCGCCTCCATACATATATTTCGTATCCGAAATGTCAACTATTCGAATTCCCATTCGACCCCTATTACCAATGACCCAATGGCACACAAGTGAAGCCGCGCGTGTTGGGGTCTCGTTCGTAATTTACACATCCCCTCTGATATAGTCTACCGCCTTCCTTTCGTCTTCCCCATTTCCCCCAAAAATCTATCGCAATACTCCAGGCCCATCTCTCACCTGCCGGACCACCGCACCGGAATATCCCAGCCGTACTTAGCCGGCCTACCGCCTCACCTCCATATCATACACTTCTCACCCACCAATCTACCTGAGTTCACCGACTCCCTCGTTCGCAGCACCAGATCCGCTTCACCAACGCCGCCGTGCACTGCACCGGACCTGTTTCACCGACTCCCTCGTCCACAGCACCAGATCCGCTTCACCAACGCCGCCGTGCACTGCACTGGATATGAGTTCACCGACTCCCTCGTCTGCCGTACCTGATCCGCTTCACCAACGACGACGTGCACTGCACCGGATCTGCTTCACCGATTCCCTCGTCTCAGTTCTGCTTACCCGAACCCATCATCGACCGCCCCAAATGTGCTTCCTCGACGACGACGTCCACCGCAACCGCAGCACCCCCGGCGTCCTCGACGTGACCCGCAAGGATGCCGAGTATGACTGCATGAAGCCGCCATCGAGGTAACCAGACCCCCTCCCCCCCCTACGCGTTTTGGTTGACACCATAGAAGGTTAAAGCATGTCTTGGTCAACTAGAATGTGTCTATATACATCCGAATCTAGACATAACTGAGATTTATATTAGCACGGAAGTTTCTAAACTTGTTTTACTATGTCATATAATCCAATCTAGTCAAACCCATGTCAATCTATACCTAATTAATAATAAAGGAGCTAAGGTTTCTGCCAAAAGTTTCATCCAACTTCAAACTACCCCTAAATTTCAAAAAAATTACACCTATGCCACCCGCGAGTTCATACTGATTCGTCCGTCTAAAAAATAACTTGCATCGACAGAAAAAATCCCATAGATCCAGCTCCGCCCCGCTCTCAATGCGCGTGGCAGATGGCAGGAACCTGCGCATCGGCCCATGCCACTCCTCGAGCCCGTCCATCCCGCCTCTCCTCATGCGTCCTCGCTGGAGGATGGACGCCTCCCGGAGCGACCTGCCTACTCTCCATCATGCTGCCCTGCTGAGGGTCAAGGCGCAACTCAGCTACCTTTCCAGATAGCGCCCCGGCTGGACGGATCCCGTCACCAACCTCAGTCCCGAAGAGGCGCTGACCGAAGTCCATGGACACTGCTGCTGAAATCGTCGGTTCATTGCACGACGGGGGCACGGAGTTGGCGACTGTTGGGGCTGCCGTGCACGAGCAGCTTGCGCGCACCAGGACGGCCATGGGGCGCCGCTGGGACGCGGTGGCTGACTGCGCTGCCTTTTGGTACTCAAGCGCCGTTTTCTGAAGGGAGAGATCGCGTAGTTGGTCGGCCGCCAAATGCCTAATTCCTCTGCGGCTGTGCTTGACTGATTTTTTTAGCTCGCGATAGATGCACAAATACAGGCCCTCAATTCCTCCAAGAACAAACACCATGAATAAGTCTGATTTGGTATGATTTGGTGCGGGTGCGATAGCTCCAGATCTTTGTATATGTGTAAGAGATATAATTAAAATATTCATTAGATTCACTAAAAAGTGCATTAGATGCTATTAAAAAGTGTTAATTGTTACTACCCACTTCCATATACATACTTTCACTGGTTTATATTTGCTGCCAAAATTGGGAAAATTCACTTTAGAGCTCGAGCTATAGGTAGCTTGAAATTTTGAATATTAGAACAATCGATTTCACGTTCTAAAAATCGTGAAAAATGGCACGAGCTCTTTCTCCTAGAGGTGTAAGTGTAGAAAGAATGGATGATATTGGCATACGAGAAGGAAAGATAAAAACAGGCCTTCAAATGTGAATCTAGATATGAGACCTATTTAGACGTGCAAGTTTGAGTAATTGATATCCACACACTTCTTCTATATCCAATGGAGTATAAAATAGTAGATTAAAAATTAAATTAAGTAGGTAAAATTGCGCAACAAATTAGAACACATTGTACATTATTAAAACATTATTATTTTTATGCGTTGTATAATAGTATATAGTGTTGTAAATAAAAATTAATGGAGCTTGTAGAGTGAGAACTTGAAAATCTATGGGGATATCAGTGCCAACTGAATAAGCCGTTGGACTGCGTCAACAACTCGTGCTCCGTTTCAGGAGAAAATATAGAAGAAGAGGCGAAGCGAGGCTATTCTTCTCCCCTATGCTTCTTCTCTCCTCACCCCTCCCCTCCCCTCCCCATCCATATCCTCTTCAAAGCAGATCAAGAGGATGGAGTGCCCCCACGACGGGTGCGGGGGCGTGGTCGCCTACAACGAGCTCCACGACTACGCGATCGCGTACCCGCACGGTCTGTGCGACTGCACAGAGGCCGGCAGCGACTTCGCCGCCTCGCCAGTAGCGCTTGTCGCCCACCTCAGATGTAATAACCCAGAACATAGGAACATCGAAGGGTAGATTTAGAATTGGGATGTGCATTTCATCGCAAATTGAGGGAAAATTTCGCGCCTTATTGCAACTAAACCTAAGAGGGATCGAGGTTTTCTCTCAATTGCAATTAGGGTTAGGGAATGTGAGTTAGGAATTTCGATATGATCTCTTTTGTAACTTGTTGATTTGGGAGTTGATTTGATTTGACAAGTCATATTGAATTTAAAAATCAAAGAATAAACGATAAGCAATATTGAAAATGAAATAGGAGTTCATAATTCAAATACAACTCATAATTCAAATGACTTTGAATTTCAAATTGAAATATAAATACACAAATCATTTATAAGTAAATTATACAAATACAAATGAGCTCATAAATAAACCTTGAGCTTTATTGATAATCATACACACATACAATGTCTTTACAATATTCTTTATTACAAGAATTGAATGAATAAGTAAATAAAATAAAAATAAGATTACAACAATTAATCCTATACTAAACCCTAAACTAGTATCTTGGAAAGAGTTGTCCTAGATTATCCAAGGCTGCAAAAATAGAGAGAATAGCTATACAGAGGGTTAGTAAAACAAGTCAGCACTAGCCAGGGGTGAACCAAGTGTCAATGACACTTGTGTTTGTCCAAAACTTGTACAGTAACAGGATAGGATCACCAGCAGACCAAACCTGGGCAGACCACAGTGGCTCAAGTTTCACCAAAGAAGCTCACCGCTTGTGGGTTGCTGTGCAAGCAACAGCAAGGCAAGGCACAGCCTAGTCACCAAGCATGCCAGGCTTGTGTGGCATGGCCAGAGAAGAAGTAGCAGAAGTATAAATAGGGCAGAAACCCTAAAAACAATGCACAGTCGACCAGATCATCATTCATCAAGTAACCAGTGTGAAATAGGGTAGAGTCCATCATGTTCTTGCTCAAGAACAACACCAACCATCACAGAAACCAACCATCCATTCAAAACCACCAGCCACTCACCCAGAGAATCATGGTGACCTAAGGAGGAGATCAACCAAGAGCTAGGAGGTGAAGGGCTGTGATCATAAAACCATCCAGAAGCACTGCAGCAACAAAACATTACTTTCTAGGAGTTGGAACAAGGTATACCAAGTTCCTGGAGTGGATTCAGTGGATCCAATCCATACTTTTGCATGACACAGGATGAGCAGATGCTCATGGGGTTGTCATCACTTGGTCTATACCAAGGATCACTGGAAGAAATGGATGAACTAGAACCCAAAACCATCCAGACACCATTTATGTGCATATAAGCAAGAACAGATGCACAGATGTGCACACAAGCAAGCACACATGCAGAGATAGCACCAGTAGAAGATTTACAAGTTATAGAAGCAACCAAGAACCACCTAGTGAAACCCTAGGCATTAAACCATCAGTAAACCCTAATTTTCTTCACAGGCAAGCATAATGGCTTTCATATGAACTATGATTTCCTATTATGCAAGCAGAGATGAGTAGCCCACAAGATTTAGCCAACTGTGTGAGCAACCAGTCAGTAGATGGGCTACTGAGGTCACAACAAACACAAATCCATCCAATTGAACTAAAATAATAAGTCATCACTATCCCGTAATGGATTCAGACTTTATTTATTTCCAAATTGATCATGGAAATATTAAATCATGCACAGAAAGGCATTTAATCAACACTGCATAAGCAGTTCATCCAAAAATATTTCCTTCAAGCATAAATATACAGTAAACTAGCCACTAGCATTTAATTGATGAAATGGCTCAATTAGATAAAGCACAAGGCATAGCAGAGCATCATAGACAAACACTGATCCAAGGATTGGATCAACTGTAGGCTACACAGTGTCAGTGAAGCAAACCTAGGCCAACAACAATTCAATGAGCATATGAATCAACCAGTAAGCATATGAACAAGTCCAATAGGCATATACACAAGGACCAGTAGCCGTTTGCACATCATATACGCATGAATTAATAGATAGAGCACAGCACAGGGAGCCAGTAGGCATAGAATTAGCATCAGGAGGCTTAGGATAGAGCTTAGCATGCGCATCAACACCACAACACAGCACAGGCAAGCAAGAACAGCAGGAGAGCAACATGGTAGCACAGCAGCAGCATACGCAGTAGAGCCATAGGCACCGATCGATTAGGTGGAGTAGAGGGGGTTACCTGGTGAAGAAGGAGGCGGCAGCAATGGCGGCACGATGGCACAGGCCAGCCATGGCGGCGCCAAACCGCGGCCAGGCCATGCCAGGCCACCCACAGCACCAGAGAGGGCGGCGAGCACCTGGGGTTGGCAAGGAACCCCAGATCGACGGAGATCGCCACGGATTCATCGGTGACTGCGGGCGTCACACACGCGCACGCACGGCCGGGGATGAGATCGACGATTCTACGCGGACGAGCAGATGCACCGTCGCGCGCTGAGTCGTCTGAGCACCACGGCAAGCTCTGGTTCGGCTGGAGATGGCCGGAGCAGGCGGCTGCCATGGTGGTGGCGACATCGCCACCGAATCGCCTCGGGCGATTAGGGTTTCGCGAGTGAGGAGAGCGAGAGAGAGAGTGAGGTGGGCCGGGCTGGTTCGGTGCCACCGAACCATTTTGACCAGACCATTGTGGGCTGGTCAAATGGGCCACGTTGGTGGGCTGGCCCAAATGGGCTAGGGGGTATTTTTGTCTTTGCAATTTTTTTAAAAATAACCCTTTGAATTCAACCAAATTTCAAATAATAAAATACACCTCTAAAAATCCAATAAAAATTGGATTAATTAATTAAAAATTATTCTTAACAATAGTAAAATAAGAAATAGAATTAAGAAAACAAATTCAAAATTTGGAATTTCTTGAATTTAAATTTAAACTTGGAATTTAATTTGCAATTTCCTTGGATTTAAAAATCAAGGAAAAATTCCAAATGAATTCAAATATTTGTTTATCAAATATTTTAAAAAGAAATTCTATTATTTCAAGTCATTTCTCTTAAAGAAAAATATTTTCCAAGTGGAAAATATTCTATTAATCCAATTTCTTTTATTCTCAAAAAGAAGGAACACTCTATTATTTCAAATTCTTTATTTGAAATAAATATTTTACAAAAAGGAAAATTATATTACTCTTAAATCCTTTTCTTTAGAAGAGAAAAAGAAAATAATATTAAGGACTTAATAGTAATTATAAATTACTGCCAAAGGCACAAATACTTAACTTAACCTAAATCTTAATAATTATATCGGGGTAAGGGATTCAACATAAAATAATACATCCATGCATGCATTATTTGTATTTTATAACATTGTCCTTACTGGACAATGATGCTTCTTTACAGAACCCGAGGTCCAGGTTCCATCCAACACATCGAACTGCACTATCTCGCAGTCAACAGGCAAGTTCACTCTTGCTCATGTCATCTTGATTATTTTCTATCAATTTACCCGCAAATCTATATACTTATCATTCCTGCATTGAAAATGAAATGTTACTTTTCCAATTATGAATATGACTATGTGGCTGGCAATGAAACCATGGTATGTGTTGACATGGTGGAGGTAACATTGCAAGGGTTCTATTTATCTAGGACTAATTACCAATGCCGTCTAGTGATTCTAGCGCCGTACATATCGCGTTGACTATAAGATCTATAATGGCTCTGGGGAAGTCAGCTATATCTTTTCCGTCTCGCATATCAACGGACTAGTGATAAGGGTTGCCTGTCTCGGTCTATCTTTGGTAAAGGTGGGGACAGTGGCCTGTCACGGTCTACCATTAGATACAGGAGAAGGCAGACTTATTAAAAGTCTATGAAGGATTGTAAGGGTTGTCCGGATCGGTCTATCTATGGTGTATAGGACAGGGCACATGAATTGTTCGGAACGGTCTACCTTAATGGTATAGGTGAGAACAAATGCCTGGGTCGGTCTACCCATACATAAAGGGGAGGACAGACTTACAAAAGGGTGGGTCTGCGGGGTCGCGGAGAAGGCAGTGATTGGCTTGGATCTTACACCTGGCCCCACACCAAGGAAGTGTGGACGAGAAACGCGTCTCGGTTGGTATCAAGGATAAGTTCTCTTATGGGAAAAGTAACGCACCTCTGCAGAGTGTATTAAATTGTGGCTGTCACTCCCTGTTCCGGGAAGGGAACTACGAACGCGGCAGGAAAGGAACTCCGTGAAGTTCTAGTCAACCTGTGAAGGCTGGCGGGCATAGTTTTCAGAATAAAAGCAACCTTTTAAAGAAATGTTTTCGAAACATGCATTGACCTGAGATTTTATGATCAATGATCGTAGCTAGTGCATCAAACACCTTTTTCTCTTTTGAACTTGCTGAGTACCTCTGTACTCACTTTCTTTCGACACCCTTGCTAGACTGTGACACTGAAGTGGAGGCTATCAACGATGGAGCACCAGAAGGAGACTACGAGCTGGTCTACGAGGAACCTGATCTGTCCGGAGGAGTGGAAGGCGTGGACTATGGAATAGTCTACGGAGCTGACAACAACAATGAGGCGGAGGAGTAGTGTTTCACCTTAGTTATCTTAGAGCCGAGCAGCGTAGTAGCTTACCTAAATAAGTTGCTGAGCTCACTTTTATATCTATGTTGGTTTGTAATAAGATTTCAGTAGTATCGTAGGGTGTTCTCATTGGACCTGTGAGAATATTAACTTGTTAAGACCATGATTGTAATATAATCTAGAGTGTTATGACCTGCAATGTTTCTGTTGTACCACTCTGAGGGATGTGATATTTGTGAAGAAGTCCCTTCACGAAGATCATATCAACGACTTGTATACTACAACATGCAGTGGTATGCTGGGTCACCGCATCAGAGAAATCCATTCGATTCGTGTGGACATGATTCCGTACGGCACCGCGAGGGCGTTCATCATGCCGGTGCTGGCACCGCCAGAGCCAAGACGATCGGTCATCTTCTATGGGAACGATGGTACCGTGTTCGTCTCGCACACATATGCGCATGCCTTTCCGGAGAGGGGCAGCGTGGTGGGCAGCCTAACCGTTGATTGTGTTAGGTTGGCGACGTGCGTGTGGCCGAAGTACAAGGTGCTTTTGTGGTCCGACGGCCATCCATTTCATGAGCACTGTGATCAGTGTGATTTCGCTTCAATGTGGCTCGAGCCCGAGCATATACTCGAGTTTACGGCGCAGAGCAAGATGACGCCGGGTGCCGCCTGCAGGACGTGACAACAGTGGTCGTCGATATGGTTTCCACCGCGCCCAGAGCTGGCTATTTGGATGCGCATCGACAGGTGGTACATGCTCCTATCTTAATCTTCGTGTTTATCCTAATGGTGATTGCGATTTATGCAGTACTGAATTAATTAGTTTTTGTTGTAAACATGGACTCTTCGGACCGGGGCTCCTCTTCGGAGTAGAACGGCGGGTTTAGGCTGCCAACTATGGGCTTGTTTCATTCAGAGGATTGACCAGGGCGGCCCTAGCAACGATACAATCTTATTTGGCGGAGAGGGACTTGCTTGCGTTTCCAATCTTCAGCTAGGGCCCTTTCTGTAAACGCTAAGCGCTTGTTGTATTTTGTGTTTATGTTGACATACTCTATGGTGTAATATGTAATCCCAACGTCCGATTAAATGCAGCTCTGGACCCTTTCAGGTATTTCCCTTGTTATCTTTTCTTTTTACACATACTGTAACCAGTGTTCAACGCGCAGTCCCTCGGCTTGGGTGTTGGATGCTTTCCTAGGTAAGGTACCCTATCCTGCCCATTTTTTTATTTTAATTTGAGAACAGACATCCCTGATTGCTCAGAAGCCCCGCGAGGAGACGATGGTCTTTTCTGGGTGTATGTAAGATTTAGCCTTGACCAGCCCTCCACCCTTCTTCTCTTTCTGTTCTCCTGGTAGCTAGTAACTAGCCTTCACTAGCCCTCCACCCTTCTTCTCTTTCTATTCTCCTTGTAGTAACTAACCTTCACCAGCCCTCCACCCTAACTAGTGAAGTACATCGCAGCCATGGCTCCAGTGACCCGGGCGGCAGGTTATCCTAGGGAAGACGATGAGCGCTAAGAAAAGAGAGAGATATAGCCGGATGGTGTCTCATTCACCAGCGACCCAGGGGAAGGATATCCCGGGTGCGAGGACTAAGACCGCCGAGAAAAATGAGACATCTAACCAGCTAGCGGGTCGTTGTATGGCCACTTATGATCGCCTTCTCGCAGAGACTCGGTCTATCCTCTATACGATGGAGAGCAAGCCAGTGGGCGAGGGTTCGTTCGGGTAGGTTTCTAGCGGCGTGTCCTTCAGTTGATTCTTATTTTCTAACTGTTTTTTCCATTTATTTACATCTCACAGGGCCGACGGTTCAAACGTCTCCTCGATAACCACCACGACGGTGGCGCCGCAAGTCCGGTCGTCGGAAGCGGAGTTCGGCCCCATTTCCCGGCCAAGCCAGCTGGGGAATGAACACTCCCTCACCCCGGAGTGTGAGCCTGGTCACGTAGATTTGGCGTTCGAGAACAAGATCTCACTTTATGGTGTGCAAGGCATCAATAACTTTACTGCCGAGCTTGACAGGCTTAAGGAGCAGAGCGGCTGCTGTGTGGAACTACATAACCAGAGCGTCACATTGATGAATGATGCAAACACCACCATCAAGGGCGAGGGTTCATCCGGGTAGGTTTCTAGCGGCATGTCCTTCAGTTGATTTTTATTTTCTAATTGTTTTTCCATTTATTTACATCTCACAGGGCTGGCGGTTCAAACGTCTCCCAGGTAACCACCACGACGGTGGCACCCCAAGTCCGGCCGTCGGAAGCTGAGTTCGGCTCCGTTTCCCGGCCAAGCCAGGTAGGCTGTATGCCTCTGTCCACTTGTTTTTTTATAGTTTATGTAATCACTACTTTCCAGTTAATTATGTGTTGATGAACCCTGTGGTATTTGTGGAGCGTCTGAGTGCTGTCCATTCCTTTATCAATATCCGTGCTAGAAATTAGTACTCCTTTTTTTGCGGGTAATTAGTACTCATATATGAATGGGTTGATTTCTTTTTTTTTATACAATGATTGTTGTAGCAAAAGGAGGTGAACAAGGCCCACATAGGCAACCAGCTGGAGAATGAACACTCCCTCGCCCTGGAGTGTGATCGTCTTCACAGAGATTTGGCGTTGGAGAAGGAGATCTCCCTTTATCTTGCGCGAGGCGTCAATAACCTTACTGCCGAGCGGGACATGCTTAAGGAGCAGAGCACCTACTAGGTGGAACTGCATAACAAGAGCGTCACATTGATGAATAATGCAAACAACTTCATCAAGTATCTCATGGAAGAGAGGTTGAAATTAAAGCTCAAGAGGCAGATCTCGAGGGTGCTAATGCACGGATAAACCGCCGTCCTTAAGGCGATTATCAAGGAGAAGGAGGATCTCTGTGCCCATCTAGCGACCTCTTGCTGGCAATGAAAATTTGCATATATGTGCGAAAAATAGGTTCACGATATTAAAAAAGTTCGCCCTGGTTCTTGCAGTATCCAGGCGCATATATGCGCGTTGGAAATTGAAGAAGCAAGACAAACTCCAACATATATATGAATGGTGAGAGATCGAACAAGTTAAAGGTTCTTCTAACAAGGTCATGCTTCGTATTTTACCTAGGTATGTAGTATTGTACATCACAAATGTGAAATGAAAAAGATGTGCATCTCTATAAACCCTAAACCCTAATTAAACCCCCTAAACCCTAACCCTAAACCCTGTATATAAACCATAAACCTATATATCACTACCAAAAAATGAGTCATGTAATTCAAATGTTTGCCATTGTTTTCTCGTAGCAATGCTCCCACACACTTCTGGGGAAGCGAGGCCTCAAACACATGGTGCAAAAAACTGTGCAGGGTTCTTCTCTAAAAAAATAGAAGTGTATATATGCCATGTTTATTTGGTATTGTTCATAGAGGTAGTATGTAAACCACAAATGATATGACTATGCATACTTTGTTTCGACCTTTTTCTATCGAGCCCCACAACAACTTAATTTGGCTTGTTTTGAAATTTAGCTAGGTCGATCAATCTCACGATGCTCTCACGCGCCCTGCTTGTTTTAATTTGTGCTAGTTTGGTGCGGCGAGTGTGTTTGGCCATTATATACTGTACCGTGGCTCGATCCACACATTCAGGTCACACACCCATGCATTTTTTCAATTATTTGTTTGAACTATACTTCATCTACATACTGTGTAAATTGCATTTAAGCGGATTTAGCCCAAGAAAATTGTATATATATGGATGCACGTTGAGATAATTCATGAAACCTTGGAACTGGCCATCCTGTCATGCATGTTTCCCCACGAATGAAAATTTGATTGGTGGCAGACAAGTAAAAACACATTTATGTGCGACAACCCAAAATGCACATATTTTGCAAAGTTTTCATGCGTGCATGAAAAGTTGCAAATATATACATAAAATTGGGCCATGATTCAAAAGTTTGACATGGTTCTTGTGTAGTAGTAACAAGCTCACATGTGGGAGGAAATTAAGCTGGACGAAGTCCAACATGGTGCCAAACTACTTGAAGGGCTTTTCTCTAAAACACTGCTATGGCATGTCTAGTATTTTCCCTAGCTATGTATAAAATAATGAACAATCCATGTTTTTTGATTGCCTTTTTCGAACCACCTGTGGCTTGATTTCAAATCTAGGTCAAATCACTGGGGGAGGGGATGAATGTGTTTCAAATCTAGCTCGTATTTGCGAGTTTTTTCTGGGTCCCACAAATTCAGGGTAGCATCATGCCCCCCTCCCTTCCCGCGCGGAAAAAGTGTTAGGCGAGTAGTAGAATGGCATGACCAACAAGTTTCAAGTAAAATTTTGAATATAACCAAAATGTACCAATTGATAGATGAGTTAACTTGGCTTCATGGAAAAAATATTGTCATGTAAATGAGTTAACTTGGCTTTCCTACCCTTGGATCCATAGGAAACTTTGTACTAATACAGTATAATAATCACCCGAGTTATTACACCAACAGGTCTGTCACTTACGTGTGGTTCCCATGCGTGAGGTCCCACACTTCAGTGAGCACAAGTCAAGTGCGGTAGGTACACAAACTCCCAGCCATCTTCTTTTTCAAGAGAAGATGCATCAAGACTCTCTCTCTCTCTCCAATTATCCACCTCCGCTGGCTGCCGGTTTTGGCAGGGCGTTTCTAGCTCAGCTCGGAGGCCATGGTGTGCAGGCTCTGTAGCCATGGCGATTTGGTTGCGCCAAGTGGTTTGTCCCCAGCTGCGACGAGAATCAATCCGGGCGGTGGCTGTTAAGGACCCGATCGCATTTCTTGCTTTCAGCCTGGGGTCTTCCATGTAAAAGTTAGGGATTTAGATGTAATTTCCTGCATATTTTGTGTCTTGTTGTAAATTGTGCTATGATGCGTATTGGAAGTCTGGGTCCTTTAGGATCCTTCGGTTGTCCCTCTCTCTCTCAAAAAAAAAACAACTCTCTCATTCTCGGCCTCGCTCGCTCGACTCGCTCGCTCGCTCGCACCTCCTGCGCACTGACAAACCCTGCACAACAATCAACATCACCCGATAAAGGGGAGACACCATAAATAACATCGGCCTCGTGACTGCTCTCCCTTCATCTCCTTCCGTGTGATCCCTCTTCCTCCGAGTTTCACTGGACGGGCAAACACATGTGCTACCTAGTAATAATAAAAAAGGTAAAAAAATTGACCTACAAATCTATGTTTAAATTGGTTAAACTAGGGTTTTGCCCAGTAATATAGATCAAGTTCAAAAAATCCAACTACTGGGTTCGATTTTGGCCTACTACTATAATTAAATAAGTTGAACTAGTATTCCTCTAAAAATCATTTTCGTATGCATTGTTTGGTACTTTTCATAGCTAGAGTGCTTGCTCCCTCCGTTAGAGATTATAATGCCAGCGTGCATCTGAAAGGGCATGGATGTCGCCTAGAGGGGGGTGAATAGGCGGTTTAAAACTTTTACGAGATGGGCTTAACAAATGCGGAATAAAACTAGTGTTTACTTTGTCAAGCCCAAAGCCTATATACTATGGTTTACCTATGTGCATCAACAACTTATGCTAAGCAATACAAGCAACTATGTGATAGCAAGATATATAACTTCAAGCACGATGGCTATCACAAAGTAAAGTACATAAGTAAAGAGCTCGGGTATAGAGATAACCGAGGCGCGCGGGAGACGATGATTTATCCTGAAGTTCACACTCTTGCGAGTGCTAATCTCCGTTGGAGAGGTGCGGTGGCTTAGTGCTCCCAAACGCCACAAGAGGCCTCACCTTGAGGTGTGGTTGCTCGATGCACACCAACGCCACAAAGGCCTCACCCCAAGATGTGGTAGTCACATCACACACCGAGCGCCACGAAGGCGCCTCACCTTATTCTCCGGTGACCCTCGCCACAAAGGCCTAGGTCACGGTTCCACTTAGGGATTTCCTTCGAGGCGGAAACCGGGCCTTACACAAAGCTTGGGGCACACATCCACTACTTAATTGGAGGCTCCCAAGAAATCACCACAAAGGCCTCAAATCCGTCTAGGGTTCCAAGAACCCAAGAGTAACAACTTTCTTGCTTTTACTTCCATGAATCATCGTGGAGAACTCAAACCGATGCACCAAATGCAATGGCAAGAACACCATAAGGATGCTCAAGTCCTTCTCTCTCAAATTCCAACAAAGCTACAAAAGCTATTGGGGGAATAAGAGAGGAAGAACAAATAGGAGGAGGAACACCAAATTTCTCCAAGATCTAGATCTAGTGGATTCCCCTCACAAAGAGAGGGATTTGATTGATGAAGATGTAGATCTAGATCTCCTCTATCTTTCTCTCAAATAGATGTAAGATTCATGGGAGGGAGAGGGGGATAGCAAGCTCAAAGAAGGTCAACAATGGGGGCAAAAACGAGCTCAAACAGATAAGAAACTTTGGGGAAGAAGACCCCTTTAAATAGGGCAAGGGAAATCTGCCCATTATGCACAAAACTCGTAATTACCGAAACTTCCGGTCATTTGGGGCGGTACTACCGCCCCCCAGTAGTACTGGCCAACTTCCGGGTGAAGTAGGGCGCTCCCGGGATGCTCCCGGTACAATTTCTGCGAGCAAAAACTGCATCTCCGGAACTTGGGTGGAACTTGACCGGTACTACCGGCCCACCGGTAGTACCGGCCCCGAAGACCGGAACTTCCGCCCCCTGAAATGTTCAAATATCCCGGTACGAAAACTTCAAGAACTTTTGCATCCGGACTCCGATTTCGATGATCTTGGGCTCGTTGAAATCACAACTACGAGCTCTAAAACAATACGCATAGAAACATAATAGTCCAGCAAGGTAAGATAGAACAAAAAGGTGGAAGATTTAACCTATCTAAAAAAGACAAACCGGTAACTGTTGGGATAGGTAGCATAGAAAACAAAAAAATTCCTACCGCAAGAACGAATAACAAGCCAAGATCTAATCTAGTAGATGGTAGCAACGAGGTGAAGATCAACATACCCTCGAAGATCGCTAAGCGTTAACGAGATAAATCTCGTGGTTGATGTAGTCGATCACTTGCCGCTTTCAAAAGCGCGTAGAAGATCTTGACGGTGCCGCAATTGGGCAGCACCTCCGCACTCGGTCACACGTACGGTGTCGATGAAGACGTCCTTCTCCCTGTTCCAGCAGGCAGCAAATGTAGTAGATCCTCCTCGGAATCCCGCCAGCACGACGGCGTGGTGACGGTGGTGGTGGAGAACTCCGGCAGGGCTTCGCCAAAACCTTGCGGGAGGTATGAGGAGGAAGAGCTAGGGTTTGGGAGAGAGGGGGCTTGGGGCGCCGGCCTTGGGTGCCCTGGGTGGTGCAGCTGCTTGTGGTGGCCGGCCCCTCCCCTCTCCTCCTCTATATATAGGTGGAAAACCTAGGGTTCCCCCAAAAACCACTTTGGAGTCCAACTCCAAAACTTACCAAAATTGGAAACCTAGAGGAAGAGGGATTCCTCCCTTTCCTTCTTGTTTGGCCGGCCGAGATGGTGGATGATACGTCCAATTTGCATCACTATTTTATATCATAATTTGCTGTTATTCATTGATATATTTCATATTGGGACACAATACTTATGTTATTTCATCTATTTTGCATGTTTCATCATTATTGGAGGATCGAACACCGGAGCCAGGATTCTGCTGGAAAAAGCACCGTCAGAACGCAATATTTCGGAAGATCAACTCTGGAAGGAAATTATACCAAAAATCCTATTTTTCAAGATGACGAAGGAAGCCAGAAGGAGGAGCCAGGAGGAGCCAGGGTGGACCCACACCCTAGGGCGGCGCGGCCCAGGCCCTGGCCGCGCCGGCCTATGGTCTGGGGGGCCCACGACCCTTTTCGCCTCCTTTTCTTCGCCAAACCCTTCGTCCCGAAGACCTAAGCCACAGAGGGTACCTCGCGAAGAGTTACAGCCGCCTCTGCGGGGCGGAGAACACCAGAGAGAAAAGAGCTCTCCGGCGGGCAGGAACTGGGAAATTCCCCTCCGGGAGGGGGAAATCGACGCCATCGTCACCGTCATCGAGCTGGACATCATCGCCATCACCATCATCATCATCTCCACCATCATCACCGCCGTCATCACCGCTGGACACCGCCACCTCCGTAGCAATTTGGGTTTGATCTTGATTGTTTGATAGGGGAAACTCTCCCGGTATCGATTTCTACTTGTTGTTGATGCTATTGAGTGAAACCATTGAACCAAGTTTATGTTCAGATTGTTATTCATCATCATATCACCTCTGATCATGTTCCGTATGATGTCTTGTGAGTAGTTCGTTTAGTTCTTGAGGACATGGGTGAAGTCTAAATGTTAGTAGTGAACTATGGTTGAGTAATATTCAATGGTGTGATATTTAAGTTGTGGTGTTATTCTTCTAGTGGTGTCATGTGAACGTCGACTACATGACACTTCACCATTTATGGGCCTAGGGAATGCATCTTGTACTCGCTTTGCCAATTGCGGGTTGCCGGAGTGACAGAAACCTAATCCCCCGTTGGTATATCGTTGCAGGAGGGATCTCAGGATCTCCGTGTGTAAGGCTGTGGTTAGATTTAATTCTTAATTACTTTCTTGTAGTTGCGGATGCTTGCAAGGGGTATAATCACAAGTATGTATTAGTCCTAGGAAGGGCGGTACATTAGCATAGGTTCACCCACACAACACTTATCACAACAATGAAGATTATTTAGCAAAGATGTAGCGAAAGCACTAGACTAAAATCCCGTGTGTCCTCGAGAACGTTTGGTCATTATAAGTAAACAAACCGGCTTGTCCTTTGTGCTAAAAAGGATTGGGCCACTCGCTGCAATTATTACTCTCGCACTTTACATACTCGTACTTTATTCAACCGTTACATCAAACCCCCCGAATACTTGTCTGTGAGCATTTACAAAGTGAATCCTTCATCGAAACCGCTTGTCAACACCTTCTCGCTCCTCGTTGGGATCGACATTCTTACTTATCGAAGATACTACGATACACCCCCTATACTTGTGGGTCATCAAGACTATTTTCCCGGCGCCGTTGCCGGG
The DNA here is from genome assembly GCF_019359855.2 of Lolium perenne. Taxonomy (NCBI): domain Eukaryota; kingdom Viridiplantae; phylum Streptophyta; class Magnoliopsida; order Poales; family Poaceae; genus Lolium; species Lolium perenne. The sequence continues at coordinate 391,640,944 of NC_067247.2, forward strand.
GAGTGAAGCGCTATTGGTAAGTGGAATTGGTAAGGAAAACCTTTCTTGTTGTGCTGATTTTATTTCTGCCCGCTGCTATAAGTCATTATGGAGAGATCTTCTCTTCAATTTCTATTTGGGAAATCTACTACTACTGCAACGGTAGTGGATGAGGCGCCAGGTGAGGAAGTGATACCATATAAAATACCTATGAAAATTATTGAACGTGTTATGGATAACCGCTATGAAGGGGATGGAACTGTCCATCCTGGTGATCATTTACTGTTTTTGCATGAATTATGCGGGTTATTCAAATGTGCAGGTATTGCTATGGATGAAGTGAGGAAGAAACTATTCTCTTTGTCGCTGTCCGGTAAGGCGGCGCATTGGTATAAATTACTGGATAATGGGGATTCTCTTGAATGGAATGATATTGTGCCCCGGTTTTATTCTAAGTTCTATCCTCCAAGTGAAATTCATAAGGATCGGAATCGCATATATAATTTTTGGCCTCATGATGGAGAGAGCATCGCCCAAGCTTGGGGAGATTGAAGTCTTTAATGCTCAAATGCCCCATTCATGAGCTTCCTGGTAATGTTATTATTGATAATTTCTATGCAAGACTTTCTTTTCAAGACAAGACCTTGCTGGATACTTCTTGTTCTGGATCATTTACACGCAACAAAGAAGAGTTTAAAAGGGACCTTCTTGATCGGATCCAAGAAAATACCGAAGGTTGGGAGAACGATAAGGATAGAGAATCGTATAATTTATGATTATAAATGCATTGAAGCTTTTATGGATACTGATAAATTTCGTAATATGAGTGCTATATATGGTCTTGATTCTCAAGTTGCTGTAAATCTTTATAAAGCTTTTGCCTCTCATTATGAATTGCCAAAGAAGAATTTTGATAAGTATCATGAACCGTATAAAGATAAAATTGATTCATCTATTAATAAATGCGTTGTAGTTGAAACTCGCTGATCGTGTTATTCCTGAAGCTTATATTGAAAAAACTCCTTTCCCTGCTAAAATGAAAGAGTACTCTGTTATAAATAGTGCGGTTCATAAAAGTGAAAAGAAACCTGTAGAACCTGAAGAACAAATAAAAGTTGAACCTGCTGTTGCAATAGTTAAAGATCTTGTGACTGAAAATGTGGAGGATGGTCATATTATTTTCTCGTGAAGATGCTTCTAATATTGTTTCACATCCTAATAAACCCAAACAAGCTAGTGTTCCTATGATATCTGTTAAAATTGGTGATCATTGTTATTATGGATTATGTGATATTGGTGCAAGTGTTAGTGCTATTCCGTATGAGCTTTACACGGAGATTATGCACGAAATTGATTCTTGTGAACTTGAAGATATTGATGTGGTTATTCAGCTGGCTAATAGAGAAACTATTTCTCCAATTGGTATTGTTCGAGATGTGGAAGTTTTATGCGGTAAGATTAAATATCCCGCTGACTTTTGGTACTTGGTTCTCACTGCTAGTGATTATTGTCCTATTATTTTTGGTAGACCTTTTCTAAATACTTGTGGAGCTATTATAGATTGCAAGAAAGAGAAAATTTTGACTAAATTCGCTGGTGAATCTTATGAGTTTAACTTCTCTAAATTTACTAAAACTCCTTATAAAGCTGATTTGCCTAGTAATGATTTTAAAATGGAGCAATGTGCATCTATTGTTCTTGTTCCTAATAATCCTTTGCAGCAACATTTGGAGGATAGCGAGAGCGAAATTTTTAGGAAAGAAAGAGATGAGCTTGAGGAAATTTTTCTTCGCCAACCTATTCTCAAGCATGATTTACCGGTGGAAGATTTGGGTACAACACCGCCACCAAAGGAAGATCCCGTTTTTGATTTAAAGCCTTTACTCCGATAATCTTAAATATGCTCATATTGATGATAAGAAAATATATCCTGTTATTATTAGTTCTAAGCTTTCAGAGATTGAGGAAGAAAGGTTATTGGAAATATTGAAGAAGCATCGAGGCGCTATTGGCTACACTCTTGATGATTTGAAGGGGATTTCTCCGTCTATATGCCAACATGCTATTAATATGGAAGATGATGCAAAGCCTATTGTTGAACCTCAAATATTGCCTAATTCCGAAGATGAAGGAAGTGGTAAGGAATGAGGTATTACGACTTCTTGAAGCTGGTATTATATATCCTATTGCTGATAGTAGATGGGTTAGTCCTGTGCATTGCGTTCCCAAGAAAGGAGGTATGACTGTTGTGCCTAATGATAATGATGAGCTCATTCCTCAAAGAGTAGTTGTAGGGTATAGAATGTGCATTGATTTTCGAAAAGTTAATAAAGTTACTAAGAAAGATCATTACCCTTTACCATTTATTGATCAAATGCTAGAAAGATTGTCTAAAAATACTCATTTTTGCTTTCTTGATGGTTATTCTGGGTTTTCACAAATTGCTGTTAAAGCTAAAGATCAAGATAAAACCACCTTTACTTGTCCTTATGGAACTTATGCTTATAGACGCATGCCTTTTGGTTTATGTAATGCTCCTGCTACTTTTCAAAGATGCATGTCTGCTATTTTTCATGGTTTTTGTGAAAGTATTGTAGAGGTATTCATGGATGTTTTTTCCGTCTATGGGAATTCTTTTGATAGTTGCTTGCGAAACCTTGATAAAGTTTTGCAGAGATGTGAAGAAACTAACCTTGTTCTTAATTGGGAGAAATGCCACTTTATGGTTAATGAAGGAATTGTATTGGGACATAAAATTTCCGAGAGAGAGGTATTGAAGTTGATAGAGCTAAAGTTGAAGCAATTGAGAAGATGCCCTATCCGAGGGATGTTAAAGGTATTCGTAGTGTTCTTGGTCATGCTGGGTTTTATAGGAGATTTATTAAAGATTTCTCCAAGATTTCAAAGCCTCTTACTAATCTTCTTCAAAAAGATGTACGATTTGTTTTTGATGACGATTGTAAGGAAGCTTTTGAAACTCTTAAAAAAGCCTTAACAACTGCTCCTATAGTTGAACCTCCTGATTGGAACTTACCATTTGAAATTATGTGTGATGCTAGTGATTTTGCTGTAGGCGCTGTTCTTGGACAGCGAGTAGATAAAAAACTGAATGTTATTCATTATGCTAGTAAAACTCTTGATGCTGCTCAAAGAAATTATGCTACAACTGAAAAGGAATTATTAGCTGTAGTCTTTGCTTGTGATAAATTTAGATCTTATATTCTTGATTCAAAAGTTACTATTCATACTGATCATGCTGCAATTAGATACCTAATGACAAAGAAAGATGCTAAGCCGAGGCTTATTAGATGGGTACTTCTTTTGCAAGAATTTGATTTACATATTGTAGATAGGAAAGGTGCTGATAATCCTGTTGCTGATAATTTGTCTAGATTGGAAAATATTGCTTATGATCCTGTTCCTGTTAATGATAGTTTTCCAAATGAACAATTGGCTGTAATAAAGGTGAGCTCGCGAGACAGTCCTTGGTATGCTGATTATGCTAACTTTATTGTTTCCAAGTACTTGCCTCCAACCTTTTCAGCTCAAAGAAAGGAGGAAATTCTTTTATGACTTGAGGCATTATTTCTGGGATGACCCACACTTATATAAAGAAGGAGTGGATGGTATTATGCGAAGATGTGTTCCTGAGTATGAACAACAAGAAATATTGAGTAAATGTCATGGTAGTGCTTATGGAGGACATCACGCTGGAGAAAGAACCGCGCAAAAGGTTTTACAATCAGGTTTTTATTGGCCAACTCTCTTCAAGGATGCGAGAAAGTTTATTTTATCTTGTGATGAATGCCAAAGGGTTGGTAATATCTCCAGACGCAATGAAATGCCTATGAATTATACTCTTGTTATTGAACCGTTTGATTGTTGGGGATTTGACTTCATGGGACCTTTTCCGTCTTCGGAAGGTAACACTCATATACTTGTTGCTGTTGATTATGTTACTAAATGGGTGGAAGCTATACCTACAAAAAGTGCTGATGGTGAGACCTCTTTAAGAATGCTCTTAGATATTATTTTTCCTAGATTTGGAGTACCTAGATATATTATGACTGATGGAGGTTCTCATTTTATTCATGGAGGTTTTAGAAAAACTCTTGCTAAGTATGGTATTAATCATAGAATTGCTTCGCTTATCATCCTCAAAATAGTGTTAAAGTAGAATTATCAAATAGAGAGATTAAATCTATTTTGGGAAAGACCGTTAATAAAACTAGAAAGAATTGGGCTAGTAAATTGAAGGATGCACTTTGGGCTTATAGAACTGCTTATAAAAATCCCATGGGAATGTCACCTTATAAAATGGTTTATGGGAAAGCTTGTCATTTATCTCTAGAACTAGAGCACAAAGCTTATTGGGCTGTTAGAGAATTAAATAAAGATCCTAAACTTGCCGGTGATAAGAGGTTGTTGCAATTGAGTTCTCTAGATGAATGGAGAAGTGAAGCTTATGAAAATGCTAAACTCTTTAAAGAGAAAGTTAAAAAATGGCATGATAGGAGGATCATCAAAAGAGAATTTAATATTGGGGATAAAGTCCTATTGTATCGGTCTCATCTCAGATTCTTTGCAGGGAAATTACTCTCGAAATGGGAAGGACCATATGTTGTCGAGGAGGTGTATCGTTCAGGAGCAATCAAAATTAGCTCTCTCCAAGGCAATGCTACGCAAGTGGTGAATGGACAAAGACTCAAGCATTATATCTCGGGTGATTCTTATAATGTTGATGTTGATATTATTCAAGTGGAAACACCGGAGGCCTACATCAAAGGGCAAATTGACAAATTCCGCGTAACTCGACTTCGAATAGGTAACAAGATCGGTAATGAAAAGTACGCAATTTACTTTCCGAACTATATTTTTGCTGTTTTTGGAAAATATGAGAAATTACGAGTTCGAAACGGAGTGGAAAGGACGCACGAGGGGTGCCACCATAGGGCGGCGCGGCCTGACCTGGGCCCGCGCCGGCCTATGGTTTGGCCACCTCGTCGCCCCTTTCCGACTCTGGTTCGATCTGGTACTTTCCGTTTGTCGTGAAAAATTTTGCTATATAATCCCCCGGACCCCTGGAGGTCCGTATATCGTTTTCTCGACGTGTTTTGTTTCGAGCTGTTTCTGCCAGGATCTGTTTTTGGTTTAGAAGCACCATGGTCTCCAAGAACAAGGGCAAGGAGTTTCCGGATGAAGATGATCGAGATCTCGGGTGGAAAGAGGAAGACAAGGATGTCAAGGAAGAAGATGAAGAAGAGGTGGAGGAAGACTCGCGCGCACGCCCGCGTGCTACCATCGCAAGCATCAAGGTGGTGGACAACCCTTTTTGTGCAAACAAGAGCGCAAGAATTCGCACTGGAGGAGCAGTCCCACGTCATTACCTAGCTCCGAAAACATCTCCATCGTGCACTCATCACCCCGGCCACACTCTAATTTTCAATAATCAAAGTGAAGGGACTCCCAAGGCAGCATTGCCTAGCCAATGGGATATAGCTCGCTCTAACACGGCAGGAGAGAAGGAGCCTGAGGCTGAAGAGTGGGGAAATAACTCCAAGAGCTGGGACTCGCCATCGACGTACTCTTTAACCGCGTCGAGCACAATTCGTAGATGATTCGCAATCTCATATACTGTGGATTGACGAGCTTCGTGGAGCTTATTGAGAAGCTTGTCGTGAATTCATCACCACCATCACCGAAGGAGTAATTCATCATCGGTATTGGCATCCCCTTGGTTTGTTCCAAGCTTGGGGGAGTGCCGCGGTATCACATTATCACTACCTTTTACTTTTATTGTCAAGTAGTATCATATCATGAGTAGGGAAGTTATCATATAAGATGGGTTGCGTTTGGAAGTATCTCTCCTTTAGTTGGTTGTCTATGTATCCCTTGGTGTGAGTTATCGTTATGGAATATTAATGAGAAGTCTTATCATTTACATATTGCACATCTTATTTTAGTTTGCAATCTCTACTATATGATTCACCTTGTTGTTAGTATTGGTATCACTTTGGGAGCATTGAATAAATCTATTTGGTTTTGGCAAACTTAGCATTGGTCAATAGCAACAACACTTTGAGGTTTAAATAGAAAAGAGAAATACATGTAGATGTTTCATTGTCTTTCTTGTTAGCTCATAGCTTATTATTCTGAAGTTAAAATTGTTTGTACTTACAAGGAAGATGCATGATTGTTTCTATCACATGTATATTTGTTTGTTTCCCTCGACTCTTATGCTTGCTAATTAATCTTGCTAGCCAAAGACCTGTACTGAGAGGGAATACTTCTCGTGCATCCAAACCTTAACCCAAACCTATGCCATTTGTGTCCACCATACCTACCTACTACATGGTATTTTCTGCCATTCCAAGTAAATACTTCATGTGCTACCTTTAAACAATTCAAAACTTAGTATCTCTTATTTGTGTCAATGTTTCATAGCTCATGAGGAAGTATGTGGTGTTTTATCTTTCAATCTTGTTGGGCAACTTCCACCAATGGACTAGTGGCTTCACCCGCTTATCCAATAATTTTGCAAAAAGAGCTGGCAATGGGATTCCCAGTCCCAAATTGATTAAACTAAATAGACACTCCTCCATGGTATGTGATTGATGGACGGCACCCGAAGGATTCGGTTAGCCATGGCTTGTGTAAGCAAAGGTTGGGGGGAGTGTCATCATCATAATAAAGCTAAAATAAAAAGGCACTCCTTCATGGTATGAGATTGTTGGCAGGCACCCGAGGATTCGGCTAGCCATGGTTTGTGAAAGAAAGGTTGGAAGGAGTGCCACACAAAATGAAAATAATATGGGAGCCGCTCTTAGGAGGTTGTCTGGCAAGGGGGTTAGAGTACCCGCTACCAGTCGTTGACAACAACAAACACCTCTCAAAATGTTACTTTTATTCTCTTTATATGATTGCAAAAATTGAAAAAGCTCTAGCACATGATTTAATCCCTACTTCCCTCTGCGAAGGGCCTGTCTTTTACTTTATGTTGAGTCAGTAAACCTATTTCCCTCCATCTCAAGCAAGCATTTGAGTAGTTGTGATCAAACCATTATATTGTGATTTGCTACATCATGTCTTTTATTCTTCTTTGTTTAGTACAAGTTTTATTTGAATGAATATAGCTTTGCAAGTTATCAATGATTATGAGTAGACCATTACGATTGAGTATGCAAGTTGTGCCTTATAAACTCTAACATGAGAGCGCTGCTCAATGAGATAAATATAATCATTAATTGTTCTCGACCAAGAACGAAGTTTGCCATCACCAATCATGATTTCTCATGCACCTTTACTTGTGATTACCTTATACTTGTTTCAATATGAGTTATAAGAGGTTGTTTACTATAATGTCCTGTGTGAATGAATATGATGCTTCTTGTCCGTATTTTATTTATCGACTCTTCACTCCATAAACATGTGGTCATGTCTATCGAGCTCAGTTTCGCTTGGGGACAAGCGAAGTCTAAGCTTAGGGGAGTTGATACGTCCAATTTGCATCACTATTTTATATCATAATTTGCTGTTATTCATTGATATATTTCATATTGGGACACAATACTTATGTTATTTCATCTATTTTGCATGTTTCATCATTATTGGAGGATCGAACACCGGAGCCAGGATTCTGCTGGAAAAAGCACCGTCAGAACGCAATATTTCGGAAGATCAACTCTGGAAGGAAATTATACCAAAAATCCTATTTTTCAAGATGACGAAGGAAGCCGAAGGAGGAGCCGTGAGGAGCCAGGGTGGGCCCACACCCTAGGGCGGCGCTGCCTGTGCCCCGGCCGCGCCGCCTATGGTCCTGGGGCCCACGACCCTTTTCGCCTCCTTTTCTTCGCCAAACCCTTCGTCCCGAAGACCTAAGCCACAGAGGGTACCTCGCGAAGAGTTACAGCCCGCCTCTCGCGGGCGGAGAACACCAGAGAAAAGAGCTCTCCGGCGGGCAGGAATCCGCCGGGGAAATTCCCTCCGGGAGGGGGAAATCGACGCCATCGTCACCGTCATCGAGCTGGACATCATCGCCATCACCATCATCATCATCTCCACCATCATCACCGCCATCATCACCGCTGGACACCGCCACCTCCGTAGCAATTTGGGTTTGATCTTGATTGTTTGATAGGGGAAACTCTCCCGGTATCGATTTCTACTTGTTGTTGATGCTATTGAGTGAAACCATTGAACCAAGTTTATGTTCAGATTGTTATTCATCATCATATCACCTCTGATCATGTTCCGTATGATGTCTTGTGAGTAGTTCGTTTAGTTCTTGAGGACATGGGTGAAGTCTAAATGTTAGTAGTGAACTATGGTTGAGTAATATTCAATGGTGTGATATTTAAGTTGTGGTGTTATTCTTCTAGTGGTGTCATGTGAACGTCGACTACATGACACTTCACCATTTATGGGCCTAGGGGAATGCATCTTGTACTCGTTTGCCAATTGCGGGGTTGCCGGAGTGACAGAAACCTAAACCCCCGTTGGTATATCGATGCAGGAGGGATCGCAGGATCTCAGAGTTTAAGGCTGTGGTTAGATTTAATTCTTGATTACTTTCTTGTAGTTGCGGATGCTTGCAAGGGGTATAATCACAAGTATGTATTAGTCCTAGGAAGGGCGGTACATTAGCATAGGTTCACCCACACAACACTTATCACAACAATGAAGATTATTTAGCCGTATGTAGCGAAAGCACTAGACTAAAATCCCGTGTGTCCTCGAGAACATTTGGTCATTATAAGTAAACAAACCGGATTGTCCTTTGTGCTAAAAAGGATTGGGCCACTCGCTGCAATTATTACTCTCGCACTTTACATACTCGTACTTTATTCAACTGTTACATCAAACCCCCCTGAATACTTGTCTGTGAGCATTTACAGTGAATCCTTCATCGAAACTGCTTGTCAACACCTTCTGCTCCTCGTTGGGATCGACATTCTTACTTATCGAAGATACTACGATACACCCCCTATACTTGTGGGTCATCAGTGGAGTCCACCATGGACTCCACCTTCCCACTTGGTGGGTCGGCTAGGGCTGGTGGAGTCCCACCTGCCATAGTGAATTGTTCCGGGTGATTCTAGAACCTTCCGGAACCTTCCATAAATTTACCGGACCATTTCTAAACTTGGAATGTTACTTCCTATATATGAATCTTATTCTCCGGACCATTTCGGAACTCCTCGTGATGTTTTGGATCCCATCTGAGACTCCGAACAATATTCGAACTCCATTCCATATTCCATATCTACCTAAAACAACATCGAACCTTAAGTGTGTCACCCTACGGTTCGTGAAGTATGCAGACATGATTGAGACTCTTCTCCGATCAATAACTAATAGCGGGACCTGGAGATCCATAATAGCTCCCACATATTCAACGATGACTTCGTGATCGAAAGAACCATTTACATAAAATACCGATTCCCTTTGTCGCGCGATATTTTACTTATCCGAAGTTTGATCGTCGGTATCTCTATACCTAGTTCAACCTCGTTACCGATAAGTACTCTTTACTCGTACTGTGATATGACATCCCTTGTGAGCCAGTCACATGCTTGCAAGCTAGTTGGATGACATTCCACCGAGAGGGCCCAGAGTATATCTATCCGTTATTTGGATGGACAAATCCCACTATTGATCCACGCGCTTCAACCTATACTTTCCGAACACTTAATGCCACCTTTATAACTACCCATTTATGACGTAGTGTTTGATGTCATCAAAGCATCCATCCGGTGTAGGTGATTAACATGATCTCATGGTCGAAGGATTAGGTTACTACGTATCTCAAAGCTTGAAGCAAAACGAACTAAATAACTTGATCATATGCTACGCTTACTATGGGTGTATGTCCATCACATCATTCACCTAATGATATGATCTTGTTATTAATAACATCCAATATTCATGATCATGAAACTATGATCATCTATTAATCAACAAGCTAGTTTAACAAGAGGCTTACTAGGGACTCTTTTATGTTTACGAAACACACAAGTATTAATGTGTCCGGTTAATACAATTATAGCATGGGATGCAAACATTTATCATAAACACAAAGATATAATAATAACCATTTTATTATTTCCTCTTGGGCATATTGATGTCTACGCACACTTCTATTCCTATAGACAGTGTTGGGCCTCCAAGAGCAGAGGTTTGTAGAATAGCAGCAAGTTTCCCTTAAGTGAATCACCCAAGGTTTATCGAACTCAGGGAGGTAGAGGTCAAAGATATCCCTCTCAAGCAACCCTGCAATTAAGATACAAGAAGTCTCTTGTGTCCCCAACACACCTAATACACTTGTCAGATGTATAGGTGCACTAGTTCGGCGAAGAGATAGTGAAATACAAGTAATATGGATGATTGTAAGTAGTAATTGCAATCTGAAATAAAAATGGCAGCAAGCAAACATGTAGCAGAACTTGTTGGAAACGGTGTTTCAATGCTTAGAAACAAGGCCTAGGGATCATACTTTCACTAGTGGTCACTCTCAACAATGATATCATAAAGGAATATAAATATAAGCACTTCACTATGCTATTCTGAACTACTCTCTGGCTGGATAACGAACACTAATTCACCGTGTAGGGCTGCAAAAGCAAACCTTAAAGATGTATTCCCAAGTACTAATAAACACCCCACGCTGTCACTTTGAGCATTCATAGGAGGTACTAACACACCACAATTTCATAGAGACATCCAACTCAAATCATAACCCAGTGAACAAGTATTCTGTGAAATATAGCCTAAGAGACCCACACGGTGCACACACTGTCACCTTTACACACGTGGGACAAGGAGTCTCCGGAGATCACATAAGTAAAATCCACTTGAATAGCATAACGACATCTAGATTACAAAGCTCATCATATGGATCTCAATCATGTAAGGCAGCTCATGAGATCATTGTATTGAAGTACATGGGAGAGAGAGATAAACCACATAGCTACCGGTAGAGCCCTCAGCCTCGGGGGAGAACTACTCCCTCCTCATCATGGGAGACAGCAACGGCGATGAAGATGGCGGTGGTGTCGATGGAGATGACTCCGGGGGGCAATTCCCCGTCCCGGCGGCGTGCCGGAACAGAGACTTCTGTCCCCCGAAACGGAGTTTCGCGATGGCGGCGGCGCCCCTGGAGTCTTTCTGGAGTTACGTCGATTGGTATAGGGTTTTCGCAGACGGAGGAATATATAGGCGAAGGGGCGATGTCGGTGGAGTCCCGAGGGGCCCACCCCATAGGGTGGCGCGGCCAGGGGTGGGGCCGCGCCCCCCTAGGGTGTGGCCGCCTCGTGGCTCCTCTTCGTCTCCTCTTCGGTGTTCTGGAAGCCTCCGTGGAAAATAAGACCGTGGGCTTTTGTTTCGTCCAATTCCGAGAATATTTCCTGTGTAGGATTTCTGAAACCAAAAACAGCAGAAAACAAGAACTGGCGCTTCGGCATCTTGTTAATAGGTTAGTCCCGGAAAATGCATAAAAATGATATAAAGTGTATATAAAACATGTAGGTATTGTCATAAAACTAGCATGGAACATCAGAAATTATAGATACGTTGGAGACGTATCACATATCTCCAACAGTAACATCTCCAATATGGAAAATGCAACAACTTGAGTTAGGAAACTCGGATTTAGGTGAAACCAATTTTGTTGTAAAGAGGATGACAAGATATACCCCACAAAGAGTGAAAATCTTAAGAACAAGTGGGATAGATTTTTCCATGAATTTATAGGTGAAACCTCTCAATACAAAGAACCGGGAAAAACTCCAATATAAAAAACGCAACAAGTAAACCATGTGGAATCCGTTTTCGATGAACTAGAGCTTGTCATGAGAATAAGTACAAGCTCTAAAACACCATATGGATAAGATCCAAATAACAACCAAGAAAGATGATGCAAGGATGCAAAGGTTTGAGCTCTCCGAAGGATACGATCGAGTTACTCACTCGAGAGCCCTCTTGATAGTACGGCAAGTAAACTATAAAGCGGTCTCCAACTACACCATGAGACCGGTGAGAAAGATACCCTATCAAGAGCAAACCTTAATCTTGCGCATTCCGCTTGAGCTCGATGATGACGGTCTTAACCGCAACAAGATGGAACGTCTTTCTTGATTGTGCTTGCTTGATGAAGTCTTGCGAATTGCTCCCCCATACTCCACTATGGGAGAGCTTCTTCTACGGTGCATCTTCACATATCCATGATCACCATATGGATGACAAGCTTCAAGCATATTATCTGTTGGAGTTGGCTCATCTTGAACTTGCGCTTCAATTCTTCATTCTTCATCAATTTCTTCTTATTGCAACCTTGAAGCCAACATATGGTTCAAGCATTACCTATGGACCACTCCTACAAATATAACTCAATGCACATATTAGTCCATAGGGATTGTCATCAATTACCAAAACCACACATGGGAGCTCCATGCACTTTCAATCTCCCCCATTTTGGTAATTGATGACAATCTCTTTGAGAGGGTTTATATAAGGAATTTAAGTAACAAACAAGTTGAATACATAGAGCAAACTCCCCCATAATATATGCATGTGTGAATGAACTTGAATTTCATTGCATACTTTGGCACTCAAAGCCTAGTGAAGTTTCCTCTAAATATTCAACTATGCAAAGCAACAAGATGCAATGCAAGAAAGGCACATGCTTAAGCACAAAGCAAAGACATAACCAAATTCCCTTAAACCCTCCAAACTTCTCCCCCATTGACACCAATTGCCGAAATGGGTGAAAAATTTAGAAGGCCAATATTGTGAGAGTTCCTCTATACCGTGTGCATTTCTCATAATTTGAGTGGAATCAAATGCACGTATCCAATGACGAATATTCGGAAGGAATCACACTAGAGAGAGGATCAAAGATTGCAAAAAGATAATAAAGTCAAGAAGCTTCAACAAAATGAAGCAATCAACCAAATGGACCACAAAGAAGATACCAAAAGAAAGATAGATATTATGATAAGATCAAGAAGATTGCTCTAAATAATATGACGAAGCTCCCCAAGGTTTGTGCACAAAACTAGATAATTTAGAACTTCATAGTTCTGACACTACCGGAACTACACCAAGTTCTAAAAGAACTCCTTGACACAAACACCCTCGGTCATTGTCAAAACAATGATATGCTCTGCCTTCGTTTCTAGAATCCGTCACAATATTTAGAACTTATCTAAATCTAGCATAGACATCTTCCAGCCCATTGTGCTACCTTTTAATGAACACTTAGCCTAATTGAGATTGAAATTCATTTTTATATGTGACCAAACTAATATCGGTGCAACACCTTACATCGATTTGTTTGTCATTACCCCATACAAAAACTATATATATATATCCTCAGCTCTGACAAAGCACTCAGGGATATTCTTACTGTTGTCCAATGATCATCATATGAATCACTCTGATATATGCACATAACACCTTAGAGCACAGGACATCTGATTTTGTACATATTATTCGTGATCTAAAATCACTCATGTGTTTTTACTCATTGAATGTGAAATACACTCAAGTCTTGTTAAACCTCCACATGGAAAATAACACCTTCTTGACGTTTTCATATTGAACTACTTCAATATTTATTCTATGTACTTTGACTTAAACTTATTATGCGCTTCAATCTATCTTCATAGATTTTGACGCTAAATATGTTTTTAGTCCATATCCTTTCAATGAAATTAATTTTCAATGAAAATTTTAATCACATCAAGTATAAAATTACATCATTTCTAATCAATGATATGTCATCCACATAAAGTATTATAAATATGCCTTAGCGCTCCCACTTAATTTCTTGCAAATGCAAGCATCTTCATCATTTCCGATGAAATCAAAACTTTTTGATTATTTCATCCGGTGAAGATTCCAACGCCGTGATACTCACTTCATCCAGTGAAGTTTGTATACCTATCTAGTATTCTACGGACTAGCAAAACTCTTGGTTGTATCTTGTATACACCTTTAATACACACTTCTGTTAAGGAATATATTTCTGCCATCCTACTAACATATCTCATAAAAGAAATATGTAGCGATTACTAGAATAATCTGCATAGACTATAAGCATCGCTACGGAAGATCTAATCTTATCGCAGTCAACTCTTTGAACTTTGTCGTAAACAATCTTTCAACAAGTCGAGCTTCTTTAAGGATATTACATTCATGTCCATTAATTTTATAGATCTATTTACTTTCAAAAAGTACTTGTTCCTTCAGAAGGTTTACCAAGCTCCAAGCTTGATTATAGATACTATCTTGGATTTCATGGCACTTAGCCATTTTAACGAAGTCAAGGCCCATCATAGCTTCTTTGTATGTAGTTGGTTTATCATTATTCAGAATCAATTCTTTATCCACAAATCATTTATTTGATCACAACGTAAACCATACCTACAAGGTTCAATAGGTACTTCGATCTCCATGGCTATAACACTTTGTAGACATGGGAGCCATGAGCATCGTGGCTGCTTCCGGAACCATTTCCGACGCTGCGCTACTCTACTCATCATGATCAGGTTCATCAACCTTATTGAGTTCCATTGTCCTCCCACTCAAATATTTCACGAGAAACAATTTCTTGGTAATAAGCAAGAAACATTGACAAACACTTTTGTTTATGACTTCATAGTGGAAAGAATTCCCAATTTATTCTCTGGGATAACCAACAAAGACATTCATCCGATTTTGGTTGTAAACTCATTTACTTATGCTACGCATACCAAAATTTAAGAAAGGACTATTAGGGTTTATACCCATGCAATAACTCGTATGGTGTCATTTCAATGGATTATGATGACGCTCTATTCAGTGTAAAAGCGGTAGTCTCTAAAGCATAATCCACAAAAGTTTAATGGCATCATTTTATCTTATTTTATCTCATCATTAATCCAACAAGGTTTGGATACGTCTCTCGAACACTCCATCATAATTATGGTGCTCCGAGAAACGTGAGTTGTGGAACAATTTCACAACTCTCTTAGATGTTCACTAAAACTCGTAATTCAAATATTTCCATCATGATCCAATCATAGATATTTGACTTTTCCATTACGATGATTTCTACTTCGTGCTGAAATTTATTTGAATCTATTCAAATGTTTCAGACTTCTTCCTCATCGAATAAATATATCCTTATATATACACTCAATTCATCGCTGGAAGTTTTATGAAGAAGAAGAATCTTCCGCACACAACTATGCTCAATGAACCATATACATCATCGTGTATGTTTCCACTAAGCTAGTTGCCCGTTCAACTCTTTGCCTATGAACGGTGTTTCAGTCATTCTCTTTTAGAAAATATTTGCAAGTGTCAAATGATTCAAAATCGAATGACTCCAAAAATCCATTTGCATGGAGTTTCTTCTTGCGTTCATTTCTAACATGACCTAAATGGCGGTTCCACAAATAAGTGGAATTCAAATCATTTGCCTTATGGCATTTTAGTGTCACTGTTACGCATGTGTGTTTCACCATTAAGATTTATAATAACTTATCCATCATACATGGAGTATGGTCATAATTTGAACAACTCATTGCTTTCATTTGACCAGAGCAAAATAACAATTATTAAGTTCTTTATTATAAATCTGAAGGGCTAGGCAGAATGCCAACGACGAACATAATAACACTTTATTTTTGTTCCAGACTTGCATTATTACCACATTCCTTGTTAGTCACTTAGGCCATTGTATTCTGGTATTGTGTTGAGTTGTATGACATCTCATACCAACCAATATGGTACAAATACCCAAGAATTCCATTGTGTGACCAATCAAAGAATTCATTCATAACATGTATATCATCTATATACACCTGAGCTAGACTTTCTAGTCTTTTCTTTCTTTCTGTCAAAAACTTTTGTAGTTTCTCTTTCGGCTTTCCTCATATTTCAGAAAACACTTCAACATCAATAACTTCTAGACTTGTTGGTCAAATACCAATACCATTGAGTTTCGTACTTTGAAGTTGATCATCACATGACAAGTGTTCCGGATTTCACTATTAGTAACCTTTAAATGTGATGAACAATTTCACTCATAATTTTATCCATCAAATCATGGCAACTTCATGATGAAGCCATTATGGTTTATATGTGGATACGTGAATAACGTTAGTGCCCAACAAGTTGGAGGATCGGGACGCCTAGCGTCTTCAACCTTCGTACATTCCCATAAAACTTATGAGTTTATGTAGTCTCACTAAATTATATTCTATCATCTTGTAATAAGGTCTTAGATATCACATATATCTCACACCTTGCTTATTTCTGAAAACAAACTTTTCAGCTCCTTACTTTTCAAACGGATTTGAACATCAAGTTTTACGGAGACAAGATAATTTTAGATACTAATTGAAACCATTGCTCTTAGCAATTTGAGGATTACCAAAAGTTTGCAATATGACTTAATTATTTCTTGATTCTTTAACAATACGGTACCAGTGTAGGGATTCGTAGCGTAGAAAACAAAAAATTTCCTACCGTAAGAACGAATGACAAGCCAAGATCTAATCTAGTAGATGGAAGCAACGAGGTGAAGATCATCATACCCTTGAAGATCGCTAAGCATTAACGAGATAGATCTCGTGGTTGATATAGTCGATCACTTGCCGCTTGCAAAAGCGCGTAGAAGATCTTGATGGTGCCACAGTCAGGCAGCACCTCCGCACTCGGTCACACGTACGGTGTTGATGATGACGTCCTTCTCCCCATTCCAGAGGGCAGCGTATGTAGTAGATCCTCCTCGGAATCCCGCCAGCACGACGGCGTGATGGCGGTGGTGGTGGAGATCTTCGGCAGCGCTTCACCGTATGCACCGCGGGAGAAATAGGAGGAGGGAGTAGCTAGGGTTTGGGAGAGAGGGGGTGCTGGGGCACCGGCCTTGGTGCCCATGGGTGGTGCGGCTGCTGTGGTGGCTGGCCCCCTCCCCTCTCCTCCTCTTTATATAGGTGGAACTCCTAGGGGTGCCCCAAAACCACTTCGGAGTCCAACTCCAAAACTTACCATAATGGGGAAACCTAGGTCAAGTGGGATTGCTCCCTTTCCTTGCTCCTTGGCCGGCCAAGGTGGTGGAGTCCACCATGGACTCCACCTTCCCTCTTGGTTGGCCGGCTAGGGTTGGTGGAGTCCATCCGGGACTCCACCTTCCATAGTGATTTATTCTGGATGTTTCTAGAACTTTCTAGTACCTTCTATAAATGCACCGGATCATTTCCAAACTTGGAACATGACTTCCTATATATGAATCTTATTCTCCGGACCATTCCGGAACTCCTCGTGGTATCCTGGATCCCATCCGAGACTCCGAACAATATTCGAACTCCATTCCATATTCCATATCTACTTAAAACGACATCGAACCTTAAGTGTGTCACCCTACGGTTCGTGAACTATGCAGACATGATTGAGACTCTTCTCCGATCAATAACTAATAGCGGGACCTGGAGATCCATAATAGCTCCCACATATTCAACGATGACCCCACGGCCGCATGAGTTTCAAATATCATTTTGAGCTCACTGATTATATCATGAGGGTCGTGGTTCTCAAAGCGTTTTTGAAGCTCCGATTCTAAACCGTAGAGGATGGCACATTGAACTGTGGAGTAATGATTCTTCTGAGTGAGGTAAACATTTTTAGCCTCATTGGTAGCTGTTTCTGCAGGTGGGTCACCCAGCGGTGCATCAAGCACATAGAGCAGTTGTCCAGCAGTGAGGACAATCCTCATGTTACGGAACCAGTCCGTAAAGTTTCTTCCATTATTTTTCAGCTTTTCTTTCTCTAGGAACGAATTAAAGTTGATGGTAGGGGTCGCCATAATCTACAACATATTTGCAAAGAGTTTAGACTAAGTTTATGATAAATTGAGTTTACTATTAATTCTTAAATTAACTAGGTGAACTCCCACTCAAAACAATATCCCTCACATTGTCTTAGTGATTACATGAACCAAATCCACTACACCAAGTCCGATCATCACGAGAGATGATGTAGCTTTAATGGCGAACATCAACATGTTCATCATATCGTCTATATGATTAATGCTTAACCTTTCGGTCTGTTGTGTTCCGAGGCCATGTCTGTACATGCTAAGCTCGTCAAGTCAAACCTTAGTTTCCGCATGTGCAAATCTGGCTTGCACCCGTTGTATGCACACGTTGAGTCTATCACAACCAATCATCACGTGATGCTTCGAAACAACGAGTCTTAGCAACGGTGCTAACTAAGGACGAACACTTTATTATCTTGATTTTTAGTGAGAGGGATCATCTTATAATGCTACTGTCGTGATCTAAGCAATACAAGATGCATAAAAAGGATTAACATCACATGCAATTCATAATGTGATATGATATGGCCCTTTTATCTTTGCGCCTTTGATCTTCATCTCCAAAGCACGGGCATGATCTCCATCATCAACGGGCATGATCTCCATCATCAACGGGCATGATCTCCATCATCAACGGGCATGATCTCCATCATCGTCGGTGGGGCGTAAAGGTCAATGGCGCCATCTTCATGGTTGTCCACCACGTGTAGCAACTATTACAACTACTTTGAAATAAAACTACTACATGAAAGATAAAGACAACCATAAGGCTCCTGCCGGTTGCCACAATACAATAATGATCATCTCATACATCAAATATATTCACAATCACATCATGGCCATATCAAATCACCAAACCCTGCAAAAACAAGTTAGACACCTCTAATTGTGTTTGCATATTTTACGTGGTTTAGGGTTTTTGAGTAAGATCCGATCTACCTATGAACATGAACCACAACGCTGATACAAGTGTTGTCAATTGCAAATTGTAAATTGGATCTTAACTATGGTGAGAGAGATAGACACCCGCAAAGCCACTTATGCAATACAAGTTGCATGTCGAGCGTGGAGCAAGTATCATGAACGCGGTCATGTAAGGTTAGCCCGGGCCGCTTCATCCCACCATGCCGCAAGATGCAAAGTACACGATAAACAAGAGACAACAAAAGCATCAACGCCCACAAACCATTGTGTTCTACTCGTGCAACCAATCTATGCATAGACACGGCTCTGATACCACTGTAGGGATTCGTATCATAGAAAACAAAAATTTTCCTACCGCAAGAACGAATAACAAGCCAAGATCTAATCTAGTAGATGGTAGCAACGAGGTGAAGATCATCATACCCTTGAAGATCACTAAGCGTTAACGAGATAGATCTCGTGGTTGATGTAGTCGATCACTTGCCGCTTGCAAAAGCGCGTAGAAGATCTTGATGGTGCCACAGTCGGGCAGCACCTCCGCACTCGGTCACACGTACGGTGTTTGTAACATCCCAAATTTCCAAACAAAGAAGAAAATGAATTTTTCCTGTTTCCAAAAATTGGAGCCAACAAAAAACTTTTATTTGCATATAGTGCTATGCATAGTGCCCATGTTTAATTCTTGTGTTTTTGCCATGATGATTGTGTGTGTGCCTAGCAATGATGCTAAAACCCTACCTTTGATCTTTTGAGATCACAAAGTGGAGCAAAGAAGAAGAAAATAAAGAAAATAGAAAATTTCAAAAACCCATACATAAGGTTTATGGCCATTTTTGAAAATACTTAACCTAGGCCAATTTGACTTGTGCCAATGGTTGAATAATGTTTCTAAACACTTAATAACACCTTTGTAATCAAAGAAACTCAAATCAAATCAAATTAGAATTCAAATTGAGCTCACATGAGATAATGGTCAAATCTGCCACTTATCTCATGATGCCCACTTTGAGCCTCTGTTTTAAGAGTTTTGTAAACCAAACATTTCCAACTCTTTGCACCTCATCCAAGACCTCATCAAGGTGAACAACTTTGGTCAAAACCACCCCTGCAAATTCTTGCTAGATTCAAAGTTATGCTCAAGCAAAGTAGGGACATCAAATCAGATTCAAGATGGTGCCCATTTTGAAATTTCACAAACTCACTCAATTTTGCACACCACCACCACCATTGTGTGCCAAACTTTATTTGAATCACTTCCACCAAAAAGAATTGCAAAATTCAAAATTTCATCTCTTGCGGCCAATTCATCAAACACATGGCATGCACCAAATCTGCCAACTACACACACTCTTTTATCCAGCATGTCTTGGCCTAAACCCTCTAGCTTTGGTCATCATTAGTACTATCCTACACCCCTTGCATCCTGCCAAGCACCAGGGACAAGGTTCTGAGCATGATCTCATGCATGGCACGACCATGCCGTGGGCATGCCCCTCCTCTCCATGCCATTCCTCTCTCCATTCACCTCAGCCGTGCACAACCTTGTCTCTGAGCCTCCCCTCACTCCCACGCACCTGCTGGTACACGCCATCGACGAAGGAGACGCACGCACTGGCCACATTGTACGCGCCCAGACACGCCCAGGTCATGCCGGTACGCGCCCAGACACGACACTGGACGCGCCAGAGCGCACGCTCGCCTCGCCGCGTCAGCGCTCGCCTCGACCTCTCCTCTCTCCTACGCCATCACCAGGTCACCAGCTACCTCCAGGACATCCTCACTGGCTCGCTCGAGCGCTGTAGCCAACGCCACCGTCGCCGTTCTCCGCCACGGGTACGCCAGTACACGACGTCGCCTGCCTGCTCCCGTCCACCCCCGTCCTCGCGATGATGCGCGTCGTGATCACCTTGACGTCGCCAACACGATGCGCCCATCCCTTGCCCCTTCACCGCCCGGAAACGCCGTCACCACCATGACCTACCCCGCTCCACCTCGGCCACCACTCGCCGCTATAAAAGGAGAGCGCCCTGGCCTCCATTCTTCACACAACCTTGCTCCCCTCCTCTCACTCGATCTCCTCGACCTCCTCCCCTCTTCTATTGTCCACCGTAGTCCTCCAATTGCACGCCGGAGCTCCGTGGGGCCGCCGCAGACGCCGCCGTTGATTGGAGCCACCTCCGGCGACGCCACCGGTACCAGACGCTTCGCCGTCCTCGACAACCTTCTCCCGCACCTCGCCGACCATCGCCGGAACGCCGGTGAGCTTGCCCACCCCCTAGCCTCGCCGCGCCAGTAACCTCTTCTCGCCGGAGACGACGACGCCGCTCGTCCGTCAGATCTGGCTCTAATCGTGCGGCCACCGTTTCACGTACCGATTTGGTGCGTTAAGTGTCGCTGACACGTAGGTCCCATTGTCAGGTGGCCCGCTGCATGCGAGACACGTAGCTGGGCCGGCCTGCTCCCCTTTTCCCTCTTCTGGCCCATGTTCCTTTCCCGCCAAGCCCAACATTTCAAATTCGAGTTAATTCATTTAATTCAAAAACCCTGCAGATGTTGTGTTCAAATTTAAAAATAGGAGAATCTACTGAGCCAAAATTGACAAATTTTATATTGTTGGAAAGCTTATGAAAAGATCTAACCAACCACATTGGATTCAACCCTATATCTGTTGTAGAAATAATGTAGCAAAAATAACAAGGCAGGGACTTTTCAGATTTCAAACAATTCTTAAAAATCAACCATAAATGATTTTGAGTTGATTCCAACTCTCATAAATCACATTTCATATGATCTAATTGATTATGTAAAAATATGATATGGTTACTTCATATGATCATGGGCTAGAGCAAAATAATGGCTATGTGGCCATTTCTAGTCCATTTAAAATATCCAAAATTATTTCTTAAATAGTATGAGAGGTTCCCTCTCATTTAAATCATAGTCCTAAGCCATTCAAGATGAGGTGTTAACTTTGGTCCATAGCAACTCATAGTGGATTACATAGAGACATTAAATTGTTGCAATAGTAGAGTTTAAATTGCATGAGGTTAGTACCTCATTTAAATCCTTTTTCTCAAATGATAATGGTGAAGTGTTGACCTTGGTCAACATGATCCCACACTTATTATATAAGGAGATTAAATCTTAACAAGATTCAATGAGAGGAAATTATTTCTCCAAAGAACTAATAGAAACCCTAATAGAATTTTCAATGAGAGGAAATTATTTTACAAACACTAAAGAAGAAACCCTAGTATGATGTTGAGTGATGTTTGGGATGATGCTAGATCATCTTGTGTGAGCCATTAAGGCTAATTAAGTCTACTTAAGTATTGTTTGGTGATTATACCTTGTATTCGTTTATAGACACTAGTACCAAAGAGTACCAGGAGGAGGAGGTTTTCTACCAAGAAGAAGAAGAGAACTTTGATCACTACCCCAATCAAGGCAAGCTATACTCTTGCAAGTTACCCACATGCCAGCTCTACTTGAGCAAGGCGCCAATACTACACTACTTTGTGTTTTACTTTCCCAGTCCCAGTTTTTATCTTACAAAGCTTTTACTTTGATTATTAAGGTTTACTTTTATAGTTAACTTTGGTCTAAGTATAGAGTATTGCAAGAGCATCAAAATTAGCCTAGAGAGCTACAAGTAGTTAGCACCCCTCACGATTAGTTGCTATTGCTAAAACTAAAATTGCCTACTCTAGATGGGAACTTGTGATTCAAATGACTTTGAAAACCTTGGAATGATGAGTCATTCTAAGGAAAGATTTTGAAGGTGAATATGACGTATGAATGACATGGTGAACTTTACAAAAACTGATGGTTGGGTTCGGATGCGATACCATTCCAATTTCAAGTACCCCCACAATACCTGAATCTGGGTAAGGCTTAACTGGAAACTTATGTATTTTAGTATGGGTTCCCTCTGAACAAGCGTCATAGGGGTTATGCCGAGGCTGCCTCCATTGAAAGTGAAATGACGTGAAATGAGGTGAATGTCCTACCCAAGCCCTGTGCAGTTCCTAGGCTGACGGTTTGTCTTCACTGGGAGGCCAAGCTCATGGGGAGAGGTGCCTATACTAGGGTATGTAAATGAAAGGTTATGATTGGTAGTTCGTGCACTGAGTGCGATAAATCAGGGCCAGTTACCCCTGACGGACTATTGCAATTATTGTGGCACAAGTGTACGACCTCTGCAGAGTGTAAACCTATTCGAATAGCCGCGTCCGCGGTCATGGACAGTTGGAAAGGCCATACTGTTCCGTCATCAGAACTTTTCAAAATATGATATGTGACTAGTGACTTGTGACTTGCAAGTGAAAGGTGACTTCGACTTTTGAATCACAACAGAGTTGTGGGAATGACACTAATGTTCCTACTTAAGTTAAGTTAGGCAAATGAAGAGTCTTTGTTTACTAAATGCTTCTAAAATAAAACTGGCTTTATGCAAATGAACCTAAAAGCTTAGCACCCCCTTACCATAGTTGATAGTACTTACATTAGTGTTAGTTTGCGAGTACTTTAAAGTACTCATGGATTTTTCCCTGGCTATTCAAATGGCCAGACTATGAAGAGGAGTATCAGAACCATGAAGATGGACAGCAGGACGTCTACGATAACTAGGACCACTCCTGACGTCAACAGTTGCCTGTGGAACAGATGGACCACAACCGCTACTTCGCTTCCGCTATGTATTTTGTAATTGGATCTCTAGATCCACTATGTTGTAAGACTGGATCATGTGATCCTTTTATTGTAAGACAATTATGAGTTGTAATGAATGATGTTCTGTGATATCAATCTATTATGCCTCGCAAAAACAATATTCCTGGGATTGCGATGTATGGCATAATAGACATCTGGACTTAAAAATCCGGGTGTTGACAAGTTGGTATCAGAGCCATTGTTTGACCTTAGGAGGCCCTAGTTAGAATGGACGTCTGAAAAACTTAGTTTCAAAACCAATGAAGTGAATATTTATGAAAACTTATTCTCACTCTTACCCTTGAGATCTTTTCAAAAAGAGAAATCCATGCTCTATTTTTTTCCTTATGATTCTACATAAAATTTGGCGCACTTAATCACTTCTCTAACTTACTCATCCTTATTGCTCACAGATGGAGTACAACTGTGAGTCCTATCAGCTTGGCCACGGAGGAAACCTAATGTTCGAGAAGGATTTGGAGCAACTAGTTGAATATTTAGGACGCCCGTATCCCGAGTTCTTTGGAGTACCACTCAATAATCAGTCGGAAAAACAACCTCAGTGGGTAGTTACTGCAGATCTGAGAGGAAAGCTGGGAGCCCCAATTTGGGAAACCATCTGGTTTTCTGTAAGGGGAAACACTTGGAAGGAAGGAATAGCCAAAGCCATGCAAGAAGCAATTGCCCGTCTGTGTGGAAAGAATGGGAACAAGCTCAAGAACACTCGCTTCATTTACTACCCAAGACATGATCCCATTGGAAGGCCACTAACCATGCCCCCGCACCCGGAGATGACCCACTATGTTGCATACCTAGACTTCATGCTGTACAAGACCCGCAAGGAGTTGGACAATGCCCGCGCATTTCATCAAGCACATTACCCATGAAGACGAAGAACTCACCATTCCGAATGAAGAGTAGTATCACTAAAGCACTTGAGTAGGTATGAGTTTGTATCAGGATCCCCTTGTATCGTAGAACGAATGAATGGTTCTTCAAACCAACAGTGTGTTAGCTTTGTAATATGTGATGTTTGGTATGAATGAAAAAGTGTTGTTGGTTTTTACCCCCTCAACACTACTCAAGTTTTCAAGTTTTGAACTTTTTGAACTTTAAACCAAACAAACCATAGAAATTTCCCTCTTATCTTATCATCTACCTCAATATTCAGATGGCCCCTCCAACCCGCAGCACCAACCAGGATGCAATGATGCAGATGCTGCAAATGATGATGGCAGACCGAGAAGCTGAGAGAGCTGAAAGACAAGCCAATATTGCAGCCTTGCAGGAAATAGCTCAGAACAACCAAGGCCATGGAAACCATGATCATCCTGGATCCAAATTGAAGAACTTTCAGAACACCAACCCTCCTATGTTCAGCAAGACTGAAGAACCACTAGATGCTGATGACTGGCTCCAAACCATGGAGAACAACTTAGAAGTTGCGGGAGTTGAAGCCGCAGAGAAAGTACTGTTCGCCACCCACTACCTGTCAGGACCTGCCAGAGCCTGGTGGACAAGTGCCCGTGCAATGAATGCTAGACAAATGATGACATGGGAAGACTTCAAGCTCAAATTCAGCAAGTACCATGTGCCCCAGGGACTGATCAAGAAGATGAGGGACGAGTTCCGTGAACTCAAACAAGGAAGGATGTCCGTGGTGGAATACCGCGACAGATTCCTCACTCTGTCTAGGTACGCCCCGGACGAAACCGACACCAACGAGAAGAGGAAGGAGAGATTTCTGAATGGACTGCATGATGAGATGCAGACTGTGCTTGTGAACATCCCCTTTGCTGACCTAGAAGCCCTGGTGGACTCAGCCATCCAAATGGAAGGGAAACTCAACCAGGCCAATGAGAACCGCAAGCGCCGTATGATGCACCAGAATGGACCCAGCAATGCACAGAAGTACCGCAACAATTCATCGGGAGGATTTGCCCCAAGAAACAACAAGCCACCAGGTCAGACATACCGCCCAAACTACCCCACCAATAATGGAGGACACTCGAAGCCCGGAGGCAACAACAACAACAACAACAACAACAACAACAACAACAACAACCACCCCAATGGTAGCAACAACAACCCCAATACTGCCCCAAGGACTGGAAGCAACGCTGTTCCCATTGCCCCAAAGGACAAGTCCACGGTAACCTGCTATGAGTGTGGAACTGTGGGTCACTACTCCAATGAGTGTCCCAAGAAGCTTGCCAAGACTGCCCCCAATACCGCTGCACCTGCTCAGCAACAGCGCCGCTTCGCAGCCAGAAGGAAACCGAACAACCGCAACGGCCGTCTCTACCACATGAGTGCCACAGAAGCTCAGGAAGCACCCCAGGCCATGCAGAGTATGTGTTCCTGTTAACCCAATTGCTCAATCTCTCTTAGGTTCCTAATTTTTCTTAAATCTCGGGACGAGATTTTGTTTAAGGGGGAAGGAGTTGTAACATCCCAAATTTCCAAACAAAGAAGAAAATGAATTTTTCCTGTTTCCAAAAATTGGAGCCAACAAAAACTTTTATTTGCATATAGTGCTATGCATAGTGCCCATGTTTAATTCTTGTGTTTTTGCCATGATGATTGTGTGTGTTCCTAACAATGATGCTAAAACCCTACCTTTGATCTTTTGAGATCACAAAGTGGAGCAAAGAAGAAGAAAAGAAAGAAAATAGAAAATTTCAAAAACCCTTACATATGGTTTATGGTCATTTTTGAAAATACTTAACCTAGGCCAATTTGACTTGTGCCAATGGTTGAATAATGTTTCTAAACACTTAATAACACCTTTGGAATCAAAGAAACTCAAATCAAATCAAATTAGAATTCAAATTGAGCTCACATGAGATAATGGTCAAATCTGCCACTTATCTCATGATGCCCACTTTGAGCCTCTGTTTTAAGAGTTTTGTAAACCAAACATTTCCAACTCTTTGCACCTCATCCAAGACCTCATCAAGGTGAACAACTTTGGTCAAAACCACCCCTGCAAATTCTTGCTAGATTCAAAGTTATGCTCAAGCAAAGTAGGGACATCAAATCAGATTCAAGATGGTGCCCATTTTGAAATTTCACAAACTCACTCAATTTTGCACACCACCACCACCATTGTGTGCCAAACTTTATTTGAATCACTTCCACCAAAAAGAATTGCAAAATTCAAAATTTCATCTCTTGCGGCCAATTCATCAAACACATGGCATGCACCAAATCTGCCAACTACACACACTCTTTTATCCAGCATGTCTTGGCCTAAACCCTCTAGCTTTGGTCATCATTAGTACTATCCTACACCCCTTGCATCCTGCCAAGCACCAGGGACAAGGTTCTGAGCATGATCTCATGCATGGCACGACCATGCCGTGGGCATGCCCCTCCTCTCCATGCCATTCCTCTCTCCATTCACCTCAGCCGTGCACAACCTTGTCTCTGAGCCTCCCCTCACTCCCACGCACCTGCTGGTACACGCCATCGACGAAGGAGATGCACGCACTGGCCACACCGTACACGCCCAGACACGCCCAGGTCATGCCGGTACGCGCCCAGACACGACACTGGACGCGCCAGAGCGCACGCTCGCCTCGCCGCATCAGTGCTCGCCTCGAGCTCTCCTCTCTCCTACGCCATCACCAGGTCACCAGCTACCTCCAGGACATCCTCACTGGCTCGCTCGAGCGCTGTAGCCAACGCCACCGTCGCCGTTCTCCGCCACGGGTACGCCAGTACATGACGTCGCCTGCCTGCTCCCGTCCACCCCCGTCCTCGCCATGATGCGCGTCGTGATCACCTTGACGTCGCCAACACGATGCGCCCATCCCTTGCCCCTTCACCGCCCGGAAACGCCGTCGCCACCATGACCTGCCCCGCTCCACCTCGGCCACCACTCGCCGCTATAAAAGGAGAGCGCCCTGGCCTCCATTCTTCACACAACCTTGCTCCCCTCCTCTCACTCGATCTCCTCGACCACCTCCCCTCTTCTATTGTCCACCGTAGTCCTCCAATTGCACGCCGGAGCCCCGTGGGGCCGCCGCAGACGCCGCCGTTGATTGGAGCCACCTCCGGCGACGCCACCGGTACCAGACGCTTCGCCGTCCTCGACAACCTTCTCCCGCACCTCGCCGACCATCGCCAGAACGCCGGAGAGCTCGCCCACCCCCTAGCCTCGCCGCGCCAGTAACCTCTTCTCGCCGGAGACGACGACGCCGCTCGTCCGTCAGATCTGGTTCTAATCGTGCGGCCACCATTTCACGTACCGATTCGGTGCGTTAAGTGTCGCTGACACGTAGGTCCCATTGTCAGGTGGCCCGCTGCGTGCGAGACGCGTAGCTGGGCCAGCCTGCTCCCCTTTTCCCTCTTCTGGCCCATGTTCCTTTCCCGCCAAGCCCAACATTTCAAATTCGAGTTAATTCATTTAATTCAAAAACCCTGCAGATGTTGTGTTCAAATTTAAAAATAGGAGAATCTACTGAGCCAAAATTGACAAATTTTATATTGTTCGAAAGCTTATGAAAAGCTCTAACCAACCACATTGGATTCAACCCTATATCTGTTGTAGAAATAATGTAGCAAAAATAACAAGGCAGGGACTTTTCAGATTTCAAACAATTCTTAAAAATCAACCATAAATGATTTTGAGTTGATTCCAACTCTCATAAATCACATTTCATATGATCTAATTGATTATGTAAAAATATGATATGGTTACTTCATATGATCATGGGCTAGAGCAAAATAATGGCTATGTGGCCATTTCTAGTCCATTTAAAATATCCAAAAATATTTCTTAAATAGTATGAGAGGTTCCCTCTCATTTAAATCATGGTCCTAAGCCATTCAAGATGAGGTGTTAACTTTGGTCCATAGCAACTCATAGTGGATTACTTAGAGACATTAAATTGTTGCAATAGTAGAGTTTAAATTGCATGAGGTTAGTACCTCATTTAAATCCTTTTTCTCAAATGATAATGGTGAAGTGTTGACCTTGGTCAACATGATCCCACACTTATTATGTAAGGAGATTAAATCTTAACAAGATTCAATGAGAGGAAATTATTTCTCCAAAGAACTAATAGAAACCCTAATAGAATTTTCAATGAGAGGAAATTATTTTACAAACACTAAAGAAGAAACCCTAGTATGATGTTGAGTGATGTTTGGGATGATGCTAGATCATCTTGTGTGAGCCATTAAGGCTAATTAAGTCTACTTAAGTATTGTTTGGTGATTGTACCTTGTATTCGTTTATAGACGCTAGTACCGAAGAGTACCAGGAGGAGGAGGTTTTCTACCAAGAAGAAGAAGAGAACTTTGATCACTACCCCAATCAAGGCAAGCTATACTCTTGCAAGTTACCCACATGCCAGCTCTACTTGAGCAAGGCGCCAATACTACACTACTTTGTGTTTTACTTTCCAGTCCAGCTTTTTATCTTACAAAGCTTTTACTTTGATTATTAAGGTTTACTTTTATAGTTAACTTTGGTCTAAGTATAGAGTATTGCAAGAGCATCAAAATTAGCCTACAGAGCTACAAGTAGTTAGCACCCCTCACGATTAGTTGCTATTGCTAAAACTAAAATTGCCTACTCTAGATGGGAACTTGTGATTCAAATGACTTTGAAAACCTTGGAATGATGAGTCATTATAAGGAAAGATTTTGAAGGTGAATATGACGTATGAATGACATGGTGAACTTTACAAAAACTGATGGTTGGGTTCGGATGCGATACCATTCCAATTTCAAGTACCCCCACAATACCTGAATCTGGGTAAGGCTTAACTGGAAACTTATGTATTTTAGTATGGGTTCCCTCTGAACAAGCGTCATAGGGGTTATGCTGAGGCTGCCTCCATTGAAAGTGAAATGACGTGAAATGAGGTGAATGTCCTACCCAAGCCCTGTGCAGTTCCTAGGCTGACGATTTGTCTTCACTGGGAGGCCAAGCTCATGGGGAGAGGTGCCTATACTAGGGTATGTAAATGAAAGGTTATGATTGGTAGTTCGCGCACTGAGTGCGATAAATCAGGGCCAGTTACCCCTGACGGACTATTGCAATTATTGTGGCACAAGTGTACGACCTCTGCAGAGTGTAAACCTATTCGAATAGCCGCGTCCGCGGTCATGGACAGTTGGAAAGGCCATACTGTTCCGTCATCAGAACTTTTCAAAATATGATATGTGACTAGTGACTTGTGACTTGCAAGTGAAAGGTGACTTCGACTTTTGAATCACAACAGAGTTGTGGGAATGACACTAATGTTCCTACTTAAGTTAAGTTAGGCAAATGAAGAGTCTTTGTTTACTAAATGCTTCTGAAATAAAACTGGCTTTATGCAAATGAACCTAAAAGCTTAGCACCCCCTTACCATAGTTGATAGTACTTACATTAGTGTTAGTTTGCGAGTACTTTAAAGTACTCATGGATTTGTCCCTGGCTATTCAAATGGCCAGACTATGAAGAGGAGTATCAGAACCATGAAGATGGATAGCAGGACGTCTACGATAACTAGGACCACTCCTGACATCAACAGTTGCCTGTGGAACAGATGGACCACAACCGCTACTTCGCTTCCGCTATGTGTTTTGTAATTGGATCTCTAGATCCACTATGTTGTAAGACTGGATCATGTGATCCTTTTATTGTAAGACAATTATGAGTTGTAATGAATGATGTTCTGTGAGATCAATCTATTATGGCTCGCAAAAACAATATTCCTGGGATTGCGATGTATGGCATAATAGGCATCTGGACTTAAAAATCCGGGTGTTGACAGTGTTGATGACGATGTCTTCTCCCCGTTCCAGCGGGCAGCGGATGTAGTAGATCCTCCTCGAAATCCCGCCAGCACGACGGCGTGGTGGCGTTGGTGGTGGAGATCTCCAGCAGCACTTCGCCGTAAGCACCGTGGGAGAAATAGGAGGAGGGAGTAGCTAGGGTTTGGGAGAGAGGGGGTGCTGGGGCACCGGCCTTGGTGCCCTTGGGTGGTGCGGCTGCTGTGGTGGCCAGCCCCCTCCCCTCTCCTCCTCTTTATATAGGTGGAACCCCTATGGGTGCCCCAAAACCACTTTGGAGTCCAACTCGAAAACTTACCATAATGGGGAAACCTAGGTCAAGTGGGATTGCTCCCTTTCCTTGCTCCTTGGCCGACCAAGGTGGTGGAGTCCACCATGGACTCCACCTTCCCTCTTGGTTGGCCAGCTAGGGTTGGTGGAGTCCATCCGGAACTCCACCTTCCATAGTGATTTATTCCGAATGTTTCTAGAACTTTCTAGTACCTTCCATAAATGCACCGGATCATTTCCAAACTTGGAATATGACTTCCTATATATGAATCTTATTCTCCGGACCATTTCGGAACTCCTCGTGATGTCCTAGATCCCATCTGAGACTCCTAACAATATTCAAACTCCATTCAATATTCCATATATACTTAAAACGACATCGAACCTTAAGTGTGTCACCCTACTGTTCGTGAACTATGCAGACATGATTGAGACTCTTCTCCGATCAATAACTAATAGCGGGACCTGGAGATCCATAATAGCTCCCACATATTCAACGATGACATCGTGATCGAAAGAACCATTTACATAAAATACCGATTCCCTTTGTCGCGCGATATTTTACTTATCCGAAGTTTGATCATCGGTATCTCTATACCTAGTTCAACCTCGTTACCGATAAGTACTCTTTACTCGTACCGTGATATGACATCCCTTGTGAGCCAGTCACATGCTTGCAAGCTAGTTGGATGACATTCCACCGAGAGGGCCTAGAGTATATCTATCCGTCATTTCGATGGACAAATCCCACTCCTGATTCACGTGCCTCAACCCTATACTTTCCGAACACTTAATGCCACCTTTATAACAACCCATTTACGAAGTAGTGTTTGGTGTCATCAAAGCATCTATCCGGTGTAGGTGATTAACATGATCTCATGGTCGAAGGATTAGGTTACTATGTATCTTAAAGCTTGAAGCAAAACGAACTTAATGACTTGATCATATGCTATGCTTACTATGGGTGTATGTCCATCACATCATTCACCTAATGATATGATCTTGTTATTAATAACATCCAATGTTCATGATCATGAAACTATGATCATCTATTAATCAACAAGCTAGTTTAACAAGAGGCTTACTAGGGACTCTTTTATGTTTACAAAACACACAAGTATTAATGTTTCCGGTTAATAATTATAGCATGGGATGAAAACATTTATCATAAACACAAAGATATAATAATAACTATTTTATTATTGCCTCTTGGGCATATCTCCAACAAGCAGTTCGTAAAGTTACTTGTCAGATTTAATAGTGTTTCTATCTCAATTACAAGCCTAGCGCAAGGTAGAAAACGGATGCCAATTCTGCAAAATTTAATTCAAATACATTTTAGACTATGTTCAGGATAAATTGAGTTTACTATTAATTCTTAAATTAACTAGGTGAACTCCCACTCAAAACAACAACCCTCACGTTGCCTCAGTGATTACACGAACAAATCCATTACACCAAGTCCGATCATCACGAGAGATGATGTAGCTTCAATGGCGAACATCGACATGTTCATCATATCATCTATATGACTCATGCTTTACCTTTCGGTTTTCCGTGTTCCGACGCCATGTCTGTACATGCTAGGCTCGTCAAGTTAAACCTTAGTTCCCGCATGTGCAAATCTGGCTTGCACTCGTTGTATGCACACGTTGAATCTATCACACCCGATCATCACGTGATGCTTCGAAACAATGAGTCTTAGCAACGGTGCTAACTAAGGACGAACACTTTATTATCTTGAGTTTTAGTGAGAGGGATTATCTTATAATGCTACCGTCGCGATCGAAGCAAAATAAGATGCATAAAAGATTAACATCACATGCAATTCATAATGTGATATGATATGGCCCTTTGGTCTTGCACCTTTGATCTTCATCTCCAAAGCATAAGCATGATCTCCATCATCAACGGGCATGATCTCCATCATCATCGGCGGGACGTCAAGGTCCATGGCGCTGTTTTCATGGTTGTCCACCACTTGTAGCAACTATCACAACTACTTTGAAATAAAACTACTACATGATGAATCGATATGAAATTAAAGACAACCATAAGGCTCCTGCCGGTTGCCACAATACAATAAGGATCATCCCATACATCAAATATAATCACAATCACATCATGGCCATGTCTCATCACCAACCCCTGCAAAAACAAGTTAGACACCTCTAATTTTGTTTGCATATTTTACGTGGCTTGGGGTTTTCGAGTAAGATCCGATCTTCCTACGAACATAAACCACAACGCTGATACAAGTGTTGTCAAGTGCAAATTGTAAATTGGATCTTAACTATGGTGAGAGAAACAGACACCTGCAAAGCCACTTATGCAATACAAGTTGCATGTCAAGCGTGGAGCAAGTATCATGAATGCGGTCATGTAAGGTTAGCCCGGGCCGCTTCATCCCACCATGCCGCAAGATCCAAAATACACGATAAGCAAACGACAACAAAAGCATCAACGCCCACAAAAACTTTGTGTTCTACTCATGCAACCAATCTATGCATAGACACAACTCTGATACCACTGTTGGGATTCGTAGCATAGAAAACAAAAAATTTCCTACCGCAAGAATGAATAACAAGCCAAGATCTAATCTAGTAGATGGTAGCAACAAGGTGAAGATCAACATACCCTCAAAGATCGCTAAGCGTTAACGAGATAAATCTCGAGGTTGATGTAGTCGATCACTTGCCGCTTTCAAAAGAGCGTAGAAGATCTTGACGGTGCCGCAATCGGGCAGCACCTCCGCACTCGGTCACACGTACGGTGTCGATGAAGACATCCTTCTCCCCGTTCCAGTGGGCAGCGGATGTAGTAGATCCTCCTCGAAATCCCGGTAGCATGATGGCGTGGTGACGGTGGTGGTGGAGAACTCCGGCAGGGCTTCGCCAAAACCTTGCGGGAGGTATGAGGAGGAAGAGCTAGGGTTTGGGAGAGAGGGGGGCTTGGGACGCCGGCCTTGGGTGCCTTGGGTGGTGCGGCTGCTTGTGGTGGCTGGCCCCCTCCCCTCTCCTCCTCTATATATAGGTGGAAAACCTAGGGTTCCCCCAAAAACCACTTTGGAGTCCAACTCCAAAACTTACCAAAATTGGAAACCTAGAGGAAGAGGGATTCCTCCCTTTCCTTCTTGTTTGGCCGGCCAAGATGGTGCAGTCCACCATGGACTCCACCTTCCCACTTGGTGGGTCGGCTAGGGCTGGTGGAGTCCCACCTGCCATAGTGAATTGTTCCGGATGATTCTAGAACCTTCCGGAACCTTCCATAAATTCACCGGACCATTTCCAAACTTGGAATGTGACTTCCTATATATGAATCTTATTCTCCGGACCATTTCGGAACTCCTCGTGATGTTCTGGATCCCATCCGAGACTCTGAACAATATTTGAACTCCATTCCATATTCCATGTCTACTTAAAATGACATCGAACCTTAAGTGTGTCACCCTACGGTTCGTGAACTATGCAGACATGATTGAGACTCTTCTTCGATCAATAACTAATAGTGGGACCTGGAGATCCATAATAGCTCCCACATATTCAACGATGACTTCGTGATCGAAAGAACCATTAACATACGATATCGATTCTCTTTGTCGCACGATATTTTACTTATCTGAAATTTGATCATCGGTATCTCAATACCTAGTTCAACCTCGTTACCGATAAGTACTCTTTACTCATACTGTGATATGACTTCCCTTGTGAGCCAGTTACATGCTTGCAAGCTAGTTGGATGACATTCCACCAAGAGGGCCCAGAGTATATCTATCCGTCATTTGGATGGACAAATCCCACTATTGATCCACGCGCTTCAACCTATACTTTCCGAACACTTAACGCCACCTTTATAGCTACCCATTTACGAAGTAGTGTTTGATTTCATCAAAGCATCCATCTGGTGTAGGTGATTAACATGATCTCATGGTCGAAGGATTAGGTTACTATGTATCTCAAAGCTTGAAGCAGAACGAACTTAATGACTTGATCATATGCTACGCTTACTATGGGTGTATGTCCATCACATCATTCACCTATTGATATGATCTTGTTATTAATAACATCCAATGTTCATGATCATGAAACTATGATCATCTATTAATCAACAAGCTAGTTTAACAAGGGGCTTACTAGGGAATCTTTTATGTTTACAAAACACACAAGTATTAATGTTTCCGGTTAATACAATTATAGCATGGGATGCAAACATTTATCATAAACACAAAGATATAATAATAACCATTTTATTATTGCCTCTTGGGCATATCTCCAACAGTAACACCTCCAATATGGAAAATGCAACAACTTGAGTTAGGAAACTCGAATTTAGGTGAAACCAATTTTGTTGTAAAGAGGATGACAAGATATACCCCACAAAGAGTGAAAATCTTAAGAACAAGTGGGATAGATTTTTCCATGAATTTAGAGGTGAAACCTCTCAATACAAAGAACCGGGAAAACTCCAATATCAAAAACGCAACAAGTAAACCATGTGGAATCTGTTTTCGATGAACTAGAGCTTGTCATGAGAATAAGTACAAGCTCTAAAGCACCATATGGATAAGATCCAAATAACAACCAAGAAAGATGATGCAAGGATGCAAAGGTTTGAGCTCTCCGAAGGATACGATCGAGTTACTCACTCGAGAGCCCTCTTGATAGTACGGCAACTAAACTATAAAGCGGTCTCCAACTACACCATGAGACCGGTGAGAAAGAAACCCTATCAAGAGCAAACCTTAATCTTGCGCATTCCACTTGAGCTCGATGAAGACGGTCTTAACCGCAACAAGATGGAACGCCTTTCTTGATTGTGCTTGCTTGATGAAGTCTTGCGAATTGCTCCCCCATACTCCACTATGGGAGAGCTTCTTCTACGGTGCATATTCACATATCCATGATCACATATGGATGACAAGCTTCAAGCATATTATCTCTTGGAGTTGGCTCATTTTCATCTATTTTTTCTTATTGCAACCTTGAAGCCAACATATGGTTCAAGAATTACCTATGGACCACTCCTACAAATATAACTCAATGCACACATTAGTCCATAGGGATTGTCATCAATTACCAAAACCACACATGGGAGCTCCATGCACTTTCAATCTCCCCCATTTTGGTAATTGATGACAATCTCTTTGAGAGGGTTTATATAAGGAATTTAAGTAATAAACAAGTTGAATACATAGAGCAAACTCCCCCATAATATATGCATGTGTGAATGAACTTGAATTTCATTGCATACTTTGGCATTCAAAGCCTAGTGAAGTTTCTTCTAAATATTCAACTATGCAAAGCAACAAGATGCAATGCAAGAAATGCACATGCTTAAGCACAAAGCAAAGATATAACCAAATTCCCTTAAACCCTCCAAACTTCTCCCCCATTGGCACCAATTGCCGAAATGGGTGAAAAATTTAGAAGGCCAATATAGTGAGGGTTCCTCTATACCGTGTGCATTTCTCACAATTTGAGTGGAATCAAATGCACGTATCCAATGACGAATATTTGGAAAGGAATCACACTAGAGAGAGGATCAAAGATTACAAAAAGATAACAAAGTCAAGAAGCTTCAACAAAATGAAGCAAGCAACCAAATGGACCACAAAGAAGATACCAAAAGAAAGATAGATATTATGATAAGATCAAGAAGATTGCTCTAAATAATATGAGGAAGCTCCCCAAGGTTTGTGCACAAAACTAGATAATTTGCATTGGAGTATAAAGTGCAAAAACATGGAATCATCACTCCCATAATATCATGCAAAACAAAAGATACCAAGTGAATTAAACTCTAATGATCACCACAAAATAGTGCTTTAAGTAAAATGAGGAAGCTCCCCAAGGTACATGCATAAATTAAAATGTTGCATTTGCATACAATATGCATAACATGGAATCCTTACTCCCTCATTACCATTTTAAAGCACAAACATTTGCAATAGATCATAGATAGAAAATTAAGCTTAACACTTGCAACAAACAAATGGTTGATCAACAAGTAAGAGGCACCATAATAAAAGGCTCAACCAAGAGGATATGTGAAAGGCATGATAAAGCATATTATAAGACTGTTACAAGGATGAGCAAAAAGCATCATCATAGTCTTCAATGAATTATATTGCTTAGCATGACAAATCAACACACAACAAATAAATAAGATATCAAATGGAGATGTATCATCTCTTATGTGTGTAAGTTTCTCTAAGTGGGCAATATCACGAAGATGTTTATCCACAAATAAACATGTACACACAAAATAGACACACAAGAAATATAGCATGATATCCAAGATGAAGTCATGCAATATACCAATAAGAATTTTTTCTTATAGCATGGACAAAGGCTCAATTTTATCTTATTGTACATTCATGAACTTTAACCACAAACACATAAAATACATCATAAATATCAACCAGGGATAGATGATAGTTGGGATGCTTTGAGAAAGGCAACAAGTATCACAAACGAGGATACCAAAAGAAATAACTCAATTTGCACTTTCATCGATATTGCACATGTGAGAGGCTTGAGGAATTGATATGCAATAAAATTGCTAGATAGGCATAGTTGGGATGGATGAATCATGAGCATGATTTTATATACTTCCCAACATATGTGCTCATCTCAATTTACTCACATTTGCAATAAAGAGGTTTCATTAAAATCTTTGAAAGAAGCATAATATTTGCAAATCAAGAGATTCATGCCAAGATGCAACCACATGGTTGGATGCTAGAAAAATATGCATGAGAAGATACTTGTTACCAAGATAGCATTGGTGTGGATGTAGTAGATATGAGTTTGTTGACCATCCTAGATTGCCTCAAATTACCAATGAGTCACCACTTCTTCCTAAGAGTGAGACAAGCATCCAATACATCTCCATTGTACCTAACACAAAGGTAAGTACAATATGGTCCCCAAACTAATTAGATCCGAAGTAGTTAGGCACACTGCAACATATAGGACAAACTCCACATAACTATGTACATATAGATATGAAATTAAATTTCATGCACATCTTAGCCAAATTAGGATTTGATGGAGTTTACCCTATATATTGGATCAAAGAAAGTAACACATGCCATAAGATATACAAATATTAAATATGCATGCACAATACTTTCAAGAACCAAAGGAAGAGACAATTTGGAAAAAATACCAAATAAATCAAGAAACAATGGTTGTCCAAATTATATCAAAGAATCAAATCAACACAAGATTGACTCCAAAGACCTATCTCATTATAAGAAGCTAATTAAACCCAAAAACAAAGGAATGAGATAACCAACACCCAAGAGAGCAACGTTCCCACAAATAAACCAATACCCTCAACACTTTTATGATGGCACAAAGTACCAACAAGAAAAGGTTTGTCTCCCGAAACCAATTTCTTGATAATGATCAAGATATGTTAAGCATTCTAACAAATATAGGAGAGCTCCCCCAAGATTAGTGCAATATCTAGGATTTTGCATATGAGTACAAAATGCACAAAACTAGGATCATCACGCTACCTATATCTACTAAAAACGCTAAGAAAGTTTAAATAGACAAATTAGATCCATATAAGATGCAAGGAAAACACATGGGAGTCAAAGCACAACAAATTCATGGCAATAAATAAGGCAATTAAACACAAGAGCCAATGTAAATATGATCAATAAATATCTACCTCATAATAGATTGCAAATTGTCCTAGGACAAGAGGTATTAGGAAATATTTCCCGGTGGTAGTTTGTAAGTATACGTAAGATCATATTTACAACAAATAAAGCACATGGTAAAAGATAAGAGTTAACCATCATGCAAAGAGAGTTTCTTGATAGCTTCAATTAGTCATACCAACATGCAAAGCAATTAATAGCATGACTTGAAGCACATGGTTTCCCAAAAGTGTATTGAGGGACACGTTGTGAAAAACCATGCCAAAAAGACTTTCACAAATAAGATCCACAAAGATATTAGTAATGAAGCTATTTAAACAAATTGGAACTTGTTTGAGCAAACATGCCACATAGGAGAGAGATAATTTACAATATCAATTCTATGTGACACAACCTCAAATGTTCACATTTTCTAGGCTTGTAATATGCACAAAGTTTATTACTCCCCCATAATGTGATAAGGAATTTATTTTCACAAGAGCCATATAAGTTACAACAAGATGCAAAGAGGCTCCAACACAAACACAAATACATGGTGTGCAACCCAACATACATAGACTTGATTTCTCAAGAAAAGCAAGTATGAAGCACAACATATACAAACACATGTTAGGAACAAAACTAACACATGCAAAGGGGCGAGTAACTTTCAATATAAATGAGTTGAGCACATGTTACCGCAAGGAGGAACATTGGATATATGATAGAAGTAAGATAACCAAAAGACTTGGTTTGATATGATTATAAATGATGAAGATCCCTTAATTCTTCATGATGTAGCCAAGTCTCCAATGCCCTCCAACAAGCACCTATTGATCAAGTTTTGGATTGTTGGTCCCCAACTAAGTTGGGTCCTAAGAGGTTAGTCACAATAGGCTTGGCAACCCAAATGGTTCTTTTCTTGACACCACTTTGAGCATGAACATATTTGGCAAACACATTGTCACCCTCATCCTTACGAAGAGAATAAACATCATCAATGATGATAGGGTTGGATGAGGTACCAATAGTGCACAAGGAGGAGATGTGGCCCTTCTCGATGTGGCCCTTCTCACGGCATACGTAGCACGTTCTTCTCTTCTCACTAGATTTCTCCACAATGGGAGCATTGGCTTGATTCTTCTTGGGAAGTGGCCTTTCTTCAACTTGAGGTTGAATAAGAGTTTGAGCTCGAGGCCGCTTCCCTTTTTGCTTCTTCTTCAAAGGGCAAGATCTAACATGGTGCCCTTCAATATTGCACTTGAAGCAAACAATCTTGGCCGGATCTTTGACTTGTACTTGGCCCTTCTTGTTCTCGTTGTTGTTGTTGAACTTGTTCTTGTTGTTGGATTTGAATCGAAGTCCACTCTTGTCATTGGGGGATTGTTGCACACTCAACATCGTATCAAGTTTGCATTTCCCTTCATGACTCTTTACCAAGTTGTTCTTCAAAGAAGTGACTTGGGCCTTGAGCTCTTTGATTTCCTCTACATGGTTAGTAACAACACAAGTACTAGAGGAAGTAGAACCTTCATTGTTAGAGCAACAAGGCAAGTAAGATAATTCATCACAAGATTTAGCAATACTATGAGTTGATGAATTATTAGGACTAGCACATGGCAATATAGCATTTTGAGTAGTAGTGCTAGTGTCCACATGAGGCTCACAAGATGTTACCTTTGACATAGTAGCCTCATGAGCTAACTTTAGCCTATCATGGGAAGCTAGAACATCCTCATGGGAGTGAGAAAGCTTTCCATGATTTTCTTCCAATTTCCCATAATTGCTAGTTAGAAATTCAAGTTGAGCCCTTAGCTCAACATTCTCCTTCAAGATAGATGCTTCACAAGAAGTAGAGTTAGTAGCACAAGCATCATCACAAGACATATCAAGAAGAGAGGGTAACACAGCATGCTCTTTTAAATATGAAGTTTGTAGTTGCTCATGTGACTTGGTGAGGATAGAGTGTTCGCTCTCCAAGGCCTTGTGGGCCTTGTCTAGATCATCTAGATCCTTAGCAAGTTTATCATTACCAACACCAACTTTGTACTTTTCCTTTTTAAGAATTTTTAATTGAGCTTTAGCATGATCTCTTTCTTTAGTGAGTTTAGCAATTATTTCATTTTGAGACTCCTCAAGGGTTTCAAGTTTCTACCCAAGAGAGGCTACGGTCTCTTGTTCTTCTTCAAGATCATTCTTTAGAAATGCTACATCATTGGCATACTCTTGTTCAAGAGCACCCATTTTACAAATAGTGTTCTCATGCATCCAAATAAGTTTTTGGCTCTCAATAGCGGTAGTCAAGATTTCAAAGAAGTGAGAGCTAGCAATTTTATCTTTGCAAAGAACACTAAATACACTCTTACCCTTATCGCATAGAGAGGCAACCCAATCCTCTTCTTCATACTCATCCTCATCCTTATCACCACGAGAAATATTAGGTTCCATGGTAAGAGATACCATGGAACCCTTGGCCATAAGGCATATATGAGAACCGTGAGATAAAGATGAGGAGTTACTTGAGGCTCCTTTCAAGATCTTGTCTTGACCAATAGAATCTTTGGTTTCCTCTACATT
Organism: Lolium perenne; assembly: GCF_019359855.2. NCBI lineage: Eukaryota > Viridiplantae > Streptophyta > Magnoliopsida > Poales > Poaceae > Lolium > Lolium perenne. The sequence goes on from NC_067247.2 coordinate 391,681,710, forward strand.
GTTAGTCACACAACAACTAGAGGAAATAGAAGCATTTTTATCATGGCCACAGGACAAAGAAAGCATATCATCATGAGATTTATTCAAGCAACTTACACATGATATGCAAGGACTATCAACACAAGCATGTAGATGATTTATAGTGCTAGATGTGTTTACGTCCATAGATGAAGCATTGCAATGAGATAGAGATGAAGATTCATCAATAGTAAGCTCAATATCAACATTGCAATTTTCATCACCACTCACCATATAATTACCTTGTGTCTTGCCACATATTGGTGAAGTGGATGAAGATGAGAACTCATCACGGCCGGAAGTGGAAGCAATGCAATCATCCTTAATAATATTGGACACATCATATTTATCTTGAATCTTTGTCCATAACTCATGAGTGCTCCAAAAAGGCAAGAATGGAACAAGACCTACATATCTCAAAGCAGTCATAAGATCATTAGAAGCATGCGCATTGAGATATAAATTTTTCTCATCCTCTAAAGATAGGTTTTGGGAATCCATAGGAGGAGAAAAACCTATATCTACAATTTGCACCATATGAGGGTCAATGTCCCGAAAATGACTAAGCATGCGAATTTTCAAACATCATAATTTGTGCCATCGAATATAAAAGTTTCATCAAGCATGAATCCTCTAGCCGACATCTTTACTCTCAAGGCGGTAAAGCCTAAAATGAGAGACCGGGCTTTGATACCAATTGAAAGGACATGGATGTCATCTAGAGGGGGGTGAATAGGCGGTTTAAAACTTTTACGAGATGGGCTTAACAAATGCGGAATAAAACTAGTGTTTACTTTGTCAAGCCCAAAGCCTATATACTATGGTTTACCTATGTGCACCAACAACTTATGCTAAGCAATACAAGCAACTATGTGATAGCAAGATATATAACTTCAAGCACGATAGCTATCACAAAGTAAAGTACATAAGTAAAGAGCTCGGGTATAGAGATAACCGAGGCACGCGGGAGACGATGATTTATCCCCAAGTTCACACTCTTGCGAGTGCTAATCTCCGTTGGAGAGGTGCGGTGGCTTAGTGCTCCTGAATGCCACAAGAGTCCTCACCTTGAGGTGTGGTTGCTCGGTGCACACCAATGCCACAAGGCCTCACCCCAAGATGCGGTAGTCACACCACACACCGAGCGCCACGAAGGCGCCTCACCTTATTCTCCGGTGACCCTCGCCACAAAGGCCTAGGTCATGGTTCCACTAAGGGATTTCCTTCGAGGCGGAAACCGGGCCTTACACAAAGCTTGGGGCACACATCCACAACTTAATTGGAGGCTCCCAAGAAATCACCACAAAGGCCTCAAATCCGTCTAGGGTTCCAAGAACCCAAGAGTAACAACTTTCTTGCTTTCACTTCCACGAATCAGCGTGGAGAACTCAAACCGATGCACCAAATGCAATGGCAAGAACACCACAAGGATGCTCAAGTCCTTCTCTCTCAAATTCCAACAAAGCTACAAAAGCTATTGGGGGAATAAGAGAGGAAGAACAAATACGAGGAGGAACACCAAATTTCTCCAAGATCTAGATCTAGTGGATTCCCCTCACAAAGAGAGGGATTTGATTGGTGAAGATGTAGATCTAGATCTCCTCTATCTTTCTCTCAAATAGATGTAAGATTCATGGGAGGGAGAGGGAGATAGCAAGCTCAAAGAAGGTCAACAATGGGGGCAAAAACGAGCTCAAATGGATAAGAAACTTTGGGGAAGAAGACCCCTTTAAATAGGGCAAGGGAAATCTGCCCGTTACACACAAAACTCGTAATTACCGGAACTTCCAGTCATTTGGGGCACCCCCGGGATGCTCCCGGTACAATTTCTGCGAGCAAAAACAGCATTTCCGGAACTTGGGCAGAACTTGACCGGTACTACCGCCCCACCAGTAGTACTGGCCCCGAAGACCGGAACTTTCGCGCCCTGAAATGTCCAAATATCCCGGTACGAAAACTTCAAGAACGTTTGCATCTGGACTCCGATTTCGATGATCTTGGGCTTGTTGAAATCACAACAACGAGCTCTAAAACAATATGCATAGAAACATAATAGTACAGCAAGGTAAGATAGAACTAAAAGGTGGAAGGTTTAACCTATCTAAAAAATACAAACCGGTAACACCTCCAATATGGAAAATGCAACAACTTGAGTTAGGAAACTCGGATTTAGGTGAAACCAATTTTGTTGTAAAGAGGATGACAAGATATACCCCACAAAGAGTGAAAATCTTAAGAACAAGTGGGATAGATTTTTTCCATGAATTTAGAGGTGAAACCTCTCAATACAAAGAACCGGGAAAAACTCCAATATTGAAAACGCAACAAGTAAACCATGTGGAATCCGTTTTCGATGAACTAGAGCTTGTCATGAGAATAAGTACAAGCTCTAAAAAACCATATGGATAAGATCCAAATAACAACCAAGAAAGATGATGCAAGGATGCAAAGGTTTGAGCTCTCCGAAGGATACGATCGAGTTACTCACTCGAGAGCCCTCTTGATAGCACGGCAACTAAACTATAAAGCGGTCTCCAACTACACCATGAGATCGGTGAGAAAGAAACCCTATCAAGAGCAAACCTTAATCTTGCGCATTCCACTTGAGATCGATGATGACGGTCTTAACCGCAACAAGATGGAACGCCTTTCTTGATTGTGCTTGCTTGATGAAGTCTTGCGAATTGCTCCCCCATACTCCACTATGAGAGAGCTTCTTCTACGGTGCATCTTCACATATCCATGATCACCATATGGATGACAAGCTTCAAGCATATTATCTCTTGGAGTTGGCTCATCTTGAACTTGCGCTTCAATTCTTCATTCTTCATTCTTCATCAATTTCTTCTCATTGCAACCTTGAAGCCAACATATGGTTCAAGAATTACCTATGGACCACTCCTACAAATATAACTCAATGCACACATTAGTCCATAGGGATTGTCATCAATTACCAAAACCACACATGGGAGCTCCATGCACTTTCAGCATCCCTAGATCATCAATTTTATTACAACATAAAATGAATTTTATGGCACAAAAATTATATCATTAGAAACTAGACAGCCATTTGAACATTTTAATCATATATTTTGGGTAATATATATCGTGTATTATGTTGCTCAATTTTACAACATAGGTATACTTGCCTGCATTGTAATATCCCTAACGAATGTATAGTACATCACAAATTTACGACTTCATGCTTTGCTTTGCCATTTTACGATTTTTTCGAACCACCTTCGGCTTGATTTCAAATTTAGGTCAAATTATCGGTGCATGCTATGTGTTATACTTGGATGCAGCGCAAATGTTCGGCCATTGTTTTAGGCTTCCACATCTTTGGGGGCATGTCCATGTATTTACCTTGTTTTTTTGAATTGTAATTCATGTACCCTTCCTCCCAATTAAATTTGAAATAATACTGATTTAGCCCAAAAATAATTCAGTATATGGTTGCACACAAAGATAATTCATGGATCGTTGGAAATTGCCATCGTAGCTACCATGTCTCATATGCAGACCTGTGAAAATTGGATTGGTGGTAGTGTGCACACTTCATGCGGTAGCTACTTCATAGAAAACACCCATTTAATATAATTTTTCTCCTTTGGGTAATAATAAAAAAACACATTTATGAGTGGCAAACCCAAAAAAAAACTAGTTTGCAAACTCTTGATGGCAATGAAAATTTGCGTATATGTGTGAAAAATAGGGTCACAATATTAAAAAGTTTGCCCTGGTTCTTGCAGTAACCAAGCGCATATATGCGCGTGGGAAATTGAAGAAGCAATGCAAACTCCAACATATTTATGAATGGTGAGAGATCAAACCCGTTAAAGGTTCTTCTAACAAAGGTCATGCTTCGTATTTTACCTAGGTATGTAGTATTGTACATCACAAATGTGAAATGAAAAAGATGTGCATCTCTATAAACCCTAATCCCTAATTAAACCCCCTAACCCTAACCCTAAACTCTGTATATAAACCATCAACCTATATATCACCACCGAAAAATGAGTCATGTGATTCAAATGTTTGCCATTGTTTTCTCGTAGCAATGCTCCCACACACTTCTAGCGAAGCGAGGACTCAAACACATGGTGCAAAAAACTGTGCAGGGTTCTTCTCTAAAAAATAGAAGTGTATATATGGCATGTTTATTTGGTATTGTTCATAGAGGTAGTATGTAAACCACAAATGATATGACTATGCATGCTTTGTTTCGACCTTTTTCTATCGAGCCACACAATAACTTTGAAATTTAGCTAGGTCGATGAATCTCATGATGCTCTCGCCCTTGTTTTAATTTGTGCTAGTTGGGTGCGGCGTGTGTGTTTGGCCATTATATAATGTACCATGGCTCGATCCACACATTCAGGTCACACACCCATGTATTTTTTTTCAATTATTTGTTTGAACTGTACTTCATCTACACACTGTGTCAAATTTGCATTTAAGTGGATTTAGCCCAAGAAAATTGTATATATATGGATGCACATTGAGATAATTCATGAAACCTTGGAAATGGCCATCCTGTCATGCATGTTTCCCCACGAATGAAAATTTGATTGGTGGCAGACAAGTAAAAATACATTTATGTGCGACAACCCAAAATGCATATATTTTGCAAAGTTTTCATGCGTGCATGAAAAGTTGCAAATATATACATAAAATTGGGCCATGATTCAAAAGTTTGACATGGTTCTTGTGTAGTAGTACCAAGCTCACATATGGGAGGAAATTAAGCTGGACGAAGTCCAACATGGTGCCAAACTACTTGAAGGGCTCTTCTCTAAAACACTGGTATGGCATGTCTGGTATTTTCCCTAGCTATGTATAAAATGATGAACAATCCATGTTTTTCGATTGGCATTTTCGAACCACCTGTGGCTTGATTTCAAATCTAGGTAAAATCACTGGGGGAGGGGGACGAATGTGTTTCTTTTTGATGCATCGCTCGTATTTGCGAGTTTTTTATGGGTCCCACAAATTTAGGGTAGCATCATGCCGCCCTCCCTTCCCGCGCGGAAAAAGTGTTAGGCGAGTAGTAGAATGGCATGACCAACAAGTTTCAACTAAAATTTTGAATATAACCAAAATATACCAATTGATAGATGAGTTAACTTGGCTTCATGGAAAAAATAAAATCATGTAAATGAGTTAACTTGGCTTTCCTACCCTTGGATCCATAGAAAACTTTGTACTAATACAGTATAATAATCACCCGAGTTATTACACCAACAGGTCTATCACTTATGTGTGGTTCCCATGCGTGAGGCCCCACACTTCAGTGAGCACAAGTCAAGTGCGGTAGGTACGCAAACTCCCAGCCATCTTCTTTGTCAAGAGAAGACGCATCAAGACTCTCTCTCTCTCTCCCTCTCTCCAATTATCCACCTCCGTTGGCTGCTGGTTTTAGCAGGGTGTTTCTAGCTCAGCTCGGAGGCCATGGTGTGCAGGCTCTGTAGCCATAGCGATTTGGTCACGCCAAGTGGTTTGTCCCCGGCTGGTTCGAATCCTGTCACCTTGATGTGGTATTCACACAATAGGGCCGAAGTGCAAAGCCCCGTAGCCCATCCGTGGTCGGGAAGGCAGGCGAAAAGCACGCAGAAAAGAAAAAGAAAGCAAAAAAGCTTATTTGGCTTATTTTGGAATCCATTATAAGGCTTTTGGTATTCTATATCTATCTAATATTATATAGCTATTTCAGTGTTTGCCAGGGTCTGTATTGAAGTTAATAGAGCAAAGAAGCTACCTTCGAAGGTTTGGATCGACGTCAGAAATGGAAGCCTTGAGGAAGAATGTGTCGAATACGAATGGAACTTTCCAACCTTCGATAAAAGGTCCCATCCTTTTTTCGGTAAATTCTTTTTTCATTTTCACATCAGCCTAGAATTGCCTTTCCTTTTTGTCCTTCTTCTTTTTTGTTTTCGTATCATTCTTTTCCTAATTGCAGGTCATATGTATAGGACCAACTGGGGTATTGGCCATGGACTTAAAGATATTTTGGAGGCTCACAAGGGCCCATTTACAGTACAAGGCCATAAGGGTCTTTATGAAATCTTAACAACATCATGGCATGCTCAATTAGCTCTTAACTTAGCTATGCTAGGCTCTACAACCATTGTTGTAGCTCATCATATATACTCTATGCCCCTATCCATACCTAGCTACTGCGACGAGAATCAATCCGGGAGGTGGCTGTTAAGGACCCGATCGCATTTCTTGCTTTCAGCCTGGGGTCTTCCATGTAAAAGTTAGGGATTTAGATGTAATTTCCTGTATATTTTGTGTCTTGTTATAAACTGTGCTCTGATGCGTATTGGAAGTCTGGGTCCTTCAGGATCCTTCGGTTGTCCCTCTCTCTCTCTCAAAAAAAAACATCTCTCTCATTCTCGGCCTCGCTCGCTCGACTCGCTCGCACCTCCTGCGCACTGACAAACCCTGCACAACAGTCAACATCACCCAAAAAAGGGGAGACACCATAAATAACAGCGGCCCCGTGACTGCTCTCCCTTCATCTCCTTCCGTGTGATCCCTCTTCCTCCGAGTTTCACTGGACAGGCAAACACATGTGCTGCCTAGTAATAATAAAAAGGTAAAAAAAATCGACCTACGAATCTATGATTAAATAGGTTAAACTAGGGTTTTGCCCAGTACTACAGATCAAGTTCAAAAAATCCAACTACTGGGTTCGATTTTGGCCTACTACTATAATTAAATAAGTTGAGCTAGTATTCCTCTAAAAATCATTTTCATATGCATTGTTTGGTACTTTTCATAGCTAGAGTGCTTACTCCCTCCGTTAGGGATTATAATGCCAGCGCGCATCCCTAGATCATCAATTTGATTACAACATAATATGAATTTTATGGCACAAAAATTATATCATTAGAAACTAGATGGCCATTTGAACTTTTTAATCGTATATTTTGGGTAATATGTATCATGTATTATGTTGCTCAATTTTACAACATAGGTATACTTGCCTGTATTGTAATATCCCTAACGGATGTATAGTACATCACAAATTTATGACTTCATGCTTTGCTTTGCTATTTTATGATTTTTTTCGAACCACCTTCGGCTTGATTTCAAATTTAAGTCAAATTATTGGTGCATGATATGTGTTCTACTTGGATGCAGCGCACATGTTTGGCAATTGTTTTAGGCTTCCACATCTTTGGGGGCATGTCCATGTATTTACCTTGTTTTTTTTGAATTGTAATTCATGTACCCTTCCTCTCAATTAAATTTGAAATAAAACTGATTTAGCCCAAAAATAATTCAGTATATGGTTGCACACAAAGATAATTCATGGATCATTGGAAATTGCCATTGTATATAGCTACCATGTCTCATATGCAGACCTATGAAAATTGGATTGGTGGTAGTGGGCACACTTCATGCTGTAGCCACTTCATAGAAAACACCCATTTAATATATTTTTTCTCCTTCGGGAAATAATCAACAGAAAAAAAATATCTTTATGAGTGGAAACCCCCAAAAAAAACTAGTTTGCAAACTTGATGGCAATGATTAAAAATTTTACCCTTGTTCTTGCAGTAACCAGGCGCATATATGCGCGTGGGAAATTGAAGAAGCGAGGCAAACTCTAACATATATATGAATGGTGAGAGAACCCGTTAAAGGTTCGATCTTCTAACAAAGGTCATGTTTGGTATTTTACCTAGGTACGTAGTATGGTACATCACAAATGTGAAAATGAAAAGATGTACATCTCTATCTCTACTACTTATAAAGGCACGAAGTGCCGTAGGAAAATTAAATCTAGACCGTACATCTGGGTACATCACTCGGTCCTTGATCGTTTGTTCTCCCCTCCCGTCCACTTCCGAAATTTGTGCTACTTTCCATCTCTCAGTTACACCTTAGATCCGAAAATTATGCTGCAAACCGCTCACGCACACGCAGCACTCCTTTGGCTCATGACTGGACGGTGATGCAGACCTAGCCGCCTACCGCCGCAATTCCTCGAGGAGCTCCGCCGGAAGTGCCGGAAGTTGCTCGATGCAAGTCGACCACGAACCGATCAGCCACTTGGGGCGACAACGCGCGCCGTCCGCCTGCACCTCGCCGCGAAGCACCTCCCATCTGTGCATCGCCCTGTCCTGAAGTTGCACAGTCTGAGCCAATCACAAAAACATTCAGGCAACTTTGTCTTGCCATGGACATTGATTTATGCATGTTAAATATGCTGGATATGGGCAAATGACGGGCCTGCATCTGATGGACAAGGCGCTGGCATTTCAGGCCACTAGGCTCGCTGTAAACATCCGGGAAGTGCTAGGTACTATGTGCAAATACAAGCACCGATATGTGACTGCGATTGGTACAAGTATGCAATCCTAAATGTTTGTCTTTTTCTTGTGGAATTAATGGATGCAGAAGAGAGCCAGTCCATCGACCACATCCTGATCGTGTGCAGGGACTCCTTGGCATTTTTGCTCATGTTCAATGTTACCAGCCGGTGCACCTTCAACAAGTTAGTATCCAGATCAGCTTCACAACATTTTAAGTTTAAAGAATTAACCCCGATCAAGTTCATTGGATTTTTTCAACATTCGGAGCTTATTGCTGCTTTTAATTTCGTTTCTGCAGTATTATATATTGGTACAAGAGGTTAAGGAAATGGAATAAGGTTCTTTCATTGCTGTATTTTTTCTTTGGTTATTTGGATTTTATTCCGTGCACGTTAGTGCTCTCTGGTACAACGATACTAAATCTAGATCAGTGGCTGTAAACATGGGAATTTTGATCATATACTTTTTAGTAGCGCTGTAGATATAAACGGACATTCTTCATGGTTCTTGGTACTGTACTGAACATAATTTTGCTTTAAACTTCTTGGCAGACGTTTATTCCAATATCATAATTGGAACGGAGTTTGATCACCTGGTGAAGCTTCCTCTTCATATGCAATGGACCATTGTTAATGACGTACTACATTTCATAACAGTACCTTGTTATCAAAATACTGCTCACTTCTTTTTTTGCCTTTGTTTGTGTCTTGGGAAGTTAGGATAGGAAGATGAGACCATTCGTTTGTTCTGATATTGGTATGAGTTGGGTTGCAATGCAAATGTGTATTTCATCGGAAACAATGCATATTAACCAAGGCCAACAATTTTAATATTGGCGAGTCCTTCTATGGTTAACGATTGGTATTGTTAGATTTTAATTTAATTAAGTAGTTAGAAACCACAAGATATATTTACTAATTTTATTAGAGCTACAAGTACCTCATACATGGAGCCATGGGGTACTCGAGTGGCAACAACAATAATCTAAGAGAGATTTGCCATACATGAAATATTCATACATGAAATACTACTGCACACTGAAGCCAGTAGGCCTTGTTAGTTAGAGTATTTGCGAAGCAGGCCCGATATGTATTGTTATTTTACTGCTAAAGAGATGCGTCTTGTTTTATTAGATGGATGTGCATCTGAGGACTGGGGCACAAGCACACTGTCAGTCAATAGTGTGTAGTGAGCTCTCCATGTGATTTCCATAATTTTTGTACGGGAACGCAAGTTGTGAATGTTCTTGTCATCTTGACTATATATATGATTGCAGGTTTCAATTTTCTTGTGTGATTAATTGTTCAATTTTCTATAGATGCAGGGTTGTTTCAGGTGGTTTAGCGGATCAAGATTAATCGCGATACACATCTGGAAGAGATTATTTGGTGCCTTCTTATGATACATCATTCCTATGGTATTTTTAGTTAGAGGGTACATCTGAACATATATTTGGTGATTTTGGACTCATTGTTGGATATTCTTTAGGTTAGTGTAACTACTTTTTTTGCGGGGAGGTTAGTATAACTACTGCAGTAGCTTAAGAATTTTAAACATCTTTCGACTTTATTAATACATTCGGAGCAGTTGTGAGTGAGCACCATGGCACCTATTTTCTTCCTCCTTGCTTCATTTCGTCTCCCTCATTCCTTTATCTTATTCATTCTATCATAGTGTACTCTAGCACATATGCTTAAAATAAGTGCAAAGCATGTCTAGCAGATTTTGATGTCATGGAGTAAAACTGATAAGCAGAATTTAAGGTTTTTTATTGTGGTTGTTAAACATTATTCCTCCGTTGTCCATTTTAGGCTTGGGCTTTTGGCTGCAGAGTCCGCACCCAAGTTTCGAACATCTTTCATCTGTAGAGTCACTACCTGCATTACAGACATGAATAAGGAAGAAGAAGAGATGAGAGAGTTCCATGGTGACTCGAATACCCACCATAAATGATTGTTAGATGGAAGATTGTAGAGATGGGAACTTCTCTGTTTCTGATGGTACGATATGATTTTTATTATAAATTGTTACCAATTTTGTGTAACTATGAGTCGTGCGTTGCACGTACATACTTACTAGTAAACCCTAAACCCCTAACCCTAACCCTAAACCCTAACCCTAAACCCTATAAACCTAAACCATAAACCTATATATCACTACCAAAAACTGAGTCATGATTCAAAGGTTTGCCATTGTTTTCTTGTAGCAATGCTCCCACACTTCTAGGAAGCGAGGCCTCAAACACATGCTGCAAAAAACTATGCAGGGTTATTCTAAAAAAATATAGAAGTGTATATATGCAATGTTTATTTGGTATTGTTCATAGAGGTAGTATGTAAATCCCAAATGATATGACTCCATGCTTTTTTTTGACCTTTTTCTATCGAGCCGGTGGGACGGTGAGGCCCGAATTAATAAAGCCACCACCATCCTTCTTCGCCCCTATGCTTATTCTCCCCTCACCCCTTCCCTCCCCTCCCCATCCATATCCTCTTCAAAGCGGATCAAGAGGATGGAGTGCCCCCACGACGGGTGCGGGAGCGCGACCGCGTGCCCGCATGGCCCGTACAACTGCACAGAGGCCAGCTGCGACTTCGCCGCCTCGCCAGCAGCGCTCGTCGCCTACCTCAGAGAAATCCATTCGATTCGTGTTGACATGATCCCGTACGGCACCGCGAGGGCGTTCATCATGCCGGTGCTGGCACCGCCAGAGCCAAGACAATCGGTCATCTTCTACGGGAATAATGGTACCGTGTTCGTCTCGCACACATATGCGCAGGCCTTTCCGGAGAGGGGCAGCGTGGTGGGCAGCCTAACCGTTGATTGTGTTAGATCGGCGACGTGCGTGTGGCCGAAGTACAAGGTGCTTTTGTGGTCCGATGGCCATCCATTTCATGAGCACTGTGATCAGTCTGATTTTGCTTCAATGTGGCCCGAGCCCGAGCATATACTCGAGTTTACGGCGCAGAGCAAGACGACGCCGGGCGCCGCCTGCAGGACGCGACAACAGTGGTCATCGATATGGTTTCCACTGCACCCGGAGCTGGCTATTTGGATGCGCATCGACATGTAGTAAGCGCTTGTTGTGTTTTGTGTTTATGTTGACATACTCTATGGTGTAATATGTAATCCCAATGTCCAATTAAATGCAGCTCTGGACCCTTCCAGGTATTTCCCTTGTTATCTTTTCTTTTTACACATACTGTAACCAGTGTTCAACGCGCAGTCCCTCGGCTTGGGTGTTGGATGTTTTCCTGGGTAAGGTACCCTATCTTGCCCATTTTTTTATATTAATTTGAGAATAGACGTCCCTGATTGCTCAGAAGCTCCGCGAGGAGACGATGGTCTTTTCTGGGTGTATGTAAGATTTAGCCTTGACCAACCCTCCACCCTTCTTCTCTTTATGTTCTCCTGGTAGCTAGTAACTAGCCTTCACCAGCCCTCCACCCTTCTTCTCTTTCTATTCTCCTTGTAGTAACTAGCCTTCACCAGCCCTCCAGCCTAACTAGTGAAGTACCTCGCAGCCATGGCTCCAGTGACCCGGGCAGCCTGGCGGCAGGTTATCCTAGGGAAGATGATGAGCGCTAAGAAAAGAGAGAGATCTAGCCGGATGGTGTCTCATGCACCAGCGACCCGGGGGAAGGATATCCCGGGTGCGAGGACTAAGACCGCCGAGAAAAATGAGACATCTAACCAGCTAGCTAGTCGTTGTATGGCCACTTATGATCGCCTTCTCGCAGAGACTCAGTCTATCCTATATACGATGGAGAGCAAGCCAGTGGGCGAGGGTTCGTCCGGGTAGGTTTCTAGCGGCGTGTCCTTCAGTTGATTCTTATTTTCTAACTATTTTTTCCATTTATTTACATCTCACAGGGCCGGCGGTTCAAATGTCTCCCCGGTAACCACCACGACGGTGGCGCCCCAAGTCCGGTCGTCGGAAGCGGAGTTTGGCCCCGTTTCCCGGCCAAGCCAGGTAGGCTGTATGCCTCTATCCACTTGTTTTTTTATACTCCCTCCGATCCATTTTAATTGACTCAGATTTAGTACTCCCTCCGATCCATTTTACTTGACTCAGATTTAGTACAACTTTGTACTAAATCCGAGTCAACTAAAAGGGATTGGAGGGAGAATACAACTTTACTAAATCCGAGTTAACTAAAAGGGATCGGAGGGAGTAGTTTATGTAATCACTGCTTTCCAGTTAATTATGTGTTGATGAACCCTGTGGTATTTGTGGAGCGTCCGAGTGTTGTCCATTCATGTATAAAGATCTGTGCTAGAAATTAGTAGTACTCCTATTTTTTGCGTGTAATTAGTACTCATATATGAATGGGTTGGATTCTTTTTTTTCATACAATGATCGTTCTAGCAAAAGGAGGTGAACAAGGCCCACATAGGCAGCCAGCTGGGGAATGAACACTCCCTCACCCCAGAGTGTGAGCCTGGTCACGTAGATTTGGCGTTCGAGAACAAGATCTCACTTTATCTTGCGCAAGGCATCAATAACTTTACTACCGAGCTTGACAGGCTTAAGGAGCAGAGCGGCTGCTGTGTGGAACTGCATAACCAGAGCGTCACATTGATGAATGATGCAAACACCACCATCAGGGGCGAGGGTTCGTCCGGGTAGGTTTCTAGCAGCGTGTCCTTCAGTTGATTCTTATTCTCTAACTGCTTTTCCATTTATTTACATCTCACAGGGCCGGCGGTTCAAACGTCTCCCCGGTAACCACCACGACGGTGGCGCCCCAAGTCCGGCCATCGGAAGCTGAGTTCGGCTCTGTTTCCCGGCCAAGCCAGGTAGGCTGTATGCCTCTATCCACTTATTTTTTTATAGTTTATGTAATCACTACTTTCCGGTTAATTATGTGTTGATGAACCTTGTTGTATTTGTGGAGCGTCTGAGTGCTGTCTATTCCTTTATCAATATCCGTGCTAGAAATTAGTACTCCTATTTTTTGCGGGTAATTAGTACTCATATATGAATGGGTTGATTTCTTTTTTCTTCATACAATGATTGTTGTAGCAAAAGGAGGTGAACAAGGCCCACATAGGCAGCCAGCTGGAGAATGAACACTCCCTCACCCTGGAGTGTGATCGTCTTCACAGAGATTTGGCGTTGGAGAAGGAGATCTCCATTTATCTTGCGCGAGGCGTCAATAACCTTACTGCTGAGCGGGACATGCTTAAGGAGCAGAGCGCCTACTGGGTGGAACTGCACAACAAGAGCGTCACAATGATGAATAATGCAAACAACTTCATCAAGTATCTCATGGAAGAGAGGTTGAAATTAAAGCTCAAGAGGCAGATCTCGAGGGTGCTAATGCATGGACAAACCGCAGTCCTTAAGGCGATTAGCAAGGAGAAGGAGGATCTCCGTGCCCAGCTAGCGACCTATATCTCGGCGTCCACCAAGAGTGTCCCTGAGTAGGAGATTCTTGTTCTGCCTCTTCTTTTGATGTTTATATTGCTTCATTACCGTAATATCGGCATGTGCTCGTAAAACTGCTAGTTAACTTTTTGTTGGTATTTTGCACATTTGATCTGAACTTTGTGTTTTGCAATGCACAATTGATCAACTACTAATAAGTGTATATTAAACTGGCGGGATACTCTTCTTAGCGGCGAAAATTTTCCATTTGTTGCTATTGTAGAAAAGCTAAGCCCTTCAGAATTTTCCCTAACGTCAAGAAAACTTTCCAAAAACTTAAGCATTTTGGAGGGAAACATTGATGATATAGGCTATGAGGATGATCCTGGTTTGTGGTTCTTAGCATGATCTGTAGATGGCAATAGGCTTCTTATTCATACCTGAGGCTTTACTGAGGCTGCAAGGTGTTCTCGAAGGACACTAGTCAGTTATATCCAGATAAGCTAGGGAAGAGATTACTGGTCTTGGAGCATATTCTCTTTTCGTCGGATTGAATTATCCGCTCAACATTGCAATAGGCGGTGGAGATAGTGCCCTAGGATGTTCGACGAGAAGCAAATGTGTCTACACCTCGCACCATGCAATAGGACTTGGATATAGCCTGTTTCCTAAAATAATCCGCTTCGGTGTGAATTGTAAAAAAGCAGTTGTTGGTTTCTCGACAAACGTTGATGGGCTAATCTAGAGACTCCGATTTGGTTCATTCCAAGCTTCGCCAATGCTGCTTATTGGAACATATTGGTCTCGGGGCTCCTGATGAAATGTTTCTTTTCCCTGGTTAGCTGGTACTCAGGTGTTAACTTGTATACTAACTTGCACCCGGCGCGGCTTGTAATTTGATAAAACACCTCTTGTATATACGCAGTATATGTTAAATATTCATGTTGGTATGTGTACTACTCCCACGGATTTGTCTAGATTCACACCTGTTTTAGTGGTAGTAGCTAAATATGAGTCTATATAAATTTGTGTCACCTTTTAAGTAATAAAAGCCATTTATCAAAAAGTAAATAAATTTGTGTCCCTTATTTTCATGCAATCAAAATTCGTATTTCAAATTTTCATAAAAATAAACTTCTGCGTAGGGCGGAGCAAGATGATTGTTATTGTACTGTATTGGAGTAGCAGTCAGTCCATAGTATGCAGAGCTGTAAATAAACCAACAATCTATCTCTGGTCAAACTGATGTGACTAGACTATTGAGTAACTATGGCATGGCAAATCTATTGATTGCACGGCGGCGTGCTAGTCTAGTCTTGCTTAAAGGCTAGTCGGCGGCCTCGATGCAGCTGCGTGGTGCAGAAAATTGAAGGAACACCAGATCTATCCAATGTTTTGCTTATAAACTACTAGTCCTCCAAGTAGGTGGAGCAGTTTTTATTTTTTATTTTTATTGCCCTGGTTGTACGTGCTCTACCTTAAGTGCCAAACTCTGTCCCTCTTCCCTATCCCCATTCCCTCTTCTTCTTTCTACACTTCCATGAATAGCTCACCTCCTTCTCCCAGCACCAGCAGGCTATCGTGCGAATGGCTCGTAGTGGACGACGAGCTAGAGGCACATCTCCGGACACTTCCGGGTACCGAATGGATCTTCCGCATCCTGGATGACCCTGACATGCCAAGCAACCATGCCATGGTGGCCTCGAACCCGTTTACTTCTACACAGTTCGCAGCGGCGACAGGATCTACACCTGTTTTTGACCCTTCGGAGGCGCCATCTTCTCTGGCGGCCGCGAATCCATCTTCTCTGGCAGCCACGAATCCTTCTACAGCGGCACAACATTCGGCGGTTGAGGCGTCATCTTCTCAAGCAGCCCTCGCACCATCTCCCAAGGCACTGTCTTCTATGGGGGCGGCACCATCAAATTTGGCTGTAAGTCAATATGTTGTTTGCTTTATCGATCTGTAGACTGTATGATGCTAGACTTTGCAATGATTTATGGCGCTCATGGTATCTATAGATTTATATGCCCATTAGTAATCACATTGCAGCCAAGCATTACTACTAGTATATATTAGTCCCTGACTTCGCTCGGGCTATGGTTATAATTTATAACTGCATGTTCTCTTTTGAAGAGCCTGAATGCAAGGCCGATGATTAGAAAACTGACACTACTAATCAAACATTGTAACCACCGATTTAAAAGTACATGTTTATATGAGTCCCTGATGTTTGCCTTGTCAATGACTATACATGCATGTGCTCTTTTGAATAGCCTTAATGCATGGTTGATGATTAGATAACTGCAACAAGCTTTAGCGCTGGTATTCTGACCAGTTACATGAATATTTGACCTTCTTGTTATCAATTTATAAAGGTAACAACATTTGGCGCGTTCCAATTGTGTAAAAAGGACTTTATCTTGCGAGGTAATTACATTGTCCTTGATGTTAGCTGTCATTCTGGCTAGTAGCTTATTTTTTTGAAGTTATTATCTCATAACTTCTATTTCTTGATTCTAGGTCCAGGCATCGGACCAAAATACGAAGAAACGTTTGACAAATATTGCGTTTTTGCCAATCGTGTTAAGATGTCTGCTGACTAGGCTAGTCTTCTTAGATATCAGGTTGAAGCTGCGCATAAACCAGATATACCTTATTATGTTTGCACCATGAGAAAGTCACATGCAAAACCTCAAAAGTATAAGATGGTAAACACACTTGCCTATATTTGTTTCCATCCAAAATGAGCAAGCCAAGCAGTTATAACTTCAGATATTTTTCCCAGATCTTTTCGAAGAAGTCTACGACCGATAACCTTGCAAGATTCTTGAAGGACCCACTTGATCTGCCTGTTTATTTACCAAATCATGCCTCTAATGGTTATTATGGTGATGTACCGTTCAAGATTGGCGTGTCTGGGTTGGCCATTATTACTTCTGGATGGGGGGGGGGATCGTGGAGGCTTGCAAGATTATGGAGAACGACATTTGTGTCTTTAACTTCTTCAATTGCCCCGATTATGGCCTTCCATTGAGTGTTCACCTCTAATATAGGAAGACATGAGCACTTGAAATATAATATTGATGTGCTCTGAAATGTAGTAATCCTTGAATAAGCTCGTCTATGGATCTTGGCAGGTGCCAATAAGGAGCTATGTCGTTTGCCTCTCCATGCGAGCCCACCAGATGAAATCTGATTATGAGCCCCATACTAACAAAAGTTAGCCCTAGATAGTCTCTTTTTGTTTTATCTTCTGTTTTTGGTTACGTAGTGTTGCATCTCATTGTACTTCACCTGCTATCTTTGTGATTTCCTGCTAATATACAAAGACATAAAGTTTTTTCAAGAAAAACTGCATGACCATTGACGTGATAATATAGTAAGGGGGATTTGTTGCCAACATGATGGTACCCTTATATAAAGCGTTTTGCTTAAACTTGAATGATTGGTTGTTGTTCATGTCTAGTTACGTTAGTATAGTATGTGCTTTTATAACTTTTATTGCACATGTTATGATGAACACATGCTATTAATTTATTTGGTACTTAAAGTCAAAATGTAGCAGACATGAAGATCTTTGTTTTGAATTCCACAAACAGATCTTCACAAATTAGCTATCAGTATTATGATGAACACATGCTCTTATGGTGTTTGGTGAAGTCAAAATGTAGCAGATCTGAAGATCTTTTCTCGAATCCCGCGCTGAACATCTTTTTCACAATTTAGCTACCCGTATTATGATGAAACACACACTGTTCTGTTGTTTCTGCTAGAGAGCTTCTTTAAGGTTCGAAACGCTGCACTTGTTCACGGCAGGTTTATCTGTATTCTTTTGCAGACTAATATAAGCTATTTCGCTCTAAGATATTTGCAAGTTGATAGGCCCACTATAATACAAGCTCTTTCGCTCTAACATCTTGCAACTCAAAAAGGAGCATACATGTTGTTTCTCATGAGATTTGCGTCGACGGGTGAAAATGCTGAGACAGGAAAATCTGCCCCGGATCCTCCGGTACGTCTTGAGGACAAGAAGCCGGACGAAGACAAGGAGCCTGGTGACATTGTCTGAAAAAGGTTCTGGGAAGTTGCTTGCTGATGATGGAAAATCTGCTGGTTATCGCACGATGTTTCCTTGTTTTGTGGCCTGGTCTCGTTGGGAGATTGTTTGCATATGTTTGGATGTCATCTCCCCCGTTTAGTTTCCTGTAATAAGTCTGACTTCTGTTAATTCTGCTTAGCTATTTTTCAGACGCTAGCATTAGGAGCAGCATTTCCTTTTACTGTTGGTAGTTGTAATAGCTTGAACATGGTTTCGTTATCTCTCTGGTAATGAAATTCGACCCCTTGTTAGATCGCTTGGAAAAAAAACATGAAGATCTTTTGTTCGAATCCCACGTTGAACTTATTTTTCACTAATTAGGTAAGCTCCTGCTGACAAACATATTAGAGCAACTCCAGCAGTGACTCTATATTTTGGCGCTCTAGGTTGATGCTGCGCATGGAGCCGGAAATAGCTTCACCGGAAGCTGCAAACTGCGGCGGTAAAATGCAGGGCTGAAACAACGTATTTTCAGAGGCGCTATAATGCAGCGCCAAATATAGAATATAATGAAAAATAGAGTGCAGTGAAACAGAAGATCAAACAAAGACTAGAAATAGACATAAAATAGGATAAAATTAGCTTGATAAACAGTTCATATTTTTACAAAGTAGTGCGATAAAACTAAACTAAAACTCGACATCCGACGAGTCCGGTGTCGTGCCCGACACCGGATCCGACTAGAAGAGGTCAAGCCAACGGGGGTCGTCGTCGCCAATGGTGGTCGGCCCGGCGAGCAGCGCTTCGATGAAGGCCCACTTCATCGCCTTCTCCGCCCTCCGTTGTGCGCGGTCCTCCTTCTTCGCAGCCCGCCTCATCGCCTTCTCCACCCTCCGTCTGCGGAAGTGCTCGTTCTCGGCGGCGACGTCCTCGGGGAAGCGGGCCGCCCACTCGTGCGCCGCGCGTTCGTCTCGCTCGGCGATGCGCAGACGGCGCTCCGTCTCACGGCGGCGGCGCTGTTCCTCCTGTCTGACGATGTACGGTGGCGGCGCGAGATCCTCGGCCTGCTGGCGTGTCCACACGTCGTGGAAATTCATCGACGATCGCGGGCGCCCGAGCCGCCACGCCACGGCGTCGTACGCGCGCGCGGCCTCGTGCGCGGTCTCGTAGGTGCCAAGGCTGTTGCGCTCGTCGCCGTCACGTATCTCCGCGTAATACGTACCTTTGGGGCGCGTGCAGACGCCGCGGTACCCCGTGCTCGAGACGCGGCCGTACCGCGAGCTCGATGCGAGACGAGGCATGGCGGCGGCGGCGGAAACGGAGCCACGGCGGCGATATTAGGCGCAGATGGGCAAATTTCAGTAACCCATTTTCCATCTTTTTTTTGGCAGGATAACGCCACGTACCACCTTCCCAATAGAAAAAAGTACTGTTCAGCCTTCCCCTGTTGGGCCCAATATTTCACTTTTGGGTTGCCAACGGCCATCTACATGGTAGTTGCTATTGGCCTACTTACTCCGGCGATCGAAGCCCAATAACTACAAATGGGCCTTTCTACTCATGCGATTTCGGCCCTTTTCGAATGAAACACAGATCATATGATTGGTAAAAAAACACGGAGATTCTACATAAAAGTTGTTCTTATTTCTTTTGAACTCTTGGGTTGCAATTTTTGAAACTTCTCATGCCCAATATGAAAATCCTTGATCGCTACATACCAACATGGAGCACGGTATTTTTAAAAATTCATAAAGTGGATTTTAAATTTAAAACAAATCCTAATAATTCCATGATTTATTCTATCAATTTGCAAGATCTTTTAGCGAAAGAGCTTTTATTAGTCTGCAAAAATAATACAGATAAACCTGTCGTGAACAAGTGCAGCGTTTTGAACCAAATATATCCGAAGATGTTGTATTAAAGAAGATGTTTAGCAGAAACTTTCAGCACATTGTTGTTGCAGGCAAGTAGTCCTAATATAACGGGTAAATTTTTTTCGAAGATATCATAAGTTTCTTGTACAAGGAGGCTGACATCAGGGACCCATCAGCCAACAGCGTTCCTCGGCATTTAAAGGTAAAGTCGAACAGAAGGAATTGAGAAAAATGGCAAGTAGTATCCCGCAATATCATGGGTAAAAATTTCAAGATATCTCAAGTTTCTTGTACAGAGAGGCTGACATCAGGGGCCCATCAGCCAGCGTCGTCCCTTAAAGTTTAAAAGGTAAAATCAAACGGAAGGATAAAAAAAGCAATTATTCGGCAATATCACCGGTAAAAAATAATCGAGATATTACACCTGTCTTGTAGTATATTGAGGCTGACATGTGGGACCCATAAGCCGACAACGTCCCTCAAAGTTTAAAAGGTAAATTCAAATGTAAGGGACCGGAAAAAGGCAAGTATCCACAATATTTTGGGTTAAAACATAATCGAGATATCACATGTTTCTTGTACATAGAGGCTGACATCTGAGACCCATCAGCCAGCAGTGGAAAAAATCCAAGAAAGGAGACAATTATCGTTCAGAGAGGATGACATGTGGGACTCATTATGCAGCAGCGTCCTCAACGTTAACAAGACGGCAGGGAATCCAAAGAAAAAACCAAGTAGCCAGAAATCACGGGTGAAAAAAATCCAAGAAATGAAAGGTTTTTCATTCAGAGTGGATGGCATGATGGACCCATGAGCCAGCAGCGTCCTCAACGTTTCAAAGGCGGCAGGAGATCGAAAGAAAAATCAAAGCCAGAAATCAGGGGTCAAAAATAAATCCGAGACAGGAAACGTTTATTGAACGGAGAGGCTGACATGTGGGACCCATTTTGCAGCAGCGGCCTCAACATTTCAAAGGTGGCAGGGATCGAAAGAAAATGGCAAATAGCCAGAAATTAGGTGTCAAAAATAAATCCAACAAAGGAAACTTTTATTCTTCAAAGAGGATGATATGTGGGACCGACCTGCCAACAGCGTCCTCATCGTTTCAAAGGCGGCAGGGGATCAAAGGAAAAAAGGAAAATAGCCAGAATTAGGGGTCAAAAATAAATCCAACAAAAGAAAGGTTTATTTTTCATAGAGGCTGACATGTGGGACCCATGAGCCAGCAGCATCCTCTACGTTTCAAAGACGACAGGGGATCGAATGAAAAAGGCAAATAGCCAGAAATTAGGGGTCAGAAATAACTCCAAGAAAAGATAGGTTTATTGTTCATAGAGGCTGATATGTGGGACCCATTTTACAGGAGCGGTCTCAACGTTTCCAAGGAGGCACGGGATCGAAAGAAAAAGTAAGTAGCCAAAAAGCAGGGGGTCAAAAAAATCAAAGAAAAGAAACATTTATCCTTCAGAGAGGATGACATGCGGGACCCATGAGGCAGCAGCATCCTCAGCGTTTCCAAGGCGGCAGCGGATCAAAAGAAAAAGGAAATTGCCAAAAATCAGAGGGTGAAAAAAAATCCAAGAAAATAAAATTTTATTGTACATAGAGGATGACATGCGGGTCTCATGAGCCAGCATCTTACTCAATGTTTCAAAGGCTGCATGAGATCGAAAGTAAAAGGCAAGTGACCAAAAATAACGGGGTCAAAAAAATCCAAGAAAAGAAAGTTGATTGTACATAGAGGATGACATGCGGGTCCCATGTTCCAGCAGCTTCCTCAACGTTTCCAAGGCGGCATGAGATCGAAAGAAAAAGGCAAGTGACCAAATATCAGGAACCAAAAATAATCTAAGAATAGAAACTTTATTGTACATAGAGGATGACATGTGGGTCCCATTTTGCAGCAGCGGTCTCAACGTTTCCAAGGCGGCACGGGATCAAAAGAAAAAGGAAGTAGCCTGAAATTAGGGGACAAAAATAACTCCAAGAAAGGAAACTTTTCTTGTACATAGAGGATGACATGCGGGAACCATGAGCCAACAGCTTCCTCAACGTTTCAGAGGCGGCATGAGATCGAAAGAAAAAGGCAAGTGACCAAATATCAGGAGCCAAAAATAATCCAAGAAAAGAAACTTTTATTGTACATAGAGGATGACATGTGGGTCCCATTTTGCAGCAGCGGTCTCAACGTTTCAAAGGTGGCACGGGATCGAAAGAAAACGGCAAGTGACCAAATATCAGGTGCCAAAAATAACTCCAAGAAAGAAAATATTTATTGTTCATAGAGGATGACATGCGGGTCCCATTTTGCAGCAGCAGTCTCAACGTTTCAAAGGTGGCACGGGATCGAAAGAAAAAGGCAAGTGACCACATATGAGGTGCCAAAAATAACTCCAAGAAAGAAAATGTTTATTGTTCATAGAGGATGACATGCGGTTCCCATTTTACAGCAGCGGTCTCAACGTTTTCAAGACGGCACGGGATCGAAAGAAAAAGGCAAGTGACCAAATCTCAGGTGCCAAAAATAATTCGAAGAAAAGAAACTTGATTGTACATAGAGGATGACATACGGGTCCCATGAGCCTGCAGCGTAAATGGCTCGATCGGAGAATATGAACGAGATGGCGCGATCGAGAAAAAAAACATCGCTAGAGACGCTGCCATCTAGGCCCTACATTCCTGGGCGGTGCGGATATGCGTTGACTTGGCCGGCGCACCCGAGAATTCATCATGCACCACGTTCCGGGCCACCATACGCGACGTTTTCCATGTTTACGTCGGGCTAGATGGCCTCAAAAAGAGAAAAAAAAAGTTTTGACATGTACCACGGAGAGATAAAAAATCGACAGGGTTGGTGCATCAGCAACCACGGCGCGACTTTCAATTCGTCGGCCATGGCAACTTTTCTTGTAGTGTTACATCCGAAAAACCGGAAGCCATCGGTCAACACTAGAAACCTGACAATGGATGAAGATCTTGTCAGCATGGACTTGTGCCCTGGAAATTCGAAACCCCCATCAACTAGAGACCTGGAACATTGCATACCCCGAGACACCCTCTAGAAGAAACATGAGCACTCATCTAGTCTAATAGACTCTTAGCGAGCACCTCATGCACACGCTAGAGAAATCCACACCGACGTTGAACCACCGAGCGTCTTCATGGCTCAGATCTGCAAAGCCCTCGCCATCGCCAGACCTGACTTACACGCCTCCACGGCGCCCCCGCCCTGCGCGCGTCCACCATCACGCATCCGACACCGAGACACCGCTGCTCGTGCCGCTGAAACTCGTCGTCGTTGATGCGATAGGACCAACACCACTCCACCTCCAAACCACTCCTCTCAGATAGTGCTCCAAAGACGATGCCCATAACAGGGATAACGACACCAAAGTGTTGCCAACGTATGATCGGGAGACTCGGGTCTAGGGTTTCCACCTAGAGCACCCAAGCAAAAAAATAGGGGCTGCGAAAATGGTGCCTTCAATAAGGAACACGATGCCATGAGTCATCGTCATCGTCAATCTCGGCTCTCACCAGCAGCCACACAAATTCGTACCCGGCTGATTGGACCTTGATGCAGCCTCAAACATCACCATCGACGATGCGACGATCGATCCTGCAACCCGTGCCATCCACCTCATTGCCACCCAGAGACCGGGACCGAAGCCACCGCCCCTCCAAGGCGTAGACCACCGCGCCGATCATCAACGCCACAACTTCTATAGACATGTCGGAGGAACCATCGTGCCATGGTGCCCGGCCGCACCACGCCCAGCTCATACAATACAACCAACGCTGATCCTTAATTTGCGCCACGGGAAAAAGGAGGCCTCCCCCGCCGCCGGGCGTCTAGGGTTTCCCCCTCCCATCACCTCGCGGGGGTGAGAGGAGGGCCGAGAGTAGTATCGATCTAATGGTGCATCTCTGAATTCTAAAAAAGATTTATCACCTACTTGGTGCGTATGAATTCTAAAAAGAAGTTTGTGTGGATATTAAGATTTCCAAGTTTTCCCTTTGAAATCAAGATAAAATAGTCCTCCATTTTTCCTTTATTCCTCCCAACCAATGGATTCATAGTGCTACCTTAGAAAAAATATATTCATATGTTTTTCCTCCTCTTTTTCCATGAGCCAAAGAGGCTTCGCTTCTATTCAACACGAAGTCTAATAAACAAGATGACATGTTGATAAAGTAAAATGACGGTGCATCTCTGAATGGGTAGTACACATAGCACAAATATGGGGCAGCACCATTATTGCTAACTTTACTAATCCGCAATGGTAATTAAATTGTCCGCAAGTTCCCGCAAGAATTAGGTCAAAAGAAAACCTAGCTATAAGTCACGAGCTTCCGAGTTCGCTTCTCTGGGAGACTATGGATTGAACTAGACAATCAACGTTCGGCATGAAACAAGATTTAGCAAAGAAACAGAAGAACCATGTGAATTTCCTTAGATTTCAGTGAAATAAGAGTAAAGAGCACACATTTTCGACGAGAAGTTAAGTCTTGCAATGGGGATACCAGACTGATGATAAGAATCGACAGAATGCCCTAGAACTCCACCGTCCAATCGAAATTCCGAGCCATACCACTCATACTTCTCACAGCTTGTCTAGAATGTCCATGGCAATCGATAGACAGCTTGCTGCGAGATGCTTGAATCCATCAGTCTCCTTGACAACAGGAAGCACATCCAAGGAAGACATGTATCCAAGGCAAGCATGTTTGAGTTGCATGGAGTTGTGCTGCTCCGCTAATGCTAGGATGGTTGAAACTGTTTGCACATCAATTTTCTGGCAGAGCTTCCATTCACAAATAGCCTTTAATTAGCCTGTCCAGTCCATACCGATCCACGGCAACCAACAAGTGCTGCAACGCCACACTTTGATCAACATCGCAATCACCAGACAGTGAATCTGTGTATATGAAGTAAAGAAGCGCATCGAAGATGGCAGGTTCCATGTCATTGATCTCGACGCGTTTCACGGTTGTCTCGTTCATTTGACCAAAGAGCTCAGCCTTGAAGACCGGTGATCGTGCGGCTAACACACATCTGTGTGCACTGAAGAGTTGATTGCCGACACTGAATGTCACATCCACGCCTTCCCCATCCTTCAACATGCTTGCGAAGTGTGTGTGCAGGTTCGATTCCGGTACTGGGACTATGACTGTGCTTACATCTTCTGTGCGAATTTCCTTTATGACAGTCAAAACACACCTGATTGTGAAGCAATCGTCATTACGGGATAGCAGTTCTTGCAGCTTGGACTTTTCAATAAAGTGGGGGTAGCCCCAAGAAGCACCTACTGACACAACGGTATGTTTTGTGCTCACAAGATTACTCTCTTTTCCATCTTTCTCCAGTAAACTGAAAGTGCACTTCACCTTTACATCCGGTGTCCCACTGTAGAAACACAAGAAAACCGACACATAGGCGGCGTTGTCCTCCACTGGTGGAAAAACAGGCTTCGGGTGAGCCCCATAAGTCGCGATGCTGCAGGATCCGCGACAAATGGTACCTTTAGTCGCGGTTCGGGAGGAGAACCGCGACCAAAGGCCTGGGCCCAGGGCGCTCGGTGGCCAGCCGGTGCACGTGGGGGGTCTTTAGTCGCGGTTGGCCAGGCCAACCGCGACTAAAGGTGCCCGAAGGCCTTTAGTCGCGGTTGGCCAGGCCAACCGGGACTAAAGCCCCTCCCCTATATATACCCATCCAGCAGCCAACACTTAGCCATTTGGTGCCATTCTCTTCACAAGCTCACAAGTGGGTGTTAGGTTTGCTTTTGGTTCCTCTTATGCACATAAGGTGTTTGATGAAATGCCCCAAGAGCATGAAACAAACATGATATGAAGTGTTGGAGCCACACTTGAGCTTTCTCATTTATTTTTTCCTCCTCGATCGCGGTTAGCAACTTGAACCTTTGATGTGTCGTTGATAAAATGTGCATGTGTGTGTAGTTCATTGTTTAATTTATATTGTTTGTAGCTAGTTAGTTTAACAAATGCATGATGGTTAATTATATATTTTATATTATAATAATGCAGATGAATCGACAATGGATGTACGGTAACCGACTCTCCGGCGAGTTCAGTGCGGGTTTGAAAGATTTCCTCGTAGTGGCTAATGCGAACAAGCAGGAGGGTTTTGTTATCTGTCCATGTGTTAAATGTAAGAATCAGAAGGGTTACTCTTCCTCAAGAGATGTTCACATGCACCTGCTTCGGCACGGTTTCATGCCAAGCTATAATTGTTGGACCAAGCATGGAGAAAGAGGGGTTATAATGGAAGAAGATGAAGAAGGGGATGATTTCATCGATGAAAGCTATCTTGCTCATTTCGGTGATACTTTCATGGAGGATGCTGAAGGTGAAGGGGAAGGTGAAGGGGAAGGTGAAGAAGAGGCACGTGATGATCCCGTTGATGATCTTGGTCGGACCATTGCTGATGCACGGAGACGCTGCGAAACTGAAAAAGAGAGGGAGAATTTGGATCGCATGTTAGAGGATCACAGGAAGGCGCTGTACCCCGGATGCGATGATGGTCTGAAAAAGCTGGGCTGCACACTGGATTTGCCGAAATGGAAGGCACAGGCAGGTGTAGCTGACTCGGCATTTGAAAACTTGCTGAAAATGTTGAAGAATATGTTTCCAAAGAATAACGAGTTGCCCGCCACTACGTACGAAGCAAAGAAGGTTGTCTGCCCTCTAGGTTTAGAGGTTCGAAGATACATGCATGCATCAACGATGCATCCTCTACCGCGGTGAATACGAGAATTTGAATGAATGCCCGGTATGCACCGCATTGCGTTATAAGATCGAGGCGATGACCCTGGTGACGATGTTGAGGGCCGAAACCCAGGAAGAGGGTTCCCGCCAAGGTGATGTGGTATGCTCCTATAATACCACGGTTGAAACGTCTGTTCAGGAACAAAGAGCATGCCAAGTTGTTGCGATGGCACAAAGAGGACCGTAAGTCGGACGGGGAGTTGAGACACCCCGCAGATGGAACGCAATGGAGAAAGATCGACAGAGAGTTCAAAGATTTTGCAGCTGACGCAAGGAACATAAGATTTGGTCTAAGTACGGATGGCATGAATCCTTTTGGCGAGCAGAGCTCCAGCCATAGTACCTGGCCCGTGACTCTATGCATCTACAACCTTCCTCCTTGGTTGTGCATGAAGCGGAAGTTCATTATGATGCCAGTGCTCATCCAAGGTCCGAAGCAACCCGGCAACGACATCGATGTGTACCTAAGGCCATTAGTTGATGAACTTTTACAGCTGTGGGGCAGACCTGGTGTCCGTGTGTGGGATGAGCACAAAGAAGAGGAATTTGACCTACGAGCGTTGCTTTTCGTAACCATCAACGATTGGCCTGCTCTTAGTAACCTTTCGGGACTGTCAAATAAGGGATACAATGCATGCACGCACTGCTTACATGAGACTGAAAGTGTACATTTGCCAAATTGTAAGAAGAACGTGTACCTTGGGCATCGTCGATTTCTTCCGAAAGGTCATCCAGTAAGAAAGAAAGGCAAGCATTACAACGGCAAGGCAGATCACCGGCCGAAGCCTGCGGAACACACTGGTGCTGAGGTATTTGAATCTGCGCGACCTCGACAAATCTATCATCAGTTGCTACGTTCTGTAAGTGATTTATTAATTTCTACCCCATCTCGTTCATTGCCTGCACTGTCCTAACTATCTTGTTGTGTACGCTATTATGCAGAATGAAGAAGCGGGAAATGCGAATAAGGAACATCCATGATGTTGGGTTCATTGACCCACACATCGTTAATTCACATGTGTTAGAACACCACCCCGCCGACGTGGAGGATGACCTGTGGCGGTTTATTAGAAAACAGCAACAGAAAAGTGATATTCTATTTCCTTACCATTTTGGGTGAGTGTTTCTGTCTTGAGCACATTCTCTTTTGTTTACTCCATGCATGGTATGTGGCTAATCGATGAGTTATGCATGACTGTGCATGTATCGTGTCCGCAGGTTCCACTGGATTCTTATGGTAATTAAAGTTCAGACCTCCTCAGTTCTCGTCCACGACTCTCTGAATATGGATCCGGCGCTTTGGGGCGACATGAGAAAAATGATGCAAAAGTAATTATTTTCATTCATTTGCGCTCTATATCGATCGGCCTATTTCGTTCATCATTTCCTAATATCAAGTAACTAATTAATAACTCTCTTGTTTATTTAATTTTCTTTGCCTCGTAGGGTTTGGAGACGGTTCGTAGATACCAAGGTCGGTGAATTCAAAAAAGAGCTACATTTTAAAATGGCGGTGCGGACGGCGGGGATACTCAGCCACCGGGGACCAACCTATGTGGATACTATGTTTGTGAGAGGATCCGGAGATACCGCAATGAGCGGGACCAGACGTGTGAGAACAACATCCTGAGGAATAACCTCCGGAAGACGCTTAGTCCAGAAGCTCGCTTCCGACCACTTCAAGAGGAACTAGCTGGATGGTTGGCGAGGGAAGTCATCGATCCTAAAGGAGAACACTATTACGATGACGTAGAACTTTATATGCACCAGAATTTGTAACTAACTTGTTCAAAATTGTATATGGTCATCCGATATTGAATATATATTGTATATGGTCATCCGATATTGAATATATATTGTATATTCCTCTTGAATTCTTTTTGGTTCTAATTTCAAATTTGTTTGAAATTGTACATTCATATGCATGTATGTATACAGTACCGTAGAATATGTGAAACTCCTTCAAAATTAAAACCCAAAAGAAATAAAATAATACAAATTAAAAAGAAACCAGATTTAGGGGGAGGGGGGCTAAAACCCTAAACCCTGCGGAGGCCTTTAGTCGCGGTTGGCCTAAATATGTGAAACTCCTTCAGAATTAAAACCCAAAAGAAATAAAATAATACAAATTAAAAAGAAACCAGATTTAGGGGGAGGGGGGCTAAAACCCTAAACCCTGCGGAGGCCTTTAGTCGCGGCTGGCCAGAAGAACCGCGACTAAAGGTCCTCCGCTCGGCGCCGCTGCGGCCCACGTGGACGGGCCTTTAGTCGCGGTTCGTAAGGAACCGCGACTAAAGGGGGGGGCCTTTAGTCGCGCAGCTTTGGTCGCGGTTGCGCCACCGCGACTAATGGCAGTTGCCAACCGCGACCAAAGCCCTTTTTTCCACCAGTGCTCCTCCTTCTCCCCATCAGGGTACATCCTGATGTTCCAGCCATAGGCGCTGAGAGTGAACATGCTCGAGCTAACGAACTTGCCGGCACCCATACCTTCGAGCAGCGAATACTCCATCACCTCAAAGTTGTGGGCGGTGGTGACGCCTTCTGTCCAGCACCTCGACAAGGTCTCGGAGATGGGCTTCTTAACTGAAGTAGGGTTGTTGCCCATGGTGTGGAAAGGAGTAAACAAACGGTGCAAACTTTCAGGGTCTGACTGGACGTAAGGTTTCATTAGGGGGGCGCGGCGGCGGTGGCGTCAGACCGAGGAGGATCTGGAGCGGAGCGAGAGCAATGCGAACCGCCAGGAACGACCGGAGGCGGGCCAGGCGGCGGCGCTGGCGAGGCTTGGCAATACTACAATCGATCGCTCGGTGGGTTGAGTTTTCATATATTGACTAGATCATGTAGGCACGCGTTGCCGCGCCCGTCTATCAAAGTTGTAAAATGTTAGAAATTAGAATAAAAAATTGAAATTTAATGGAGATAGCAAATAAAGTCAACCTCATGTCTACAAATAAACATGTGAAGTGAAAATATATTTAAACTCGAAAAAAATACCTTCGGAAAATATATATGTTATGTCGATATTGCAGCGCCATGAAAATTAAGAACAATAAGCTACTATAGTAAACACATATGAGCAATTCTTTTCTGAGAATCGTCCTCGGCCGTTTATTTCATAGAGAACATACGTTCTAATTGAACAGGATCAACGAAAAAAACAGGGTAAACTCTAAAGGTCATAGCTGCAGAATTTAAAGTAAGAGTTTCACGGGCGCATTAAGGTGCTGATTTATTCCCTTCTTGCCTGGTGAAGCGCCAGCCCTTAGGCTGGAGACGGCTAGTTTCTTTAATCTCCCTGAGGAAGTGGACACAGGACGAATTCTGTTTCAGTTCAAAGCGACTAAAGTCTGGCAATCAGTTTCCATGAGTACTGTGTCATACCCATGAGGTGACCAACAAAATAGCATCTCTTCATGCAAGAACTTCAGCTATAAATGGGTCATGAGTACTGACACTTATATACTTCCGGCATTCCTGCAATCACATGACCAGCATCATTCCTGCAACAACTCCCGACCCTGCTTAAAATAAGCACATGTCAATAGAACCATCAGTATTAAGTTTAATCTACTTAATTTCAGGTCAGCATCATTTAACATCTTCCATGACAGTTGTCTGTATATCCAGTGATTTTAGCAATTAATCAACAAGCTCCACGAGGCTACTTTCTCCATCATAATATATACTTCTGCCCGCCCAAATAGACCAAAAAAGTAACAATCTATGTTAGACGGGATAGTCATCTTCCCAGTGTTATTTCAGAAAATCGTGGAAGTTGTATGCACCGTAGAATTTCTGCAAATATAAAATAGCTTAGATGCCAACTCTTAAATGTTTGTTGTATAAATTTGAAATCTCTTTGGTATACTCAGATAGCATCAGCTCGAGTTACAAGCAAGCTAAAAGATTCTATCACACATTTTCAAACTTGTATATATTATAACCACAAATGTTAAACAATTGAAAAATGATGGATGATTATAGCAAGTGGAAAGAACTAAAAAGACAAATCACTGTGCGACAAAAGATATCTGTTGTCTCCAAAACTTCCAGCTTTCTTATTCAGATGTTACATACTGACAAAAGTTAAATTGCAAATTTAAGTTAAGTATCTAATTATGGAAACATCTATAAACATAAAAAAGATATATCTAATACTTACGAGCCATGGATTCCTTGATTAAAAGGACAAGCTAACAACAGTAGGTGAACTGGTCTCGTAATACCACTATCTAGATCTCAAGAAATTTGAAAAATTTGAATAGTTCAGTAATCAGTACAACGTTTCAGTATAGGAAATACATATTTGTGAGATTGTTTTTCAAAGCTTTACGAATAAACAACAATCAATGGTAGCAAGATCTTTAGGTATAATATTTTGTGTAGAAAAAAGTTCACAAACGGTATCTAAAATGAACTACAATAGTTTTAACGGGAATACAGAAACATGATCTTACCAACTCTGGTCTCTGGACAAACAGATGGCGTGCAGATAAACTGGTAGCAGAACTGAATCTAGGGCCCAACTGAAAAATGAAAAGTTTGCAAGGGATCACACCTGGATAGATTATCACTTGTCAGTATATAACATATACAGTTTTGGATGGAACGAAGTGATTGAGCAGAATGTAATATAAAAACATTCTGATATTAGTTCAGAAAGTGTGCACCACAATGACATAATTAAACCTTAAATCAACAAACGGATTATATCAGCTAAAAACAAACACTTCCTCGGAAAAGTTGCTTATATTAACTGGTCATTGTAATATCAAGGGATACATCAGGGGCATTTCCAAATGTAATTATTGCACTATCATCTAAATTTGATTTGTAGAATCGAGATGGAGAGCACCGAAACGCATCCGCAACCTAGAGTTCAAACTTGTCGAAATTACTTCCGAAGCGTCTCAAAACTTTTTTCTAATTGTTGTTCTATTTGACCCAGCACATAGAACAACAACCATAATTAATTGTACAATGGGATTTCATTTCATGTTCTCTCCAGATTTATCAAAAAAACTTATCCAACTATGAGCAATTTGGAAGAATTGATATGACATAGTTCCAGGTCTAGCAAGACATATACATGGAAACTAATGAACGAAATTCATCAAAATATACTGATACATATGAAGGAAATAGATAAGCTAATCTAAGAACTGACCTGACCGCCAGCCATAGCAAATACCGAGGTGAAGAATCTTACAATCAAATAAATCCAACCAGACTCCAGATTTAACTGAATGAAATGTGCAGAACCAAGGTAAAAACAACCTGCAAAAGATTAATTACAGATTTTAGAAACGGTACAATTGTTATGTGGAAAATGGGGAATTCCCAGGAGAGATAATCAGCCTAGCAGAATACCCTTGGACCAGGAGGTTATGGTCGAATAAGAAAGGGTAAGGAGATAGTTTGAGGCAACACAAGAATTTATAGGGCAGGCGAGGCATGTGCGCCACAGGAAATTTAAGCACGATGGAAGCCATTAGAGCTTGGCAGCAACTGAAAATTAACACGGGATCAATGACGAGCGACGCATCAGCTGCCAAAGGCCGCATCCACCGACCGTGTCCGACGCATCAGCATGGAGGCACCGAATGGAAGTAGTGAAGAAAGACATGGTGCTGACAGTAACGCTCCGATTAATCGTCATAATCACAAGATGGAGTATAATTACAGGAATAAAGAATGGGTTTCAATTAGTACCACCATGGCACCATCAATCCATCAATACAACGCGTGTTCAGTGAGCGCACTCCGCGGCCTGGTCTTCGAACGGATGCACGAATGTAGACCCGTGATGAGTGAGCCCACTCCGCGGCATGCACGGAAGGCAAACTTCGCCGGCACCGTAGCTGAAGAAGAAAGAAAATTGGTCAACGGCAATATAAATCCGGCTGATATATTAAACTAAAACGCAAAGATTGGGGAATTCGTAACCTATCATCGCTACTCAGCCGGGAGTGGGAGTCGCACCACATTTATTTCTTGAACCTGCGTGAAATATTCGGCGGCGGCGCGCAGGCGGAGGACCGATGGCGACGCCATTGCAGGCGGATGAACCGCGACCAGAGCGAACAAGAAGATTGAACCTTTCTTTTTTCTCACCAACCACCGCTACGTTTTTTATTTTAAGGGAAACCACCGCTACGTTTTTATTTTTTTGAGGAAAAAAGCCCGTTTCAGCGTTTTAAGGGCCCAAGTAACGTGCTGCGGCCTTACTCAATGCGTGGAGTAGAAGCCCTAGAATGAGAACGGCCATTTTTTGCGATGCACATCAGTAAGCGATTTTTTTTTAAATAATACGAATTTTTTATTTAATTCGAGGAATAGCGCGCGATTTGAAAAAAATCCGAAACTGTGACCTGGTCGGTCAGCTACTGACCGATCGGTCAGTAGCCGGCCGATTGAGAGTCGGCTGCCCTGACCAATTGGTCAGCTACAGACCAATTGGCCAGCTACCGACCGATCGGCTGGCTGTAGCCCCACCCCCTGCATGGATTTAGTTTAGGTTTATTACTAGGGATATCTGCTGGCACTTCTCCCCATTATTTTCCCGCCATATCTTCTCCCGCTCCCGTTCACACCGCCGTATTTCCCTCTCGCCCTTTGCCGCCACCCTTCCCGCCACTTCTTCCCGCCAACATCTCCCGCCAAATTTATCCCGCCACTTCTTCCCGCCACCATCTCCCGCCAAATTTATCCCGCCACCATCTCCCGCTATATTTTCCCGCCACGCTCTCGGATTTTTCCCTATAAAAGCAGGCATCGACACTCATCGCTGCACAAGTGCTTCTATCTCTCTATTTTTTCTGTTGGCTCACCCTTAGCCATCATGAGTGTGCCGTGCTCTGACCAGGAGTTAAGGCCGGTGAAGGCGAAGGTTGCAAGTTTGCCCCCGGGTGTGACTGCGGAGCGATGTTGGTGCGGCCGTCTTGCTAAGGTTAAGCAGGTGGAGGATTTCTCCGACCAGTTCGGCATGAAATTTTTTATGTGTGCGAGCTATGAGCATGATCCACCCCGTAGTTCAGCTTCGTCGTCCACCAGGCCGCCGGTATGTTTCGACATAATTTTATGTACGCATAAATTTATTTATGAATGTGATTTAATGTTATTGTTTGTGTTGCAGTCTCCCCCGCCCCTATGCAAATGGTTTCACTGGATAGACACGGAGCAGCCGGATTGGACGCGTCAGGAGGTTGAGGAGAAACACCGGCGTGCGTGGGCAACGTTCTTTGAGGAGGAGCGTTGGGAAAAGGTTCGTGCTAATGAAAAAGCAGAGCGAGAGAGCGGATACGAGAAACTTAGGGGCGGAACAAGCTCGTAATCGCGAGGTGAATCGAAGAGGATGGATGATGAGGCTGCACGTAGGTTTGCGAGAGGAAGAGGTGCGCAGTGAGGCTCGTGAAGCGAAAGGAAGAGACTAAGGGAAAGAGTCGCCGAGGCGCAAGCGGCAGAAGAACGCGGCGACAAGTCTGGAAAATGGCCACGGTGGACGCATGGAAAGTAGTGTGATGTGTCGTACTAGCTATGTATCTTAATTTCAGTTTTAGTTTGTCATTGTATCTTAAATTCCGTTGTAGTGATAAGGCGTATTTTAATTACAGCTTCAATGTATCTTTATTTCAGTTTTAGTATTAATGTGAAATGAATTTGCCGCAAAATTGTTGTGTCCGAAATTTTGGCTCAAGTGTTACCCGCCGAAATTTGCCGCCCAATTTTTCGCGCCCAATTTTCGAGCCATTTATTCCCGCCCAATTTTTCGCGCCCAATTTTCCCGCCATTTATTCCCGCCGAAATCTGCCGCCACTTTTTCCCACCCAATTTTCCCGCTCAATCTTCCCGCCGAAAGTCATCTCTTGTAGCCTATAAAAACCCCCAACCGTTTCCTTGTGTTTCAGTGTATTCTGTGAAGAAGATGGATCCCCCATATAAGAATCCCCCCCATCTTTTCAACGAATTCATGGCCGGGCCTCTTCTAGACGAGGCCCGCAAAGTGATGACGGAGAGTAAGGTAGACACATTCGAGGAGTTCATCAGTAGCGACGCCTTGCTGCGTAAGGTGGGTAGGGAGTTTGAGAAATATTCTTATGGGTGGCCAGTGAAGAAGATGCCTGCTCGCAGCCCACGGGAGATAAGATGTGAGCTTATCAGGTTGAATGAGAAGTGGAAGTCACTAACATGGAAGAATGAAGAAGATAGGGAAAGGGATTTGAAATATCCAGCACGGTGGGCGGTTGAGAGTGAGGACGACGATGATATCTTTGAGCCTAGCAGCAAGGCGAAGAGAGCTGCATCATCGGAATCATCATCATCAGTTTCACCTTCTGTATCTTCCTCTTCCATCTGATTCTGCCTGTATCCATTTTCTTCGTCACCATCAACCTCACCGTCTTCTCCTGTGTAACCATCACCCTGACCACTATAAACATCTTCCCCATGGCTGCTCTGTTCAGGCTCGTAATCACCGCCACCGCCGGGTGCTTGACTGCTCTGACCTGATTCGTAACCACCTCCTCCACTGTAACCGCCTTCAGGAGGCGCTACCTCCTTCGCCACCGGAAGAACTAATGCCACAGGGTTAGTTCCTCTCCTTTCAGACCCTTTTAACCAGCTCACCCACTTAGAGGTATCATCTACAGGCCTCAGATACCACAAAATGTTTGATACCGACTTAGTCCACAATGCATGCACACCCACTGTATGCACTTCAGGATTAAGCCCGAAACATTCTGTCAACCAATCCTTCACCTGCTCAATTGTCCATGTTCTAGGAGCAGTCATACTCATCTCTACATATTTGAACTCACTCAGATCAACTCCCATTTCATTTGATCGGACACTACCCATACCATAGTAAAATACTATCTTCACTACATCTGCCATCTTTGCTCACCTAAAAAAATTCCGCCCACGTCAACAAACGTAACTACTACAAAGCACATACATACACTAACACTACAACCAGCCCACATAAACCTACACAGTTAACACTAATATGCAAAGATTAGGGTTTACCCTTGTAGCGTGAGCAGCCTCTCCAACAGCAGCAGCACGAACAGCACGCAGCAGCTCACCACCACCACCAATCCACAGCAGCAGCTCAGCCCCTTACACCACCACCAACCTCCACCACTTCATCACCATTGCTGCTAAACAGCACCACCAAACGCCTCCAAACCCTAACCCATCTGTAGATCGGGCTTCCCTCAACTAATACCAGCAAAATGGTGAAGTTTTATTGGCTAAATCACTGGGGATCTGCGAAAAACGCAGAGTTCTTCGAGCTATTTTCGTGTGCTGCAGGAGCAAGGAAGAAGAAAGGAGGAAGGAAGAAGAGAAAACAGTGCAGCTGCGAGCGTCTGCGGCGCATAAATTAAAAAGAGACGGACACGGGAGGCAGCTGCGAACGTCTGCGGCGTGGAAAGGCGTGCGGCATGCACGGTCGGCCGGCTACCGGCCGATCGGCCTGCTAGTGGCCGACAAGGCTGGTCGGCCTGCCCCCGCCTGCGCTCGGCCTGCAATCGGTCAGCTGCTGGCCGATCGGCCCGCTGCTGTCCGATCGGTCGGCTGCTGACCGACCAGGTCACAGTTTCCGAATTTTTTCAAATCGCGCGCTATTCCTCGAATTAAATAAAAAATTCGTATTATTTAAAAAAAAATCGCCATCAGTAACGCGCTGGTACGGCCACTTCCCGAACGTTAATTACTTTGGACCGCTAGATCGTGTCATCGGACGGTTAAAAATGGCAAATCGCTGTGAGGAGGTCCTAGTGGTTCCATTATACTGTTAACTAATGAGATCAATAGTGGTGAAAAGATACGTTCAGGATCCTGTTATTATTTTTTTTTGAAACGGAGTTTTGCCTCATCTATTAATTAAGAAAAAGGTGCTCAGTTTTTAGGAGAAAACCAAGCGAAAACCTACAACAATACGGCCAAGCCCACAGCAAGAGCACACCCACGGGGACCGTTCCCTTTCCCTGTCCACAGTAGAAAGGCGATTTGTGACCGACCGAAGACAACCCACCTCGCCGGCGCTGAATCGGCGATTTCCTCGTCCTCCGCCGGCCGCTCCGGCGGCGGGAGGATGGGGGAATCCCGATTCGCGCCGTGTATATAGTGTAGGGTCGTGTTTGGTGTCCAGCCGGCGGCGTCGGGGTGGAGGCGGTGTGGCCGGAGTGGTTTTGCATGTGGTGGACCTTCCCCTCGACGGCGGCGCTCCGAGGAGTTCTGGCGTCGAGCTGCTACCTTCGTCGAGCCTGCGGGTCTGCGGAGCTGCTGGGCTCGTCTTCCCCATCGCTGGAGTCCGCGGGACGGCGGATCTGGCGAGTGTAGATCTTGTGGAAGTTGCTGATGAGGTTCGGCGCGACGATGGCGGCGGCCGCCGGTGTAGATCCTTCGGGATCGGTGCTCGGCGACTTCCCGCTGGCTTGGGGTGGCTCCTGATCGAAGGCGTCTTGAGGAGCTTGAGCGGCGGCGCGCCACCGACAGCGCTGCATGGTCGCCGGCGTCGTCATGTTGCAGTTGGGCTGGGTTGTATTTTTGTTTCTTCTGAGAGCCTTTGTGTAACTTGTCCGAGTTAATATCAGCCTCTTTTACCGCAAAAAAAAAGAGCACACCCACGGGATCCTGTTATGGTCTTTTTGGTATTCAATTTTGTTAAGCTAGGTGTTTTTATCTAACAAGGCTAGCTTCCCGCTTGGTAAGTTATGGCTTCTTTTGGTTTAAAAGGTTTTTTTGTGCAGATTTTGTAGGATTCTATTCTTTATAGGAATTTTATTACATGCCTTGTTTGATATCTACATGACTTTGTATGCAATCCTTAAGGAAAGTTTCTGCCGAGCCTAGACCAATGGAAAGTTCCTATATGTAATTTAATGTGTACACCTGTGTTTCCAATTCATCGGCGATCCGTTCACTACAGGAATGGCGCTACGCCGACAGCCCCGAGCCCTCGGCATAGCCTTAAAAGGCCGTCGGTGTAGCTGCTCAGAGAAGGTCCACCTCGGCAGAGACAAGTGAGCCCTCGGCGTAGACGCGGCCCTCGGCGTAGCCCTATACGCCGACGGCAGCGTATGGACCCTCGGCGTAGACAACGCCGTCCTGTCCTTAACTTCAAACAAATTCAATTTCTTTTTCACATTTTCTTAGTCTCTAACATGGATCATTTTAATTATAACACTACACTTAATCTTAGGTCAAGTTACCCCTCATAGTCAAACTTCCCACACGGTCACCCATACTCACACTACTCCACCCCTAGCACGCTTAACATCTTGGTTTCTTCCGGTTGAACTTCCATCTTCTTCACGAAACATTGCTAATAATACTACCATATCAATCCTATTAACCCCTAGATCGTGATATCACAACTCTTTATTATTTTGAATTCTAAATAATTATTTAAATAAACATCAATGGTTAAGTAATAATAATCTCTACCGAGGATGCAATTATTAATTTATTTTAGAAAAAATATAAAATCCTGAATTTCTGGCAAAAACAAAATTCATTCTGCTTTCATATTTCCATTTGGAATTTTGAGAATCTAAAAATTGGCTAACCGGGTAAACCCCGGTGAATTCAGATGTAACTTTTTTTTACGATCATTTTGATATATTATACATTTTTTTCTGACTTCGTATGCAACCAGAAAAGCCATTTTACCGATACATGACGCAATTTTGCAAAAAAGTTCAAAATTCATTTTTGTTAAATTCTCTTGCAACTAGATGACATAACACATGGACATCTCGAAGGATTTTGTTTTTTGAATTTTTTATCATTTTCTGCCATTCAGTTGAAAGTTAAAAAGGCGATAGGGTGGGGGTGCGTGGAGGGAAAAATTTCAACCTCTACGCCGAGGGTGGCCGTCGGCGTAGCCTTGACGCCGTGACAGCGCCGTCACGGCCTAAGTTTGGTGGGCCGCATACACAGGCCTACTCCGACGGCCCGCGATGTGCCGAGGGCAGCCGTCGGCGTACCGTTTCCTACGCCGAGGGCATCGCTACGCCGACGGCCCTTTTGGCGGGCTGGCCTGGAGGTTGGCCGTCGGCGTATGAGAAGGCCGTCGGCGCAGCGCGCCATTCCTGTGGTTCTGATCCTATGTTTAATTTTATGGGTGTTTTTTCTCTACAACCCCATTTTTGCAACTA
This sequence comes from Lolium perenne, assembly GCF_019359855.2. Lineage (NCBI taxonomy): Eukaryota > Viridiplantae > Streptophyta > Magnoliopsida > Poales > Poaceae > Lolium > Lolium perenne. The sequence goes on from NC_067247.2 coordinate 391,720,292, forward strand.
AATAAAAATCCCATTTGCATCCCATGCTAGCACATATCAGAGTGCAGTTCTATGGTCAAAGAGAATTTACTCCTGTGTGTCGTACCAAAGAAGCCATTTGGTGTTTGAATTACAGGAAGGGAAAAGATAAAACTTCAAATTGACATAGTTATAATTATGTAATTCACGAGTTTTCTTTTAAATTGTCCTCCTTTTTTTATTCACGAGTTTTCTTTTAAATGGTCCGCCATTTTTTTACTTTATTCTAGTCAAACCCAATGGATTAATAGTTAATAGTGCCACCTAACAAAAAAAGATATTCATATGTTCTTCCTCCACTTTTTCTATGAACCAATGAGGGGGTAAGCATCTATTCAACACGATTTTATTCAACAAAAAGACATGTTGATAAAATGATAGTGCATCTTTGAATGTGCAGTACACCTAGCACAAACTATGTTGTTTTTTTAGGAAACACCTAGCACAAAATATGTTATTTGTTTAGGGAACACCTAGCACAAATGATGGTGCATCATGGTGGTCGCCGACACTGAATGTCACATCCGTGCCTTCTCCATCCTTCAGCATGTTTGCATAGTGTGTGTGCATGTTTGATTCCAGGACTGGGACTATGGATATGCTCGTATCTTCTGTGTGCGGCTCTTTTATGATGGTTATTAAAACTCACTTGATTGTGAAGCAGTCGTCATTTCGGGGTAGCAGTTCTTGAAGCTTGGACTTACCGATGAACTTTTCCTACCCTATTTCGGGAGCTTGGGATCCTCTTAAAATCAAATTCTCTGTCTGACTCATTAATAAGAGGAGCATCTGGACTGCTAACCAGCTGCTAAAATGAAGTCTTCCTCATAATCCTCCTTGTGTTTTCTGCAATGTGAGAGGTGAGGTGAGGATATCCAACCCTATTCATGAGTTTTGCATTCGTCAAAATCATCTGGTGCTCAGTGTTGACCTAGGCAGGAATGTCCCAGCTACGCTCATCTCTTCATCTATGAAATCATGGCCCTTATCGGGAGAAAAAATTATGCAAAGGAACACCATGAATAGTTTTGATTATAAGTAGGAGTACAAGAAAATTTGGTGTGCGAGAAATAGAAGCATTTTCAACATATATAAGCTGATTCGATCAAATTAAAGCTAATGCGTGTCAAATGGGAAGCAACGAGCGGAGGTTGCCTCGTTATTCCCTTCGTTGTTTCGTATGGTTGATCTCATGATCTGTGTCTAAAATTTTCTAGTTGCTTAGTTCAGTAGTACAACCAGACCCGTAATCATGTTTGTTTACAGTTCTTTTGCGGGTTTCAATGATTTTCTTTGATAAAACATGGTTTCTTGTGACAATAAACTACTATGATGTACTTATTACCAAAACTATGGTAGATGTTACTACCTTACTTCTGTAAATTCTCAGTTTTTTTAGCAGTGTAAATTATAAGTTTTCTGATATACTTTTTAAAAAAAAATCTGAGTCAAAAACATTTCTTTTTTGACCATCCTCTACATTTCTTTTGGGTTAAGTAAGGCCTGTTCGGCGTCAAAGTAAGCCTCTCTATGAACAGAACTACTACAATGGTCGGCTGCTAGATCCAATGTGCACAGCCCATAATAAGTCCTACAGCCTTTGGGTAAATATTAGTGGCCCAGCTAAAGATGAGCCGCTTACCTCCGTCCCCTACCTCCAGCCGCCCACCGCCAATTCCCAAGGAACTCCGGTCGAAGCGGCGGCGATCTGGACTGTACCGACTCTGAAGTGCTCCCGGACGCTCCGGTGGCATGCTGGCCCCATTATCTAGCTGCACCTTTCCCCCCACAGTCGCAGCCGCCGCCGTCTCCGGTAGCTGATTGTCGCCTTCGAGATCCTCCGCAGTGGCCGCCGCATCGAGACTAATCGGCTGCATTCGTCAGTGCCACTGACTCAGTGGCGAACAAGAACAGCTTACGCAGGACTAAATCAGGTAGGCGGACTAGTCCACTGCACCGTGGACTCAAGCGAGCGGCAGTACTACCTGGTAAGCAGCAACTTTCTCAATTCTCAATTTCTGATACACCTTCTAACTAGTGCTGTAAAATTACAAGCTCCCCTTGTCGATCTGCCGTTGCGCCTCCGATAAAGCCCACGTCTAACCCTGAGAGTTTGCAGCGGCCGTTGCACTCCATTCCAGAATCCAGACCATGGGCCAGAACACAACTTCTTCAGTTGACAAGCCTACATCGGAGACCTCGTCGAGATGCCTGATAGAGTGTGTCACTGGCGCCCACAACTTCGAAGTGACTAGGTTCTCGCTGCTCCAGGGTATGGGTGCCGGCAAGTTTGTTAGCTCGAGCACATTCAGTGTCAGTGGCTACGACTGGAATATCAGGGTTTACCCTGATGGCTTGAAGGAGGACAACCCTGTCTACATGTCGGCCTTCTTGCGTCTCTGCAGTGGGACAACTGATGTGAATGTGAAGTGCACTTTCAGTTTATTGGAGAAAGATGGAAGAGCTACTAATCTAGAGAGCCTGACACATACCTTTCAGGCGGTAGGTGGTTCTTGGGGTTGGTCCAAGTTCATTGAGAAGTCCAAGCTGCAAGAACTACTGGATCGCAATGACGACCGCGTCACAATCAGATGTGTTCTTACTGTCATAAAAGAGCCTCGCACAGAAGATGTAAGCATGATCCTAGTCCCAGTCCCGCAGTCGGATCTGCACACACACTTTGCAAACATGTTGAAGGATGGAGAAGGTGTGGATGTGACATTCAGTGTCGCCGATCAGCTCTTCAGTGCACATAGATACGTGTTAGCCGCCCGATCGCCAGTCTTCAAGGCCGAGCTCTTTGGTGAAATGAAGGAGACCACCATAAAATGCATCAAGATCGATGACATGGAACCTGCCATCTTCGAGGCACTTCTTAACTTCATATACACTGATTCACTGCCAAGCAATTTTGATGTAGATAAAAATGTGGCACTCCAGCACTTGTTGGTTGCCGCAGATCGGTATGGACTGGACAGACTAAAGGCTATTTGTAAAGGCTAGTACTATTTAAATCCCACATTATTTAGCAATGATATCTCTTATTTTCCGGATCTCCTATAAACATATTCCAGCGGCAACAACATCGTTTGCTTTTCATGTTTTCTACGACTAGTTAAGTGATGATAGAAATGCGTCGTCAGATAAAACTAGAACATTAAGACGTGCGGCCACACACGTCCAACTTCACGAATGAAACACAATAGCAGGTGCAAATGCAAGTGTCAACGTTTGGTTCTATAAGAAATCAAGCATCCTAATCCGCATAATCACACATATGAACAGTGTAACCAGCAAAATGAGAAACCGAAGAAGCAAATGTCTGACCATACAATGCATTCAGGATAGTAATACACTGCAGAGTGGATAACTGTCGGATGTTAATGTGCAGCTGTCCATTTTTCACCGAGGAGGTGGTGGCCACAAGTTCCAGTTCCAGATATCTCACCGTTTCTGTGTAGATGCAGCATCTGCGATTAGCTTTATTTGTTCTGGAGTCCTGAATATCTGAATCGAGATCGGTGAAAGAATTTGCAGAGCACGATGACAGGCATAGACCGTCGGCAGCAGCCTGCCACTCCATTCGACTTGACTGGGGCCACTCGTGTCGCGCTCCGACGCTGACAAGGCTCACCAGTCACCACTGACCAGTTCGCCGGACCAGCCCACCAGCGCGCGCTCCGATCTACGGACGCGACGATGGAGCCGGGTCGTCGGCGTGGGCGGAGGGCGCACACGGCGGACGAGGCCGCGGCGGTGCTGCGGAAGGCGTGGTGCCGGCTGCGGCTGTCGGCGCGCGACCCGGCGCGGGTCCCTGCCTGGGACGCCGTCGCGCTCACCGCCGCCAGCCCCGAGCAGGCCGCGCTCTACGGCCGCCAGCTCGCCCGCGCGCGCCGCCTCGGCCGCTTCCCGCCCTCCACCGCCGCCCTCGCCGTCCCGGACCCCGGCGGCGCCCGCATCGGCTCCGGCGGCGCCACGCTCCACGCCGTCGCCTCCCTCGTCCGCCACCTCCTCTCCCAGGTCAGCCTCCCCACCACGCTTGATCTACCTCTGCCACACCACCATACTCGTACCCGATTTCCGCTCCCCTGACCTGTACGACGCCTGAATTTCGCAGGCCTCCGAGGAAGAGATCGCCGAATTCTTCCCCGAAGCAAACGGTTCCTCTCCCGCCGACCTCCCGCTCGGCTCAGTGATACGCTTCATGGCGACGAAGCACGTGCTGCTGCTCCACGCCGGCGGGGACAGCAAGCGGGTGCCCTGGGCGAACCCCATGGGGAAGGCCTTCCTGCCTGTGCCCTACTTGGCCGGGGACAACCCCGACGGTCCCGTCCCGCTGCTCTTCGACCACATCCTCGCCATCTCGGCCAGCGCAAGGCAAGCATTCAAGAACCAAGGTTGTGGCTTTCAGACATAGCTACCAATTTTCAAGTAATATAGCCTTCCGTTTGATTGATATGGCATGATCAGGTGGAATGCTCATAATGACGGGGGACGTCCTCCCGTGCTTCGACGCCTCGGACCTAGTCCTCCCCGACGACGCCGCGTGCATCGTCACGGTGCCGACGACGCCGGACGTGGCCTCTAACCATGGAGTGGTTGTGGCCTCCAAGGATGGAACCGAGGGGGAGAATTACTCTCTCTGTTTGGTTGATAACCTCCTGCAGAAGCCAACAATGAGCGAGCTTGTGGAGGCCCAGGCCTTTCTAGATGATGGTCGACCGCTGCTTGACACGGGGATAATAGCTGTGAGGGGTAAAGCATGGCAGGACCTTGTTGCCCTTGCATACTCATCTAGCCAGGCCATCATTCGGGAGATCATCACTAGCAGAAACGAGGCAAGCTACCGTTTCCGGCATTGATATGTGAGCTATAACATTTAACAAACATGGATCTCTCCTTTCTGATTTCTTACTAAATCACTTATGTGTGCCGTGCATATACCTAAATCACTTGCGCACCACACGGCAGCCAACTTATATTTATGCAACCTAGGTTCAGGAAATTATGCCATTACCGTTATTCTGCAAAAATACTTGATGCATGTGTGCACATTTTGAAATCCTTGAAAAGTACCAAATGAATTTTATGTTGGCCTTGTCTATTTTGCTCTTAACTCTGATATGCCGGTAACCAAACAAAATCTGTTGTAGGATGTGAGTATGCATTCTCTATCTGAATGATCACTTTTTTGTCAAACAGAGACACTAACAAACGGATAAAGTCCACTCTGTGTTCCATATGGAAAGTAGATACTTTGTCTTGCAAAAAAAGGGAAAAGAAAGCAAGTGTTGAATCCAACTGTTCTTATCTGAATATTTTTAATTTAGACTGTCAACCTGAAACAAATGCGAAACATATCCGGATTAAAGATGTTCTTTGTTAACTTTCATTATGTCTGCTCATACTTGTCAATCTATTGCAGTTGAGTTTATATGAAGATCTTGTGGCTGCATGGGTACCAACCAGGCATGAATGGTTGAGGAACCGTCCATTTGGCCGGCAACTCATTGCTGCTTTAGGAAGGCACAAGATGTTCAGTTTTTGTTCATGTATGTTCATGGTTATATACAGTTAACTTGTTTCCATTGCTTGTTTATCTTTGTGGTAGTATATTATGTTTGTTTTCTATCTGAAGGTTATGCTTCTATTTTCATGGATTATTAGACACGTTCATCTGTTTTCTTGGATCAGTTGCGCAAATAGGATCCTAAGTTGGGATTGTTTTCCTTTTCAGATGACTTCACTTTTTTGCATTTTGGTACTTCTGCTGAGGTTCTAGATCATTTGGTGGCTACATATTCAGCACTTGTAGGTCGAGGGCACATGTGTTGGATACCAGAGACGACTCCTTGTGATATTGCTGCTACAACTGTCATTTTGTCTAGCAAAATTTCTGCTGGGGTCTCAATTGGAGAGGATTCACTGGTTTATGATTCATCACTATCAGGCAGAGTAAGGATTGGTTCTCAGTCGATTGTGGTTGGGGTGAATGTACATGAGTTAATCGAGGATACTCCTCAGGTTATTAGTAACACTTGTTTCACATTACCTGATCGGCATTGCCTCTGGGAAGTTCCTTTGGTAAACTCCATGGGAAGAGTTATGGTCTACTGTGGTCTTCATGACAATCCAAAAGTTTCTATAAAGAGGGACGGGACATTCTGTGGAAAGCCATGGAAAAATGTCTTGGAAGATCTTAAAATCCAGGAGACGGATATGTGGGACTCATCCAACCATGACAAGTGCTTGTGGAATGCTAGGCTTTTCCCCATCATGTCTCCCTCTGAAATGCTAAATGTAGGCATGTGGCTCATGGGATCCGGAAATGATCCAGATGGTGAAGTTAGTTGCATGTGGAGAAAATCACAGAGAGTCAGCTTGGAAGAGCTGCATCGTTCAATTGACTACCATCAACTTTGCATGGATTCTAGCAAGCATCAAGCAGATATTGCAGCTGCCATAGCTAAAAGATGCATGACTAATGGCTTACTCGGGCGTAACCTGTTTCAGCTATGTGAGGAAATGTTAGTGAATAATGATTCCAGTTTACAAGTCTGTAAAGAATTACTTGCATTTTTTCCAAGTCACGGGGATCAGTATTCTGGTGTTCTTCCTCAGAGCAGAGCATACCAGGTCAAAATGGATCTGCTTAGAGCTTCTGGAGATCTTTCTACTGCATCTATGGTTGAAGAGAAAGTATGGGCCTCTGTCGCAAGTGAAACTTCATCGGCTGTAAAATATGGGTCTAAAGGTACAGACTGCAGAAAATGGCAATAACCCTTGTTTTTTTAAGGAATAGGCCCACATTGCCACACCCCTGCTCAATTCCATAGAACTGAAACAGTTCTTTAACATCTAGATTTCTCACTAGAACATTATATTCCAAACAAATAAGTATATCGCATCCAGTATTCATAATGAAACCAGAGGAAATCTTGATAGGCAAAGAGATTACTGTTATTTTCTCACTATAAACGCTTCTTATCCTGATCAAGAAATGCATTTTTTTTTTGGTAGAACCATCAACTGATGCAATGAGTACAAGCAATGGAAACTTGCATCCCAAGAAGGCCATGGTAGAATTACCAGTCCGTGTTGACTTTGTTGGGGGTTGGAGTGATACACCTCCATGGAGCTTGGAGCGTCCAGGTTGTGTTTTGAACATGGCAATAAGCTTGGAAGGAAGCCTTCCAGTTGGAGCTATTATAGAGGCAACAGAAGACCACCATGGAGTTCTTATTGAAGATGATACTGAGCAAAAGGTTTATATCGATGATGTGTCATCTATCTCTCACCCATTCAGTGAAGCCGATACATTCCGTCTAGTCAAGTCTGCTCTTGTTGCCACTGGTATCCTTGGCCATAGGATACTTTCAGAGTCAGGGTTAAAGATCAGGACCTGGGCAAATGTTCCTCGTGGAAGTGGTCTAGGCACTTCTAGCATATTAGCAGCTGCTGTAGTTAAGGGTCTATTTCAACTGATGGAAGACGACGCGAGTGATGATAATGTTGCTAGAGCTGTGCTGGTAGTGGAACAAATAATGGGCACGGGCGGTGGGTGGCAAGATCAAATTGGCGGCCTGTATCCTGGAATCAAGTGCACAGAGAGCTTTCCAGAACAGCCGTTGCGCTTGCAGGTTGTTCCACTGCTGGCATCTCCTCAGCTGATTCAGGAGTTGGAACAGCGCCTCCTGGTTGTGTTCACTGGTCAAGTAAGTTTTTCTGCTCAAAGCAAAAAAAATATGTAGGTTTATTCCCTTTTTACTATGCACCGGTAACCACTCAGATTCTTAAAGAGTTGCGTAAATCTAGATGCTGCATGATGGAGGTGTAAGTTTAGAGATTATAATGTGGGAAGGCGAATGAAATTCTAGTTTGAAATGTTTGAAAGCACAAAACAAGAGTCCCTCCAATTCATACCCGATGTGCAACTTCAAAAACGCGTACATTTGTTTCTGTGATGTTCATGTGTAACTCAATTACCGCCAATATTTGTTTTCCGCAACATTTTAGTAGGCACTGTTGCATGGCCAGAGTATTTGAATCATCCACCTGAACAAACGCTATTTTCCGTTCGCACAGGTGAGGCTCGCCCACCGAGTCCTGGAGAAGGTCGTCACCCGGTACCTGCGCCGCGACAGCCTGCTGATATCCAGCATCAAGAGGCTGGCCGAGCTGGCCAACACCGGGAGAGAAGCCCTGATGAACGGCGAGATCGACGAGCTGGGTGGCATAATGCTGGAGGCCTGGAGGCTGCACCAGGAGCTGGACCCTTTCTGCAGCAACAGGGCCGTGGACGAGCTCTTCGCGTTCGCCGCCCCGTACTGCTGCGGGTACAAGCTGGTCGGAGCCGGCGGCGGCGGCTTCGCCTTGCTGCTGGCCAGGAGCTTGAGTTGTGCAGGTGAACTCAGGCGAGCGCTCCGGGAGTCCGCCGCGTTTGATGTCAAGGTGTACGTCTGGAGCGTCGCCATGCCCCGATGACGAGGAAGAGAGCGCATGACTATCTGGAAGCTTTGTCTCCTTACTGTAATCATTGGGGTATATACAGGATGAAGAGAATTTCGTTGCTGTCATTTTGTACTTTCTGCTTCAGATATTGCATACTGGACCAGGTGTAGTACTCGTTTTCAGTAATACATTCGTTGTGAACACGGCAGATGATTCAGACAACCGGTTGCAAACAGAATATAAACATTTACGGAATAAATAAATTCTACAAGTAGCTAGTAGATTCGAGTTTCTTCCTGGCAATGAATCAATCAAGATGAAATGAATGGCATGGATTCCTGGCCGGTCCAGGGAATAAATTGCACCGACAGAGACACAATTGGGGGCAACCTGTTTTGTTCCGTACCCACCATGTGCGCCGAGCACCGGTGTCCCACTCTCCCCCATCACATGAGCTGTGTGACAGCCTAATGCGACGATGAACAGATCACACTAGCGGATAATTACGTGCGCTTAGATTTGTGCTCCTAGAAATCCAGAATTAATAACAATGCAACGATGAATGAACCATCTCCAATTGTACATCAAACGATGCAAATTGGGAGACAGAGATCAGAGATGTGATGTGAAATGGTTCAAGAATTGGGGATCCGAGGAAGTGCAACTGCTCATCCATCAAAATGTGCCAATCCACATCGATTAATAATCCAAATTACACAAGGTCGTCTGTCTGTATCAAAAATCAAATGAATGGGGAAGGAAGAAGAGTTGTGAGTAGCAGCAAGCAAGAAGCTCCCGAATCTACAGGAACAGCGCGAGAGACAGAGCAGCCGCAGCAGCGACCGCCACCACGGATCCGGCGCCGGCGGCGACCAGTGTCCCGGTAGCAGAGTCGTCCCCGTTGTCGGAGAGCGTCGGCAGGGCCTCGACGGGCGCGGCGGCGGGCGGGAGCGCCGCGAGGGCCTTGAGCGCGGCCTGGTCGTCGGCGGAGGGCGGCAGCAGCTTGCCGTCGGCCGTGGGCACGTCGACGGACAGCTTCTGGCCCTTGCGGCAGTGGCCGGCGGCGGCGCTGGTGAAGTAGGCCCGGCCCGGCGCGGTGAGGTTGAAGACGGAGTTGCCGTCGGCGAGCGCCAGCACCGGGTCCGACACGTCGCAGGCGGCGAAGGCCTTGGCGGTGACCTGCACCGCGCTGTCCTGGCTCGGCGGGTAGAGGAAGAAGAGGGAGTCGCCGAGCTTGAAGGGGAGCGACTTGCCCCACTGCACGTACACGTCCGGCTTGGAAGCTGGCGGCGGCGCCCACGCGTCCAGCCCCCCCACCTTGTACATCGCCGCGTCGCAGCTGGAGGCGAGTAGCAGCACCGCCGCCGCTAGAGTCGCCAACGCCGCCAGCGCCATCGTTCCGGAGCTCGGGTGTGTGTGTATGTGTCTTGTCGCTCCGAAGCTTGGCTCAAGCTCGGTTCTTTGCTTGTACTGACAGTGGTGGTACCAGCTAAGCTTGTGCTTGTGGTTTGCTTTGCATGTGGACGCGCGCGCGGACTGTGGCAGAGCGGTGCAGAGAGTGTATTTATTTATGAGGGGGAGCGGCGGAGGGCAACGGGTGGATGAATTCGGTCGGGTTTGACCTCCGCCGGCCGGTGATCCGTGTGCGGCCGGGTGAAACGGTCGGATTAGGGAGGGTTTCTTTTTCTGACAGACGGATTAGGGAGGGGTTAAGGGCATGAACAATGATTGATAACATCGTTTCGTCTTAGCCAATCTAGATATAACAAAAATGATAATTTACAATAAATTATTTTTTAGTCTTATTTTTAGTAACAAAATATGGGATTTGCTAGTTCTAAATTCCTGCTAAGTTAAATCATACACCGTCTGATTGCATCGTGATATATGCATATGAGTTGTAAATTGGGTTGCAACTAAGATTTTTCAGTTGCAAGTGGAGTTGTGATCGGGTATTTTTTGCAGTTGCAAGTAAAGTTGTAACTGAGAAAAATTATATGTACCGTTAGATTTGCTTCGTGATTCGTGCTAGTAATCAGCTGTAACTGAGATTTCATGGCATCATCTGGTTGAGATATCGACTGAAAAATAGTCACACCCACAAAATATCCCTAAATATGTCGTGGGAGAGAATGTTGCTAAGAGATGATATATATCTTACCTAAGAGAACGCAATTTCTGCAAGAAGCTACTATACCTCATCTTAGGGTAACTCCATCTTTTTCAGCTCTGCTCCCAACTTTGAAAAGAAAGGAGACTGATCTTGACGCCGATTTTTCCAACAAAATAAGAAACATTTTTCTTATTTCTATCTCCTCTACATTATAATTACCATAGGTAGCATTGCTAAGATATAACCATTTTACATGCCCTAAGGGCATCTACACAGTTACCCCATGTAAAGGCCGCCAGTATCATAAGAGAGTGCAGCGGCCCAACATGTCCGCATTGATCTATTTTCAACTTAAATTTAGGCTGGAAATACGTTGATGCAGACACTTTCCACCGTGCACGTATCCTCTCTCTGCCACATCCGACTGCTTGACCGCCTACACGCGCTAATCTCTACGCCCCCATCATTGGAACACTGACTCCAACGGCTGCGTTAGGACTAGCAGACAGCGCGAGTCTTCTGCGCCATCATCAATGACACACAAAGTTATAGTCCAACGCTCTCATCCATGGCGGCCGCTTCCATGTCCTTTTCAAAGGCTAGCAACCGGAGCTCCTCTTGCCCACACCGTACAACCATTACCACTTTCGACCCCTCTTACCACGAACCCCACAACGCCGCCATGTCGGGATATATCTGCCACAACCCCTCCACCGCCATCACCTCTAGCACAGGTGCCGTCAGGCCCCCGATCCAAATGACAAGGGCAGCGAGACGGGCGATTTTGTGTGTACGATCTAATCCAAATGAACCAAAATAGATACTTTTGATGTTTGAAATGGTTCGAGCCGTTAGAGATGTCTGATCCGTTGTTGGGTCGCTAACGGGAACATGTCATTCTCTAGCACTTAAATCACATTTTTTTCCTCGAAAAGGAGATAGCCCCAATAGGCACTAATCACATAGAGCTGGTTGTGTTCTTTTGGGGTTCCAGATGGGCGTGCGCTGGTGCTCACCGGCGGCAAGCCGGGAGGGCAAAAGGATGCACATGGGAGCACGTGGATCCAGAGGTGAGAGACGAGAGGCTTCTTGTATTTTCTCTGGATTTTCTGGACCGGTTCGCGACAGTGCTGGTGGGTTAGTTACGGGGAATGCGGAGGATTTGGCACGACTTGTCAGCAAGCAACTTCGTCGTGTGTGCTTTGCGCGCGCAGACCCGGAGGTCGGCAGTTCTGGATAGAGCAAACCAGGTTAAGCTCTAGTAATCGCTTCACCCGGCCGTCGTCGGCGTCTTTTTAAGCTTGGTATGCACATGTGTGCACGTCCACGTTCAATACCTGGTGCTACAATATCCGAGTATCCGACGGCTGCTAGGCGCCCGCTGTAGGAGCGTGCGGATCGAAACTCCTTTTCCCCTGCTCCATCCATCTGGTCAAGATCTTCAGGACAAGACTTGCCCTTGTTATAGAGTTCTTTATTTCAGCCATTGTTGTTTTTATTACATTCATGATACGGATTGAGTAGTCTGGATCTTGTTTCTTCATGCAAGGTCTCGATTAGCTTAGAAGCCTAATTTTCAATTGCTATAAGATTTCCAGGCTTTTCTGCTTTGTAAGTGTTGCATCTTGGGCAGCTGTCTCGGAAGGTGGTGGTGACGACCCGCTTGGCTTGGTGGAGCAGCTGGATGTCGGGCGCCGTCCATGAAATTTGTCAGTGTTGAGGGCCTTTTCTTCATGTCGTGTGGATGAGGAGGTTGTTCTTGCGCTGTCTGTCAGCGCCACTTTAGCATAACTTCTCGGAGGGTTCACTTCTTCATCTACGTTCGAGCTTTTTGTCTGTCTTCTTTTCACATAACAGTCACAACATCTTTCCTCTGACGGTGGTGAAAGGCCGTCTGGTCTTGATGCAGTGGTGTTTCGGGTTTAGGGTTGGGTGTTCCTAGGGATCGCGTGAGCTTGTCCTCGTGGGTGTCGGCGTTGTTGTATAGTTTTCACTCAGCTTTCCCCTAATCAACTCGGCACTTTCTTCTTAATTATTGTATAAGTAAAAAAACTTTTGCTTTCATTTAAAAAAATCTAGATGAACAAGCCGCTCCATTGGCCAATAAGTTGATGCACCAGGAATACCACACTCAAGGAGACGAACTCACATCTCGGATATGAGCTGTAAGGTGGGTCTAATGGCATTGTTATCCCAGGCAAAAAGATTATCGAGCATTAGCCTATTCAAGTTTGCATCGAGAGAAATTTTATCCAAGTGTTTTATATCTCTTACTTTATGGGCATGACGCAATAAAAAATCTCAATCTTTTATAGTACTTTGTTAAACATGAACATTTTTTATTATTTAAGCGAGACTTAAGGACCTTAATTATTTTTTATTTATTTTGTTTTGATCTTGATAGTCAAGTTCTATTAATGGCTTGGAAGAAAACTAATGGCCGTGAGTCTGTTCCAATTGCTGAGTTCTCATTGAATGGTTTATATCTTGTATGATGACCATGTCATTGCCGCGTTTGTGCTCCTTGATTGTCAGCTTGCACTTCCTGAACATGATGATCATGTTTTCCCAGCTTGTACTTTCTCAGGGACGAGCAAAAGTATCAGCTCGGGGTGGTTTGATGCATGCATTTTGCATACATGTTTACGCCTTTATGCAATAATGCAACATTTTATCGAGATATTCTGAGGTGGTGTCACATTTTGCATACATGTTTATGCCACGTTTTATGTATAATGGGGACAAAAAGAGCATTAAAATATATTTCTAGCTACAACAATGAAGATTGGAAGCCATAATTACCTTCCTTACACGGAATGAAGTCTAGGAGAAGAAGAATTGACGCATTCAAATCAAGCACACATTGTCAAAATTTACTGAAGCAGCTACAACGGGTAACTATGTAAGACACAACAAACATCATTAAATCAACATGCCAACTATTACATGGTAGGACCCTCATAAAACCTTATAGTTCTAGACTTTTCTATTTATTACTTGTACCTAATAACACACTAGAAGATATTTATTAAAGTGTATGATTTATGTATAAATATCGATACTTTAAATATACCCAAATACACAATACATTGTCATAAATTCATCCGGTAGACATGTGATTAAGTATTTCTCTCACATTTAAGAGAAACATGCTCAATCTTTTCACGACATCCTCTAAAAAAGGACAATAACTTTGGTTCGAGAATTGGCATGACTACCATAATCAATTTAGCAACATTATAATGTGGTTAAGGATAAATATAACACTTTAATTGTCTAGAAAAATTATGAAAGGTATGAAAGATTAGTATAAATATCATTTATTTCATCTCACCCACACCCAAAACAATCAAATAGGAATGTAGATCACATGTGAGTTGTTGTTGAAAACTCACTGAATGTTTTATTCCATACTCTTTTGGGTGATGTAACTTTTTTTGCTGCTAATAAAGCCATTTAAAGTTCAAAGAACCGTGCTACCCTAATTTTGGAACTCAAGGCTCAGAGGGTTGAAGATCTGCTATTGGGGACACAACAAAGGACATAAAGAACATTCTCAGTTTGCTGCAGGATGTAACTATATCTAAGATCAATAAATAAAAAACAAAGTGGCACACGAGTTGGCTAAATTGGGAGTTCCGGGGTGTCCGTGAGTTTTATGATTGGTTCAGCTCCCCCATGTGTGGATGATCTGGTCAATCAAGAATGTAATGAATATGTTTTGTAGAACTAACCTTGTGTCATCTTCTTCAAAACTACCACAAAACACATCACCGGGGACAAACCACTAATAAAACATCACGACACCCATAAAAAGGTACCATGCTCCTGGACAAAGTCTTCAAGAAAGAATTGTCGCTTTGTATGTTGTAGTTGCCGAGTTTGGCACCTCAAATGTAGATCTTGGAATTCCCATCCACGAAACATCGCTTCGACTCAAGACTTTCAACAAGGGCACACGACACTTACGACGACATTGCCTTGTCTGATTGGTGTGAGGGACGCCGCAAGACTAAAAATATAATTGTAGCAAGACAATCTAAGGGATGAGAAATGGAACAAACTGTGCAGATCAGGAAGAACATAAGGATGCCTAGATATGCATTGTTAGATGGAGGGTACTATAGTGTTTTCTTAACACGGTTTGTTGATTTTTTTTTTAGTACTAGGTATTGTTAATGTTTCACATGATATTGCTACCCTAAGTCGTCGTGAATAACCCTCCGACCCGATCACTAAGAGTCGTGCAAATAAAAGAACATTTGAAGATCTTAAACCAAATAGTCATTTATGAATGTGGACTGAGAAATAATAACATTTGGTAAGTCGCCCCAGAAATAGTCATCCCAAACATAGATGTATCTGATTAATTGATATTGTACCTCCTCAATCATCTCAAGTCATAACCTAGGATAAACGGCGCAATTGTCTTTATTTATCTGGTTTATGGACTTTGAAGATTGAAATGTTCCCTATTAGAGGAAACCAATTTACCAATTATTTATGAATCGCTCCGTGGTAACTTCAAAGAGATCTGTCATGTTAATTGTTATTTTGGGCACGTTATTACTTTTTATAGTTAGTAAATATATGAATTTTATGTATATCCACTTCATGTGTTTCACTTAGTTGCATGAGCTGTTTGTGGGCACTTGCTTTTTGCCGACTGTATCCTTTTCTTTGTTCCGTTACGTCTCCTTGTACACGAGGACAGCAAAGCACAGAGCGGCAACACCAGCAGCGAGAACGGATGCGCGGGCAACCGGTGGCGCGGCGCCGGAGTCATCGTCGTCGAGGGAAGCCAACGTCGGCAGGGCCTTGGTCGGCGCCGCCGCCGGCGGCAGCTTGGCCAGCAAGGCGAGCGCAGCGAGGTCGTCCGCCGAGGGCGGCAGGTAGGTCCCGTTGGCCGTGGGCACGTCGAGCGACAGCCTCTGCCCCTTGCGGCAGTGGCCCGGCAGGGTGCTGGTGTAGTACACCCTCCCCGGCGCGGTGAGGTTGAAGACGGAGTTGCCGTCGGCGAGCCTGAGCAGCGGCGCCGACACGCTGCAGCGCGCGGCCGCCCGCGCCGTGACCTGGACGACGTCGTCGTGGCCCGGCGGGTACAGGAACATGAGGGAGTCGCCGAGCCTGACGTGGGCGGACTTGCCCCACCGCAGATACACGTCTGGCCTGGACGCCGGCGGCACCGCCCACGCGTCCAGCCCGCCCACCTTCTGCGTCCCGGCGACGCAGCCGTCGATCAGGAGTAGCACCAGCAGCAGTGCCGTCGCCGCGGTCACCTGCGACGCCAACGCCGACGGCCCAGGCATCATCGTCTGAATGAATCCCTCTCCCGCCTCGCACCTCAGCTCGATCGATCAGCCTGCTTCTTTCTGTGCACCGACTTCGGTTAGCTGCCGCGGCAGCGCCACTGCAGAATGCATTTATGACGATGAAGTGACAGGATCAGGGCTGAAGCGTGTGGTACATTATATTGCGTGGTTAGCTTCCGGCTAATGGCTAGCTGCTGGTGCTTATCAAGTTGTCATCAGTGGCATGGCTCACATGGGAGCACTTGGATCCAGAGGTGTGAGCTCTTGTTCTCTTCTTCTAGATTACCAAGTGGCGGCATTAGGGGCGGTTACTTAGGAGAAGAATGGAAAAGACGTGGGGTTTAGCGCTAGTGGTGGCCAGATTGCTTCCTCTTGGATACCAGGCTCGGCTCCGTTTCCGTCTCGCCAAATCTGTATGCTATACGGCATGTTTTGTTGTTGCCTAATTGCCTTCCATATTGTACCGCTTGTTGATCGTCACTCATGTTGCTTATGTAGTTATGTGGTACTACTTGGCTAGAAATGGAGAATGGCAACCTTGAGGAGAATGGCAACCTCGGATTGGCCAACATTTTATTGAATCAGCCGTTTGCCACTTAATTAAAGCCAGAAAGAATATACATCCATAAGGTTCCAATATTACTCAGAATAAAATATAAAAACAAAATGAACCCTAGCACTTCTTTTTTTACTATTACACAAATAAAGATCCACACTCATGCCTATCATGTTGCAATGGCTATAGGAACAAGACTTTCAATGCAGGGAAGTACACCGATGTACATCGAGTTTTGACACGCATTTTTTATGGCGCATGATCCAGGTCCATCATACTTTAGGCCATCCAAGTGAGCCACATCCTCTGCTTTCTTACTTTGGAAATCGTATTGGAAGACTCGATGCAGATCCGCCAAAAGCACTCCACAATGTGAGATCGATATGGTGAGGGAGGTCTCAACATCAAGGATGCATCGGCGATACCACTGCGGGTTCACGGCATCGCTCGTCATCCAGAGCACCGTTCGCTGAGCAGAGTCAAATTGAGCTAGGCACAACTCACCACCTAGCTCATTTAACGCAAAGTCGTCACGGTCGAGATCAGGGCATGGGGGCTGCATAGTTAAGCTAAATACTTCTTCTTTCAAGCAAAAACGAAGCAATCGGCTCCCTTATATGAGACCGGGCCCATGGAGGATCCAGAGAAGAGAACCCCGGAAGAATGTAGCGGTTTGCCAGCCGCCAACAGGGTACGGCGGATCCACACCACTGCGCCTCCAACCTCTGCCGGTTTCACCGATCGTACAAATCTCCATTCCCATCCGTGCCTCATTCGTTGAGTAGTTGAAGAACCGAACGACCTTGTACTTGTTTGTAAACGAATCGAGACCAAAACCAACAACGTTGCGGCATATGGAGGACGGCTGCAACACGCTGCGGATGCTCTCGGGCAGCGTAAGAAGCTCCCTGGTGGAGGGGTTGAGGACGTACATTTTGGTGCTCGTGGGAACCAGCACGAGCCCGTTGCAATGTCCAAGCAGGTAAACTTGCACCGAAGCCCCCTCGAAGAAGTTCAGCGTGTACTTGAGGCTTGTGCTGGCTTGACCCTTTTGCCATGTGTACAGGCTGATGTTGGTCGACCCTTTCGCGAGGAAATACGGGGTGAGCAGGAAACGCGGATGGCGCTGGTGGTCGGACACTGCGCGCTGGAGGTGCGTGCTGGTGAAGGATCGGCTGGAGATGGTCGCATGCCAGGCCTTGCACACGGACTTGAACCGCAGGAGAGGTTTCACTGGGAGTCGGACCAGGATCTCCGATACAAGGTCGTCTGGCATCTCGGGGATGGCTGCCCTTCGGAATCTCTTACGAGTTGACATGAACCCTGGCTTATTCGGGGCGGCGCGTCTTTGTAGCAGCTTCGCAGTGTCCACCGTGGTGCTGGGCAGTGCGTTATTTGTGGTCTTCAGACCCATAGTAGTAGCTGAGTGGATGCACCAAAAAACACTATGATTAACATAGGATCTACTGCTTGTGAAGATATAAGCGCGGAGATCCTAGATCGGATCAGACTCGGTTTCCTTGTCCGTCTCGAAAACTAGAAACGGTCAGATTTTTTGGGGGTGAAATTCCAAATTCGACAGAGATGCTTTTTAAATACGCACGGATGGAGTACTCTGTACTGGAGTACCGTGTCCGTGTACCCCGTTCGCCAGGATTTGACGCCACCATGCCGACATCCACCGTTTTCATCTACTAGGCCGTAGGCCGTACAGACGAATATCCCCCAACCTAGAGGCATCTCCAGCGGGTTGACGTATTTTGGACGTCAAAATTGATCGCCTACGTCTGATTTCGTTGGCTCACGAACGTGAAAATGGTTATGCGTCCGTTTGCACTGAAGGGTGTCTCCAGCGGCTCGACGCATATTGACTGTAGATTATTTTTTTCTAAAATATCGGAAAACATGAGAAACAAACAAATATCATGAACATATGGCCATCATATTGGCTCAAATTGAGGTTTCAAATAAGTTTAACATATTGTGCACAAGGTACGACACAAAATTTAGTCTAAAAGATGCCCAAACATGGTCAGAACATCAAATATAGTTTAAAAAAATTCCATGTTGGTTGACAATGGGGTCGTAGATCAGGCGTCTCACGCGTGGATTTCGGCGCGCTTCTTCACGAACCAGGCTCTGGTGTCGTCGTCCATGTTGCTCAAGTCGGCCAACATGATCCTTGTGTCCTCTGCCCGGATCTTGGCCTCAACGTCCATCCTTCTGGCCTCGGCGTCACGCATTTTAGCTTTGGCGTCTGCCTTTTTAGCCTCGACGTCTATCCAATGATCTCTTTGGTGAGGTTGAGGTAGATGGAACCGCGGCTTATTTTTCTAGACGCTTTTTCTCGTTCCTTTTGTCCAGAGCGGCTTGAGAGTCTGCCATGATCTTCTTCAAGGTCTAGCTGAACGCCGGGCAAGATCGGCCTTGGTCGACTTATGGCCCCGGGGACGAGGTTGAAGAGCTTTCTGCCCAGGATCGTCGTCTTCGCAGTCGACGACCAACGTGGCTATCCCATTCTTGATAGCTTCCTGGTAGGCCACATAGCCAATCCTCCAGTTTGATGGCGTCCATCAGCTTCTTCCAACAATGGACCATATAGAAGTCCTTCTTATGTGTTGCCTTGAACTTCTCCAAGGTCCTAGGTACCTTAAATAGCGAAAAGGTAGGTTTATGATCTGCAAAATGCCGCATAGATAGATTAAATGATCATGCCCGTTACTTACCAGTGCCATCACGCCCCTGCCGCTCTCGGGGTAGGCAACAACATGATCGACGGCGACGCAGAACTTGGAGGTCTCTGATGCGCGTATAATTGACACGTTCGTTGGGAACCCCAAGAGGAAGGTGCGATGCGCACAGCAGTAAGTTTTCCCTCAGTAAGAAACCAAGGTTTAATCGAACCAGTAGGAGTCAAGAAGCACGTTGAAGGTTGATGGCGGCGGGATGTAGTGCGGCGCAACACCAGAGATTCCGGCACCAACGTGGAACCTGCACAACACAACCAAAGTACTTTGCCCCAACGAAACAGTGAGGTTGTCAATCTCACCGGCTTGCTGTAACAAAGGATTAACCGTATTGTGTGGAAGATGATTGTTTGCAGAAAACAGTAAAGAACAATTATTGCAGTAGATTGTATGCGATGTAAAGAATAGGACAAGGTCCACAGTTCACTAGAGGTGTCTCTCCCATAAGATAAAAGCATGTTGGGTGAACAAATTACAGTCGGGCAATTGACAAATAGAGAGGGCATAACAATGCACATACATGACATGATAAATATAGTGAGATTTAATTGGGCATTACGACAAAGTACATAGACCGCTATCCAGCATGCATCTATGCCTAAAAAAGTCCACCTTCAGGTTATCATCCGAATCCCTTCCAGTATTAAGTTGCAAAACAACAGACAATTGCATTAAGTATGGTGCGTAATGTAATCATTAAATTCATCCTTAGAAATAGCATCAATGTTTTATCCCTAGTGGCAACGACACATCCACAACCTTAGAACTTTCTCACTTGTCCCGATTCAATGGAGGCATGAACCCACTATCGAGCATAAATACTCCCTCTTGGAGTTAAGAGCAAAAACTTGGCCAGAGCCTCTACTAATAACGGAGAGCATGCAAGATCATAAACAACACATAGGTAATAACTTGATAATTAACATAACATAGTATTCTCTATCCATCGGATCCCGACAAACACAACATATAGTATTACAGATAGATGATCTTGATCATGTTAGGCAGCTCACAAGATCCGACAATGAAGCACATGAGGAGAAGACAACCATCTAGCTACTGCTATGGACCCATAGTCCAGGGGTGAACTACTCACTCATCACTCCGGAGGCGACCATGGTGGTGAATGGTCCTCCGGGAGATGAATCCCCTCTCCGGCAGGGTGCCGGAGGAGATCTCCGAGAATCCCCCGAGATGGGATTGGCGGCGGCGTCTCGCAAGGTTTTCCGTATCGTGGCTCTCGATGACCGGGGGTTTCGCGATGGAGGCTATTTGTAGGCGGAAGGGCAGGTAAAGAGGTGGCACAAGGGGCCCACACCATAGGTCGGCGCGGCCAGGGCCTGGGCCGCGCCGCCCTGGTGTCTGGCCACCTCGTGGCCCCACTTCGACTCTCCTTCGGTCTTCTGGAAGCTTCGTGGCAAAATAGGACCCTGGGCGTTGATTTCGTTCAATTCCGAGAATATTTCGTTACTAGGATTTCTGAAACCAAAAACAGCAGAAAACAGCAACTGGCTCTTCGGCATCTTGTGTGGTGACCCGGCATACCACTGCATGGTGTAGTATGCAAGTCTGATATAACACCAATGAAACACCGTTCCACTAGTATTATATCGCTCAGAGTGGTACAACAGAAACATATGCGGGTCCAAGGTATGTCTATAGAATTACAACATCGACTCTGTTACATAAGATCATCACAGCCTCCTACTTTACAATGAGGTAAAACTGCAAATAAACTCCAGAAGAACGACTCGTAGTCTAATCTTATCACGAACTCTATTTGTAGAGTATTTAACTAGCTACAGAGGCTAAGAATAGATTCTAGCTAATTAGGAGCTAGGTTTAGGAAGCTAGTTCCCTTCTATGGTTAAACTAGGGTTTCTCCTTGATGGATGTGGTATCGACTCCTCCGACAGGTCTGTATCTTGAAGTAGTTGTTGACTCCTCGTTCTTCGAGTTGCACTGTAGATCCTCCTTCGATGCCTCCATATCTAAGCAGGGGATTTAAGAGTGGGATGAGTACGAGCGTACTCAACAAGTTCATTATAGGAAAGAGGTGTTTAATGTACTAGCTACGGCATTAGACCAGAAAGTCTAATACCAATGCAGGTTTTCATAATCATTTCTTCAAAAGGTTGCTTTTATTCAGAAGAACTATGTCCGTCAGCCTTCACCGGTTTACTAGAACTTCATGGAGCTCCTTTCCGGCCGCGTTCGCAGTTCCATATCCCGAACGAGGAGTGACAGGTCACGGTTCTTTACACTCTGCAGAGGTGTGTTGCTTTACCCATAAGAGATCTTAACCTTGGTGCCAACCGAGTCTAGTTCTCGTCCACACTTCCTTTGGTGTGAGGCCCGGTATAAGGTCTAGCCAATCATGTTCCTCCGCTACCTCGAACACCCACCCTTTTGTAAGATTGTCCTCCCCTATATCCATGATGAGACCGTTCCGGGCATTCATATGCCTTCCCCTATCAACATGGATAGACCGTTCCGGACACCTTACAATCCCTCATAGACCGCAATACCGTGGGGACTTAAGGCTTCCCCAGCCTACCGCTTGCACTTCGCACGACAAGTGTCTACGGGTGTGCCGTGGGGACTTAAGGCTTCCCAGACCTACCGCTTGCCGTGACAGATACAAGTGTCTACGGTAAAGCGCATCCGTTGATGAACGAGAGGTGGAAACACTTTTGACTACTCCGTCCCACTCCGGATCTTATGGTTAACACGGGTATTACGGCACAAGAATCACTGGCGACATTTGTTGTTTAATCCTAGATGGATATAAGCCCGTGCAATGGAACCTCCACCATATCAACACAATCCATGGTTCCATTGCCCACCACATAGTCATATTCATAGTTATGAAAGTAGTGGTTTTGATTTTTGTGCAATAGTGATAACCATAATACTTTGCAAGTAATTTGATAAAAATACTCAAATGACATGAGCAAGTGATGAACTTGCCTTTCTTGACTGCAAGATTATGCAGTCAAGGTCTTCGATATGTAATAACTCCAAATTCTGAAATAGCATCATCGTCCGGTAAGGACGATGTTTAAAAGATTGGCAAGGATGCAATAATGCATAAGAATGAGATGCAATCGCTCTAAGCGTGTCCTAACCCCGATGATTTAGGATTAGTGAGTGGTAATGATTGGTTTAGGGTGTGTTGCACTTTTAGAGTGATTCACATACAAGGTTCTTACTTAGGTAGGATTACTTGGTATCATGGACAGGTGGATAATAAAGCATAGTAATCAATTGAGCACACAAAGAATGATAATTGGCATAATGTTAACAAGTAAAGAATAGTGGTCAGTTTTAGTACTATATGGCATGGTTAATGATTAATTATCATATACTTTAAAAGAATAACTTTTGAAGAACATGTTCTTTAATAAAGAACAAGTATGATAATTAGGTTGGTGGTTTCTATGGTTAACTATGGTTCCAGTTGGTTCTGGAGTAGATATTAGATGGATCCAAACAAGGTTGGATTCATCAATACCAGGTGGGGTTATACCAAGGCATCCTAAGCAATTAATTACACATGGGTGCTATCAAGATTGGTTTATCTTGCTAGTGATAGCTGGCTAGGGTTTATAGGTCCTTATAAGCAGGGTTGATGATGATTCCTTATTTTCTTCAAAAGAATAACTTTTGAAGAACATACTTCTTAAGTAATAAGAAGTATATCAGTTAGGGTTGAGGTGGTTTAGGTTTTACTATTGGTTCTATTAAGTAAGGAATATTTGGCTCCTAAATAAGATAGTGGATAAGTATCCAACAGTAATAATGTTTAGTGGAGTATGGTTATGGAATGCTCAAGATTTGGTATGATTGCTCCTAATGTTCATCACATTGGTGTGCTGATAAATATGGATATTTTAAGTTGTTGCCTCTAAGTATAGGAACTAGGGTTGGTCCTATTTGATCATCTAGGTTGGATAGGTAGGCCTACATGGACTACCAAATTATTGATAATAGGGCTCCTACAATTTTATGTGGCATGGCAAGTATGTAATTGCGATTATGGTTTTATGTATGAAAATTAGAACACCATGATTACATAAGAGGATCTAGGGTTTAAGTCTTAGAAGTAAATTAGGGTTCAAAAGAATTAGTGGAGCTAGGGTTCCAATTTGAATTAGGGTTTTAGAATTACACATGAAATGATGAGGTTATCACTATGTTTCAATGGAACTAGGGTTTCCTAATTACCCTATAATTCTTGGATTAATAACTTCATTAATAAAGTTGAAGTTATTAATAACTTTGAAATTAAAATAATATTGGATTTGTCTTTTTATTATTTTTAAAGAATTAATAATTAAGGTAATTTATTAATTAGGGTTTAAAATCCTCCGAATAAGGATTTAATAAGTTAATAGAAAAGGAAATTAATTTTAATGATTTCCTTAATTACTTACTGGTTTTTATTTATTTTATGAAGTTTTCCTAATTATTGAATTTTAATTGAATTTAGAATTAAAATTAAAGGCTTAAATAACAAGTATTAAATAATGGAATTTTTATTAAAAATAAAAATTCCATTTTATATTTTTATTGGATAGATTTCATTTTTAGGAACATTTTAATATCTCATTTGCATTTTTCTGAATTAAAATGGATTTTCTATGTATTTGCAAAGTTTTCAGTATTTTCTGGAATTTGAATTAACTAGAATTCACTAAACCTACCCGGTTAAACTACCTATATAGACACTGACTAGTGGGCCTTAGACCACGTCAGCTGCCACGGTAGCATTGACTGTGGTCAAAATTGCCAACATGGCAATGGGCACGGTGGCCGGCGGACTGTGGCGATGATCGCCGGCGTTGGGCTTCACCCGCGGGCGCGTGCGTGTGTTGGCTCGACGCAGGGCGATGCGCTGAGCCATAAAGTAGCGGCGCCGCTCCGATACGGTTATCGGAGCATGGCCGGCGGCGTGGTTCTGCGGCGGCGGGCACGGGTGAACGGCGCGGCGAAACTCTGACGGGCTAGAGAGCAAGGCGAGCATGCTAGGCGATAGAGGAGCTCACCGCGGTCACGACGGGCGTGTCGGTGAGGCCCGGTGGTGGCCTATATCGACGGTGAATGTCGGCGTCTGCGAGTGACCGGCGGAGAAACGACGACCCGATTCGTCGGTTGTAGGGCTTCCCGGCAAGCACGCGTCGACGAGGGGGTTGCTGGCGACAAGGCGAAGCTCCAGAGCTTCACGGCGCGGCTTGAAGATGCTCCAATCGATGGCGAGACGAATCGGCCGGCGAGCTAGGGTTTGCTAAATTGGGGCAAATGAGGAAGAAACCGGGGCTTAGAACTCGTCGTGGGCTTTTATATGGCGATGATCTGCGCCTCGTCACGACGCCGAGCGAGGAGAGCGTGCCAGCGCGAGGGAGAAGACGAGCACGTCTTCGTGCTTTGTCGTCCACGCGCCCGAGAGGATGAGGACGACCCCCTCACTCGTTTTTTAGACGAAGGGTTATGTTGGGCTGGTGCAGGCCGTGTTGGGCTGGGATTTCTTTGGGCTTACGGTGAGGCTGCAGCGGCAGTAAGGTGCAGTAAGCTTCCTCTCCTTTTCACCTTTCTATTTTTATTTTCTCGTTTTCTCTTTGCCCATTTGAATTCATATTTGAATTCTGTTTTATTTGCAGGTGTTTTATATGTTAATTCTATTTTGATGTTGTGTGATGACTATCACATCATTATTCTGTTTGAAACAAGTATTTCACATTGGATTATGTTACATACTAATGGGTGATTCAAAATAGCCATTAGGCATGATGTTATGTGATGTTATATCCCCATTTTAAATGTTATTTTCATCTTTTGTATCCATTTGTTTGTATTGTTAGGTCTTGGTACTTTTTAGCTCAAAGTAGTTTAGGGTTGTTCATAATGCTTGGTTTCTATTTAAAAGGGGATGACTTACATATAATTTATGTGTGCCCAACTTATTAGGGTTTAATAGTTCTATTTTAACCCCCTTCTGAGATTAATATTGACCTTATCCTAGAAAGTATCTTATATAAGTATTGATTCAATCATGCTTTGATATTAATTATAAGAATAAGTGGTGGGTAAGTGTTTCATCACCACACATGTGTTTGAATTAGGGAATTTGAGCATTAGGTGTTTCTTATGTTTAATAATTGAAGCAGAAGATTTATTTGATGTGCAAATCTAAGGTTCAAATGATATTTACCTAATGACATATGGGTTGAATCTTAATTGTGGTTTAGGTTTTATTTGCAATCTCCATAGTGGTGTGTAAACTAGGGTTGAGATACAATTCTAATTTAAAGAATTGGGATGACATCCTATTGCATGTGATAGGTTTAATCTTCCCAATGCATGGTAAGATTGTTACTTGCTTATTATTTCATGTGCTCCTTTAGTTACTAAGGATATGAGAATTGGTGTTATCTTTTACTAATAGACCTCTAGTATTATTATCCTTAATTTATTGTTGGAGTAACTAAAGTGGTTATAGTTCTTTTTATAGTTAACTTTGGTCATGTGGATGGATGGTTTCTCACCATATAAAGTATAGAGTTTGACTCTAAAGGTTTTTCTTAGGTACTTTATTTGAGAAATGAATGAAATATAGATGTGCTAGGATTCTACTTATGATCACCAAGTGGTTCATAAGTTGAGGTTGGGATATAAGCCTAGGGTTGTTTACTAGTTACCTCTCTATGATTTCATGTGGTGAATGATATCTACTTATCCTGTTAGGATTTAACTTATCCTCACATACTTCAAGTTCTTAGGGTTTATGATCATTACTCAATTTATAATGATCAAGGTCTGGCTTCCTAAGGTATCTCTCCTTAAATGAGGTTTTCACTTCCTTGATCAAGCACTGTCTTGATCAGCTAGGGTATAGTACTTATATTTCACTTTCTAAATTTGGGCTTACTATGGTTGCCTCTAAAGTTTATATCCCAGGAGAATGTACGAGATATTATGTTAGGGTTCTATTTAATCAATGATGATATAATCATCTGGGTATATGGATAGTTCTCTCCCTCACATTCAAGTATTGGCTCAATTACTTGAGTGTAACACCATAGCTTAGGCTCTCTTATAAAGGAATGTTTATTCTAGGGTTTATGGTGTACTCACAATATTCATTTAGGTAGATAAGCTAAGGATTCAATTGTCTAACTTAATTGGATTAGTCCTATCCTTATTTCACTAATTCATGGATATGATCTTATTCCATGTGATATTAGATTATCTCACCACTCCAAGGGAAATGGTTTACAACCTAATACTTTAGTTCAATGGTGTCCTTGATTATTAAATAGGTAAAGCTAGATTTGGTATGAATGTTCTCTCTCAATTGGAATGACTTGGATAACATCCTAGGGTTCCTCTTAAAGATGATGATTTGAATACTTGAATGTATATCCAAGGTTTGTTACTTCTCTAATAATCATTGTAGATCTCTCACCTCTCTAGGTTTGATGTATATTAATAAGGAATAGAGAAGGATATCTATATTTCTAGAATTGATCTCCTTGTCTTGTTTCCAAGATTGAAATATAATGAATACCATGAGGTTTCATGGTAGGATCATGGATTAGTTTTAAGATATGGAGAAGATAGTCAAGAATAGTTTCTTCAATTATTGTTACTTGATTTCCAATTAAATGGATGTTCACATGTTATGGCGAGGAATATCATGTTGTGATATTTAATAAGATCAAGTAGTTGATCATTGAGTAAAGTGTTGTTGTGTTGATTATTAGTTCCATTTGA
Organism: Lolium perenne; assembly: GCF_019359855.2. Lineage (NCBI taxonomy): Eukaryota > Viridiplantae > Streptophyta > Magnoliopsida > Poales > Poaceae > Lolium > Lolium perenne. The sequence goes on from NC_067247.2 coordinate 391,747,262, forward strand.
TCTAACCCCTTAGATCAAATTATCTCTACCCAAAACAAAGTTTTAGCAAAGTCACTTTGAGGTTTATAGCGCCTGACTTGATGAGCTACTTCAATTCCACCAAGGTCAAGTGAAACTTCGATTCCATCGTGATTGTTTTATTTTAAAGCGCGAAAATTCCCGCATTTTCTATGCATGAATGCAATGCACCATCTGTTTCCTCTATTTTTGTAACCCCATTACCTGGGATATTACAGTCTCTACCCCTTAAACTAAACTTCGTCCTCGAAGTTTAATCTCTCTCACGTTTCCGGAGTGTGGTTCTGACTTATACAGACTTAAACTTTTCTCGAACTCCATAGTGATCTCACTGGATATAATTGAATATATCTCTTGTCCAGATTCTTCCTGGAATCCATTAGGGTTTGTCTCCGAACCATGGTTCTTACTTTTATTCTTTGATTTCTTCCAACTCTATAAGCTTGTTTCCTTTCTCATTGAATATTCAATTATTGGGATTTCTTCTTATCCTAACAGTCTTAATTGAAGACTAATTGGATAACATTCTCCTATTTGATAAAATAGGTCTTTGTTTTCCCTTACTACCAAAACTGCAATAATGGTACTTAGTAAGGTATTTACCATGGAAATGGTTTTGATTGTTTATTTTCCTAAGAATGGATTAGACTCATTTAGTCCATCCAATCATGGTTTATAATTGATACCTATAACTATTTTGGGTTATTTAGGTTCCATGAAAGGAATCATTCTATTAGTCTTTGGTATTGGTATGTTCAATTTCCTTCGGTCGTTGGTCTTCTTGAGCTGTATTTGGTCTATGGTATTTTCTTCGTCCAACTTCTTTAACATTAGCTGACTTGAGCTTTCGTACTTCTGAGTAAATACTACTTACTTTCTCAAGTTATAGTCCACTTCTTACTTCCTCGAAGTATAAACCTCGGCTTCTGGTCTGACTTCCTTCGGAAAGTATTGTTCATCAATCTTATGAAAATAAGATCGAACTTCCTCTCAGTTCAGACCTTCTGCTTCTATCTTGCTCAAAGTATTGAGTTATTAAATACCCAACTCAATCTTTACTCTACCCCTTAGAGTTTACTTATGTTCTTCGACTCCTTTTTATTCCAACCATTGGATTGATGGTTAGAATATTAGTCTAGGTGTAGCTTATGGTTTACATTCATCTAAGGTCTTGTGAAGAATCCTTGTGGTGTGTCCACTCAATTGTAGACATCCAATGTGAATCCTTTGTCTAAACGTTTATAAATCTAACATTTGGCTGACAAGATTTTTATTTGTTCCCAAACTTTTGTTACAATTAATTAAATCGTAGACTATTTGTAATACCAACGGATACCAGCTGTGGTCATTATACCATCTGTGGCTATTTGATATCTAAAAATGGATTCTATTATAGGTTCTGATCAACTGGACGAGACATCTCCTGCTTTATCTCGCAGTAATGATCCTATACCAATTGTGGTCTTCTAATATCAACTATGGTGTTCTTATATCTGCTATGGTTTCATATATCACCTTCTTTCATTCAGGGTTTATTTTGCAGGAAAACTACTAGCTGACACTATGAATATAGTATTCTAAGTGATTTCCCATGCATTCCCTCTTCTATGTTGACTATGGATTTGCTTCAGCTTCACCATAATCACAATATTTATTACCTTCATGCTTCTCATGTACTAAAGTACTCCTATGTTGAGGTAAAGCATGAGTTTTGATTGGTACTATCTTCTGAGTATTGTGGTTACTTCCCACAACTTTACTTCCTTTCTCTGATGAACCTTCATCTTGTCTTCCGAATCTTCCAAAATTCGTTGCTTCCTCACACGAATACTATTACCCTCTAGATCTATAGCATCAAGTAAAAACTTGATATTGCAACATGCATTTGCATATCAAAGTCAAACTTCATGTATGGATCTAGTCAAACAATGAAAATCCAATAAGATCCAAGAAGATTCAGCTTTGTGCATATAATACACACCATCATAAGCCTGAATATAATAGTTGAGTAAAACATCTCTAAACATCAGGCTCTGATGTGTAGTATATAATACCACATAATATAGGTTTATATCGTGATACTTAGTACGAATATATGGGGTTCTACTATTTGTATCAACATTTACCTCAATTGCCCAATTGCATTGAGATAAACTTGACAAAAAGTGGTCTGGAATAGTGGAAGTTAACCTAATGTTCTCTGGAAGTACTACTTAACTTCCATTTTGTTGAGGACTATCTCACATGATATGTCTGGTTCTAACATCACTATTCTAGACACATAACTATGGAAATATAGCTCATATACTTCCATATGTTCTTACCATATAACTAGGGTTCTGATGTACTTGACACAGTTCCCATGGTTTTGGAACATAAATCTTGCACTATTGTTTTGCACTTAGCTTCTTATTGTACTCCTCTTAATTAATTATAAGGTTCTAGTCCATCACATAATGATTCTCAGGTGAATCATATATGATTAGCAACTCTACCATGTAGGTAGACATATATTATTCCTATCTCTCTTCCTTACCTCCCATGATTGACACATCATGGTCTATACTACCTCAGACGACTCCTAGTTATCACTTACTATCAATTGTTTCACATGACTAGATAATTTTACTTACTCATTACTTAACTTGGTCTACATCTTCTATTATGATATCTTAATGATTATCATCACTTGATATTACTTCTAGTACAGGTCTGAGTAATTCTTATTTAATTATATCATGTGTTGGTACACATCTTCCAATAGGATATCTTCCTTATGGTTGTATCCTCTCTTTGGACTACCATGTATTGTATACCAACTGTGATCTACCCATCTATTGTTTAAGGACTTCATGGTATACTATATGTTTGGGATTAGTTAACTAACTTTACTTAGTAAAGATAGTTAAACAAGGTTGACTTAAGTGTGTCAGGATTATTCTCAAGTGAATACCCATCTCAAGTCATAAGAATATTTGATTTAACTAAGACAACTTCCTATAGACACTACCAATCCTATAGGTCTCCTTTAAAGGGTTTTAATCCTAGGGTCAAAGCATTTGCTCTGATACCAACTGTGGTGACCCGGCATACCACTGCATGGTGTAGTATGCAAGTCTGATATAACACCAATGAAACACCGTTCCACTAGTATTATATCGCTCAGAGTGGTACAACAGAAACATATGCGGGTCCAAGGTATGTCTATAGAATTACAACATCGACTCTGTTACATAAGATCATCACAGCCTCCTACTTTACAATGAGGTAAAACTGCAAATAAACTCCAGAAGAACGACTCGTAGTCTAATCTTATCACGAACTCTATTTGTAGAGTATTTAACTAGCTACAGAGGCTAAGAATAGATTCTAGCTAATTAGGAGCTAGGTTTAGGAAGCTAGTTCCCTTCTATGGTTAAACTAGGGTTTCTCCTTGATGGATGTGGTATCTGACTCCTCTGACAGGGTCCTGTATCTTGAAGTAGTTGTTGACTCCTCGTTCTTCGAGTTGCACTGTAGATCCTCCTTCGATGCCTCCATATCTAAGCAGGGGATTTAAGAGTGGGATGAGTACGAGCGTACTCAACAAGTTCATTATAGGAAAGAGGTGTTTAATGTACTAGCTACGGCATTAGACCAGAAAGTCTAATACCAATGCAGGTTTTCATAATCATTTCTTCAAAAGGTTGCTTTTATTCAGAAGAACTATGTCCGTCAGCCTTCACCGGTTTACTAGAACTTCATGGAGCTCCTTTCCGGCGCGTTCGCGATTCCATATCCCGGAACAGGGAGTGACAGGTCACGGTTCTTTACACTCTGCAGAGGTGTGTTGCTTTACCCATAAGAGATCTTAACCTTGGTGCCAACCGAGTCTAGTTCTCGTCCACACTTCCTTTGGTGTGAGGCCCGGTATAAGGTCTAGCCAATCATGTTCCTCCGCTACCTCGAACACCCACCCTTTTGTAAGATTGTCCTCCCCTATATCCATGATGAGACCGTTCCGGGCATTCATATGCCTTCCCCTATCAACATGGATAGACCGTTCCGGACACCTTACAATCCCTCATAGACCGCAATACCGTGGGGACTTAAGGCTTCCCCAGCCTACCGCTTGCACTTCGCACGACAAGTGTCTACGGACTGTGCCGTGGGGACTTAAGGCTTCTGACCTACCGCTTGCCGCCGACAGATACAAGTGTCTACGGTAAAGCGCATCCGTTGATGAACGAGAGGTGGAAACACTTTTGACTACTCCGTCCCACTCCGGATCTTATGGTTAACACGGGTATTACGGCACAAGAATCACTGGCGACATTTGTTGTTTAATCCTAGATGGATATAAGCCCGTGCAATGGAACCTCCACCATATCAACACAATCCATGGTTCCATTGCCCACCACATAGTCATATTCATAGTTATGAAAGTAGTGGTTTTGATTTTTGTGCAATAGTGATAACCATAATACTTTGCAAGTAATTTGATAAAAATACTCAAATGACATGAGCAAGTGATGAACTTGCCTTTCTTGACTGCAAGATTATGCAGTCAAGGTCTTCGATATGTAATAACTCCAAATTCTGAAATAGCATCATCGTCCGGTAAGGACGATGTTTAAAAGATTGGCAAGGATGCAATAATGCATAAGAATGAGATGCAATCGCTCTAAGCGTGTCCTAACCCCGATGATTTAGGATTAGTGAGTGGTAATGATTGGTTTAGGGTGTGTTGCACTTTTAGAGTGATTCACATACAAGGTTCTTACTTAGGTAGGATTACTTGGTATCATGGACAGGTGGATAATAAAGCATAGTAATCAATTGAGCACACAAAGAATGATAATTGGCATAATGTTAACAAGTAAAGAATAGTGGTCAGTTTTAGTACTATATGGCATGGTTAATGATTAATTATCATATACTTTAAAAGAATAACTTTTGAAGAACATGTTCTTTAATAAAGAACAAGTATGATAATTAGGTTGGTGGTTTCTATGGTTAACTATGGTTCCAGTTGGTTCTGGAGTAGATATTAGATGGATCCAAACAAGGTTGGATTCATCAATACCAGGTGGGGTTATACCAAGGCATCCTAAGCAATTAATTACACATGGGTGCTATCAAGATTGGTTTATCTTGCTAGTGATAGCTGGCTAGGGTTTATAGGTCCTTATAAGCAGGGTTGATGATGATTCCTTATTTTCTTCAAAAGAATAACTTTTGAAGAACATACTTCTTAAGTAATAAGAAGTATATCAGTTAGGGTTGAGGTGGTTTAGGTTTTACTATTGGTTCTATTAAGTAAGGAATATTTGGCTCCTAAATAAGATAGTGGATAAGTATCCAATTAATAATGTTTAGTGGAGTATGGTTATGGAATGCTCAAGATTTGGTATGATTGCTCCTAATGTTCATCACATTGGTGTGCTGATAAATATGGATATTTTAAGTTGTTGCCTCTAAGTATAGGAACTAGGGTTGGTCCTATTTGATCATCTAGGTTGGATAGGTAGGCCTACATGGACTACCAAATTATTGATAATAGGGCTCCTACAATTTTATGTGGCATGGCAAGTATGTAATTGCGATTATGGTTTTATGTATGAAAATTAGAACACCATGATTACATAAGAGGATCTAGGGTTTAAGTCTTAGAAGTAAATTAGGGTTCAAAAGAATTAGTGGAGCTAGGGTTCCAATTTGAATTAGGGTTTTAGAATTACACATGAAATGATGAGGTTATCACTATGTTTCAATGGAACTAGGGTTTCCTAATTACCCTATAATTCTTGGATTAATAACTTCATTAATAAAGTTGAAGTTATTAATAACTTTGAAATTAAAATAATATTGGATTTGTCTTTTTATTATTTTTAAAGAATTAATAATTAAGGTAATTTATTAATTAGGGTTTAAAATCCTCCGAATAAGGATTTAATAAGTTAATAGAAAAGGAAATTAATTTTAATGATTTCCTTAATTACTTACTGGTTTTTATTTATTTTATGAAGTTTTCCTAATTATTGAATTTTAATTGAATTTAGAATTAAAATTAAAGGCTTAAATAACAAGTATTAAATAATGGAATTTTTATTAAAAATAAAAATTCCATTTTATATTTTTATTGGATAGATTTCATTTTTAGGAACATTTTAATATCTCATTTGCATTTTTCTGAATTAAAATGGATTTTCTATGTATTTGCAAAGTTTTCAGTATTTTCTGGAATTTGAATTAACTAGAATTCACTAAACCTACCCGGTTAAACTACCTATATAGACACTGACTAGTGGGCCTTAGACCACGTCACCGCCACTGTAGCATTGATCGTGGTCAAAATTGCCAACATGGCAATGGGCACGGTGGCCGGCGGACTGTGGCGATGATCGCCGGCGTTGGGCTTCACCCGCGGGCGCGTGCGTGTGTTGGCTCGACGCAGGGCGATGCGCTGAGCCATAAAGTAGCGGCGCCGCTCCGATACGGTCACTGGAGCATGGCCGGCGGCGTGGTTCTGCGGCGGCGGGCACGGGTGAACGGCGCGGCGAAACTACAGCGGGCTAGAGAGCAAGGCGAGCATGCTAGGCGATAGAGGAGCTCACCGCGGTCACGACGGGCGTGTCGGTGAGACTGGTGGTGGCCTATATCGACGGTGAATGTCGGCGTCTGCGAGTGACCGGCGGAGAAACGACGACCCGATTCGTCGGTTGTAGGGCTTCCCGGCAAGCACGCGTCGACGAGGGGGTTGCTGGCGACAAGGCGAAGCTCCAGAGCTTCACGGCGCGGCTTGAAGATGCTCCAATCGATGGCGAGACGAATCGGCCGGCGAGCTAGGGTTTGCTAAATTGGGGCAAATGAGGAAGAAACCGGGGCTTAGAACTCGTCGTGGGCTTTTATATGGCGATGATCTGCGCCTCGTCACGACGCCGAGCGAGGAGAGCGTGCCAGCGCGAGGGAGAAGACGAGCACGTCTTCGTGCTGTCGTCCACGCGCCTGAGAGGATGAGGACGACCCCCTCACTCTGTTTTTTAGACGAAGGGTTATGTTGGGCTGGTCTGGGCCGTGTTGGGCTGGGATTTGCTGGGCTTCTGGTGGGCTGCAGCGGCAGGTAAGGTCTGGTAAGCTTCCTCTCCTTTTCTCCTTTCTATTTTTATTTTCTGTTTTCTCTTTGCCCATTTGAATTCATATTTGAATTCTGTTTTATTAGTGTGTTTTATATGTTAATTCTATTTTGATGTTGTGTGATGACTATCACATCATTATTCTGTTTGAAACAAGTATTTCACATTGGATTATGTTACATACTAATGGGTGATTCAAAATAGCCATTAGGCATGATGTTATGTGATGTTATATCCCCATTTTAAATGTTATTTTCATCTTTTGTATCCATTTGTTTGTATTGTTAGGTCTTGGTACTTTTTAGCTCAAAGTAGTTTAGGGTTGTTCATAATGCTTGGTTTCTATTTAAAAGGGGATGACTTACATATAATTTATGTGTGCCCAACTTATTAGGGTTTAATAGTTCTATTTTAACCCCCTTCTGAGATTAATATTGACCTTATCCTAGAAAGTATCTTATATAAGTATTGATTCAATCATGCTTTGATATTAATTATAAGAATAAGTGGTGGGTAAGTGTTTCATCACCACACATGTGTTTGAATTAGGGAATTTGAGCATTAGGTGTTTCTTATGTTTAATAATTGAAGCAGAAGATTTATTTGATGTGCAAATCTAAGGTTCAAATGATATTTACCTAATGACATATGGGTTGAATCTTAATTGTGGTTTAGGTTTTATTTGCAATCTCCATAGTGGTGTGTAAACTAGGGTTGAGATACAATTCTAATTTAAAGAATTGGGATGACATCCTATTGCATGTGATAGGTTTAATCTTCCCAATGCATGGTAAGATTGTTACTTGCTTATTATTTCATGTGCTCCTTTAGTTACTAAGGATATGAGAATTGGTGTTATCTTTTACTAATAGACCTCTAGTATTATTATCCTTAATTTATTGTTGGAGTAACTAAAGTGGTTATAGTTCTTTTTATAGTTAACTTTGGTCATGTGGATGGATGGTTTCTCACCATATAAAGTATAGAGTTTGACTCTAAAGGTTTTTCTTAGGTACTTTATTTGAGAAATGAATGAAATATAGATGTGCTAGGATTCTACTTATGATCACCAAGTGGTTCATAAGTTGAGGTTGGGATATAAGCCTAGGGTTGTTTACTAGTTACCTCTCTATGATTTCATGTGGTGAATGATATCTACTTATCCTGTTAGGATTTAACTTATCCTCACATACTTCAAGTTCTTAGGGTTTATGATCATTACTCAATTTATAATGATCAAGGTCTGGCTTCCTAAGGTATCTCTCCTTAAATGAGGTTTTCACTTCCTTGATCAAGCACTGTCTTGATCAGCTAGGGTATAGTACTTATATTTCACTTTCTAGGCTGGGCTTACTATGGTTGCCTCTAAAGTTTATATCCCAGGAGAATGTCTGAGATATTATGTTAGGGTTCTATTTAATCAATGATGATATAATCATCTGGGTATATGGATAGTTCTCTCCCTCACATTCAAGTATTGGCTCAATTACTTGAGTGTAACACCATAGCTTAGGCTCTCTTATAAAGGAATGTTTATTCTAGGGTTTATGGTGTACTCACAATATTCATTTAGGTAGATAAGCTAAGGATTCAATTGTCTAACTTAATTGGATTAGTCCTATCCTTATTTCACTAATTCATGGATATGATCTTATTCCATGTGATATTAGATTATCTCACCACTCCAAGGGAAATGGTTTACAACCTAATACTTTAGTTCAATGGTGTCCTTGATTATTAAATAGGTAAAGCTAGATTTGGTATGAATGTTCTCTCTCAATTGGAATGACTTGGATAACATCCTAGGGTTCCTCTTAAAGATGATGATTTGAATACTTGAATGTATATCCAAGGTTTGTTACTTCTCTAATAATCATTGTAGATCTCTCACCTCTCTAGGTTTGATGTATATTAATAAGGAATAGAGAAGGATATCTATATTTCTAGAATTGATCTCCTTGTCTTGTTTCCAACATTGAAATATAATGAATACCATGAGGTTTCATGGTAGGATCATGGATTAGTTTTAAGATATGGAGAAGATAGTCAAGAATAGTTTCTTCAATTATTGTTACTTGATTTCCAATTAAATGGATGTTCACATGTTATGGCGAGGAATATCATGTTGTGATATTTAATAAGATCAAGTAGTTGATCATTGAGTAAAGTGTTGTTGTGTTGATTATTAGTTCCATTTGATCTAACCCCTTAGATCAAATTATCTCTACCCAAAACAAAGTTTTAGCAAAGTCACTTTGAGGTTTATAGCGCCTGACTTGATGAGCTACTTCAATTCCACCAAGGTCAAGTGAAACTTCAGTTACTGTGACTGTTTTATTTTAAAGCGCGAAAATTCCCCAGATTTTCTATGCATGAATGCAATGCACCATCTGTTTCCTCTATTTTTGTAACCCCATTACCTGGGATATTACATCTTGTTAATAGGTTAGTTCCAGAAAATGCACGAATATGACATAAAGTGTGCATAAAACATGTAGATATCATCAATAATGTGGCATGGAACATAAGAAATTATCGATACGTCGGAGACGTATCAGCATCCCCAAGCTTAGTTCTGCTCGTCCCGAGCAGGTAAAACGATAACAAAGATAATTTCTGAACTGACATGCCATCATAACCTTGATCATACTATTTGTAAACATATGTAATGAATGCAGCGATCAAAACAATGGTAATGACATGAGTAAACAAGTGAATCATAAAGCAAAGACTTTTCATGAATAGCACTTCAAGACAAGCATCAATAAGTCTTGCATAAGAGTTAACTCATAAAGCAATAAATCAAAGTAAAGGTATTGAAGCAACACAAAGGAAGATTAAGTTTCAGCGGTTGCTTTCAACTTGTAACATGTATATCTCATGGATAATTGTCAACATAGAGTAATATAACAAATGCAATATGCAAGTATGTAGGAATCAATGCACAGTTCACACAAGTGTTTGCTTCTTGAGGTGGAGAGAAATAGGTGAACTGACTCAACATAAAAGTAAAAAGAATGGTCCTTCAAAGAGGAAAGCATCGATTGCTATATTTGTGCTAGAGCTTTTATTTTGAAAACATGAAACAATTTTGTCAACGGTAGTAATAAAGCATATGAGTTATGTAAATTATATCTTACAAGTTGCAAGCCTCATGCATAGTATACTAATAGTGCCCGCACCTTGTCCTAATTAGCTTGGACTACCGGATCATCACAATACACATGTTTTAACCAAGTGTCACAATGGGGTACCTCCATGCCGCATGTACAAAGGTCTAAGGAGAAAGCTCGCATTTTGGATTTCTCGCTTTTGATTATTCTCAACTTAGACATCCATACCGGGACAACATGGACAACAGATAATGGACTCCTCTTTAATGCATAAGCATGTGGCAACAATTAGTGTTCTCATATGAGATTGAGGATATATGTCCAAAACTGAAACTTCCACCATGAATCATGGCTTTAGTTAGCGGCCCAATGTTCTTCTATAACAATATGAATGCTCAAACCATTAAGGTGGTAGATCTCTCTTACTTCGAGACAAGACGGACATGCATAGCAACTCACATGATATTCAACAAAGAATAGTTGATGGCGTCCCCAGAAACATGGTTATCGCACAACAAGCAACTTAATAAGAGATAAAGTGCATAAGTACATATTCAATACCACAATAGTTTTTAAGCTATTTGTCCCATGAGCTATATATTGTAAAGGCAAATGATGGAATTTTAAAGGTAGCACTCAAGCAATTTACTTTGGAATGGCGGAGAAATACCATGTAGTAGGTAGGTATGGTGGACACAAATGGCATAGTGGTTGGCTCAAGGATTTTGGATGCATGAGAAGTATTCCCTCTCGATACAAGGTTTAGGCTAGCAAGGTTATTTGAAACAAACACAAGGATGAACGGTGCAGCAAAACTCACATAAAAGACATATTGTAAACATTATAAGACTCTACACCGTCTTCCTTGTTGTTCAAAACTCAATACTAGATATTATCTAGACTTTAGAGAGACCAAATATGCAAACCAAATTAGCAAGCTCTAGGTGTTTCTTCATTAATGGGTGCAAAGTATATGATGCAGGAGCTTAAACATGAGCACAACAATTGCCAAGTATCAAATTATTCAAGACATTTTAGAATTACTACATGTAGCATTTTCCAATTCCAACCATATAACAATTTAACGAAGAAGATTCAACCTTCGCCATGAATACTATGAGTAAAGCCTAAGGACATATTTGTCCATATGCAACAGCGGAGCGTGTCTCTCTCCCATACAGTGAATGCTAGGACCCATTTATTCAAACAAAAACAAAAAACAAAAACAAACCGACGCTCCAAGCAAAGCACATAAGATGTGATGGAATAAAAATATAGTTTCAGGGGAGGAACCTGATAATGTTGTCGATGAAGAAGGGGATGCCTTGGGCATCCCCAAGCTTAGACGCTTGAGTCTTCTTAAAATATGCAGGGGTGAACCACCGGGGCATCCCCAAGCTTAGAGCTTTCACTCTCCTTGATCATATTGCATCATACTCCTCTCTTGATCCTTGAAAACTTCCTCCACACCAAACTCGAAACAACTCATTAGAGGGTTAGTGCACAATAAAAATTAACATGTTCAGAGGTGGCACAATCATTCTTAACACTTCTGGACATTGCATAAAGCTACTGGACATTAATGGATCAAAGAAATTCATCCAACATAGCAAAAGAGGCAATGCGAAATAAAAGGCAGAATCTGTCAAAACAGAACAGTCCGTAAAGATGGATTTTATTAGGGCACCAGACTTGCTCAAATGAAAATGCCCAAATTGAATGAAAGTTGCGTACATATCTGAGGATCACTCACGTAAATTGCCATAATTTTCTGAGTTACCTACAGAGAATTAGGCCCAGATTAGTGACAGAAAAGAAATCTGTTACTGCGCAGTAATCCAAATCTAGTATGAACCTTACTATCAAAGACTTTACTTGGCACAACAATGCACAAAACTAAGGTAAGGAGAGGTTGCTACAGTAGTAAACAACTTCCAAGACTCAAATATAAAACAAAAATACTGTAGTAAAAACATGGGTTGTCTCCCATAAGCGCTTTTTTTTAACGTCTTTCAGCTAGGCGCAGAAAGTGTAAATCAAGTATTATCAAGAGACGAAGCATCAACATCATAATTTGTTCTAATAATAGAATCATAAGGTAACTTCATTCTCTTTCTAGGGAAGTGTTCCATACCTTTCTTGAGAGGAAATTGATATTTAATATTACCTTCCTTCATATCAATAGTAGCACCAACGGTTCGAAGAAAAGGTCTTCCCAATATAATGGGGCAACATGCATTGCATTCAATATCCAAGACAACAAAATCAACGGGGACAAGGTTATTGTTAACCATAATATGAACATTATCAACTCTCCCCAAAGGTTTCTTTTTAGCATTATCAGCGAGATTAACATCCAAATAACAATTTTTTAATGGTGGCAAGTCAAGCATATCATAGACTTTCTTAGGCATAACAGAACTACTTGCACCAAGATCACATAAAGCATTACAATCAAAATCGTTGACCCTCATTTTAATGATGGGCTCCCAACCATCTTCTAGCTTTCTAGGAATAGAAGTTTCAAGTTTTAGTTTCTCTTCTCTAGCTTTTATGAGAGCATTTGTAATATGTTTTGTGAAAGCCAAATTTACAGCGCTAGCATTGGGACTCTTAGCAAGTTTTTGTAAGAACTTTATAACTTCAGAGATGTGGCAATCATCAAAATCTAAATCATTATGAGCTACAGCAATGGGATCATCATCCCCAAGGTTGGAAAAAATTTCAGCAGTTTTATCACGGCGTGTTTCAAAGTAGCTTTTAGCAATTTCATGTAATTTTGCGCGCTTTGCACTAGGAGTAGAAACATTACCAACACCAATTATTTTACCATTGATAGTAGGAGGTGCAGCAACATGTGAGGAATCAACATTACTTGTGGTGGTAATAGTCCAAACTTTAGTTACATTTTTCTCTTTAGCTAGTTTTTCATTTTCTTCTCTATCCCACCTAGCTCGCAGTTCAGCCATTAATCTTATATTCTCATTAATTCTAACTTGGATGGCATTTGCTGTAGTAACAATTTTATTTTCAATATCCCTATTAGGCATAACTTTCGATTTCAAAAGATCAACATCAGAGGCAAGACTATCAACCTTAGAAGCGAGAATATCAATTTTATTGAATTTTTCCTCAACAGATTTGTTAAAGGCAGTTTGTGTACTAATAAATTCTTTAAGCATAGCTTCAAGTACAGGGGGTGTGTTCCTATTATTATTGTAAGAATTCCCATAAGAATTAGCATAACCGTTACCATTATTATAAGGATATGGCCTATAGTTATTACTAGAATTGTTCCGATAAGCATTGTTGTTGAAATTATTATTTTTAATGAAGTTTACATCAACATGTTCTTCTTGGGCAACCAATGCAGCTAACGGAACATTATTAGGATCAACATTAGTCCTATCATTCACAAGCATAGACATAATAGCATCAATCTTATCATTCAAGGAAGAGGATTCTTCAACAGAATTTACCTTCTTACCTTGTGGAGCTCTTTCCGTGTGCCATTCAGAGTAATTAATCATCATATTATCAAGGAGCTTTGTTGCTTCACCAAGACTCCAGTAGCTGAATCCAATAAATTTCACGAAGAAAAATTTAGTCCTGCATAGAAGTTTTGGATGATCATCCAAGTAGTCAGTCCATGTGTTGGGCAATTTTTAACCAAAGATTTCATTCTTTCCCAAGCTTGAGCAACATGTTCATTATCCAATTGTTTAAAATTCATTATGCTACTTCTCAAAGATATAATTTTAGCAGGGGGATAATATCTACCAATAAAAGCATCCTTGCATTTAGTCCAGGAATCAATACTATTCTTAGGCAGAGATAGCAACCAATCTTTAGCTCTTCCTCTTAATGAGAAAGGAAACAATTTTAATTTAATAATGTCACCATCTACATCCTTATACTTTTGCATTTCACACAATTCAACAAAGTTATTGAGATGGGCAGTGACATCATCGAGAACTAACACGAGAAAATTGCTCTCGCATAACAAGATTGATAAAAGCGGTTTAATTTCAAAGAATTCTGTTGTAGTAGCAGGTGGAGCAATAGGTGTGCATAGGAAATCATTATTATTTGTGGTTGTGAAGTCACACAACTTAGTATTTTCAGGGGTGGCCATTTTAGCAGTAGTAAATAAAGCAAACTAGATAAAATAAATGCAAGTAAACTAATTTTTTGTGTTTTTGATATAGAGTGCAAGACAGTAAATAAAGTAAAGCTAGCAACTAATTTTTTTTGTGTTTTGATATAATGCAGCAAACAAAGTAGTAAATAAAATAAAGCAAGACAAAAACAAAGTAAAGAGATTGGGAAGTGGAGACTCCCCTTGCAGCGTGTCTTGATCTCCCCGGCAACGGCGCCAGAAAACAGTCTTGATGCGCGTATAATTGACACGTTCGTTGGGAACCCTGATGGCGTGTAACTCACACGTTCGTTGGGAACCCCAAGAGGAAGGTATGATGCGCACAGCAGCAAGTTTTCCCTCAGAAAGAAACCAAGGTTTATCGAACCAGGAGGAGCCAAGAAGCACGTTGAAGGTTGATGGCGGCGGGATGTAGTGCGGCGCAACACCAGAGATTCCGGCGCCAACGTGGAACCTGCACAACACAAACCAAGTACTTTGCCCCAACGAAACAGTGAGGTTGTCAATCTCACCGGCTTGCTGTAACAAAGGATTAACCGTATTGTGTGGAAGATGATTGTTTGCAGAAAACAGTAAAAAAAGTATTGCAGTAGATTGTATGCGATGTAAAGAAAATTGGACCGGGGTCCACAGTTCACTAGAGGTGTCTCTCCCATAAGATAAAAGCATGTTGGGTGAACAAATTACAGTCGGGCAATTGACAAATAGAGAGAGCATAACAATGCACATACATGTCATGATAAATATAGTGAGATTTAATTGGGCATTACGACAAAGTACATAGACCGCTATCCAGCATGCATCTATGCCTAAAAAGTCCACCTTCAGGTTATCATCCGAACCCCCTCCAGTATTAAGTTGCTAACAACAGACAATTGCATTAAGTATTGCGCGTAATGTAATCAATAACTACATCCTTAGACATAGCATCAATGTTTTATCCCTAGTGGCAACATCACATCCATAATCTTAGAGATTTCTGTCACTTCCCCAGATTCACGGAGACATGAGCCCACTATCGAGCATAAATACTCCCTCTTGGAGTTACTAGCATCAACTTGGCCAGAGCCTCTACTAATAACGGAGAGCATGCAAGATCATAAACAACACATAGGTAATAACTTGATAATTAACATAACATAGTATTCTCTATCCATCGGATCCCGACAAACACAACATATAGTATTACAGATAGATGATCTTGATCATGTTAGGCAGCTCACAAGATCCAACAATGAAGCACAATGAGGAGAAGACAACCATCTAGCTACTGCTATGGACCCATAGTCCAGGGGTGAACTACTCACTCATCACTCCGGAGGCGACCATGGCGGCGTAGAGTCCTCCGGGAGATGAATCCCCTCTCCGGCAGGGTGCCGGAGGAGATCTCCAGAATCCCCCGAGATGGGATTGGCGGCGGTGGCGTCTCAGTAAGGTTTTCCGTATCGTGGCTCTCGGTACCGGGGGTTTCGCGACGAAGGCTATTTGTAGGCGGAAGGGCAGGTCAAGATGCGGCACGAGGGGCCCACACTACAGGCCGGCGCGGCCAGGGCTTGGGCCACGCCGCCCTGTAGTCTGGCCACCTCGTGGCCCCACTTCATCTCCTCTTCGGTCTTCTGGAAGCTTCGTGGCAAAATAGGACCCTGGGAGTTGATTTCGTCCAATTCCGAGAATATTTCGTTACTAGGATTTCTGAAACCAAAAACAGCAGAAAACAGCAAAGAATCGGCACTTCGGCATCTTGTTAATAGGTTAGTTCCAGAAAATGCACGAATATGACATAAAGTGTGCATAAAACATGTAGATATCATCAATAATGTGGCATGGAACACAAGAAATTATCGATACGTCGGAGACGTATCAGCATCCCCAAGCTTAGTTCTGCTCGTCCCGAGCAGGTAAAACGATAACAAAGATAATTTCTGGAGTGACATGCCATCATAACCTTGATCATACTATTTGTAAAGCATATGTAGTGAATGCAGCGATCAAAACAATGGAAATGACATGAGTAAATAAGTGAATCATAAAGCAAAGACTTTTCATGAATAGTACTTCAAGACAAGCATCAATAAGTCTTGCATAAGAGTTAACTCATAAAGCAATAAATCAAAGTAAAGGTATTGAAGCAACACATAAGAAGATTAAGTTTCAGCGGTTGCTTTCAACTTATAACATGTATATCTCATGGATAATTGTCAACATAGAGTAATATAATAAGTGCAATATGCAAGTATGTAGGAATCAATGCACAGTTCACACAAGTGTTTGCTTCTTGAGGTGGAGAGAAATAGGTGAACTGACTCAACATAAAAGTAAAAAAGAATGGTCCTTCAAAGAGGAAAGCATCGATTGCTATATTTGTGCTAGAGCTTTGATTTTGAAAACATGAAACAATTTTGTCAACGGTAGTAATAAAGCATATGAGTTATGTAAATTATATCTTACAAGTTGCAAGCCTCATGCATAGTATACTAATAGTGCCCGCACCTTGTCCTAATTAGCTTGGACTACCGGATCATCACAATACACATGTTTTAACCAAGCGTCACAATGGGGTACCTCCATGCCGCCTGTACAAAGGTCTAAGGAGAAAGCTCGCATTTTGGATTTCTCGCTTTTGATTATTCTCAACTTAGACATCCATACCGGGACAACATGGACAACAGATAATGGACTCCTCTTTAATGCGTAAGCATGTGGCAACAATTATTATTCTCATATGAGATTGAGGATATATGTCCAAAACTGAAACTTCCACCATGAATCATGGCTTTAGTTAGCGGCCCAATGTTCTTCTCTAACAATATGTATGCTCCAACCATAAGGTGGTAGATCGCTCTTACTTCAGACAAGACGAACATGCATAGCAACTCACATGATATTCAACAAAGAATAGTTGATGGCGTCCCCAGAAACATGGTTATCGCACAACAAGCAACTTAATAAGAGATAAAGTGCATAAGTACATATTCAATACCACAATAGTTTTTAAGCTATTTGTCCCATGAGCTATATATTGCAAAGGTGAATGATGGAATTTTAAAGGTAGCACTCAAGCAATTTACTTTGGAGTGGTTGGCTCAAGGATTTTGGATGCATGAGAAGTAATCCCTCTCGATACAAGGTTTGGACTAGCAAGGCTATTTGAAACGAACACAAGGATGAACCGGTGCAGCAAAACTCACATAAAAGACATATTGTAAACATTATAAGAATCTACACCGTCTTCCTTGTTGTTCAAAACTCAATACTAGAAATTATCTAGACTTTAGAGAAACCAAATATGCAAACCAAATTAGCAAGCTCTAGGTGTTTCTTCATTAATGGGTGCAAAGTATATGATGCAAGAGCTTAAACATGAGCACAACAATTGCCAAGTATCACATTATCCAAGACATTTTAGCAATTTACTACATGTCTCATTTTCCAATTCCAACCATATAACAATTTAACGAAGAAGAAACTTCGCCATGAATATTATGAGTAGAGCCTAAGGACATACTTGTCCATATGCTACAGCGGAGCGTGTCTCTCTCCCATATAGTGAATGCTAGGATCCATTTATTCAAACAAAAACAAAAACAAAAATAAACCGACGCTCCAAGCAAAGCACATAAGATGTGACGGAATAAAAATATAGTTTCAGGGGAGGAACCTGATAATGTTGTCGATGAAGAAGGGGATGCCTTGGGCATCCCCAATGTAACACCCCAACTTTTTCAACCTTGATTAGTTGTCCTTATTTCAAAAATCAGGGGGAACAAAAACTTTTTCTATAGACTAATTAAGGTGAATTGCCTTGGTCTGTTTGCTATGATGAATTGCCTTGATCTGTTGGTAGATGAATTGTCTTGATTTGCTTGTTGAATTTTGTCTTGAGCTACCTCATAGAACGACACCCCTAGTGGTTAAACAAGCAACTCACCAAATAAAACACATGTGTGGCTTAGGAAAAATTATTTTCCTTCTTACTACACCAACCTCTCTACTTATGGCAACATGAGTGTGCCCTCTTGAAGTTCCTCTTGGTGCTCTAAATCTAGCTCAAATCATCCTTGATTTCAAACTTGAGATCACTTACCCCTTGTTGCATCCTTCTTCTATACCCACTCATCCTTGTTGGTTTTGAGGCCATGTCGACCATCTGGGTTGACGGGCTTTAAAATGTCCAGACTTAGGCAATTAATCTCTAAGCACCCACAACTGTTATTGTTGATTTCAAGGCATGGATCCCATCTATGCAACACCCTCTTCAACCTCCACGTCCTGCATGTCTCAGTCAATCCTTGCAACTCATATATTCAACTTGATCTGGTATCCTATCCCACGTTCTAGCACCAGATCACTTCTTCCTCTTTTACCTCTTGTTTTTGTTTTCATCTAAGTTTATCTTCACAAAACCAAGAGTGGGAATGATGGATACATTTTGTAGCCATCATCTACCCTTGAGAACACTTCTCCCTAAATTAGTTCTCTTTCTCAAAACCCTACTGTTTCCTTCTCTGGTTTTGACCACAAAACCACTTCTAGTTTTATTAAAGCTTCTCAAAATATTTCTTCAAAGAAAACAAGGAACTAAAATGGGTTTTGTTTTTCATCTCATTTCTGCCAAGTACTGATTTCTAAAACATTATTTTCTATCTTACTTTCTTTTCAGCAAAAGGCTTGTTTATGATACCTATACCATTTCTTGTTTTTCCTCTTGCTTATTTTACATTTGAGAAAACTCTACTTTACTTGAGGAAGTAAGTAGAACATTTTAAACTCCTATGTTCCAATTAGTTCTCTCAATATTTTCAAATTCCATTCCACTTGAGTTCATTCCCAATTGTCCCTAGACAATTGAGGTGTTTCAAATACTTTTCAAACAAGTTCTATTTCAAATGACAACTCTTGCACATCTTGTGTACATCTCTGATCTACCCCATAATGTTCCTTCATCCTCCAACTCTTGATCAAGTAGATGATCTCTTGATACTTTCTATTGGACTCCCTTCAACTAAACCCTAGACTCAGGGAGTAATTCAAATCCCTCCCAATTGACCTCTTATTTGAAGAACAAGTTATATTTCATCATACCCATCTCGATCCTCTATTCTTTTCCATCACTACCTTGACCTCATGAATTGAAGATTTATGTCACCTTCATACTCCTTTTTATCTATATGTATCTACCCCTATCTTTTATCATCATCAAAGTCACTCATTGACATTATCTTCTCAACATCATGCCTTGGTCTATACACATGAATGTTGTGCACCTTTCTCATTGTTCACTTGTTTGGCAAGATTGTAGCCGGCCAATTTGGGTATGCATTCAAACTTCGGCCAGCCATTTCCTCCTCACTTTCTTCTCTTGCAAGCCTTGACTCCCAACTACCCCAACAATTAAATGGGCAGCCACCCACCTTGGCCAATCAAAAAAGGAGGCAGCCACCCCTCTCCCTCTATAAATACCCCCTAGCCGGCCACCTCCACTCCCCTTTGCTTCATTTCTTCTCACTCTACACTCCCTCACACTCTCCTTCTCCACTCCCCACGAAAATGCTGCTCCTCTTAGCTCCATGGCCGGCCATGGCCATGGAAAGAACTCCAAGATGAAGCTCCCTCCTCCCTCAAGCTTCCCCTCACCATGAGAGCCTCCCTCTCCATCTTCTCCCCAACCCTAGGTGGTTTAATCTCCTCTTCTTCTTCCTCCATTGCTAAGATTAGATCTTGATGCAGGTGCATGTTGGTCCAAGCATGGAGAAGCTTGAGCTATCCTCAGATCTGAAGTTCTTGAGCAAAGTTCGTCCAAATCCTTGCAGTAATTTCTGCTATCTTGCTGTTTCAGATTCTGGTACGAACTTGTAAAATCCACCAAATCTCGTGCGCAGATCCAAATCGAGTGATTCAAAGTTCCGCAGATAGATACGGAAAAGATCTACAACTTGGCGTTGGTCTCATCCTCAAATTCGTTACGGATTGTCCGCGGTAAATAAAGTTCTGTAAACATGTAGATTCACTGTTTGTTAGATTTGTTCCGTTTTATGAAACCTTTTTGAGCAAACTCAACTGTAGGTGAAAGCCCTCTTCAATACCTTCATTTTGGCGGTGGTTTCACTTCGATTGACCTCCTGAAACTGAAATGGTTCACAGGTCAAGATCTGGTCAGATCTGACTTTGTCGAATTAAACCAGGAGCTTGGGAACGAATCTTTGAGTGAAACAAATTGGGTAAGAACCACCTATTCAATACCTTTCAGATGCAGCTGACCTCATATTTTTGTGATTGATATACGATTTGTGGTGAATTAAACTTGTTCTGTGTGTTCTGCAGACATGGCTGTTAGCTTTTAAATCACCAAAAATCCATATTTGAACCAAATTGAGTGATTCCAGTTCTGTAGGACTACTGAATGTTTTCTTAATCTTCTCAAACAAGTTTTAAACCCTTACCTGTTCTGTAACTCCAGAGGTAAAGCAAATGGTATAGACATGCAGTAATCTTGTCAATCCATTTGTGAGAGTTTCAGAAACAATTTGAACCCAAATCCAATTGTGTGTGCATCTCTGTTTAGATATATTTCAAATGCCATTGGTCTCATATTTTTAGGATTTTTCTACGATTTATGGCTTACAGATCTTGTTTTCTGTACAGTCAGATTCAAAGAAATTCCTAAAATTGTAGGTTTAATATTTTTGGGTGATTCCAACTGGGTTAGTCTTGTATTAGTACTGGCCATCTAGGAAAAATATTATTAGTCTTTGTTCATGCATATTCGTTACTGTTAGTAAGGTATATGTGTGACATGCATTGTTGGACCAAAACTTGTTGGTCTATTTAAAACCCTTGACCAACTCTCTTTATTAGGAATGGACAACCTTTGTTTTATGCTTGCAAAACAAAACCTCTGCAACTTAACATTAGCCCTATTGTTTTGCTTAAGTTTTCAAATGATGTGGAATATGGTTTGCTTCCTATTTTGGATGTTGTGTTGTGTGAGCCAACTAAGTTAGGAAAACTGTTTTCTACTTTTCCCAAAATGTTTGAAAATGTACTGTGAATGTGTTTGATGCCAAACTAATGCTCTTGTCCTCTTTATGATGTTATCTACCAGGGGATGTTTGGTTTATACCATGATGATAACCGAGAGAGGCAATTGCTAAGTTGTGATGCACTCATACCTCTACTAGGTAAATAAATGGGGTTTTCTAAATTAAAACTCTTGAAGTTGTTTGTGGTATCTATAAGTCCTTAGTATGTTATACCTTGGCTGCATGGTTGGTTGTTGATTGTTGAATGTTGTCTTGTTGATGCAATGTGATTGATTGTGTTCCTTTTATATTTTTCGGCGCTAGATGCGAACAATTCCGGAGAAGAAGAAGAAGTGGAATCGGACAAGGATTTTATTTGTACTGTGGGAATTCTTATTTTGATGGAGTTGAAGAAGTACAGGGACAAATAAGCCAAGGCAAGCCATTTACTTTGACTCTTTATATCCATGTTCTTGGTTGAGATCTTTCTATCCTTGGTCTCTCGATTTCTTGCGTCTCCTTGGGTTTGCTTAATTTGATTCTTTTACATACTTGCCGCCAAGTGTGTAATGTCCCCTCTCGATATTTTGCGTACTTACTCTAAGTATGTGAATCACATTCCCCACCTTTTGACACCCTAATTCTAGTAAAAACTTGGGATTATATCATTAAAATTGCTCTACTTTTTGATCATCTCCATTCATGCTCAATTGGAGTATGGATGACCTTGACACCCCTTCATGTTATGATGGCAATCATTATGCTATTATACATCTTAGTCACGCATAAACTTTAGGCTGGGAAAACCCTCAAGGTTTTACCTTGTTGTAAAAGTTTTTGTTAAAACCTTGGGTATAATGTTATGCCCAAGTGAGAATTTGATAAAGGAAAGGATTTGGTAAAAATGATGGGGATGAGAAAGTGGTTGGGATATTACGAAAACTTTGGCGCCTAAGTACTCACCCATGACAACAAACTAGCGCAACCACATTACTCCAACATGGGCACGGGGCTTAGCTCGACGTTCGTTCTCTTTAGCATGAGGCACCCTATAACTATACAAGGGTACGGATACCCCCGAGTCCGGATTGTCGAGGTTGGGACAATAGTATAACGGGAGGCCTTCGGGGCTGACCCGTCCGGAAGACACTATGGGTCTCCTGGCTTGGCTGCCACGGTGCCGGGGAGGTACATACTCCATAGGGTAGGACCTCTTGCTAATTAGAATGGGCGAAAGGCTTCGACTGGTTATCCGATACCCACATACTTTCGTATGATGGCCCGGGGATGATCCCGGCGGATTTATCAGATCTTGTGGGGAAAGTGTGCAAACTCTGCAGAGTTAAATCTATTCGAATAGCCGCGTCCGCGGTCATGGACGGTTGGATTGGCTGTTGCTTAGCCTGATGTGTTTTGTTTATGAAAATGTTTGACAAAGGAAAGAAACGGGATTTGTGTTGGAGTACTCGGAGTACTGGAAAAATGGTTGATGACCACAATGAGGTGGTCGGAAAGGAATTGATAAAAATTGGGGTCTACCCTTCCTAAGTGTTTATGTCGTGAAAGATCTTCCTAAATTGAGTCAAGTAGTGAGGTCTTAGATATATTCTCTCATCTCCTTCACCCATGAAGTTGAGATGCTAACTCCACTAAAACACTTCTTCTCTTCTACATAACATATTCTTGTTATATAAGTGGTCATTCCCTCTTGATCTCCTAGTTAGTCCTCGGTACCTTGTTCCCCTTGATATGTTACTTTGTAAATGGTTTGCGAGTACAATTTCAAATGTACTCACGGCTTTGTCCCTGGCTATTTACTTGGCCAGACTTGAAGGAGTTCGACAGATGAAGAAGGAGTTGGCGACGTCTATGCGAGCTAGGAACGTCTTCCCAGTCAGTTGCCTGTAGGGTTATGGCAGATGACTTGGGTACTGCGCTGCTGAAGTGATGATGCTACTCTGATGTTTAGTTAGGCCCTTCGAGGCTATTATGTAATTATCGGTCATGTGACCATGTTGTAATTTTCTTATTCCGCTTTGTAATTGGATGGTGTAATTTGATATCAGTTCGGTTATGTGTTCACGGCGCACTGATCATGGGATCGTGAACTGTATACATAACAGGGAATTTTGGACAGCTAGTCCGGGGTCCCCACACCCAAGCTTAGACGCTTGAGTCTTCTTAGAATATGCAGGGGTGAACCACCGGGGCATCCCCAAGCTTAGAGCTTTCACTCTCCTTGATCATATTGCATCATACTCCTCTCTTGATCCTTGAAAACTTCCTCCACACCAAACTTAGAACAACTCATTAGAGGGTTAGTGCACAATAAAAATTAACATGTTCAGAGGTGACACAATCATTCTTAACACTTCTGGACATTGCATAAAGCTACTGGACATTAATGGATCAAAGAAATTCATCCAACATAGCAAAAGAGGCAATGCGAAATAAAAGGCAGAATCTGTCAAAACAGAACAATTTGTAAAGACGAATTTTAAAATAGCACCAGACTTGCTCAAATGAAAATGCCCAAATTGAATGAAAGTTGCGTACATATCTTAGGATCACGCACGTAAATTGGCATATTTTTCTAAGCTACCTACAGAGAGGCAGGTCGAAATTCGTGACAGCAAAGAAATCTGAAACTGTGCAGTAATCCAAATCTAGTATTGACTTTACTATCAACGACTTTACTTGGCACAACAAAACACAAAACTAAGATAAGGAGAGGTTGCTACAGTAGTAATCAACTTCCAAGACACAAAATAAAAACAAAGTACTGTAGTAAAAACATGGGTTGTCTTCCATAAGCGCTTTTCTTTAACGCCTTTCAGCTAGGCGCAGAAAGTGTAAATCAAGTAACATCAAGAGACGAAGCATCAACATCATAATTTGTTCTAATAATAGAATCATAAGGTAACTTCATTCTCTTTCTAGGGAAGTGTTCCATACCTTTCTTGAGAGGAAATTGATATTTAATATTACCTTCCTTCATATCAATAGTAGCACCAACGGTTCGAAGAAAAGGTCTTCCCAATATAATGGGGCAAGATGCATTGCATTCAATATCCAAGACAACAAAATCAACGGGGACAAGGTTATTGTTAACCATAATATGAACATTATCAACTCTCCCCAAAGGTTTCTTTGTAGAATGATCAGCAAGATTAACATCCAAATAACAATTTTTCAGCGGTGGCAAGTCAAGCATATCATAGACTTTCTTAGGCATAACGGAAATACTTGCACCAAGATCACATAAAGCATTACAATCAAAATCTTTAACCTTCATCTTAATGATGGGCTCCCAACCATCCTCTAGCTTTCTAGGAATAGAAGTTTCAAGTTTTAGTTTCTCTTCTCTAGCTTTTATGAGAGCATTTGTAATATGTTTTATGAAAGCCAAATTTATAGCACTAGCATTAGGACTTTTAGCAAGTTTTTGTAAGAACTTTATAACTTCAGAGATGTGGCAATCATCAAAATCTAAATAATTATGAGCTACAGCAATGGGATCATCATCCCCAAGGTTGGAAAAAATTTCAGCAGTTTTATCACAAGCAATTTTAGCAGTTTTAGCAGTTTCAGGCAGTTTCTCGCGCTTTGCATTAGAAGTGGAAACATTGCTAACACCAATTCTTTTATTAGTAATAGTAGTAGGTGCAGCAACTTGTGTAGCATTAGCATTACTAGTGGTGGTAATAGTCCAAAATTTAGCTACATTCTTCTCTTTAGCTAGTTTTTCATTTTCTTCTCTATCCCACCTAGCACGCAATTCAGCCATTAATCTTATGTTCTCATTAATTCTAATTTGGATGGCATTTGCTGTAGTAACAATTTTATTTTCAATATCCCTATTAGGCATAACTTTCGATTTCAAAAGATCAACATCAAAGGCAAGTCTATCAACTCTAGAAGCGAGAATATCAATTTTATTGAGTTTTTCCTCAACAGATTTGTTAAAGGCAGTTTGTGTACTAATAAATTCTTTAAGCATAGCTTCAAGTCCAGGGGGTGTATTCCTATTATTATTGTAAGAATTCCCATAAGAATTAGCATAACCGTTACCATTATTATAAGGATATGGCCTATAGTTATTACTAGAATTGTTCCAATAAGCATTGTTGTTGAAATTATTATTTTTACTGAAGTTTACATCAACATGTTCTTCTTGGGCAACCAATGAAGCTAACGAAACATTATTAGGATCAACATTAGTCCTATCATTCACAAGCATAGACATAATAGCATCAATCTTATCACTCAAGGAGGAGGTTTCTTCGACAGAATTTACCTTCTTACCTTGTGGAGCTCTTTCCGTGTGCCATTCAGAGTAATTAATCATCATATTATCAAGAAGCTTTGTTGCTTCACCAAGAGTGATGGACATAAAGGTACCTCCAGCAGCTGAATCCAATAAATTCCGCGAAAAAAAATTTAGTCCTGCATAGAAGGTTTGGATGATCATCCAAGTAGTCAGTCCATGTGTTGGGCAATTTTTAACCAAAGATTTCATTCTTTCCCATGCTTGTGCAACATGCTCAGTATCTAATTGTTTAAAATCCATTATGCTACTCCTCAAAGATATAATTTTAGCAGGGGGATAATATCTACCAATAAAAGCATCCTTGCATTTAGTCCATGAATCAATACTATTCTTAGGCAGAGATAGCAACCAATCTTTAGCTCTTCCTCTTAATGAGAAAGGGAACAATTTTAATTTTATAATGTCACCATCTACATCCTTATACTTTTGCATTTCACACAATTCAACAAAATTATTAAGATGGGCAGCAGCATCATCAAAACTAACACCAGAAAATTGCTCTCTCATAACAAGATTCAGTAAAGCAGGTTTAATTTCAAAGAATTCTGCTGTAGTAGCAGGTGGAGCAATAGGTGTGCATAGAAAATCATTATTATTTGTGGTTGTGAAGTCACACAACTTAGTATTTTCAGGAGTACCCATTTTAGCAACAGTAAATAAAGCGAACTAGATAAAGTAAATGCAAGTAACTAATTTTTTTTGTGTGTTTTTGATATAGAGTGCAAAACAGTAAATAAAGTAAAGCTAGCAACTAATTTTTTTGTATTTTGATATAGTGCAGCAAACAAAATAGTAAATAAAACTAAGCAAGACAAAAATAAAGTAAAGAGATTGGGATGTGGAGACTCCCCTTGCAGCGTGTCTTGATCTCCCCGACAACGGCGCCAGAAAAAGAGCTTGATGGCGTGTAACTCACACGTTCGTTGGGAACCCCAAGAGGAAGGTATGATGCGCACAGCAGCAAGTTTTCCCTCAGAAAGAAACCAAGGTTTATCGAACCAGGAGGAGCCAAGAAGCACGTTGAAGGTTGATGGCGGCGGGATGTAGTGCGGCGCAACACCAGAGATTCCGGCGCCAACGTGGAACCTGCACAACACAAACCAAGTACTTTGCCCCAACGAAACAGTGAGGTTGTCAATCTCACCGGCTTGCTGTAACCAAGGATTAACCGTATTGTGTGGAAGATGATTATTTGCAGAAAACAGTAAAACAAGTATTGCAGTAGATTGTATGCGATGTAAAGAAAATTGGACCGGGGTCCACAGTTCACTAGAGGTGTCTCTCCCATAAGATAAAAGCATGTTGGGTGAACAAATTACAGTCGGGCAATTGACAAATAGAGAGAGCATAACAATGCACATACATGTCATGATAAATATAGTGAGATTTAATTGGGCATTACGACAAAGTACATAGACCGCTATCCAGCATGCATCTATGCCTAAAAAGTCCACCTTCAGGTTATCATCCGAACCCCCTCCAGTATTAAGTTGCTAACAACAGACAATTGCATTAAGTATTGCGCGTAATGTAATCAATAACTACATCCTTAGACATAGCATCAATGTTTTATCCCTAGTGGCAACATCACATCCATAATCTTAGAGATTTCTGTCACTTCCCAGTTCACGGAGACATGAGCCCACTATCGAGCATAAATACTCCCTCTTGGAGTTACTAGCATCAACTTGGCCAGAGCCTCTACTAATAACGGAGAGCATGCAAGATCATAAACAACACATAGGTAATAACTTGATAATTAACATAACATAGTATTCTCTATCCATCGGATCCCGACAAACACAACATATAGTATTACAGATAGATGATCTTGATCATGTTAGGCAGCTCACAAGATCCAACAATGAAGCACAATGAGGAGAAGACAACCATCTAGCTACTGCTATGGACCCATAGTCCAGGGGTGAACTACTCACTCATCACTCCGGAGGCGACCATGGCGGCGTAGAGTCCTCCGGGAGATGAATCCCCTCTCCGGCAGGGTGCCGGAGGAGATCTCAGAATCCCGAGATGGGATTGGCGGCGGCGGCGTCTCAGTAAGGTTTTCCGTATCATGGCTCTCGGTACTGGGGGTTTCGCGACGAAGGCTATTTGTAGGCGGAAGGGCAGGTCAAGAGGCGGCACGAGGGGCCCACACTACAGGCCGGCGCGGCCAGGGCTTGGGCCGCGCCGCCCTGTAGTCTGGCCACCTCGTGGCCCCACTTCATCTCCTCTTCGGTCTTCTGGAAGCTTCGTGGCAAAATAGGACCCTGGGCGTTGATTTCGTCCAATTCCGAGAATATTTCGTTACTAGGATTTCTGAAACCAAAAACAGCAGTAAAACAAAGAATCGGCACTTCGGCATCTTGTTAATAGGTTAGTTCCAGAAAATGCACGAATATGACATAAAGTGTGCATAAAACATGTAGATATCATCAATAATGTGGCATGGAACACAAGAAATTATCGATACGTCGGAGACGTATCAAACCCCAAGAGGAAGGTGCGATGCGCACAGCAGTAAGTTTTCCCTCAGTAAGAAACCAAGTTTTAATCGAACCAGTAGGAGTCTAGAAGCACGTTGAAGGTTGATGGCGGCGGGATGTAGTGCGGCGCAACACCAGGGATTCCGGCACCAACGTGGAACCTGCACAACACAACCAAAGTACTTTGCCCCAACGAAACAGTGAGGTTGTCAATCTCACCGGCTTGCTGTAACAAAGGATTAACAGTGAGGTTGTCAATTATTGCAGTAGATTGTATGCGATGTAAAGAATAGGACCGGGGTCCACAGTTCACTAGAGGTGTCTCTCCCATAAGATAAAAGCATGTTGGGTGAACAAATTACAGTCGGGCAATTGACAAATAGAGAGGGCATAACAATGCACATACATGACATGATAAATATAGTGAGATTTAATTGGGCATTACGACAAAGTACATAGACCACTATCCAGCATGCATCTATGCCTAAAAAAGTCCACCTTCAGGTTATCATCCGAACCCCTTCCAGTATTAAGTTGCAAAACAACAGACAATTGCATTAAGTATGGTGCGTAATGTAATCAATAACTACATCCTTAGACATAGCATCAATGTTTTATCCCTAGTGGCAACAAGACATCCACAACCTTAGAACTTTCTCATCCTTTGTCCTGCATTCAATGGAGACATGAACCCACTATCGAGCATAAATACTCCCTCTTGGAGTTAAGAGCAAAAACTTGGCCAGAGCCTCTACTAATAACGGAGAGCATGCAAGATCATAAACAACACATAGGTAATAACTTGATAATTAACATAACATAGTATTCTCTATCCATCGGATCCCGACAAACACAACATATAGTATTACAGATAGATGATCTTGATCATGTTAGGCAGCCCACAAGATCCGACAATGAAGCACATGAGGAGAAGACAACCATCTAGCTACTGCTATGGACCCATAGTCCAGGGGTGAACTACTCACTCATCACTCCGGAGGCGACCATGGTGGTGAAGAGTCCTCCGGGAGATGAATCCCCTCTCGGCGGGGGTGCGGAGGAGATCTCCGTAATCCCCCGAGATGGCATTGGCGGCGGCGGCGTCTCAGTAAGGTTTTCCGTATCGTGGCTCTCGGTACTGGGGGTTTCGCGACGGAGGCTATTTGTAGGCGGAAGGGCAGGTAAAGAGGCGGCACGAGGGGCCCAGACCATAGGTCGGCGCGGCCAGGGCCTGGGCCGCGCCGCCCTGGTGTCTGGCCACCTCGTGGCCCCACTTCGACTCTCCTTCGGTCTTCTGGAAGCTTCGTGGCAAAATAGGACCCTGGACGTTGTTTTCGTCCAATTCCGAGAATATTTCGTTACTAGGATTTCTGAAACCAAAAACAGCAGAAAACAGCAACTGGCTCTTCGGCATCTTGTTAATAGGTTAGTTCCAGAAAATGCACGAATATGACATAAAGTGTGCATAAAACATGTAGATATCATCAATAATGTGGCATGGAACATAAGAAATTATCGATACGTCGGAGACGTATCAGTCTCTTGTTTGATGTAGTTCTATCTTTTTCTGATTGAATCTTCCGTGCATTCGCTACGCATCTCGTAGGGCGCATGAAGCTTTCTCTCTTCGTACTCTTCGACCACTTGGCCCAGTAGACATTGCCCTTTTGCTGAGCACCATTTATGCAGTCATGGCTGGTCGCGAGCCATGCATCGCACAAACATTTGTCCTCGTCATCACTGAAGTCGCTGGTCCTATGGCTCTCCCCTTCTTCTTGCCAGCATCATCCCTGGTCAGGACAAGCCCTGTTGGCGCCTCCTCATCGGCATCGACGCAGGCGGTTGTTGCATGCGTGGGCTAGTATCGATGTCCACCCCATCCTGCGTCTGTGCCCAATGATCCTGCATCCCTGTCCCGACGCCGCCTTCGCCGCCGAAGCCGCCACCGAAGATCATGCCTGGATCGCCCTCATTGTGCCCCGTCCAATAGGCATACGAATCACCGGACGTCAGACGGATGACACACGGTAGAGAGAGACACTGAGAGAGCAAATGTACCGGGTCGTCCATCGTCGGGGCAGATGGTGTCATTTCCTCAAATAGGGTGCGGGGCACTGGCATACTCTCCTCCAGGACCTGACCCGTCTTCTGTGTCCCGGCCAGGCACGATTCACCGCTCCTCGGCGCCTGATTCAGGTCGGGAACCGGGGCCCCATTGAAGTGTACCGACGCAGCGCCGGAGGCGAACCGAGACGCCGTATGGACCTTCGAGGGTGCATGCGTTCCAGGACGCAGCTGGGAACTTACCGAGCTCAGCGACGAGGCCGAGGGAGCGACACCCACGATCCTCTCTTTCTTGACGAAGAGCATGGCCTCCGCTAGGCTCAGATGGAGGCCAGGATGGAGTCCTATGTGGGCGGTGGCTTTCACCTGCATCTGCCACGCCATTTGGGCGGCGGCCTGCGCATGCTAAGCGGCCGCCGCCGCTGCATTCCTGTCTTTCAGATTCTTGCGCCGGCCGCGACGCTTCGCTGCCTGGACGCCTTTCTCCTCCTTCAACATCAACTTCTTTGGCGCCTTCGGCTTAGCTTCCTGTCCGCCGGTGGCGACACACTTTGAGTCGCTTGGAGATGCGGTCATCATTGGGGCTGTGGTGGTGTGTATGGGGGAGTTTGGGGCGGTGGCTGTGAGGGTTCCCTCGGAATCCATGGTGGCTGCGGCAATGAGGACGTACATCGCAATGGACTGGAGTGTTGGCGCCGGTTAACTTTGATTTCTCGGGCTAGAAATGACCACTGGCGGGAATGTTAGCGGCGTGCCAGACGCATGGGTCCTACGACAGACACTCGGTGCATCCACGCAGCGCCAACGGAGACGCAAACTCGACGCATATTTGGGTCACTATGTGTCTCCGCGGACAGCCAGTCACTATGTGTGTTGCCGCTGGGCCTGATCTCAGACGCATCCTATTAGAGGCCCATCATAGGTCCATGAGCCCAAACTCCAGACCCTTCGCTCGTCCTCTCCACAAATGGGGAAACGACCATTCCCCTCCCGAATATACGCGGTCACCAGCTGCGTGCTGAAACCCTCCTCTTCTTCCTCCTCCCTTTCTTGCCTCCCACGCCGACCGCGCCGCCGCCATGGCCGATCCGCGGCTCCACCCATCGGGATCCGCCCCGCGCCGCGATGAGCCCACCACGGACGGCTCCGGCCGCCGGCTCTACAACCCGTACCAGGACCTCAACATCCCCTACAAGAACCTCTACGACCTGCCCACCTCCCCGGAGTTCCTCTTCCAGGAGGAGGCGCTCGTGCAGCGCCGCTCCTGGGGCGAGAACCTCACCTACTACACCGGCATCGGCTACCTCTCCGGCGCCCTCGCCGGCGCCGCCATCGGCCTCCGCGAGGCCGCCGCCGGCGCCGAGCCGGGCGACACCGCCAAGATCCGCGCCAACCGCGTCCTCAACTCGTGCGGCGCCGCGGGCCGCCGCGTCGGAAACCGGCTCGGCGTCATCGGCCTCCTCTACGCCGGGATGGAGAGCGGCATGGTCGCCGCGCGCGACGGCCAGGACGACTGGGTCAACAGCGTCGTCGCGGGGCTCGGCACCGGCGCGCTATTCAGGGCCGCCAACGGGCCCCGCTCCGCCGCCGTCGCCGGCGCCGTCGGTGGGGTCCTCGCCGGCGCCGCCCTCGCAGCCAAGCAGGCCGCCAAGAGATACCAGTTCGCCCTCTGATCCCTCTACGCCCACTTCGGTACTACAGTATCACTTTCCTCTCCGCTGCTTCTGCTGCTGCTGTGATCGAATCAGTCAGATCAATTGGGGCCGAGGATGCCATTTCTTCTTTTGCTGCTCTACTAGTAATGGCGGTTAATTAATTATTTGGGAAGGGTCATCTTCTCGACACTATGGATGGTGCTTATTATGTTATATCATCATGTGTAAACGATGCTGATCGGGGTCAGATGATCAGCAATTTTTTGACATGCCTTGCAGTGTATAACATCTTCTTCAGTAGTGCCCCTTAGTTAGCTAGCCGAGTGTCGACACAATAATACTTACATACGTTTGCATCATGCTGGCCAGTCCAGGACATTGTGGAATGTAATATTCATTCTAGTGTAGCTTGCTTCTCTTGTGATGAAATGGTTGTCCGTGGAATGGTAGGTTAAGTAAGTCTTCCTATAATATTTCTGCTGGATTGCTATGCTGCTATTTGGAATATAAGTTGAATTCATGAAAAATTGAGGCTTTTTGCATTCTCCAAATGTAACGACACATTCCTCACACTGGAATGATGTACTCTGATCTTCCTGCTATTTCACATAACCTGAATTCATGAAAAAGTTGAGCTTTTGGCTTTCTAGTATTGAAGAGTACATTGTTAATCACACAAGGACGCTGTATTGCTATTTGGAGTTGCTTAAATTTGTAAAAGGGTTGAGCTTTTGCATTTTTTTTTGGTTTCAACGATGATTTTGCACTTCTCTCTGTATCCCACTTACAAGTAAGGTCATCATGCACATCTGGATTCTTGCAGCTCAGATGTATTTGCGTGTGCATCTTTAGTGCACATTAATGCACTTCACAGGTAGTTAAGTCTTTCTGTAAATGTTATTCTTGCTTTACTTATATTTGGAATTACTTGGATTCATGAAAATTTGAGCCTTTTGCGTTCTGGTATTTTAACAATGCATTATTACTAACACTGGAATTATGTACCTCTATTTTGAGTTACTCCTTCCGATTCATATATCTTTCCACTAGTATGGATGTACCTGGAACTAAGATATGTCTAGATACAACTATATTTGTGGCAACTAATATGGATCGGAGGAAGTACTTGATTTAATTAATTGTAAAGTTTTTTTTTTTTTTTTTTTTTTTTGCATTCTAGTATTGAACAATGCATTTGTATCACATAATTTTGTACCATTTCTCATTATATCCCTCATGCAACTATGATATTGTTGCTATTTCGATCCTGACACCTCTTGGATAGGCATCTTAGTCTACATTAATACTCTTCAACGATGATTAGATCGGGTGTGCCTCTATTGCAACCATACATGGCTTTCATGTTTGTATGTCTTGCATTTGGATCTGAAGCCAATTGGCAAAGGTGTTATTGCTGTGTCGTTAAGTGTTATATTCTTGATGTTTCAGGGTTTGTGATTAGTCTTACTTTGGCACCCTGCTGATTTTACAATGCATTTTATTCACACTGGAGTTGTGTATTGCTATTTGGCATAACTTGAATTTGTAAAGAAGGCGAGGTTTTGAATTTTACTTTTGAGCAATGCATTTGGTTCAAGCTAAGCATTCTCACTGTATCCCTTATATGTAGTATGACCCTTTTGCCCATTTAGATTTTGGTAGCGAACAAGTGTTAGCATATTTTCATCTGTAGTATAGAGTATAAACTAATACTCTCAAAGATAGCTGGACCATGTTTGCTCTATGCAACCATATACATTGATTTATCATTTTTGCGAGTTCTGCATTTCAATTTGACACCAATGGTGTCTTGATGATTCAGGGTGTCAGACTAGTCTTAATTTTGAAGCTGCTACTGCATGTCGTCACTCATGTTTGCTTGTTCTTGTGCAGTGATGTCTCACTAGCTTGATATGGAGTGTAATGAATCACACTTTTTGCCGTCTCAAGTAGATTATATGTACTGCGCCCATCATCACTGCATATGTTTTGCGACTGATTGCAGGCATTTGCTGCTTCCATTTTAGGCTTTGATCTTTGTCAGACCATGCTGATTGCTCAATTGCTTGTGTTCCCTGTTGTGTCCCAACGTCTTACTTGGAGATGTTAATACAGTGAGCAGTACTTTCTGTTTTGCTGCATCGTTCAGTTCATTTACTTGATGTCAAGAGGAACCTTAAATTAGTAGCAGGGTTTCACCAGTTTTATTTTGGCAGCAGAAGAGCTGTTCTATTTCACGAATGTCCCACTCTTGATGGTACTCTTTCGGTGATATGTTTTGGTTACAGAAATACAGAATTATATTCAAATGTTACCTTGACATCCTGTGTTGTGATGCATTCTAGGTATTTCTGATGTAGGATTTCATTGTCCCTTTGCGATTCATCTGTACTGTTGGTGCTGAACATCAACAGATGACAACATGAAAAATTTACAGACCACGGTGGCCACGGCGCCGCCATGCTGATCACGGGATGGCTTTTCGGCGTCGCGGCCTTCACGACTCTGAAGGACGCTGCGTGGAGGTTGGCGCCCTCGCGCGACGGCGTCGAGGACGCCATCCACCACGACGGCAGGTTCTACTCTGTCACATACTCGGGCGCGGTTGAAGTGTGGGAGCACGACGCAGACGGCGGTGTATTCACGAGCGCCACGGTCACGCCTGGTCCGGCCGGCGCCGGGTGGACCCACCCAGGGCTTTGCCGCAGGTACCTCGTGGCGGCGCCGGGAGGGCGGTTCATGGTGGTGCTCAAAACGGACAGGTACAACAGGAGCCGGCGGACGTCCTCGTTCAAGGTGCATGTCCTCGACGGAGCGCAGTGGAAGGAGACGGACGACATCGGCGACACCGCTCTGTTCGTCGGGGCGAACGAATCTTTGTGCATGTCGACGACGGTGCACCCGGAGCTCAAGGCCGGCTGTGTTTACTTCACTGAAGACCATCTGGGTCAGGCATCATTGTGGAAGGACGCGCCCAGTTATGGCGATGACGGCCAGCGTGGCCTTGGGGTGTTCTGCCTCAAGGACGGCACAATGGAGAAAGTCGAGGGGCAAGGGTGGCACCGGAGCTGGCCACCGCCAGCGTGGTTCACGCCTTCCATCCCATGATATGACCATGACTATGTGCTAAATACTTTATGTGCAATGTTATACATACTGCCATTTTCAAATGTTTGGATGTGTTGAGCTTCTTACGTCCTATGCCAATGGGAATAATGTTTGTTATGTTATGTCACTAAGTATGATATTTTTGATATTTCGATGTTTTCCACTAGTCTTAACTTTTATGCTGATATGGAATTTTGAACAATTTGTGATTTCTTGTTCAGTGCCGTCTAACTAAACTTGTTATGGAGCTTAAATTGCAGATCCTACTCCCACTAGGTTTGTTGTGTCCGATAGAATTTTTTTTCCTTCTTTTAAACCCTGGACTATGAAGCAAAAACCCCACAACATAAACTTTATTTCACTCTACCAAATACAGAAACATACATATTATTTACCCTTTGCCGATCATCAATGTTAATGCGTTGTCGTTGCATCTGCTGCTTTTTGTCTCCATATAAGACACTCGTACTCACCTGTTCCTTGAACTCCTAGCTTATATTGGGAGATCACTGAAAGAAAATCTGCGGTGGAACCTCGAAGATGGAGGAGCTATCAACTACAAGGGGCGAAACTCAATTAGCGAAGCTAACGGAATCAACTTCTACATCAATCATGGTCGAAACATAAACAAGGAGTAGAACAAAACCAATTCCCTAATCCTAGACCCTAAGTAGCTAGAGTTCAATTGTAATTTCATTAGAAGACCAAGTAACTTTATAGGTAGAGCTAGTGCGAAGTCTAGTCTACGAGTTGTTATGCTAGAGTTTATTTATAGTTTCACCTCATTGTAAATAGGAGGTTGTGATGATCTTTTGTAAAGAATCGGTGTTGTAATTCTATAGACACCCTTTGACCCACAATGTTTATGTTTTACCACTCTGAGGGATGTAATACTAGTGGGACAATGTTTCATTGGTGTTATGTAAACGAATTATGTAATACAAAATGCAGAGGTATCTTTGGGTCACCACACCAAAAGGAGGTGGTACCGAGGCAATCGATTTTGAGCCCCAACACACTCCATACCGCATACCTAGAAAAAAATATAGAAGGTTCCACTGTAAAAGAAGAAATGGAGGCGGAGAAAGAGTTGTGCCAACAAAGCGGCCAACTAGCCAATTCCGCCGACCAACCTGGTTTGGGATCATAAACCATCGTGATCTGCTGAAGTGCGGCCATACCATATCTCTAGGCAACCCATCCTTATGCTCAAAGGGCTAACGAGGGAAATAAAGATTCTGCATAACACCATTCCTGGTAGCGAGCATGCTCTACTTTAGTCAAAAGAATGAGAAATGGCGGTATTCGTCATGAGGGTGCCTCCGATGAAAGAATTTGTCCATGAAACCCTCAGTGAAATGTTTTTTCTTCATTTTGAGGATATCTTTAAGATGAACCACATGCAAGAGCTCGATTTATTCCAACTATGAGCTATCTATCAAGCATACCTTGTTAAAACCTAGCAAATCAATGACATCGTAGTGGCGGACACTAGTACATGTCCGAGACCAACTTGTCTCACCCTCAGGGATGTTTTCTTCTAGGGGTTACCTTGAAAATTTCATGGTGGAGAACAAGGACAAGCACTACATTCCCGTGCCTTACTTTCCCACATTAGCCATTCTCGCTAGCCCTATCTATGCTTCTCTAGATTTCCATTATGCTTTGCTGGCACGCACCGATTGAGGCCAATTAACTTGAGGATGTTTACTAAACTGTTTGTTCAGCAATCACTGCATCCTCATCGTTCTATACCTTCGACTGGCCCATGCTTCATATTTGGACTCGACAAGGTGCGAAGAAATATCACACTAGGCTTAGGAAGGTTCTCAATGATGCTCTCAGCAGCTACAACATAAAGCTTGGAACATTATTGTGAGTAACAAAAAGTATTCAAATCGGATACACCAGTAATTTTTGGCTACAAAACCGACTTCTGCTGCGTGTAGGAACCGAAAGAGAGCCACATGGACGGATACTATGCCATCCTTCACATGTTGGAGCCGCATGGTCTCGAGACAAAATAAGGCAATTGATGTCATCGACCGGGAAAAAGAATGGTTGAGGTCACCTATGAAGATCTGATACTACAGTTTTTGTGCATCTAGTTGACCCTTGCAACGATAATCAATAAGGATGTCTACTTATCATTTGTGATGTTCCACGTCGGCCACCTTGTTCCACAGGAAGTAGAGGACCGCTTGAGGCAGCTGGGTGATAGCAAGCATGTGTACATTAAAGCAAGTATTCTACACTTTATGAGAGATAAAAAAGTGATGATGTTGGTGTTATTTAGTGTGTGTACTTATGTTATGTATATCTGATCGTTCTTTCAAAACTTATCAAGCTACTTATCATGCTTGCGTTGTAGTTTAAACGTGTGATCGATGAATTTGTGGTCGATGAACTTGTGATCGATTCGTTTACCATGTGAATTATCCGTCCCTTGATTAAGTTGTCCGTTACATTTTCTGAACTTGCTTTTTTTTTTGCTTACATTGCATTTGTATGATATTCTTAACTTTCTTAATTATATATGTTGCTTTTGGTAAAATATTTTTTCTTGGTATTAGATCATGAGCTGACATGTCACGCATAGAGGAGGATTCAAGGAGTTTACAACTGCTAGAGGAAGTGCCAGAAACAAGTAAACGGGTACCACAACAACAACTATCAAAATTTTCATAATATAATGGAGACATAAAAAAACGATTACCTGCAATGTTCCTAGCAGAGCAAGAGAGCGGCAACCATGGAGTTGCGATGTCTAGTAGGTTGAGGGATATCAATAATCCTCATCCTGCTCCCCATGATCGTGTATTTATTGTATTCCTTTGTGTGATGGATATATATTTCAGATGATAAAATTAATAATTGTAAGAGATTCAACATGTAATATGTGTGACATCTATTTGTATGTGACGAACTAATTTGAGAGAGATTGAGCTCATATATTAGTGATTTCACTCTTTACATATCTTGTATAAAACTTCAGAAAAGATGTTGCCACGTCGTGTACAAAATATCAGAAAGCGGCATGTATATTTAGTGCGCGACATATATTGTCCACTGACGTGGTAGATTTTAGTGGCGTGTCGCGAACACGCCACCGGTACCATGCATCAGTGGCATCGGCATCGGCAGGACACATGTATGCCAAATACCGGTGGTTTGTGCTCGGCAAGCCATCGGTATCGATTACCGCTGATGCGTCACCGGTGGTATGTCAAAACCATGCCATTAAGGGTGGTTTTGCCACGCCCCTACTAGCGTTTTCTGTAATAGTGTTTGGATCTAAAACAATGGGTAATGACAATGTTGCTGAGTATTATACTGTTGAGAATTCAGGGTG
Source organism: Lolium perenne (assembly GCF_019359855.2). NCBI lineage: Eukaryota > Viridiplantae > Streptophyta > Magnoliopsida > Poales > Poaceae > Lolium > Lolium perenne. The sequence goes on from NC_067247.2 coordinate 391,785,681, forward strand.
TTCGAGTAGTCTTAATTTTCGTCCTGCTACTGATCTCTTCAAACTCGCTTGCTACTCCCAGCAAGTTTTGCTTGTTCAGTGATGTCTCACTAATCAATTTGACATGGGTCTTAAATAGCAAACCTTGCTCCCACGAAGTTTTGTTGTGTCAAATATAAGATTATTTGCCTCTAATTTCCCGATTATATGTGTTGTCACTGACTCAAGCATCTGTTGCTTTCTTTGCAGGTCTTGCTCTTTATGAGACCATGATGATTGTTTTTCCACAATCACTTGTGTTTCCCCTTCATCTCCCAACTTGCTGGTTCTTCAACTTGCAGTATACATATTTAATAACAACACTAATAGCAAACATTGCTGGTCTTGTAATATCTTAAGACCTTTTACTTTCTTGTAAACTCCTCTCTTAATCAATGCATGGGCAAAGCTTTTGCCCGTGTTTCATTTTTTTTTTGCTAATGCAACGATTTTTTGATGTAGTTAATTGTTCCGATTTTATGGTTTGTTTAAAGAATCATATTCTGATGTTACCTCATATCGGACATTTTCAATGTAGAATTTCATCAGAACCATAGCCCCATTCCAATGGTATTTATACGATTTTTTCGATAAATGACGTTTTATAATTTAAAAGGTGTGCCTATACGAATGACAACAGAAACAACCAAAAAAACAACTGGCTTGATCCACTCCAAGCCTTTTTGACTCGAGTCTAGAAAAGAGAACTTCATGATATATTTGACGTAGGTTTATCTGATATACTTGTCGTTTTGTTTACCCTTGAAATACAAAAGGTGTGCACGCTTACCCAGTTGGAAAAATGATCATCGACTCTATCAAAAAACAAAGTGGTCCTATTATCTGTAGAAGAGTTTGGTGAGGTCGGGTTGTAACAATCATCAGCACGAGAACCATGTGTCCATGTGAATATCTCTGCGGATAATGTTGCGACAGCACAATCCATCCGTAGTACACATACTACAATGCTTTGCGTTGTCATTATAGTATATCCCAAACCTACCTGTACTAGAGTCGGAGTATACAAAGAAGGAATCAGAGTAGGATCCTTGTTCATCCCCTAAATATAAAGCCCGATCGTCTTTTCCCGAGATCTCAGCCGCGTGCAACCCCGCCCAATCGATCCATCCAATGCCGCGAGATCAAACAAACGCCGGCGTCGACGCCGGTGTGAAGCTGTCGCCGGACATGGTGGCGAACATCCACAGCCGGCTTGGCATCCTCGATCGGCTCGCCTTCGCGTCGGTGTTCCGCGAGTCGTGCGAAGCGTTGGAGGCGCCGTGGATCATCCTCCCCGGCAAGACCCCGGAGAAGGCGACGCTCTTCTCACTCGTGGACCAGCGCTCCGTGGTGGTGCACGCCCCGGACCCCGCGCTGCGCGGCCACGCCATCATCGGCTCCTCCCACGGGTGGCTGGCCACCGCCGACGGCAGGGGCCGGATGAGCCTTGTGAACCCGGTGAGCGGCGAGCAGCGCGCTCTCCCGGCCATCACCACCATCCCAGGCCTCGAGGAGCATCACGGGGTCTTCGCCTTCCCGCTAAAACCCTTTGTCAGGGGGCCGCCGTACGCCGGCGGCCGCGAGCCGTGCGGGTCGTTCACGATGAAGGCTGAGCACATGCGTGGCTACCTCTACCGTAAGGTGGTCCTCTCGGATTCCCCCGGTGGTGGAGGCTACGGCACCGCCATGCTGATTACGGGCCAGCAGTTTGGTGTGGCGGCCTTCGCAACGGCCAAGGAAGCGGCGTGGAGGCTGGCTCCCTCGCGCGACGGCGTGGAGGACGCCATCCACCACGACGGCAGGTTCTACTCCGTGACGTACTCGGGTGCCGTGGAAGCGTGGGAGCTCGACGCGGACACCGGCGAGTTCATGAGTAAGGCTGTCACGCCGAGGCTTGACAATAATGCCGACGGCGGCGACCCGACGTGCCACCGCAAGTACCTCGTGGCGGCGCCGGGCGGGCAGCTGATGGTGGTGCTCAAGCACTGGAAGGAGACCAAGGACGAGTGCGACAGTAGCCGGTGGACCTGCTCATTCAAGGTGCAGGTCCTGGAGGGAGGGCAGTGGAAGGAGAGGGACGACATCGGCGAGGGCGCGCTGTTCATCGGGGCCAACGAGTCTATGTACGTGTCGACGAGGGTGCACCTGGATCTCAAGGACGGCCACGTCTACTACACGGAGGATGATCTGAGTTTCTGGGGGAACTGTCGCTGCGACAAAGACCGGCGTGTCGTCCGGGTGTTGTGCCTCAAGGACGGCACGGAGGGGAATGTCGAGGGGCTCGGGCAGCACTGGAGCTGGCCTCCGCCGGCGTGGTTCACGCCTTGAATCCCATGACACTGACGATATAGCTAGCTTGGCTTAACTTGGTTGAAGCTTGAGTACTCCGACAGACTGGGATGTTTCAGCAGTACAGATGCGTGGCACTAGTTAGTAGGAGTAAATGTTTCAGCAGTTTCTGAAATTTCGTCCGGGTGTTGTGCCTCAAGGACGGCACGGAAGGGAATGTCGAGGGGCTCGGGCAGCACTGGAGCTGGCCTCCGCCGGCGTGGTTCACGCCTTGAATATAGCGCGCGGAGTCGGCTACCCGTGCGTGCGTTTCCTCATGGTGTCCACGTCGCGGGGGTGGGTCAAATCGTGTCTCGTACCTGCCAGCCTGGCTCCAGCCAAACCGATCGAATCGAATCGTGCATGCTCACCTTTTTTCTGCCAGCCTGGCTCCCAATTAAATTCGCGATGGATGGATTTCTTCGACGATGCTGCGGGATTTCTTTTCTTTTTCTTTTCACAGGCAACAAAGATTTCTTATCTCCACACCGGGGCATATCCATCTGCCTCAAGCTAGATAGATAGATTTATCCAACGCAGCGCCCAAACTTCAAAGCGAGCCAGGACAAAGATTTATACAATGTTTACGAAAATACAACTTATCAATATATTGTCATGCTAGTTTTATCAGAGTTGAAATTTTGCCATGAACTTTGACATTCGCACAACACAGCAAAATTATGGAACATAGCAACATACAGCATATAACTACACAAATGCCATACATCACGACGGCAAAATCACCTGATTCGCACCACATACACACATGAATATCGAATCACAGATGGATGGAGCCACGTACTCGACTTGCATGCAACCAGCGCCATCACAACCGAATCAAGTCACACACACTTCCTCTTGTCAAAAAACAAAGTCGCCTCGACTCGCCACCAACAGAACAAGCTGCATACCACCTGCAGGCTGGAATGCAAGCCCGTCCCTCTCCTTGCTAGGCACCGCCGCCTGGCCCATAATCCTGGCTGTGCATCGTCTGATGGTGGGTTTCTGATGGCAAGCCACTTGGCGTCCTCGTTAACAAGCTGCATACCATCTCCAGGCTGGAACGCAAGCTCGCCTCTCCCTGCTCGGCGCCACCACCGCCGCATAGCCCTCCTCCTGGCCGTGCATCGTCTGATGGTGGGTTTCTGATGGCAACCCGCTTGGCGTCCTCCAGCAGCCTGCACACACAACATGCATATATGAGCAACTGGAATCATAATTTATTTACACAAGGCGGCAATACACTCGGATTCTGCGTCAGCTTTGACACCTATATATGTGTAGGTATACCAAAATGTAGCCTCACATTATTCTCAGTTCTGAAAATGGTTATTAATCGGTGCAACATGCAACCAGCTAACAGACATCATCATACATAGCCTGTCACAACAAACCTACATGGGCAGTAGAAGAAAACATCATTTTTCTCAACTCCAGTGTCTTCAGAGGGCCAATTCACCATGTAAAAATACAAACAAAAGAATGCAAGGATCTTTAAGATGCATACTCAAGATAAAAAGTGCAATCTATACTTACCAAACGCAAACCAAAGAAGCAACTTCATGCTCCCAATATAGTCAGGTCATCGGCTCATTCACCCAAGCACATAACAACCACATCGCCTAGATGTCCTACTATCAGCAGATCACAAGGGAGCCAGAGATCCAAGGGAGGATCAGGAGCTCACCGGAGAGATCCCGAGCATTGCCGCCACCGCACCATACAGCACTCTTAACAGCTACAAAAGACGCTCTCAAACTTGTTTTCAACAGTCCAGTGATAGGTAATACTACAAGAGATGCATATAATACAACACAATTAACAACAGTTATAGACTCCTAGGTGAAGAAATTGACATGCTCCAGAAGAAAGAAAAGGCTTTCAGAAGCTACAAGACGTTTACCACTCTGCAACTTATGCTCCGAGGCATGTCTCAGTTGTCTCAGCTTGTCTGTCATTTAGTCCTCCTCCTTTGCCTTTGAAGAAAGAACAATTCATGGTCAGTACAACAAATTCTGTTCTTTCCTATCTATCTATTCAATAACCAGGATTAGCACAACAACAAAGATAACACCTAGTTTATTTATCTAAACAAGATCTCCTCTAAATCACACAAACCACATAAACTAGCTTTGCTTCGCTGAGCAACATAACCAAACTACTACTACTGACAGACTACAAGTAATTGAATGGCTGCTGGGATGGAGTCTTAGTTTGGCAACAAAAAGAGAATTTCTATCATGCACCAAATCTTGTGAAATTTGTGCACACCTCCAAGCTATACCACACTAAGTAAGCATCAGTAATCACCTAGTACACTCTACACTAAGATTTGCAGCAGCATGGCATCTGTATCTGCACTGTACTAAAGTGTGGTTCTAGCTGATGTGCTGCCTCAAAATCGAATCAGCTCATGGAGGGGGATCAAGAAGCAACCTTTGGATGCAGAATCACTGAAGGCAGCGTCAATGTTGCTTGTCGGCGAGAAGCTCCACATCGTGGATGCGCCCCAGCCGGACTCCGTTGCTCGCAGAAGCTACAAGACGTTTACCACTGTGCAACTTATGCTACGAAGCATGCCTCAGTTGTCTCTGGGTACTCCAGCTTCTCTGTCATTTAGTCCTCCTCCTTTTCCTTTGAAGAGACAACAATTCATGGTCAGGACAACGAATTATGTTCTTGTCTATCTATTCAATAACCAGGATTAGCACAACAACAAAGATAAGACCTACTTTATCTACACAAGATCTGCTCTAAATCACACAATCCACATAAACTGGCTTCGCTTCGCTGAGCAACATAACCAAATTACTACTACTGAGAGTAATTGAATGGCTGCTGTCATGGAGTCTTAGTTTGGCAACAAAAAAAGAATTTCTATCATGCACCAAATCTTGTGAAATTTGTGCACACCTTCAAGCTATACCACACTAAGTGAGCAGCAGTAATCCTGCTATACACTAAGATTTGCAGCAGGGCATCTATATCTGCACTGTACTGAATTGGTTCTAGCTGACGAACTACCTAAAATCAGGTGATGTGCTACCTCAAAGTCGAATCAGCTCATGGAGGGGGATCAAGAAGCAACCTTTGGGTGCAGAACAATTGAAGGCGGCGGCGAGGTTGCTATGCTTGGGGGCGAGAAGCTCCACCCCAGCCGGACTCCGTTGCTCGCAGCGGCGTCATGGTTGGTCGCCGGCGTGCAGACACCCGCACAGCCTCGGCCACTCGAGCAAGCGAAGCAGCCAGGCGACCTCGACGGGGTGCCGCGCACCGTCCTAAGGGTGCATGCGCGCGCCGGCGAGGAAGCCAGCCGCGCCGGCACTCACATCGGCGAGGATGGGCCGGCGGCGTCGATCTGACGTGGGAGAAAGGCGGCGGTCGATCTGACGGCGGAGGGAGGAGGGAATGTCCAGGACCGGTGCAGCGTCGGCGAGGCCGAGCCGTAGCCGTTACGCCGGAGCCTCATCGACCTCGTGGCGTTGCAGGAAGGTGGGCTTCATCGATACACGAACGGAGGCGCGGGGAAGGGCGGTCCGGCATCAGGGAGGACAGGCGGCCGTGGCGGATGGACTGGGGCTGCCGGCGAGGCTGGGCGGTGGGAGAGTGAGAGGAGTGGGGATCCAGAGGTAGAGGAAGACGGACGGGGTTGGGTTGGGTGGGTCTTCTTTCTTTTTTCTTTTCGTTTTTCCTTTTTTCGTGGGTAGCGACGATTGTTGGCTACTCAAAATCTTTTAGACTTCGGTTGCGCGCGAGAGTTAACATGAAAGTTGTGCCGCCCGCATATTAACTTTGATCAACTTCCTAGAAACATAGCAACATTTATAGTACCATTTACTAACATAAAATTAATATTCCTACATTCATCTTCACATGCAATTCAATAATAGCCTTGTAATTTGATGTCATAAAAATCCCAATTGTATCTAGTATATGAACACACGCCTAGATTTCATGCATGCTTCAAAATGTTTTTTCTCCCACAAACAGACTCGTCACCCTACTCACTCGTACATGTACACCACAACCCTAGCTGGATAACGTCATGTACATACACACTACAAGGCGCATACTTGCGTCCGTAAAATTAATCCTCGGGCTTTCGGTCTTTGTCGTGAGCCTCGGGCCATGAAATGCACCCGTGTCGTGCACCCGTATAATTCCCTCATGAGATTGATGGAGACCAGAGCTCGTGTCATGCAAGGTCGTGGAGACGAGGCGGCGTCAGCTGAGGTGACGTGCCAACAAGAGGCAGCGTTGGAAGCGGAGGGGGTCACACGAGAGAGGGAAGCGAGGGAGAGGGGATGTCAGGAGCACATGATGAGAGTTCAATGGATGGGGACATTAGGGTGGCCAACGAAGATGGCGCTAGGTGGGGGCGGATCGCTGCATCAGGGTGGATGGCGTCGGGGGGGAGAGTGGGAGGCACATGAGGGAGAAGGGCTACGGTTGGAATAAACCCTTGACCATAGTAGGCTCAGTGGGCCGATTATGATCGGCTTAGTGCATGTACTTTTGAACTATGTGGCCTATTACACCCTCGTATCCGTTTTAATCAATTCAAACAGCTAGCTTGCAGGTTTTCCCATAGTATATTTATTAACAAAATGACATAAAAATAATATATATTATAAATTTTCTCATAATATAATAATAAGTGTAATAAAGTAGCATCTATAACTTCAAAAAACATCATTGCACGCTAAATCTGTTTACATCACCCTTGTAGACTCACGACCCATGCCAAATAGGAAAGGGTTTCGAACCTTTCACACATGATTAGGACCTCATGCGGAGATTCGACCCTTAGTCACGTCATTCAAAGAGAAACCATATTAAGTGGGCCCATCAATGTCTGTGCCCTAATTTTTTTTTTGTCAAAATAGGTGATTTCATGTGATATTTTGTTTGCACCACCCTTATATACTATTACTAGATGATGCCCCGCGCGTTGCTGCAGGAAATCCATCATACCTATTACAAAGGATGCAAATTTAAAGAAATTTCACGTTGATGCACTGTAGAAATTCGTAAAAGCAGCACGTGCTCAAATGTAACATGCATATGAAATCTCAGGAACCAAACTGAAGTGTACCATACAGTTGGCTGCCCCGAAGCAGCTGACGTGTGACTTACACAGTACGGAGAAAAAAACTTGCATGGGTGTATACTAAACTTGAATACCATTCACATGTGAATGAAATGAAAAATCGAAGAATCACCTTCAAAGATGAAGCAGCCTAAATCATGCAAAACATTGAAAAAAATAGCATCTTGCAACTACCCAAGGATATAAGTTATTTCAGAAATAGTATGCGTCTGTATAAATGAATATCAATATGCATTATGCACAATATTTCTTTTACTGAATTGGATGTGATAATATTAAGAGACTGTTTGTACGGGAAGTCAGATTAAAGAAGTGGATTGGCTTATATGTTATCATGGACATTTTCCACAGATGAATATAGCTTAGATAATTTATATGAAGAAGTCGACAGTGGGAGACATAACCCTTCATACTTGCAATAACGGTACTGCTATGCATAGCGATGAATATTAAGATCCTCAAAATAAGAAGCGAGAAGTACACCTGCATTAGTGCTACTGATGAGATAGATTTTGACGGTTTTGTACTGGCCACGAGGATTAGCTTAGGATACACACAACATTAACAATGCTAGATCACTGAACTACATATAGTTCGTTAAAAATGAGGACATTTATTAAACAAATAAGAGCAGATATGATAAATAAGACACGCTCGAAGAAATTTAGTGGAGGGCCTGCCATAGGCCAGTAGATCTGCTAGTAGTGAACCTGTAAGAGGAACTGGTTTTATTTCATCCAACCACATTGTAGTTATATCAATAAATAGCTTTGTGCGAAATTCGGTTGTGTAAATCAAATCATCTAATTTATCTGAGGAGAAGGAAAATGGGCGCAAAAATACTGCTTTAACCCTTGTGTTACTATTAAAAACAATTAAATATAAAATTCAGTCAGCCTCAAAACCAGAATGGATCAAGGAAAACTGAAATAACATGAGTATATGCAAAAAGGAGAATACATTAGGTGCCCCTGGATCCTCCTCTCTAGAGAATATCCAAAGTTTCCCACAACTCTAGTCCAGAGACTAAAATCCTCAGCAGCTGTTTTTGTCCAGATCAGGATTACTCTTAGGTGAATAATGTCATTTAGCCGGCAACAGAGCTAGCAGGCAGTGGAGAACGCTCAGCCAGATGCATCAAGCTGCTGTTGCTAGTAAAACATGCAGCCATGAAAGTTCCCCGCACCGAAACGTCAAGCTTCTTGTGCCCTCTTCGCAGGAGCTCAATAGGATGCCGATGGACATGCCGACGCATGATCCAGGTAACAAAGAACAAAAAGAAAAGATGAGACTTGAGAGCCACCCAAACCTAAGCAAGGCTGAGGTTCTGATATAATAACCACGTTAAAGGATTTGGTTCAACATTTTCCACTCCTTGTCAGATCCAAAAAGAAAATAGAAACATCAAGAGCGGCAACAACAAAACGATAAATCATGTGTAGGTTTCTTGCGCATATACCTCAAAGGTTAGGCGATGGCCTATAAGAACCCAAAGAAATCTTCAGAGAGCGGAATGAGAAGCCTGTAGCAACCCCTTACTGGAATCCAACGAATTCAGGAGGGCCCGAGGTAGGATCAGACAGAATCCAATGGAATCGGGAGCGTGGGTAGAAGGTCGAGCGGATTTCCAGCGGGAGCTCAACCTGCCAGATCGGGAATATATATTGAGGGATTGAGGGATTGAGAAAATAAAGGAGGAATTAGAACATGGAGCGGCCAGCTAACAGCGTGGAGGTCGCTTGACATGGCGGCGGCGCGAGCAGGCTGGCATGATTGATGCGGATGCGGACGGCAGCATGGCCTGCTTTATAACCTGGAGACAACGGCGGCGACGGATGAGTTTCTTTGAGCAGTTTCCACTCTTTGAATGCTGGAATTTGTGGGTTTTCATGAGTATTAAGTTGTCCGCACATTGGTGGCCTGGTGGTGAGGAGGACGAACGGTCGGGGCGGCAGAGGAAGAAGAACAGAGAGAGGTTCAATGGTATTTTTTTCTCTGCATCCATTTTTATTTGGGACGATGTCTAGCAAGTGGGCTTGCGAGGTTGCGAACCCAGGAAAGAATCTCTGGCCCATATCAGTACAACCCAACCTCATGTCCGTCCAGCAGAGGCGCCGCACGAAGAACTGAAGACGAAGCAAGGAGCGCGATGACGCTCTGCACGGGCAGCAGAATACGGGGTGACGTGGCTTCACCAGGATTCAGGAAAATGAGGTAGTGGGGGCTTCCTATTTATTATTAGAGATAAAAGATTAGGACGCCATGCAAGTGGATGAGAGATTTTTTTACCCTTCCTTGTGGAATTTTAAGAGAAATCATATTCCAAGGGCCTTGCAACGTCTACCTCTATCTTTACGGTCTAAAATGGTTATTCCATGTGAAATCCTATTCCAAGTGAGGTTCGTCTATTTCTGGCTCAACCCACTGTTGGGCGCTATGAGGCTATCTAGCGTATTGTTCGAGCATCTAGTGGATGGTCTAAATTTGGTTGTCTATATGTCCATATAGACAATGGTCTAAAAAGAAGTAGATGGTATATATTCATGATGTCTATATTCTCTCTCCTATATTTTAACAATATTTATAACTACCACTCAACGGTTGTATTTCCAACGACTAGTTTTCAGTTCTACGTATACCACCCCCTCCCACCTCTCATCCAACATTGGTTGTGCCTTCTCTCATCTCTCTCCAAAATTATGTAGTTCTCTCTCACACAACACAATGAGTGGAAACATTTACTCTTCGGATATTCTCATGAATTCATCGTCCTTCACCTGAGTTGGCATCATCATTTGTCCTTCGATAATTTATGTCAACGGATCCCAAATTCGACATGTCTAGAAATGAGGAGTTTTCCATCTATGAGTTGATCTCATTTGAGTTGTCCATCTATGAGTTGTGAGTTGTCCATCTATATGATTGTATAAAAAATGGGCCAAGTAGTTTAATTAGTACTAACAATATCTACAAACTGCATAAAAATTTAGTATATGCAGCAGCAGTACATGCCCACCACGAAGATTAAGCAATTATGCAGCTATATACCAGCAACAATTCAGTCAAAATTTCAGTAAACATGTCAACATAGATTCAATAAGTTCACTCAAACTATCCTCTTTGAACCTCACGGGGGCACAACAATGGCAAACATCAAATGAGAGAAGGAGGGAAGGCGTGCTACGACTAACTGCTGAAAACCCTAAGATTAGCGCTAACAAGCAACCCTGGTTTAAGTTCTAGCATCCCACCCCAACGTTCTCCCTACATCACCCACCCTGAGCTCCCTCGCCGACCCAATCTCTCCACTCTAGAAAAAAACTACCCCGACCTACTTCCCCATATGCGCCACCCCCGCCTCCTCCTAGGCACGTCAACCTACTCCATTCCAAAATGCATTGCCCCTAGCCTCCACCGGCCATTAGCGTTGCCGCAGGGATCCACTTCAGGAAGGATGTAGCCGGTGACAAGGGCCAGGGGCGGCGGCCAGATCGACCTCACCCAACCTTCTATATCTCTTTCACCATCTCTTAATCGATTGTACATGGGAACAGACCAAGGATGGCAATGGGTAGGGTATGGGCAGGGTAGAGCAATACCATACCCATGCCCGTATAGTCGATGGCTACAAACTTCTACCCATACCCGTGCCCATGGGTATAAAAGTTTACCCATACCCATACCCGGCGGGTAACACTAGGGATAGAGATGCGTGTTGGTGGGCACACTAGGTGAATGAGGGAATGGAGAGTGCCGCACCACCGGTGGCCTTTTCGGTAGCGGCGAGGGGATTGTGCCGTGGTGGCCGCCATTCTAGGCTTAGAGTTAGCTCCACGAATGACATGAAATATTTATATATGTTTAAATATTCCTCAGAAATTATTTTATTTCTCTAGCTGTAGCTCGAACTTGAGATGCTATATGTTAATTTCATATGGTTCTTCATGGCTCGCTGGAGAGTTTAGTACGTGCGCGAAGAAAAGATAAATCTAGATAAGCTAGGTAGATCGACACGCTAAGGTGGATCTTGATGCAGATGGCAGGGCTCCATCAAAAAAGGCAAAGAATTGCTGGTAGCTTCAACACATGTGGTTGCTAATACACATTTATACGGTACTATTGTTTTTTTTAGGCCTATACGGTACAATTGTTGAGCAAGCATTCTAGTAGTTTGCAACTGTTGCGAATTTGATGCATCGCATAGGGAGGTGCTCCTTAATAATTTAATCATCATCATCATTATTTTCTTTTCTTTGGGAACGATCAAGTACTAGCATATATGCTCACGCGCGGGTCCACCCCAAGATTAAAATTAAGCTAAGCATGATTTCCTGGTGGTTTTGTTTAGTACCCAGAGATCACGGCAATAAACCTAGCCAATTAAACTTGTGATGATGCCGAGGCAGCTCCTAGTTTTACGGAGTAATCGCTGTAAATAAGGAAGGACTTCTGATTGAGCATTAAGAGGAAGGCAATTAAAAGTTAATTACGTATCAGATTGGTACTACTACTACTAACCAACCATTCGTTCTTCATCGCAACATTTTGAGAAGGCAAAACGCACTCACGCATAGCACGCCATCGATTCGCCGCCGCTCACCCAACTCCCTCGCTGCTCTGTGGCCGCCGGCCGGCCGGCCGGCCACACCACCCACCTCCCTCGCCGCCGGCAGCCCTCACCCTCCCAACTCACTCGCCGCCGGAAACCCTCACCCACCAATCCTCTCCGCCGCCGGAAACCCTCTCCCACCCATTCCTCTCCGCCCTCTCATCCCCGCGCGCCCGCCAATGCCCTAGAGGTCGGCGTCAAGAACCCCCGCCAGGCGATGGTCCTCGCCGGCCATCCGGAGCGCCTGAAGCTGGGCGCCCCCGTCCAGCCCAACCTGACGCTGTGGTGCCTCCCGTCGACCTGGGATCCCCGACCCGCTCCGCCGCCCTCACTCCCCGCCTCGACGCAGCAGTCGTAGATGGTGGTCGCCTTCCCGGAGATGCGGCCACCGGCGACCTCTTGTACAACCGTGCCGATCTGCAACCGACGGCGACGTCCCCTGTCGGGTACGCTGCTGCTGCCGCCTACCGGAGACCACTCCGTCCCTTTGCCTCCCCATCTTGCAGCTGTTCGGTGAGGTCTATCACTAATCTGGGTGCATTTGCCTTTTTACCTTGAGAAAGAATTGGTGGGTAGCGTGTGTGTGTGTGTGAGATAACAGCATTGTTTGTCCCTGCACACTTGTAGGCAATCGTTTTCTGCAACACATGTGGCGGACATATTGAGCGCTGGGAGTTGTGAGTTGTGCAGCTTGCGGGCAGGTCCGTGATCTTGCCAGCACCAACAGCAGCGCCGTTGTGCCCTCATGCTCAAGCCTACCTTCGTCCACGCCGAGTAGCCAATTCCCCAAGGCTTCCACTTGGTGTCTTCAACTTGGTGTTTCTGCCATAGGGGAGGTATAATTCTCTCGTGTCAAGTGTTGTCATGTGTGTCTCAAATATTTGTTTTGGAAAAGCACCTAATGGATCATATCCTGATGGAGTAGTAGTGTAGTACTGAAGCCACAAATCATTGATTCACCATGTTTTGTTTGGAGTAGTCGACAATGTCCTGATTCTAGAAAATGCGTGAAATGTCAATGCTTAAGATAGTGCTGATGTGTATGCATGGTCCCATGTGCTGTTTTTTTTCGTGTGAATATGATAGGAAAATAGTAATTCTGAGCTGGTGTTGTAATTACATTCCAACGTGTACATGTAGTATACATGATATGAATAGCCAGGGAGAGATTTGTGTATTGATCTTGAAGAGAGGCGTGCATTTGCATCTGAGGGATATGCGTGTACATGTATTACAAAGTATTGATCTTGAAGGAGGAACCAAGTTGGCAACATAGGTAGTGATCTTACAGTTTGGTGGCTTTACTCTATATAATGAAACAGATGCTTGATTTCAGTCGAAGGAAAATAATAATAAGGCCCGAATCCCTCCTATGCATCTCAAGCTGAATACTGACCTTTTACATCGGTTGTGTTGTTTCTTACTTAAAAGCATATCTGAAGCAAATAAGTTTCTGCGCTGTTCATGGTTTCTGAATCGATGTGCTTATCAAGTTTTACCATCTCTCACTTGTTTCGAAGCAAGCAAAACAATAAGTGCTAGTACAGAAGTGCGGAAAATGCATAACTGTTGCATCTTATAAAAATCTGCTTATCTTTATTTTTTTCTAATTTGAAGCATATACATGTAAGCTTGTATAATACAAATTTAACACAATTCGATACTATCTTTGTAGGATCATAGTTTTAGTACTATCTATCTCTCACCTGTTTCAAAGAAAACAAATAACTCGTGGTCTTATGATAATGAGTGTGAGTACAAGGCTTAGGAAGTCGGAATCTGTTCCGTGACCTTGATTTTCTTTTGTTTTGAAATGTATCCGTTCAGGCTCATGTGATTTACATCTAACACCTTTTTTCTTCCGTTTTAATATACCATAATAGAAAAAATTGTAATGTTCACAAATTTCTGAAGGCCTTTCTAGTTCGAAATTCTGATTGTTTTCAACTAACACTTTCCATTGCAGGACTTGGAGGAGGAGCACATTGAGGATAAGTCCATGGAAGTAATTGCTCTCTCTATTCCCTTTTTATTCTCTTACGAGCACTGGTGCAACATTTTTCAAGTTCTGGGTACTAAATATTACTGTTTTGTTATAGGATCATGTTGAAAGTTCAAACTGAACAAAGCATTGCATGCCAGGTGCTGAGAAGCAAGAGTCCAATGGTGGCACAAGATGGTGTTGCTGTTGGTGCCGTCGTGTTGGTCGACACACGCAGCCAGCTTGGCCATCAACAATGGCATGTACAAGATACAAGACACCATTGTTGGTAGATCTGTGTGAGTTGAGTGTATCTCTGCACTATAGCTTCCTAGCAGTTCAGTTAACGCAGCCGAAAGAGCAGCAGGCAGCGGTGTCCTTGGTGACACGCCGATAGTTGAAATGGTATCCACCAATATGATGACGGCCTTCTCGTAGGTAAGGCATGACTCCTTTTTTTTTAGTTCTACACTACGCGTTTGATTACTACTGTAAACAAATAGCATGCAATTTCCTTGGCTTTGGATTGTTGTTTTCTCACAAATTTTTTTCCATCTTTTGCAGATCCCTCTCACCGCATCTCTCCCTCAATCCCCTTTCTCCACTCAATTTACCGGCACAGCTGCAGCTGCTCGTTGCTGCTCCCCGAGGCTCACCCCACCCCATGACACCCACCCAACTCCCTCGCTACCGGACACTCCCACCAATCCAATCCTCTAAGCCCCCTGATTCCCGCGCGCCCACCATGCCCTAGACGTCGGCGTCAAGAACCTCCGCCCGGTGCTGGTCCTCGCCATCTGGAACGCCTGGAGATCGGTGTCACACCCACCATGTTGCCTCCTGTTGTCCTGGGCTGCCGGCGCCCCTTCGCCTCCCTCCCTGCCTCAACGCACCAGTCGCGGGCAACGGCACAAGCAGCAGTCTAGACCGACACCGGATGTGGAGGACCTCCTCCATGGCGTCTGCGTCCTGCCTTCATGTAGCTGCAGCCGCCGTCGGCGACCTTCTAGAAAACCTCCACGATCTGCGGCCGCCAGCAACGTCCACGCCCTTCTGCTGCCTTGAGACCACTCCTTCCCGCCGCCGTCGACCACATCCCAAACTTGCAGTTGCTAGGTGACCTCCCTTTCCTCCTCTTCCCCCTCCAAGCATTCCTTGTAAATTTTGTTTCTTTTTTATTTATCATGTTGATGTACTCAACTGGCCACTGCTAGCTGTGAGGCAGTACAATGTACAATGGCCGTGCATGGCGTTTCTTCTCTGTTGGCTGTGAATGTGTCCAACTCTCGATGGATTTATGATGTTGCTTGCTTCTGATTGTTGTATAGAAAATGGAAACGGGTTTTTACTGAATGAATTAACCTGATTGAACAAAATGCACTTTAGCTCTTATGCAATACCTAGTTATTAATTTTGGTTACCATTTAGTTCCCTAACTACGGACATGTTCAGGTAAATAGTTTTGGAGCTTATACTCTCACGAAGAAAAAATTACAGCAGTTGTATGGATGTCGGTATGCTATATCTATGTTGTGATAGTGCTAGGGTTTAGTGCTAATGCTTGTGCGGTCTGATGATTAAGTGGATTAGTCCACCTATCTACTGGGGAAACCACTCAATTATTTTTGCAAGAGCACTCAGAACAAGAGAGAAAAGAAGGATGTTGTACAGTATGATGTGATGGTTGATTCCGTATTTGCATTACAACTTAGAATGCAAATTATGTTCGTTGTCAGTTGCTCTCTACACCGTCAGATCACATTGCCAATTATATATCTTTACCGTGCTAATTAGTGCAGTTGATCATTTTATCTAGCTTCCTGGCATATATTTTACTGTTGTTGATTTGTTGTCAAGTGTTCAAAACTAATCAACTTTAGTATTTCAAGAAACAGTAAAAATAATGAGTTTTCTCTCTAAGCCTTGGTCGACTGCGCCATATTCCTTCTTGTGGCTTTGGATACTTTTGAAACACTAATAGCTATATCTAGAGCTCCATGCTAATTTCAATCCTGAAACCTTTACATGAATGATAGTGTGGAGCCATCAGTTATTTTTCTTTACCATTTGTTATCAACTCGTCGGAGTTTTATCCCGAAACCTTTACATGACTTGGGGTATTTGAACTAGTAACGTGCAAAAAAAAGTATGATTGGTGTACTTTGTAGGTGTGATTAGACCTGATTTCAGAATTTAAAACTTGGAACCGGTTCAATTTGACTATGATTGGTATACAATGAATGTCTTGTGTTAGGTGTTCATTTTCTGATTCTGTTCATCTGTTGTTTTTTAACACCTTTACTTTGTTCCTGCAGTCTGGCAACTAAATAGATCAGCCGTGGGCAAGGAGAAGACTCACATTAACAACGTGGCCATTTGCCATGTTGACTCTGGCAAGTCGACCACCATTGATCATCTGGTTTAAGAAGGAAGCCATTGAGACCCACCCTCTCCGCCACTCTTGGAGTGAAGCAGCTTCTGCAAAGGTATACTTGCTATTCATCATCTCCATGCTATTTTTACAAGTAATGTTCAGTCGTATGCAAGTCTTCATCATGTCTGCTATGTTTCTCGCTTTCTTGTGAGCAATGAGGAAATTTGGCAATATACATGAAGACTTCCTTACAGAAAGACAGGGACTGAATTCATGTAGTACAGCTTCCTATCATTCTTGCATATAGCTTCTTACATTAGATTAGAAGTTTAGATTGTTTTTGTTGTTTGTTAAAACTGAATGACAGTAGTTGCAAGGTGCCGAGTTGAATAATTAATTTGTGATAAGGCTGATGTTAATATCTGAATATCCTATCTAGGTAGCAGTACCTATAGTATATCATATTCCATAAGTGTATACACGAGGCATATAGGCATGTACTTGCATGCTTTCTAACAAGGTTCTTATTCTTGCAGTTTCTTACCAGAAAACCTTGTATACTGCATACAAGAAGAGGACCAAGAATGGATGAATACAATACAAGAAAAGAAAGTGACCCTGGATTCTAATAAGAGGCTTCAAGTTTTCATATGGTAAGGTACTGCACACCCGCACCAAGTCTTTTATTTATTTATCATGTTGAAACACTCAACTGGCCAGTGCTAGCTGCGAGGCGGTACGATGTACAATGGCCGTGTGTGGCATTTCTTCCTTGGTAGCCAGTGAATGTGTCCAATTGTTTTATGATAGTGGCTTGCTTCTGATTGTTGTATGGAAAGTGGAAACGGTTTGCTACTGAATGAATGAACCTGATGGAACCAAATGCACTTCAGCTCTTATGCAATACCTAGTTTTTAATTTCGGTTACCATTTCAGGTCCGTAACTACAGTATTGTCCAGATAAATAGCTTGCAATTTATTTATACTCTCACAGGAATAAAACATTATAGCAGCTGTATGGATGTCGGTATGATGTATCTATGTTGTGATAGTGTTAGGGCTTAATGCTAATGCTTGCATGGTCTGATGATTAAGTAGATTATTACACCAATCTACTTGGAAACCACTCAATTATATTTGCAAGAGCACTTGGAACAATATAAAAAGAAGGATGAACTACAGTGTGATGTAATGGTTGATTCTTGATTTGCATTACAGCTTAGAATGCTTATTATGTTTGTTGTCAGTTGCTCCCTACTCCGTCGGATCACATTGCCAATTATATATCTCTTGTTTGCTGCATGCTAATTATTTGTGCAGTCCATCATTTTGTATAGCTTCTTAGTATATATTTTACTAGTGTTGATTTTTGTCAAGTGTTCAAAACTAATTGATTTGAGTACTTCGAGAAACAGAAAAATTAATGAGTTTTATCTCTAAGCCTTGGTCGACTGCCCCATATTCCTTCTTGTGGCTTTGGATACTTTTCCAACACTAATAGCTATATCTAGAGCTCCTTTGTAATTTCAAAACCTGGTATCTTTACATGACTGTAAGTCTGGATCCATCAGTTACTTTTCTTTACCATTTGTGATCAACTGCTCGTGAGAGTTTTACTGCTCACATTTTAGATGCGCACCTTGGGGTATATGAACTAGTAACTTGCAAAAAAAAAAGTATGATTGGTGTACTGTGTAGATGTGATTAGAGCTGATTTCAGAATTTAAATCTTTGAACTGATTCGATTTGACTATGATTGATATACAGTGAATGACTTTACTTAGGTGCTCATTTTCCGATTATGTTCATCTGTTTTTTTAACACCTTTACTTTGTTCCTGCAGTTTGGCAACTAAATAGATTATCCATGGGCAATGAGAAGACTCTCATTAACATCATGGCCATTTGCCATGTTGACTCTGGCAAGGTGACCACCATTGGCCATCTGGTTTGAGAAGGAAGCCATTGAGACCCGCCCTCTTTGCATGTTCGCTCTTTGAGTGAAGCAGCTGCTATAATGGTATACTTGCTATTCATCGTATCTATGTTATTTTTACAAGTAATCTTCAGTAGCATGTATCTCTTCATCAGTTCTGTTATGTTTCTCGCCCTCTTGTGAACAATGAGGAAATTTGGCAATATACATGAAGACTTCCTTACAGAAAGACAGGGACTGAGTTCATGTAGTACAGCTTCCTATCGTTCTTGTATATAGCTTCTTACAGTTTGGATTGGAAGTTTAGAGTGTTTTCCTTGTTTGTTAACATTGAATGATAGGACTTGCAAGTTGCCGAGTTGCATAATTAATTCATGATAAAGCTGATGTTAATATCTTAATATTCTATCTAGGTAACAATACTTGCAGTATAGCATTTTCCATAACTGTATACGCTAGGCATATAGGCATGTAATTGCATGCTTTCTAACAAGGTTGGTCTTGCTTGCAGTTTCTTACCAGAAAACCTTGTATACTACATGCAAGAAGAGGACCATGAATGGATGCATACAATACAGGAAGAGAAAGTGACGCTGAATTCTACTGTGAAGCTTCAAGTTTTCAATATGGCAAGGTACTGCACCCACACCAAGAATAGATGGATACAAGTCTTTTCTAATCTTATTTATGGTCCTATTACGAGTCCTTAGCTCTTACTGATGCCTTTCCATCTGCATTCCGCATGTGTCTAAGGTAGCGGAACCAGAGCAGTATGTCATGGAGGGTTGCTTGGCCAACGGATCAGGTCTTTGATGACCCCGAGATGCTTCTCTGATCTGAATATGTGCTGAACAAGATTAGCAGTGTCAGAGTCATACATCCACGTTTTGCAAAGCTGATCCATCGCTGGTGCTATCCATTGCTGCTGGATCCGGCATGTCAGAAACCTGGAAAGATTCGGAATGTGTTGTGCTGCATTGGTTCAGACTCATAGTTGAGGTAGCGACATGGGTGTTGTGTGCATCTTCTCTAGCGTTTTATGTATTTGCAAAATATTTTCTCCGGCTTTTAAAAATTTTGTGAACAATTGTCATTTTATATGTTCTGCAAATCTGTAGATTGGTACGTGTGTAGCATCGTTGGCTCTAATCTCATGTAACTAAATAAAGAGAAAATGACTCCTTCCCACTGTAAGATGAATATAGAGGTGATCTCGTTAGTTTTTTTGGTTCTTTTATTTGTAGAGATTATTTTCGTAGGTATCAGCTCAAACAAATGAAATAGCCAATGCTAAAATGAGATTCAAGTTTACATTGTTAGGGAAGGTTGCCCTGCAACGGTATGGGAATGATGAGTGCCACATCCTTGTCCTTCGTGCTTTCCGATTTGTGTTGATAATAGCAGACTTGATGCAACCGAAAATGGTAGCACAAATGCCATCTCAAAAAGAAAGTGGTAACACAAAGACCGTTCTATTTTAGTTGAACACAAAGCTAAATATACAGGTTTTTTTGTTGTATTTTCTTTTTGTGGATGCCATTATTAACCTAAATAGGCATCAATGCCTATGAACCAGGTTTTCATTGTATCCATTTATTTTTGTGTTTCACGTTATGATACCAAGTACCAGTATCATAATATTACTTGTGCACGATAAATAATGAGTAATTGTGGTGAGTCAACTATAAAACAAATGATCGTTATTTTTATGGGAAATTAGAATTCCACAATGATTGTCAAGTTGTTGATTATTAATTACCTCTGGTTTGTAACAATAATTAATGCATTTTAACTAGTTCCTGTTTCTCCCAATGTTTATGTTTGTTTACTCGGTTTGATTTCTGTTCGTTATCCTGATTGCAGCAGGCCGCGCAAGGATGCTGTGGATATCTCTTCTCTGGCAAGGGTGAACCAGACTCCACTTACCTGCTCACCACCGGGGTGCCAGGGAGAGCCTCTACATGAACATCAAGACCACTGCTCCCTGTATGAATCAACTGGCCCTTCTCCGTTTCCCCCGTTGATGGCCGTCCAAGATAAGACCCGCCGCTCCTGATCGATGCCGTGATTGTCAGTAATAAGACCTATCTCTCTCTCTTGTTTCGTCAACATGTGTTCCTTGTAATTGCAAACCAATCTGATATGGTTCCTATGCTTCTGTAGATATCCAGCCGCTGGGAGTACTGGGGCAATGTGGTTGGGCATATATAGGCTGGATATGTGGGAACGAGCCAACTTCCAAGGCACATCGGTAAGCCCTTTCTCTCTAACAAGGCTGGATTCTATTGAGTCACTGCGGTGGGGATTTCTACTGTTATCCGGCGCGGCACTCTGTTTTTCTTCTAGTCTGTGTAGTATGCTCATCTTGAATTTTCATTCTCATCTTGTCCTGGAAGCAGGAGAGGAAGTCTCCATAAAAGAGTATACAGTTTGTGTATCACAATTGTGTGTGCGAACTCAACTCCGTTCTGATATAGAGTACTTGTAAAAGGCTTTCTAGGCACACGCACAAGTTTTCCCTTACCCGTGTTGATTTTATAGTTGTATCTAGTTTTTATTATAAGTCCTTTCGCTAATTAACGTTTATCATGAATTCATAAGACTGCTACATGTATCCAATTATCAACACTATACATTAGCTATTGTCGTGCTTGTATTTTGCTTATCTAATTACTCATGTAATTTTCTATTTTATTCATTAGGAAGTTTACACCATAATGTTAAACGATAGTTATTTAAGTCAATTCAAAGATAGTTATTCAAGTGTTGACGTCAGTTTGCTGCACATGCCATGTTTGCGACTCACTGCTGAATTCTGCAAATGTTTGTGTTGTCATGAATTCTCGTTACTTTATATTCCAAGGATGGCTGAGATGTCGATCTTATGTCCTCAGTTTAATTAGCACGTGATTTTCACGAAGCACTAATACATGTATCCTTTTACTATCTCAGACTAGAGGGGATCACTGTGTCGTGCTTATTTGGGGGGCAATCTTCATTTGCTCCTGAGTGATGGCCGGTTGTTTTTTCCTCACCAAAATGTCAAGCTTGCTGAATGTATGTGCTTATCCTTGTAACTGGACTGCATTGTATTCTCTGGTATTTTCTAATTCTATCTGTTCATTGTGTTTTGAGTTGTCTAGATGTCTCTTCTTGCTGTATATAGTCACGGACAATGGACAGGTATTTTTTTAATACTCGATAAATGTCACCTAGTCAGTATCCACTAGCCAGGCATAATTATGTGTGTTTATTAGGAATCTGTTTATTTTTAAGTTTGGTAGATGAATGTTCCTTCTGCACCTAATCACTTGAAGCATATAAACTTCCTAGTTCTGACAAAAACATGCAGACTATTGTTTGTATTCCTTGCTGCTTTCTTTTGTCAGTTTTATTGCGTGGAAAATCTGTCTATGTTCTTCTTCTTGTGCACTTAATGTATTTTATACATCCTGTTGTGCATAGAACTCTTGCTTCCATAGATAAATTGGTTTGTTGTAATGTATGGTTACACAAATAATCCGGTTTTCTGAAGATTCAGAGTTCTGCAGGTTTGGATTCTGACTGGTACGTCCACTGTCTGATGTGGCATGTGCATGGAGCACACTGGCCAGCTGCGCTGATTGGAGCAGCATGGCATTGCACCTCACTGGACGGTGGCGACGCAGCATCACTCTTGCTGGTGTCGACGCTGGATGGTGAACTCTTCCTTGGACCTAGCTGGCGGCCCAAGCATGCTGATGCTGCTCCCTATTTGCATCAAGTATAGAACTAGTTTACACTTCATGTTCTTATCAGTTTCTCATGTTTAGGGCAAATGGGCATGATAATATTTGCATTGGCATAGAAAGATTATTCACAATGAACTTATTGAAATTATACTTAGTGGTTTCATTATTTTTGTAGGAATCAGTTACTGTTTTGGATTGATCGTAATGAATTGTCTTATGCATCATCTAGTTATTTTGGGTCCATTTATTGATTTGATATTTGTTGATATGTTCACTTATGAATTGTCCTAATATTTTTAATCTTTCAAACTTCTGAATATTCAGAGTTGATATACTCCCATTTACTAAACATTTAGCGTTCTACACTTGCAGGTTCAGACTGCTATATCCACAGTATGCTGCAAGTTGTGCGCTCTCTACCAGGAGTCCATTGACTGGATTTGAAGTAAGATTACTTTGCCACTACTTCATTATAGTACACTTGCAGTGTTACTACTCTGTGCAGCTTGTGTGGTTGATGATAGCATGACCCATTCCATCAATTTTGTAGAAAATGCTATCTTGAGCAACATGTGCGAGAGTTTCAGCGGGAGGCGGCGCGCAGCCCGCAAGCTGTTAGCGGCTGAAGCCCAGCTCTTGCAGGCACCACCAACCAGCTCCGTCGCCACATTGCACGCCCTCTTGCCCAGTCCTCCTTGTTGCAGACAGCTAAGATGTACACAAGCACCGTTGCCCCGGCCTAGCCGACAATGCAAGGTTGCTACTGCTGTATATATTCACCACATGCTTTAGCCATTGGTAGGTATATATCTTTCACTCCTAGGTCTGTTTGTAATGAAATTGGATTTGGGTCTGGGTTTTGATTGGTTTACTAGGTTTGGTCTTTTGTTGATTTCCTTGCAAACGATAAATTTCACATACTTCCCACGATGTGGTGAAAAATGATAACACCATGAGTAAGCATAGGGATGTGTTCTCTCTGGTTAAATTTTGGGGCTTGTTTGGTTGAATTACTTGATATCAAACTTTAACCTGATATTATTTAGTGTGGGCTAAACATAGAACTTATGTTCATGCTATTTAAGAGGGGTTTGTCTATAATATGGCTGGTATATGAGGCCTAGTGGCTTGTTCATTCCAGTTCATGTACATCGACCAGTCCTTGCAATAATAGAGAAGGTGATATCCTATTTTCTATCGATATTTGTGGGCCTCGGTCAATCAATGAGATGCCTGTGGTATGGTGTTGGTTTAGGAAGCTTCTAAGGCTGCTAGGCTGACCACAACATTCATTGTCATTTGGCTCATTTATTAGTTTCAAGTGAACAATTCTTATTGTTTGTTCAAGATCAAGTGCAAGCATTTAGGATTCTTTATCTTATTTTTCATAGTTAGTTTTGTCCAGTTGTTATGCTACTTTTAGCATTCATCGTGTTATAAGTTTTTATGATGGCTGATTGCAGGACTTGGCGAAGATGTACTCGGAGTTCAAGGAGGTTGATGTTGAAGTGTCAGCCGACGAGGAGGAATCAAGTGAAGAAGAGTATACAAGTAAGTTATGGGTCAATATTAATCTTTTTTTCGCGATCATACCAGGATGTGTTCATCAAATCACTAATGCATCATGCTTTATTATGTATCCACAAAGACCACAGAGCAAGAAGAGATAGAAGTGTTGTTTTAGCTCATCTAACATGATATTTATGATTACGGGTGTTTGCTGTAATTGCTAGCTTGTATATTTATCTTGCATTCAAGCTGTGTATTCAAATAATTTTCATGAGCCTTTTGAATTTAATTATGCTGTGTATAACAACCCTTGCTAAGTTGCTATATCAACCACATGTTCAAGTCGTGCAATGCTCTAGTTGCTAATGGCTTGCTGGTTTCAGACCAGGACAAAGTAGATGCCATGGATTGATTCTAGTTAACTAAGCTTCGCATGGTACTGAATTGGTATACCTGTTGCAGTGGAAGGACATTTATATTGGCGGCGTAAGGGAGAAGGATGGGCACTTCGGTATGTTTGCAGAGAAGGGGCGACGCCCGCGTGGCTCGGCATATTGTTCAACCGAACTTCTCGCTGACCAGCTATGTACGCGGTCACTTTGGAGTCTGGAAGCATGACCTGGAATGCTGTCCATGGCCAAGTTTGTTTTGTTCTTAGTTTGTGTATGTGTTTTATTTAGACGACCAGACTAGTGATCTGAGTTGGATGGTGGTCGGTTTGGATGTCGTGTTAGTTGTTGTGCTGCATATGCACTTTTATAGGTGATTATTTGGTCTGTGACCTGAATGCTGAAAAAATAGAAAAACTTATGCCAAAATTTCGA
Source organism: Lolium perenne (assembly GCF_019359855.2). Classification (NCBI taxonomy): domain Eukaryota; kingdom Viridiplantae; phylum Streptophyta; class Magnoliopsida; order Poales; family Poaceae; genus Lolium; species Lolium perenne. The sequence continues at coordinate 391,810,100 of NC_067247.2, forward strand.
TTATTTTTGTATAGTTTGCTGTTGCTAAGTGTTAGCTGGAGAATATGTATTTTTTTCCTTATTGGTAGAAGATGTAGCTGTGTACGAAATATTTTGAGCGTGATGACTACGGTTTGTAGAAGCATAACCAGTATATCTTCAAATGCATGTGAACCTTGCAATCAACGGAAAGGATCTGAGCTGGCCTGCTTTATCTATCGTGCGTGCCACAGTCTGAGGTATGTTAGAAGGAGGATAGCTTATACGTAACTTGCCTGTATACTAGCTATTGGTTAATATCCTTTTGGAAAATAGAAATTGGTTATCTGTTCAGGGTTTGATCATCTCGTAGTTTGTATATACATTTTGTACATCTTGCTCTCAGAAAGTTCAATGGTTTCGTGGTAAATGGCTACTCTTGGAGTTTTGTAGGAACCAAGTTTTCGGGTTTGTTTGCTGACGCTTATGAGGAAGAATGACAGAAATAACGATTTTTTTTGTGCCATTCCGATCTTAGGAATCTACTGTGTGACATTTGAATCAGTTTTTCTTCGAGGGATAGGACATAATGCATGACAACGTTGCCTGATTGGTGTACTAACATCAACACACATGAATCACAATTATTTCGAACTGGAGGAGTACTCCTATTGTCATTCAGAATATTAGCATCAAGCATGTGGTACATCTTGGGAAACAAGCAGGGAGTTATTTACAGGATTCCCATCATACAAAATTAGATTGAACCATGCGCATGCGATTAATTTTCACTAGTTACGGGGTCATTAGTGCAATGGATACTAATCACCAAATTTTAGAAATATAATTTATCAAGGTCCAGATTTTTAGGGGAAGTTATGGGAGGGATTCCTGATTCTTCCACCTCCTTCGCATGCTTATTGAGGGTGGGTCTAACTGCGTCTGTTTGCCTTCCCTAATTTACAACTCCAATTAACTCCGATAATGTATAGAAGATGGCTTGATTTTTTCTCTCCTAATTATAGCACACCTTGGTTCCAGTGATTTTTCTAGTAGTATTCCGGTTAATCCGATCCGGAGGGAGTTCGCCAGATCGCCATTACTCGGCGCTAGATGAGAAAATTAGGATCGACTATCCATGTCAGCGATCCGCACCACCCCTCAATCTCAGGTGTCCATCTTTTCATCGATCCTAAAAACCAAAAAAGGGAGAACGGAAGGAACTTTCATCTTCTTCAAAATTCGAACGGCTTGTTCCAAAACATCGGTCATTTGTTTCCTTTCTATAAGTACAAGACCCTAGTAGAATATCCTAGTTTCCGCGTGTGCTAGCTAGCTCGATTGACCCCAACAGGCAAAATGCAGACGGAAGTCGCATGCGTTCTGGTAACTAGGAACACAGAAACATTCAAGACGGCCGATGATTAGAAAGTGCTGATTTTGTTTCGTGAGAGGATGGCTGGTTTATGGAATAACTTATTCGTAATAACAAACGTCACATGGAGAGATCCTAAATAATAGGTCAATGCATGCTAACCCCACACACATCATACCTATAGGGACAGGCAAGGAAAACTGAGAAAACGGCAATTACTCGAAGACCACCGCATGCATGCCACCAGGACGTAAATAAATGAGACAGTGCACGCTTCCATCCAAACAACCCCGGACAATTAATTGACCTTCCAGGTGACAGGTCCGTGTATCTTACCTTTCCATGTATCTCCTAACACATGCAACAAAGAGATTAGAGAAGCCTCATCGATGGAACCGAAATTTCACCTTCCTTCTTCCCGCCATGCTGTTGAAGTTTTTTGAACTGTTTCAAAGCCTCAGCCTTTTTTCCCTATAAGTATAAGCCCCTAGCCACATACCGCGAGTCGGTTTGCGCGTGACTTGTGACTTAGACTTTGACTCTTGCTCGGCGAGGAGAGGAGAGAAGAAGAGGCCACCATTCTGCGTCATCGACGCCGTCGACGTCCATATGGTTGCGTGTCCGGAAGACTGTTGGGGTCGCCGTTGTCCACGAGCTGAGTTCTTCCGGCGAAGTAGTATCCTGGTATTATTCTCGTCTGGTTTCATCGATCCGTGGGCGTGAGAAGACATGTCTGTATCTTTGGATGATTGATTTTACCGACCCCTATTTTTCCTCAGTTTTTTTTTTAATCTTGTTCTAGTTCCATCGGTCCTTAATTTGCTCCTCTACGCCGGGATGGAGAGCGGCATGGTCGCCGCGCGCGACGGCCAGGACGACTGGGTCAACAGCATCGTCGCCGGCCTCGGCACCGGCGCGCTCTTCAGGGCCGCCAACGGGCCCCGCTCCGCCGCCGTCGCCGGCGCCGTCGGAGGGGTCCTCGCCGGCGCCGCCCTCGCCGCCAAGCAGGCCGCCAAGCTATACCAGTTCGCGCTCTGATCCCTCTACCCCCACTTCGGTACTACAGTATCACTTTCCTCTCCGCTGCTGTGATCGAATCACTTAGATCAATTGGGGCAGAGGATGCCATTTCTTCTTTTGTTGCTCTACTAGTAGTGCCGGTTAATTAATTATTTGGGAAGGGTCATCTTCTCGACACTACCGTGCTTATTATGTTATATCATCATGTGTAAACGATGCTGATCAGGTCAGATGATCAGCAATTTTTTGACATGCCTTGCAGTGTAACATCTTCTTCAGGTGTAGTACCCCTTAGTTAGCTAGCGAGCGTCGACACAATAATACATACGTTTGCATCATGCTGGCAAGTCCAGGACATTGTGGAATGTAATGTTCATTCTAGTGTAGTTTGGCTAGATTGTTGTGGTGCTCGCTTCTCTTGTCATGAAATGCTTGTCCGTGGAATGGTAGGTTAAGTAACTCTTCCTCTAATATTCCTGCTCATGTTATTTTTGCTCGAATGCTATACTGCCATTTAGAAAAGTGTTGAATTCATTAAAAAAGTTGAGCCTTTTGCATTCTCCCAATGTAACAAAGCGTTGTTGCTCACACTGGAATGATGTACTACTATTTCTAATAACTTGAATTTGCAATCAAGTTAAGCTTTTGTTGCTACATATTATTAGCTAGTCTTCTTCTGATCTTCCTGCTATTTCACATAACTTGAATTCATGAAAAAGTTGAGCTTTTGGAGTCCTGTTATTGAACAGTACATTGTTAATCACACAAGGATGCTGTACTGCTATTTGGAGTAGCTTAAATTTGTAAAAGGGTTGAGCTTTTGCGTTTTTTAGTTCCAACGATGCATTTGTACCACACGATGATTTTGCACTTCTCCTTCTTCCCCACTTACAAGTAAGGTCATCATGCACATCTGGATTCTTGCAGCTCAGATGTATTTGCGTGTGCATCTTTGTGTACATCAATACACTTCACAGGTAGTTAAGTCAGGTTTTATCTTTCTGTAGATGGTATTCTTGCTGTAATGCTATTTGGAATTATACTTGGATTCATGAAAATTTGAGCGTTTTGTGTTCTGGTGTTTTAACAATGTTATCATGTTTAGATCTTGTGAGCTGCCTATCATGATCAAGATCGTCTATTTGTAATGCTACATGTTGTGTTTGTTGGGATCCGATGAATATGGAATACTATGTCAAGTTGATTATTGATCTATCATATATGTGTTGTGTTTGTTGGCATAGAAAGATTATTTGACAATGAACTTATTGAAATTATACTTAGTGGTTTCATTATATTTGTAGGAATCAGTTACTGTTTTGAAATTATACTACCAAGCATGGGAAACTTTTTAAATGTCCTCTACATCGTCTTCGAGGTTTAGGTAAGATCTCGGGTATCTCTTCTTTTTACTCTATGAGCTCTGTGATATTGTGGCTGTATTGACATATTGGCATGCTTGTTAGAGGGTCTTATGCTACTATTTATGCGAAGCGAATGTGGTTGACTGGTTTTGTGTTGGTTGTCTAAGTTTGCTGCTATTTGTTATGTGCGCCACTAGTTGGTACTTTCTGGTAGTTATCAGGCCTTGCTTATTGAAATATTCAGTTTATTTCACTTGCATTATTCCTCTGTCCAGCTGAGAAGAATGAATTTCTTTGATATAAAGACGTGCCTTTCTGGTTTACTTGTGAGATTTGTTTTGTTGAGTTAATTAATCTCAACCTTCAACTAGAATTTGATCCAATGTGGGTTTGACCTAGGGCTTGAGTTCTTGTTATGTAATAGGTTTTTGTTAGAGCTGATCTGGACTAGATCAAAGTGGTTGATCTACTTTGCGATTCAACGCAATATATGTTGCCTTGGATAAATTATGTATGTTGCCTTAAAGATGCTTGCTGAATTGGTGCCTGACTTGGAAATTGGTTCATCAATTCCATCTTTTAACAAGAAAGAAATATGGGTCTAGTTGAACTTCATGTAAAGGGAACTATGAACACAATCGCATGCAGTATAACACTTATCTTCTGTGCATTTTGATGATTTTGTTCATCTTTGCTATTACATTAATTTCGTAGGAACTTGTTTTAGATTGTGATGGCTTGTTTCTTGTTTCAAGTGCTAGGCTGTTTCATTGATGGTCTTCTTATCCTTCAAGCTATACAATGTCTCTATTTCGAGTTGCTGTTGCAGTTCGAGATCAAGGTTAGGGACCTCCACATGAACATTTGATCATGCATATCCAGTTATAACATTCATGTATGCACCGCTTAGCGCTACTTACATTTGTCCTTTTTCTGTAAGGCGGTGATGCTAATTTCAATGCTTGTAGTGTCGTGTCTCTATGTGATGGATCCGAAGGCTGGGTTAAGGAGGTGCCCACGCTGTGTAGGAACTTGGAGAGCCTGCAGGGATATGAGGAGTGTAAGGTAAATTATGATACTTTTCTTGTTTAAAAAAATCTTGATATATGAGATTGCAAGTTGATTAGTATGAGCATGGGAGTCTTGGCATGCTTGGGGGTTTGACTTAGTTTTATTTGCTCCTGGCCACTAGTGCAGCCCAAATATCGATAGATGTTGCTAAAGAAGGAACTTTCTTCATTAAATTTTGCACATCCTAACTGGAATGGGCATGCCGCACCTATCATGTGCACAAAGTCTGCATTTTTTGTTGTAGATATCTAGATGGTGTCCATGCTACCTAGGTGGACCGGAAACCACTTGGACTCGGTGACGGAGTGGTGGACAGTGTGGGCATCGACTCAGTGATGATAAGCAGCTGGCTGCACTACACCCCCTGCGTGGTGGTTCAGGTCGGTGAAGTATCTGAGTTAGGGTGAGGGCGTGGAGGAGGAAGAGAAGCTGGAGTTTTAAGAGAAGGATGAGCTGTAGTCGTCTGTCTATCTTCTCGCTCATGAGTTGATTGCTGAAAATGTTGTGATTTATATGTGTTTTTCCTGTGGGTCTGGGGCTATGTATACACGGTGCCTTTCGTAGGTTTCCACCATGTAGCTGGTGTGGTGATCTACTTCGTACATGTAGATAGCATCTGTGCGTGTTTAAAATCAAATAAATGCTTCTGTTTTGCTGAAAGCTTTAATCAATGCTTATATGGTTCACTCAGGCTGATGTAAACAATAGATATTAAGATGGTTTGAAGCAAAAATACACAAGATGAATTTGTTTGAAGTAGATGACAATTAATGGCTCCTTTTTTCTTGTCGGTCTTATTAGTCAAACCAACCCTTCCCTCTCTCTAGTTGTTGGAAACAAAAACTTCTTAAGTTGATGGTTTGTATTAACCTGCTGGTGAGTATAATTCAACGTATAAGGAAAACAACTTGCATAAAACAAATCTAGATTCATCAGTGGGAAATAAATTGTAGAAAAATAGATAGACTCAGATCCTTTGAAATACACACTGGTTGAGGTTGGTTTTTGGGAACGGATGTGCACGGATGCCACTGGGGTGTAATTAAATCAGGCATTCAAACATTGGAATGTAAAACAACCCCGGACAATTAATTGATCATTCAGTCTACCGATCCATTGGATCATGTATCTCAGCCTTTCCTCTCCTATACTCATTAAAAAAAAGGTTCAAGCATGTGATACATCTTGGGAAACAAGCGGAGAGTTATCTACATGCCGGACTCCTATCCTACAAAATTAGATTGAACCACATGATATGCGTCTTTGTTTGCACTAGTTACGGATCACAAGTACTACGGAAACTAACTAGTACTACTGAAACTAATCACCAAATTTTAGGAATGGAATTTATTAAGAGCCATATTTTTAGAGGAAACATTCAAAAGGTCCGATAAGTCGTGGAATCATAGGAAAAGATGGTAAAGCATAGGTACATGCTAAACCAACCCCACACACAATCATAACTAGAGCATACGCAAGGAAAACTGAGCAGACGGCGGCAATTACTCGTCAGCCACCTACCACCGCATGCATGCATACCACCAGGACGAATTAAACTAGGCAGTGCAAACGCCATGGTACTCCTAATCGGCAACGAAGAGATTAGATAGGCCTCGTGAAAGGAACCGAAATTTCATCTTCCTTCTTCCCGCCACCCTCTCTGAAACTCTTTTTGAACTGTTCCAAAACCTCAGTCTTTCTCCCCTATAAGTACACGCTCCTAGCCACATACCGCGTGTCGGTTGCGCGTGACTTTTATGACTTAGACTTTACTCTTGCTCGGCGAGGAGAGGAGAGGAGGCCGCCATTTTTCATCATCAACGCCGGTCGCCATCCATGGCTGCGTCCGGAAGGTTGTTGGGGTCGCCGTTGTCCACGAGCGAGTTCTTCCGGCTGCAGGCAAGGTAACCCTGGTTCTCACGTACGTATTTAGTATCCTGGTACTATTCTCGTCTGGTTCCATCGATCCATGGGCGTGAGAAGACATGGCTGCATCTTTGGATGATTGATTTTACCGACCCCTGTTTTTCTTTGGATGCTCCTGTTTTTTTATCTTGTTCTGGTTCCATCGGTCCTTAATTTGCTCTGCCGTGTATGTGAGGAGTAAAACGTATGGATCGATCGCCAACAGACGTGGGGTTTCCTAGCGAAATCGTGGCTTCGGAGAAGAAATCGGCGATCTCTGAAAGGGAAGCATGTGAAAAATTACAGAAATTCTATTTCGCTGGAAGACTCACGGAGCCAGAAGGGCAAGCCAGGGGGAGGCCCAGGGCCTCCTCACCATAGGCCGGCGCGGCCTGGAGGGTGGTCACCCCACCCTATGGTGTCGTCGCCTCGGGACTCTTCCGACTCCGACTCTTCGCCTATTTAAGCCGTCGTGACCTAAAACTTCGACACCGCTTGACGAAACTCCAGAAAGACTCCAGGGGTGCCGCCACATCGCGAAACTCCAATTCGGGGGACAGAAGTCTCTGTTCCGGCACCCTGCCGGGACGGGGAATTGCCCCCGGAGCCATCTCCACCGCCGTCTCCACCGCCATCTTCACCGCCATCGCTGCCTCCATGATGAGGAGGGAGTAATTCACCCCCGGGGCTGAGGGTTCCGCTGTAGCTATGTGGTTCATCTCTCTCTCTCTCTTTGTGATCAAGTTGAATATTATCTATGTGCTACTCTAGTGATGTTATTAAAGTAGTTTTATTCCTCCTGCACGGTGTAATGGTGACAGTGTGTGCATCCGTGTTAGTACTTGGCATAGGCTATGATTGTAATCTCTTGTAGATTATGAAGTTAACTATTGCTATGATAGTATTGATGTGATCTATGCCTCCTTCATAGTGTGATGGTGACAGTGTGCATGCTATGTTAGTTCTCGGTGTGATTGTGTTGATCTATCTTACACTCTAAGGTTATTTAAATATGAACATTGAATATTGTGGAGCTTGTTAACTCCGGCTTTGAGGGTTCGTGTAATCCTACACAGTTAGTGGTGTTCATCATCCAACAAGAGGGTGTAGAGTAGTCCTGTTATGTGATCGTTGTTAAGAGAGTCCACTAGTGAAAGCAGGATCCCTGGGCCTTGCTTCCAAGCATCGAATCTCCGTTTGTCTACTGTTTTGTTGAATGTTTGCTCGCTGCCATATTTCATTCAGATTGCTATTACCACTCACACTCATCCATATTACTTGTATCTCACTATCTCTTCGCCGAACTAGTGCACCTATTGTATTAGGTGTGTTGGGGACACAAGAGACTTCTTGCTTTGTGGTTGCAGGGTTGCTTGAGAGGGATATCTTTGACCTCTTCCTCCCTGAGATCGATAAACCTTGGGTGATCCACTTAAGGGAAACTTGCTGCTGTTCTACAAACCTATGCTCTTGGAGGCCCAACACTGTCTACAAGAATAGAAGCTCCCGTAGACATCAAGCACTTTTCTGGCGCCGTTGCCGGGGAGGAAAGGTAAAAGGCACTCATACTCCGGTTCCAGGTAGTACTTTTCTGGCGCCATTGTGTTTGTGCTCGAAGCTATTTCCTTTAGATCCTGCAATTGCAACTTTTTGTTTCTTGTTTACACTAGTTAGGCATAATGGAATACAACTATGAGCTTTTTGATTTATTTCCTAAGTTAGGACATGAATTGTGTGATGCGAAAATTAAAGAACCTATGGAGCCTCAATTGCATGCTAGTAGCAATATTATTGGTATGAACGCAATCACTGCTAATGCTATGAATAAGTCTAAGCTTGGGGAAGCTAGTTTCTGTGATCTTTTTGGCTTCCCATCTTTAGGGGAAAAAATTTGTTCTGATAATGCTTTATCTCCCATATGCGATAACTCTAATAATGCTTGTGATATTTTAAATCCACCTACTGCAAGTACTTCTTTCAAGATACCCATGAAAATTATTGAACGTGTTATGGATAACCGCTATAAAGGGGATGGAACTGTCCATCCTGGAGATCATTTACAGTTTTTGCATGAATTATGCGGGTTATTCAAGTGTGCAGGTATCTCTATGGATGAAGTGAAGAAGAAGCTATTCTCTTTCTCGCTGACTGGTAAAGGGGCGCATTGGTATAAATTGTTGGAGAATAGTCATTCTCTTGGTTGGGAGGAAATTGCATCTCTCTTTTATTCTAAATTTTACCCTCCTCATGAAGTGCATATTGATAGAAATTATATTTATAACTTTTATCCTCGTGATGGGGAGAGTATTTCTCAAGCGTGGGGGAGATTGAAGTCACTAATGCTCAAATGTCCCATTCATGAGCTCCCCCGTAATGTTATTATTAACAATTTTTATGCGAGGCTTTCAGGACATCACAAGGACTATCTGGATGCCTGTTCGGAGGGATCTTTCACAAGCAAGGAGGTTGAAGCTAGGTGGGATCTTCTTGATCGGATTAAGGAGAACGCTGAAGGATGGGAGAACAATGAAGGTAAAGAGTCAGGTATAAATTATGATTATGAATGCATTGAAGCTTTTATGGATACCGATAAATTTCGAAATATGAGTGCTACTTATGGTCTTGACTCTCAAGTTGCTGCAAATCTTTATAAATCCTTTGCTTCTCATTTTGAATTGCCTAAGAAGAATTTTGATAAGTATCATGAACCTTTTAAAGAGGCTTGCATGAAGAATGAAATTGGTGTTAATAATTGCAGTAAGCATGCTCAAACTCCTAAGAATGCTATTTCCTATAAGCATGTTAATTTTTGTGGAATGCATAGACCTTGTGGAATTAATCAAGCCAAAGATGAATATTGCATCCATCATATTAATGAAAAAACTAGAAAGTGGCTTAGGGCTCTAGATGATCTTGGTAAAAAAGTTTGTGCCCTCTATCCTTTTATTTGTGAAGTTTGCCATGAAGTGGGTCATTTTAATTTTCAATGCTCCTCCAATGATAATTTGAACCCAATGAGTGCTGCAAATTTGTATTGTGATGATGAAATTACTCCTAATCAGCATGATGAACTTACTTTATTTTTGGGGTGTGAAGAACTGTCGAGAAAAATCTCTTTGTTACATATGAGTGATCTTGATATTGATGATGTCCTGCATGGGTGTTTTTCTTATTGTATTGATAATAGCCATACAAATACTTAAATACAAAATATTTTAGAAGATGACACCTTGCCAAGATATGATAGGACCGCCGTGTGTTTTGAACTAATTAATGAAAAGGAGGGATCCTCCCAAGTTTCTTCTATTGTTTCTAAAAGTAAATCAGGATATGCGGACAAGCCACCCTTCAAGCCTCTTCCTCCTAAAGAAGGAAATGAGGAGAAGGAAGAGAAGAAGAAGAAGAAGAAGGGAACGAAGAAGAAGAAGAAGAAGAAGAAGAAGAAGAAGAAGAAGAAGAAGGAGAATAAAAAGAAAGAGGTAACGGCGTATCCCCGCGTGAATGAGATAACGCTAAGTAACCGTAAGTATGTTGCTCCTAATGATTATTGTGATAATGAATCTAAATATGATGATCTTCCTATGCCCTTTACATACATTAGCGATCATGATTTGAATGAGCACACTACTAATTTTTGCAGGTAGAGACGGTATAACCTGATCGATCTCAGCCGAGGCCGATCGATCCCCCATTGATCCGTCCAATGCCACGCGACAAAACAGGCGCCGGCGTCGCCGGCCGCTTCGGTGTTGAGCGCTCGCCGGACATGCTGGCGAACATCCATGGCCGCCTGAGCTGCCTCGACCGCATGTCCTTTGCGTCGGTCTTCCGCGAGTCTCGCGACTCGTTCAAGCCGGAGGCGCCGTGGCTCGTCCTCCCCGGCGAGACACTGGAGTCGGCCACAGTCCTGTCCCTTGCCGATCGCCGCGCCCCCGCTGAGCGCGTCCCGAGCCCCGCGATGCGTGGCCATGCCTTGATCGGCTCGTCGCGCGGGTGGCTCGTCACCGCCGACGAGCGCGGCCGGATGAGTCTCGTCAACCCGGTCACCAGCGAGCAGCGCGCTCTCCCTGCCATCACCACCATCCCCTGCATCGAGGAGTGGACCGGGCCCTCCCTCTTCATCTTCGACCTAAAACCCTTTGTCAGAGGGCCCCCGTACGCTCGCGACGAGCCGTACCCGCACGAGAAGTTCACGCTGAGATTGCACCAGATGCGCAACGACCTCTACCGCAAGGTCGTCCTCTCGGACGGTGGCCATGGCGCCGCCATGCTGATCACGGGATGGCTTTTCGGCGTCGCGGCCTTCACGACTCTGGAGGACGCAGTGTGGAGGTTGGCGCCCTCGCGCGACGGCGTCGAGGACGCCATCCACCACGACGGCAGGTTCTACTCTGTCACGTACTCGGGCGCGGTTGAAGTGTGGGAGCACGACACAGACGGCGGTGTATTCACGAGCGCCACGGTCACGCCTGGTCCAGCCGGCGCCGGGTGGACCCACCCAGGGCTTTGCCGCAGGTACCTCGTGGCGGCGCCGGGAGGGCGGTTCATGGTGGTGCTCAAAACGGACAGGTACAACAGGAGCCGGCGGACGTCCTCGTTCAAGGTGCATGTCCTCGACGGAGCGCAGTGGAAGGAGACGGGCGACATCGGCGACACCGCTCTGTTCGTCGGGGCGAACGAATCTTTGTGCATGTCGACGACGGTGCACCCGGAGCTCAAGGCCGGCTGTGTTTACTTCACTGAAGACCATCTGGGTCAGGCATCATTGTGGAAGGACGCGCCCAGTTATGGCGATGACGGCCAGCGTGGCCTTGGGGTGTTCTGCCTCAAGGACGGCACAATGGAGAAAGTCGAGGGGCAAGGGTGGCACCGGAGCTGGCCACCGCCAGCGTGGTTCACGCCTTCCATCCCATGATATGACCATGACTATGTGCTAAATACTTTATGTGCAATGTTATACATACTGCCATTTTCAAATGTTTGGATGTGTTGAGCTTCTTACGTCCTATGCCAATGGGAATAATGTTTGTTATGTTATGTCACTAAGTATGATATTTTTGATATTTCGATGTTTTCCACTAGTCTTAACTTTTATGCTGATATGGAATTTTGAACAATTTGTGATTTCTTGTTCAGTGCCGTCTAACTAAACTTGTTATGGAGCTTAAATTGCAGATCCTACTCCCACTAGGTTTGTTGTGTCCGATAGAATTTTTTTTCCTTCTTTTAAACCCTGGACTATGAAGCAAAAACCCCACAACATAAACTTTATTTCACTCTACCAAATACAGAAACATACATATTATTTACCCTTTGCCGATCATCAATGTTAATGCGTTGTCGTTGCATCTGCTGCTTTTTGTCTCCATATAAGACACTCGTACTCACCTGTTCCTTGAACTCCTAGCTTATATTGGGAGATCACTGAAAGAAAATCTGCAGTGGAACCTCGAAGATGGAGGAGCTATCAACTACAAGGGGCGAAACTCAATTAGCGAAGCTAACGGAATCAACTTCTACATCAATCATGGTCGAAACATAAACAAGGAGTAGAACAAAACCAATTCCCTAATCCTAGACCCTAAGTAGCTAGAGTTCAATTGTAATTTCATTAGAAGACCAAGTAACTTTATAGGTAGAGCTAGTGCGAAGTCTAGTCTACGAGTTGTTATGCTAGAGTTTATTTATAGTTTCACCTCATTGTAAATAGGAGGTTGTGATGATCTTTTGTAAAGAATCGGTGTTGTAATTCTATAGACACCCTTTGACCCACAATGTTTATGTTTTACCACTCTGAGGGATGTAATACTAGTGGGACAATGTTTCATTGGTGTTATGTAAACGAATTATGTAATACAAAATGCAGAGGTATGCTGGGTCACCACACCAAAAGGAGGTGGTACCGAGGCAATCGATTTTGAGCCCCAACACACTCCATACCGCATACCTAGAAAAAAATATAGAAGGTTCCACTGTAAAAGAAGAAATGGAGGCGGAGAAAGAGTTGTGCCAACAAAGCGGCCAACTAGCCAATTCCGCCGACCAACCTGGTTTGGGATCATAAACCATCGTGATCTGCTGAAGTGCGGCCATACCATATCTCTAGGCAACCCATCCTTATGCTCAAAGGGCTAACGAGGGAAATAAAGATTCTGCATAACACCATTCCTGGTAGCGAGCATGCTCTACTTTAGTCAAAAGAATGAGAAATGGCGGTATTCGTCATGAGGGTGCCTCCGATGAAAGAATTTGTCCATGAAACCCTCAGTGAAATGTTTTTTCTTCATTTTGAGGATATCTTTAAGATGAACCACATGCAAGAGCTCGATTTATTCCAACTATGAGCTATCTATCAAGCATACCTTGTTAAAACCTAGCAAATCAATGACATCGTAGTGGCGGACACTAGTACATTTCCGAGACCAACTTGTCTCACCCTCAGGGATGTTTTCTTCTAGGGGTTACCTTGAAAATTTCATGGTGGAGAACAAGGACAAGCACTACATTCTCGTGCCTTACTTTCCCACATTAGCCATTCTCGCTAGCCCTATCTATGCTTCTCTAGATTTCCATTATGCTTTGCTGGCACGCACCGATTGAGGCCAATTAACTTGAGGATGTTTACTAAACTGTTTGTTCAGCAATCACTGCATCCTCATCGTTCTATACCTTCGACTGGCCCATGCTTCATATTTGGACTCGACAAGGTGCGAAGAAATATCACACTAGGCTTAGGAAGGTTCTCAATGATGCTCTCAGCAGCTACAACATAAAGCTTGGAACATTATTGTGAGTAACAAAAAGTATTCAAATCGGATACACCGGTAATTTTTGGCTACAAAACCGACTTCTGCTGCGTGTAGGAACCGAAAGAGAGCCACATGGACGGATACTATGCCATCCTTCACATGTTGGAGCCGCATGGTCTCGAGACAAAATAAGGCAATTGATGTCATCGACCGGGAAAAAGAATGGTTGAGGTCACCTATGAAGATCTGATACTACAGTTTTTGTGCATCTAGTTGACCCTTGCAACGATAATCAATAAGGATGTCTACTTATCATTTGTGATGTTCCACGTCGGCCACCTTGTTCCACAGGAAGTAGAGGACCGCTTGAGGCAGCTGGGTGATAGCAAGCATGTGTACATTAAAGCAACTATTCTACACTTTATGAGAGATAAAAAAGTGATGATGTTGGTGTTATTTAGTGTGTGTACTTATGTTATGTATATCTGATCGTTCTTTCAAAACTTATCAAGCTACTTATCATGCTTGCGTTGTAGTTTAAACGTGTGATCGATGAATTTGTGGTCGATGAACTTGTGATCGATTCGTTTACCATGTGAATTATCCGTCCCTTGATTAAGTTGTCCGTTACATTTTCTGAACTTGCTTTTTTTTTGCTTACATTGCATTTGTATGATATTCTTAACTTTCTTAATTATATATGTTGCTTTTGGTAAAATATTTTTTCTTGGTATTAGATCATGAGCTGACATGTCACGCATAGAGGAGGATTCAAGGAGTATACAACTGCTAGAGGAAGTGCCAGAAACAAGTAAACGGGTACCACAACAACAACTATCAAAATTTTCATAATATAATGGAGACATAAAAAAACGATTACCTGCAATGTTCCTAGCAGAGCAAGAGAGCGGCAACCATGGAGTTGCGATGTCTAGTAGGTTGAGGGATATCAATAATCCTCATCCTGCTCCCCATGATCGTGTATTTATTGTATTCCTTTGTGTGATGGATATATATTTCAGATGATAAAATTAATAATTGTAAGAGATTCAACATGTAATATGTGTGACATCTATTTGTATGTGACGAACTAATTTGAGAGAGATTGAGCTCATATATTAGTGATTTCACTCTTTACATATCTTGTATAAAACTTCAGAAAAGATGTTGCCACGTCGTGTACAAAATATCAGAAAGCGGCATGTATATTTAGTGCGCGACATATATTGTCCACTGACGTGGTAGATTTTAGTGGCGTGTCGCGAACACGCCACCGGTACCATGCATCAGTGGCATCGGCATCGGCAGGACACATGTATGCCAAATACCGGTGGTTTGTGCTCGGCAAGCCATCGGTATCGATTACCGCTGATGCGTCACCGGTGGTATGTCAAAACCATGCCATTAAGGGTGGTTTTGCCACGCCCCTACTAGCGTTTTCTGTAATAGTGTTTGGATCTAAAACAATGGGTAATGACAATGTTGCTGAGTATTATACTGTTGAGAATTCAGGGTGTTCGAGTAGTCTTAATTTTCGTCCTGCTACTGATCTCTTCAAACTCGCTTGCTACTCCCAGCAAGTTTTGCTTGTTCAGTGATGTCTCACTAATCAATTTGACATGGGTCTTAAATAGCAAACCTTGCTCCCACGAAGTTTTGTTGTGTCAAATATAAGATTATTTGCCTCTAATTTCCCGATTATATGTGTTGTCACTGACTCAAGCATCTGTTGCTTTCTTTGCAGGTCTTGCTCTTTATGAGACCATGATGATTGTTTTTCCACAATCACTTGTGTTTCCCCTTCATCTCCCAACTTGCTGGTTCTTCAACTTGCAGTATACATATTTAATAACAACACTAATAGCAAACATTGCTGGTCTTGTAATATCTTAAGACCTTTTACTTTCTTGTAAACTCCTCTCTTAATCAATGCATGGGCAAAGCTTTTGCCCGTGTTTCATTTTTTTTTTGTGCTAATGCAACGATTTTTTGATGTAGTTAATTGTTCCGATTTTATGGTTTGTTTAAAGAATCATATTCTGATGTTACCTCATATCGGACATTTTCAATGTAGAATTTCATCAGAACCATAGCCCCATTCCAATGGTATTTATACGATTTTTTCGATAAATGACGTTTTATAATTTAAAAGGTGTGCCTATACGAATGACAACAGAAACAACCAAAAAAACAACTGGCTTGATCCACTCCAAGCCTTTTTGACTCGAGTCTAGAAAAGAGAACTTCATGATATATTTGACGTAGGTTTATCTGATATACTTGTCGTTTTGTTTACCCTTGAAATACAAAAGGTGTGCACGCTTACCCAGTTGGAAAAATGATCATCGACTCTATCGACAAAGTGGTCCTATTATCTGTAGAAGATCGAGTTTGGTGAGGTCGGGTTGTAACAATCATCAGCACGAGAACCATGTGTCCATGTGAATATCTCTGCGGATAATGTTGCGACAGCACAATCCATCCGTAGTACACATACTACAATGCTTTGCGTTGTCATTATAGTATATCCCAAACCTACCTGTACCAGAGTCGGAGTATACAAAGAAGGAATCAGAGTAGGATCCTTGTTCATCCCCTAAATATAAAGCCCGATCGTCTTTTCCCGAGATCTCAGCCGCGTGCAACCCCGCCCAATCGATCCATACAATGCCGCGAGATCAAACAAACGCCGGCGTCGGCGCCGCCGGCCGCGACGGTGTGAAGCTCTCGCCGGACATGGTGGCGAACATCCACGGCCGGCTTGGCATCCTCGATCGGCTCGCCTTCGCGTCGGTGTTCCGCGAGTCGTGCGAAGCGTTGGAGGCGCCGTGGATCATCCTCCCCGGCAAGACCCCGGAGAAGGCGACGCTCTTCTCACTCGTGGACCAGCGCTCCGTGGTGGTGCACGCCCCGGAACCCGCGCTGCGCGGGCACGCCATCATCGGCTCCTCCAGCGGGTGGCTGGCCACCGCCGACGGCAGGGGCCGGATGAGCCTTGTCAACCCGGTGAGCGGCGAGCAGCGCGCTCTCCCGGCCATCACCACCATCCCAGGCCTGGAGGAGGAGTATGACGGGGTCTTCGCCTTCCCGCTAAAACCCTTCGTCAGGGGGCCCCCGTACGCCGGCGGCCGCGAGCCGTGCGGGTCGTTCACGATGAAGGCTGAGCACATGCGTGGCTACCTCTACCGTAAGGTGGTCCTCTCGGATTCCCCCGGTGGTGGAGGCTACGGCACCGCCATGCTGATTACGGGCCAGCAGTTTGGTGTGGTGGCCTTCGCGACGGCCAAGGACGCGGCGTGGAGGCTGGCTCCCTCGCGCGACGGCGTGGAGGACGCCATCCACCACGACGGCAGGTTCTACTCCGTCACGTACTCGGGTGCCGTGGAAGCGTGGGAGCACGACGCGGACACCGGCGAGTTCATGAGTAAGGCTGTCACGCCGAGGCTTGACAATAATGCCGACGGCGGCGACCCGACGTGCCACCGCAAGTACCTCGTGGCGGCGCCGGGCGGGCAGCTGATGGTCGTGCTCAAGCACTGGAAGGAGACCAAGGACGACGAGTTCGACAGTGGGCGGTGGACCTGCTCATTCAAGGTGCAGGTCCTGGAGGGAGGGCAGTGGAAGGAGAGGGACGACATCGGCGAGGGCGCGCTGTTCATCGGGGCCAACGAGTCTGTGTACGTGTCGACGAGGGTGCACCTGGATCTCAAGGACGGCCACGTCTACTACACGGAGGATGATCTGAGTTTCTGGGGGAACTGTCGCTGCGACAAAGACCGGCGTGTCGTCCGGGTGTTCTGCCTCAAGGACGGCACGGAGGGGAATGTCGAGGGGCTCGGGCAGCACTGGAGCTGGCCTCCGCCGGCGTGGTTCACGCCTTGAATCCCATGACACTGACGATATAGCTAGCTTGGCTTAACTTGGTTGAAGCTTGAGTACTCCGACAGACTGGAATGTTTCAGCAGTACAGATGCGTGGCACTAGTTAGTAGGAGTAAATGTTTCAGCAGTTTCTGAAATTTCATTCTGTTGGTACCCACATTGGAAACAATCTTTAGTCTCACCAAGTTTTACTTTGTCCTAAATTGCTGACCATCAACTTTCTGGTTCTTCTGCTTATTTACTGATGCTTTTTTTTTCGAAAAGGGGCATCACCCAGCCTCTGCATCAATGTGATGCACACGGCCTTATCATTTATTAAACAGTTCAACAGAGTTCCAGCAGAGTATGAAGTTTACATCACGGATCAGAAAGGGTTGAAACATGTATCAACCATCGAAAGAAAGAAAGAAACTTCAGACTAAGCATCTTTCAATCTACTAGTGTGCCGCCATCCAGTAGCCTGGAAATAGAAGTCCTGAGTAACCGTTAGCAGACGTTTGCATCCAATAGCCAAACTGTCCCGCTGATCCTCCGGGAGTAGAAAGGCCCACTGCTGAATCCAGTATGCTGCTCGGCGGATAACCTGCAAAAAGTTAATTCCAGTTTGTTTGTTAAAAATCATGTCATTCCGACTAGTCCAAATTGACCAGCACACATCGGATATTCCAATTCTTATTTTGGATTTATCAGTTTTGCCTACCCCATTTAGCCATTTGCCAAACATATTGGTAATGTTAGCCGGTGGTGGCAAATTATAAGTTAAATAAATCATACGCCAAATAATCTTAGCAAAGGGACAAGTTAAAAATAGGTGTTGAATAGTTTCAGGTTCATTACAGAAACAACATTTTTGACACCCTTTCCAATTTCGTTTAGCTAGATTATCTTTGGTGAGTAAAACTTTGTTATTAAGAAACCACATGAAGATCTTAATTTTGAGAGGGATTTTCAGTTTCCACAAGTATTTACGTAAGAAGATAGTATGTCCCTGCATTAAATCATGATAGAATGACTTCACTGTGTAGATACCCGATCAGTTAATTTCCAAATGAATTTATCCGGATCATATGACAGCTCAACTTCCATAAGCCGTTGACATAGCTGTAGCCATTGATTCCATTTATAATCATTTAGGGTTCTCCGAAAAGTAATATTTAGAGGAGTTTGTCCTAACACATTAGCGACCATGATATTTTTCCTCTGTACTATATTATACAATGACGGGTACTGTTGTGCTAAAGGAGTATTACCTAACCAAGTGTCCTCCCAAAATCTAACTGAATCTCCGGTGCCCACTTTGAAAAAACCCCGGTGAAAGAACTCATTTTTAACTCGCATAAGGCCTTTCCAAAAAGGAGAATCAGTAGGTTTGACTTCAACTTGTGCCAAAGTTTGATGTTTCAGATATTTATTAGATAAAATTTGTTGCCACATTCCTTCTTCAGTAAGGATCTTAAACAACCATTTACTCAACAAACATTTATTTTTCAATTCTAGCACCTCAATACCTAGCCCTCCTTGGTCTTTAGGTCGACAAACCATGTTCCATTTTGTGAGCCTATATTTTTTCTTTGTATCATCTGTTTGCCAAAAGAAACTCGAGCGGAAAAAATCTAGCCGTTTTCTCACTCCAATAGGTATCTCGAGAAAAGAAAGCATGAACATAGGGAGACTCGTCAAAACTGAGTTGATTAACACTAATCGATCACCATAAGAGAGTAGTTTGCTATGCCAGCATCCGAGCTTAGCCCCAAAACGACTCTCTACCGGATTCCACTCAGAATTTCTAAGTTTCCTATGATGCACTGGTATACCAAGATATCTAATTGGTAATGCACCAACCTCACAACCAAAAATCTGCCTATATGCAATTTCCTTATCTTTCGCTTTCCCAAAACAGAAAATCTCGCTTTTATGAAAGCTTATCTTTATACCTGATAGTTGTTCAAACATTGACAATATCAGTTTCATATTAATGGCCTTTTCCGTATCATGCTCTAGAAACAAAATGGTATCATCAGCGTATTGAAGAATAGAAACCCCCCCATCAACCAAGTGAGGAATAAGACTTCCAACTTGACCTTGTTCTTTTGCACGATCTATAAGGATAGCCAACACATCTGCCACTATATTAAAAAGAATAGGTGAGAAAGGATCACCTTGTCTCAACCCTTTCCTTGTTTGGAAATTATGTCCAATATCATCATTGATTCTAATTCCCACACTACCCCCTTGAACAAATTGTTTGATAAAATCACACCATTTAGGATCAAAACCTTTCATTCTCAATACCTGTTGTAAGAAGGGCCATTTAACTTTATCATATGCCTTTTCAAAGTCAATCTTAAAAAGGACCCCATCAAGTTTTTTTCGGTTGATTTCGTGAATTGCTTCATGTAACACCACCACTCCCTCAAGGATGTGTCGGCCTGGCATAAATGCCGTTTGAGTAGGTTTAATGACCTTATGGATTAAATCAGATGTGCGTACCGTAGCCACTTTAGTAAAAATTTTGAAACTGACGTTAAGAAGGCAAATCGGTCTATATTGTTGAATTTGCACAGCGTTCTCTTTCTTTGGCAAAAGCGTAATAACACCAAAATTAAGCTTATAAAGGGGCAAATCACCATTATGGAATTGTGTAAATAACGCCATTAGATCGACCTTGATTACACTCCGGAAATGTTGATAAAATTCCGCCGGAAAACCATCAGGTCCGGGGGACTTATTTCGCTCCATCTGAGAGATAGCCTCAAAGACCTCCTCCTCAGTAAAAGGTGATACAAGCAAAGTGTTCTCAACTTGTGATAATTGTGGAATGTCCATCACACGTTCCTCCATCAGGGAGAAGGAGTTATAGTCAGGCGCCCCAAACAATTTTTTGTAGTATTCAGTTATATAGGTTTTTAAATTCTCATCTCCAACTATAGTTCCTTCTTCTTGCTCCAATTGGAAAATTATTTTCTTCCTATGCTTACCATTTGCAATTAGGTGAAAATATTTTGTGTTATTACCCCCTTCCTGGATATTCTTAACTTTTGCTCGTTGAGCCCATTCTTGCTCTTCATCACGGCGCAATCTGTTAAAACAATCATGTGCCCGTTTTAGTTCTTCCCTTTCTAGAACCGTCAAAGGATTAGATTCAGCCTGTATATCTAAAGTATCAATTATACTTAGAAGACGCTGTTTTTCCTTTTTGTATTTTCCACTTAGATTTTTCGCCCAAAAACACAAAACAATTGAGAATGGATTATATTTAATTAGTGGGAGGTGACCGATATATATGGGCAGGACAGCTACTGAAGGACTTGGCTTTCGAATTGCTTCGTCCTCCTTGCTTCCGTCTCCTTCCTCCTCATGTGTTCCTTTCTTCTTTTTAATGGCTAGAACCCTCTGATTCATACCTTCTAGGTTGAATTCTTGAGCAATTAATCTCCAGACTAGTGTGGTGTTAATAGTGTATCACCAGATTTTGGGTTGTGCTTCTACTAGTATTATGATTTGGTTACAGAATTATGTTTTGATGCCGCATTATCATTTCGTTAGAATCACAACCCATATTGATGTTACCTATACGAATGACAACATGAACAAGAAAAAAATGGTTTACACTAGTACATATTAGGCCACGCCATAGAGAAAAAGGAACTATGAACAAGAAACATGGAGCCATAGAGAAAAAGGAACTACATGCAACATGCTTAATTAGCCTGAAACACAAGAGCATTTGTACATGATTAATTGTGTTATTTAGTAGTTAGCTTTATTTCTTGTTACATGAAGTATGAGTTTGTGACCTAGTATACAAAAACAGAAGGAGTACATGATGTCATACTCTTATGTTTGTGTTTTCTTTAGAAACAGAGTACAAACGCAGATGTCCACGTACACACGAATACACTCACCCATATGAAAGCAGACACACACCATATCTCTATGAGCACCTTCGAAAGGCTGAGTTGGCGGGTTGAATCTTGAAATTAATGAAATCACACATGTGCATCGCTGCCGACGGAACTGTCACCTCCCACTAATTAAATGTAATCCATTCTCAATTGTTTTGTGTTTTAGGTTCGGTCAAACTCAAACTTTTTAGACTTTGATTAAATATTTATGGAAAGATGAATATCTACAACTTAAAATCTATAGTATTAGAATTGTCACAAAATATATTTGGTCTTATGAATATGAATACTTTTCTTATATTCTTAGTCAAACATTGCAAATTTTAACTTTACTAGTTGAATGCCCGTGCGTTGCCACGGTTCCTCGAGGTTTTTCCTCACCGGTTCCTCCATAATCACCTTATTGATCTTATCTCGAAATGTGGTTTGCATTATCGTTTAGGGATGTCTTTGTGAGGTTCCTCCTACTACATCCACTATGGTGAGCATACCAGGTGCTTCTATAATCTTGCACCCCACTAATATAAGATAACATGCTATGTCCCTCTTTGTCTATTGTACATTTTTTGCTCAATGCCCTTGTCATCAAGCACACACACATGCATATTTCATGTAACCATAAATATGTGGAAGTATAATTTCATATATTACATCAAACCTCGCACTCAGCAAAGATCATGAAATTAGATATATTACATAGAAAATAGTTACCATTTTTGCTCTATAATTTGACTTTTTTGAGCAGTAAAGATCTCAAGATTTCATGAAAAACAAACTTCAGTTAGGAAGTTTTTCACAATACTTACCAAAAATAATTTACAGGAGGTGTCACGAAGGACCCCCGAAGTTGTAATTAAAAGCAAAGCAGAAGTACACAACATCTTACAATAGAACCCATAAAAAAATAGAAAATACAAACTCGTGCTTGACTTTTACAAAGAGGACCCCAATTAGCATATGGAAAACACGATCGGGTCCCAAGCATCCTCCTCACGGACTGAGCTTCGTCTTCATCGGGGACGACATCACTTAGTGAGGCGAAGCCTCCATGGAACCTCGTCATAGACTCCATGCTGAAGATGCACTGCTCCCTTTTGGCATCATGGCAGGGAGGAACAAGAACGGCCGCCATTCGGACAACAGATTCAGTGGCAGACTGGAACTGGCCGGCAATCAACCGCGACTGTAGGAACCGAAGCCATTCGGAGGCGTCCACCAGGGATGAGCTCCAACCCAATCTAGACCTCCATCTCTCCACTGCTCCTCCTTCACCACCATGGCGACCTTGTAGGCAGGGGTAGATAGAGGGCACCTCTTCTAGATCAAGGAACCAGACGAGGTTATTCGTTGAGGATCCGGCGACGCGCTCCGGAGATGCCATTCGCTCTTTTTGTAAATCAAACAATTCCAACCGGCATTTCTTATTTGAGATAAACATTCTTCTTTGTTCATTTAATTACTCGATCAATCAAATTTTCTTGCATGTATAGTTAAACAAACTCAACACGTCAAATACACCCTTTTATTTATAAGAAGATGGTTACAAAGCACATAGCTAGTGTTAGTCATGAAACAAAAGAAGAATATGCCTGCTCATTTCAGCCTTAGGATGATTTATCTCTTTCACTTGCATGTTTCATCCATTTGAAAGTGTATGAGATACCCTGGTACTCTCAATCGTGAAATCCACCAACAGTCACTAGTGAAAAACAGGGCTTTTGTTCCGGGTGGTATGACCCTTTTGTCGCGGGCGGCCAGCCGCGACAACGGAGGCGCGACAAAAGGGTCCACCTTTTGTCGCGGGTCGCTTACGACCCGCGACATAAGGTCCACCACGTGGCAGCCGCGGGGGGCGCTGGGCACAGGCCCTTTTACCACCCGCAACAAAAGGCCCTCTACGTGGCGCGCGCACAACGCTGCTGCTTTAGGGTTTGAGGGGTGCAGCACCCCCCCCCCCCCCCGCCACCGACCGCCTGTTATTTCATTTTTTTCATTCGAAAATAAAAGTTGCATATATTTGTACGCTACTAGAAGTTGTACACGTTCATTCATTATATATATATATATATATAGATCGATCAAACAAATATTGGAAGCAAAAGTCGATTACCCTTACACATATTCGTAGATTCCCTACATATATACATGGAGCTCACGATCGACAAGCGGTACTAACGACCGTCTATTTGGAGGTAGAGCATCTATTTGGACTAAACAAGCCTTTGTTGTTTATTACTTCTCTAACCAAAAGTCCCGCCAGTTCCTCCGCGATTCCTAGTAGGTGTTCCTTTGGTTGGAGTCTGTCCCGCATGAAATCGACCTATATACGAAAATGAGATGAGTATGACTATATCAGTCTTGATAACGAAATATTGATGATAATAAATAAAGTTGTGAATGTTATTGCTTACGTCGAATTTATTTTTGTTCTGCTTCTCAGTGGTTAACATGCGAATGGACTCGCAAACGTAGTATCCACATAGATTCGTCCCTTGTGGCTGCTGGGGGCACGGTACAGGAGTAAATGTTAGCTTCTTTGCAAAGGTAATCTCCTTATGATGATTCTTCAAAGCTTGCCAAGCCCTGCCAGGCAAAAGAATGATTGAATGAGTGGATAATTAATTGATATCTCACGAAAGATAAAGCGCGGCGATGAAGGAAATTACACTTGGAGCAACTTCTGCAAGTCCTGGAACCCGTCCACGCCTCTACTCAGTGGGTCTCTTACTTCAACTATTCCCTTATCAGGTTGAATGTCTAGTAGAATCCAGTGGAAGCTGCACATGTTATGCATATACGTCAGGAATTACACTTAACATCGAGTAAGAAAAAATGAATGTGCATAAAAGATCATTAAGACTCTCACTCGTAGTTGTAAGGAAACAATATTGAATCACAGAAATATTGCTCCCCCAAAAACCTTAGTAGGTTTCCCCCCGTTTCTTCGCGTTTATGCTTTACCGTTTCAACATGTATTTTATCTGGGTCAATAAACCCAACATTGATAATATTATTACTTTTGCATTCAACGATCTTGACCTGCATAAGAGAACACATAAGATATAATGAGTATATATATGCAATGAAAACGAACATGAACTGAATGAAAATGAACTTATATGTAGTTAACAACTTACAAGCAATAGCAACTCATGAGAGATTTGTCGAGGGCTTCTAGATTGAATAACTGCCAGAGTTCATTCATCTCAATATGGATCTCCTCCTTTCGGTAGTAATATTCCCATGGTATACTCGCCACGATGTACATTATGTTCTCCTTGCATGCATCAAGGTACCACTGATGCAAATTCCGCATATGTGTTGGCAGTTTATGCAGCTGCTCTCTGCTGACCAAGTCGGCCCCGTAGACAAATTTAGGAGCTATATCAGCAGTGGGTAGTGCAGCATCTGCTGCAAGTAGCAATTCCTCCACGGAAACTTTACAGGCAGCCGCTAGGCTTGCAGCTTCTTCCATATCGAAACCACCATGTTCCTGGTACACCTTGGGAACATTAAACACTTTGAGTGCTGGGATCGATTGTTTGGGCTGAGCACCGAGGAGGGGAACTTCCTTTCTCTTTTTGCCTTTTGTCGTTTGCTTGGCCTTGAGGGGTGCACTTGTTAAACTTGACTTTTTCTCGGCTGCACTTCTAGCTGATGATTTGCTCGTGTCAGCAATGTCCTTCTCCTTAGCCTTTTCATCCTTCTTTTGGTCAATTACCTTCGCAAGAGTGCGTGTATAGTCATCCTTCTTCTCGTGTAACTCATACTGCGATGGTGTGTTCAGAAAACTAGTAGCATATTCTATTTGCTTCTCTGTGTATGGCTCTGGCGCTGGAGGTTTTGGCTTATGAAAAAAATCATAATTGTATTTCTTAACAATGGCATCATTTTCCTCCTCAGTACGATCGTAAGGACGGGGGGGAGGAACCTTTGGTACTTTTGGGAGGGGCGACATCTTGCGGACAGGACTCTTGAAACGCTTCCGGCTGGGTGCATTCCGAGTCTTAGTGGGCGGAGGCGGCGGCGCTGGAGATGGAGATGGACTACCGATGTCGTGGTCGACGTCGTACCCACGGGGTGATGGTGGCGACATGTGATCAGTAGGAGGAGGTGATGGTGGCCTGCGATCACCTGGAGGAGGTGATGGTGACCTGGGACGACCGGTACTAGGTGCTACCCAGCCTGGCATCCTGATGTTCTTATTTTCCCAGAGAATGATTTCTCCCAGCACCTCTCTGAGTGTAAGCCCCCCATCACCTCCAGGGATTTCGAGCTCCAATGTCTCCCATGACGGGACAACTGAATCCACCCCGACACGAGCATAGCCAGCTGGAATCGGATTGCCATGCCATGTTGCCGGCTCACCTTCAGGTCCAAATGCCGGTAAGACATAGCCGACCGCCACCTTAACAGACACCTTCCTGAACACCTCATGGAGATCACAAGGTGTTTGCTCCTTGATTCCATCCAAGGGGTCGCCAGGACCGACATCTATCATCATCCCTGTAGGAGGGGCCTCCGAGTCGGCCACGCCTGCTGTCTCGTCGCTGAGATATGTCAGCGGTATTATCTGGCGGGCGCTATCCTTTTAGTTCATTTATCTCCCGCTGCTGCTGCTGAAGCTCCCGCTGCTGCTGGTCAAGTCGGTGTTGGAACTCGGCCATCCGATCATTCTGCACCTCCAGCTGGCGTTGTTTAGCTCTCGCTCGGCTTCTATAAGTCTCCGCGTCGGCTGGAAACCCAAGCGACCACGGAACACTAGGGCCGAAGCCTCTTGTTCGTCCTCCCTTCTCAGGATTACCAAGGACAAGCGTCAGCAAGTCTTTCTCTCTATCAGGAGCAAACTTTAGTTTTCCCGCCTTTATATCTGTCGTCACTTCAATCCATTTTTCCCTGGGTACCCTAACCCTGCTGTCACTTTCAACAATGTTCCATGTCTTCATGTCATACTCACAACCATGCGCGAGGAACCAATTTCGAGCCCTAGTGTCCCATCCTTCTCGCGTGGGTTCTGGAGTGATCCCATTCAGCTCCATCTCAGCCTCTTGTGCATCCCACTTAGGCATGGCTACTCCGTAGCCCCCTCGCCCCGTATGATGGTGATATTTCTTTTCGCTTGCATTCTTCTTGTTTTTCTTGGACAGGTTCACAGCCTCCTCTGATTCTTTGTACTCCACAAATTCTTCCCAATGATGCTCCTGCTTCGCTAGATAGTTCTCGAATAATGGAGGCTTCTTGTCTTTCTTATAATTTTTCCATAACCGGTTCTTATACGCCCGAAAAAGTTCCCCCATCTTCTTAAGAGCCCATTTCTTCACTAGCGCCCTCTGCTTAGCATTCTCAGACTCTGATCCCAAATCTGGCAAAGTGAAATGTGCCATGAGGTCGCTGAAAAGTGTCTTTGTACCTATCGGCAACCTGATTTTTGGACACATTCTTTGTCTTGTTCCATTCTCTGATAGTGATCGGGAGACGATCTCTAACCACAACTCCACACTGATTTTTAAATGTCACTCCGACATTCGCGGGTACCACCGGTTGGCCTTCCGGTGATATAGCTTCAATTGTGAAGTGGTCTTTTTTGCCCAACTTCTTTTGCCGGGCCTCGTTTCTCTATCTTATCTTCGGAGGCCTAAGAGAATACATATAGAATTGCATTAATGCCTATATACTAATGCCTCTATACATATGTACATATAGAATTCCATTAATACCTCGTCATGACCGGAGCCGTCGGCTTCTCCATCACCGGAGCCGTCAGCTTCTCCATGACCGGAGCCGCGGGCTTCTCCATCACCGGAGCCGCGGGCTTCTCCATCACCGGAGTCGCGGTCTTCTCGGTCGGCTTCTGTACCATCGCGGATTATGTCCGTGAACATGTCTTCCTGTTCCAAGTCCCGTTCAAATGGATCCATTGTTTCTGCAAAAGAATTAAATCGATAAGTACATGTTCTAACCCTAACCCTAATCAAACACAAACCAAACCCTAACCCTAACCAAACACAAACCAAACCCTAACCCTAATCGGCGACACGTGTTTGCGAGAGGGAGAGGGTGTCGGCGACACGTGTTTGCGAGAGGGAGAGGGTGTCGGCGACGCTTGTTTGCGAGAGGGAGAGGGTGTCGGCGACGCGTGTTTGCGAGAGGCTCGGATGTTCGCGAGAGGTAGAGGAGAGGGAGAGAGAGGGGAGTTGCGGCGTCGAGTGATCGCGAGAGGGAGAGGGAGCACGGGACGAGGGCGATTGCGCGAGAGGGAGAGGAGAGGGCCGGTGTCGGTGTCGGGGGTGTTTGCGAGAGGTAGAGGAGAGGGAGAGAGAGGGGAGTTGCAGCGTCGAGTGATCGCGAGAGGGAGAGGGAGCACGGGACGAGGGCGATTGAGCGAGAGGGAGAGGAGAGGGCCGGTGTCGGCATCGGGGGTGTTTGCGAGAGGTAGAGGAGAGGGAGAGAGAGGGGAGTTGCAGCGTCGAGTGATCGCGAGAGGGAGAGGGAGCACGGGACGAGGGCGATTGCGCGAGAGGGAGAGGAGAGGGCCGGTGTCGGCGTGGGGGGTGTTCGCGAGAGGGAGTCGAGGGCGATTAATTTTAAACTAACTATAACTAAATACACTAAATAACTAACTAAATACATATACTAAAAAACTAAACTAAATACATATACTAACTAACTAACTATTAAACTAACTACTAATTACATAAAACAAATGAAATAAAAACTAAAAAATTAAAACTATAACTATACTAACTAAACCTAAAACTATACTAACTAAACCTAAAAACTATACTAACTAACAATTACAGAAACTATACTAACTATACTAATTAAACTATACTAACCATACTAATTACTTAACTATACAAAAAAAACTATACAAAAAAACTATACAAAAAAACTAAAAAAAAAACTTAAAAAAAAACCGAGCTCCAGCTCGGCAGAGAGGCAGTGGTATGCCGGAGCGCTACCTGCTTGCAGCGACGACCGAGGCGGCGGCCCGAGGCGCGGCGGCGCGTTTAGGCGGCAGCGGCAGAGGCGGCGGCGCTGGTCGAGGCAGAGGAGAGCGCGGCGGCGGCCGAGGGTGCTCGGCGGCGGCGGCGGGCCGAGGGCGCGGCGCCGGAGTCGAGGCAGATGAGGCGCGGGCGGAAGGCTGAGGGCGTCAGCGGCGGCGCAATCCGGCAGCCTGGCGGCGCTCAATTTAGGGTTTGGCCTCCTGGTCGTCGCGGGTTCTGGCTTGGCCCGCGACGCGGAGGTTTTATACTGCAGGGTCTTTTGTCGCAGGTGGTGGCGCAACCCGCGACAAAAGGGGGGTCTTTGTCGCGGGTTGAGCCACCGCCCGCGACAAAAGGCCCTTTTGGCCGATCCGTGGCACTGCGCATCCAACGGCTCCGGCCGTTTGAATCCAACGGCCTGGAGCCGTTGGACACGGATCAGCTCTGTTTTTTTTTCTTTTTTTCTTTTTTGTTTTTTCTTATTTCAATAACTTTTAAATGGTAAATCAAATAGAAAAGTGTTATATATGAAAATTTGTCAAAAAAATACAATGAACATGAATATGACATCCATATAACTATTTGCATCTCACAATGAACATAGTCGTGTATGTTTCACCCCTAATGATATGCGGAGTGACACCGAGTAAGGTTTCACCTCGCCACATGTCGCCGCCGCTTCCACGTGCCTCGCCCCGTCGCTGCCGGTGTGCGACGTTTGTAGCCGTGGCTTACACGTGCCTCGCCACGTGTCGCCGCCTCTTCCATGAGCCTCGCCCCGTCGCTGCCGGCGTGCGACGTGTGTAGCCGTGGCTTACACGTGCCTCGCCACGTGTCGCCGCATGTTCCACGCGCCTCGCCCCGTCGCTGCCGGCGTGCGACGTGTGTAGCCGTGGCTTACACGTGCCTCGCCACGTGTCGCCGCCGCTTCCACGTGCCTCGCCCCGTCGCTGCCCGCGTGCGACGTGTGTAGCCGTAGCTTACACGTGCCTCGCCACGTGTCGCCACCGCTTCCACGTGCCTCGCCCCATCGCTGCCCGCGTGCGCTATATACAGCGACGAGTGCGGGCGCAACCACACGTCTCCACCGCCTCTGCTCATTTATCTCCGGGATGCCTCCACGTCGTCGAGGGGCGTCCGGTTTCCGTGGCGTTCGAGTGCGTCCGAGCGGTAGGTTCTACGCCGAGCGGTAGGTCCGTGCGTCTGAGACTAGACTAGTAATTTATCTATTTTATTGTAATTTCAATAAAGTTGTTGTCGGTTCTATTAGTTTAAATTTAGTTTATAAATTCGTTGACGGTTGTTTCTGTTCAATAAAGTGGTTGACACGAAATTTATTACGACTGAACTGAAATTAAAGTACAGAGCTCAACTGAAAATTAAGATACATGGCCAGATTCGAATGTTGGAGCCATTCAATCATAGTCCTGCCTAGCCCTATAATACTCGCCACTGTAGTCATCATAGTCGCCGACGTCATCGTCGCTAGCATCGGGGTCGCGGTTGTCCAACCTCGGCGGGTGAGCACGTGTGGGCTGGGATTGAGGGTAGCGCAGGCGGGGGCCACAATAGGCCATGACGCTCTGGAGAGTCCGGCCGCGCCACCACATCCGACGGCCGGCCTCGTTGAAGTTCGAAGGAGGCGGGCCGTCCTCCTCGTACCTGGCAACCGCCCTCTCACGCCGATTGATGAAGAAGCTGTCCCAAGTCGGGCTGTAGTCAGGATGCCACTGGGGATTCCTCCGCTGCTCAGGCGTGAGCTCGAAATAGTAGTGGTTCGTGATGGCCATCTCGCGTGGCACACCAAGAGGGATAGGAGGGACCGGTACGCCTCCGATGCTCAGCAACCAGCCGGTCGGGACGCAGTAGCCGGGCGGGCAGGGGTAGTTCAAGGCGCAAAGTGCCTCCGCCTCCCGGGGTGTTAGACATACGATGGAAGCCATGGGAGAGAGTGATGAGGTTTGCAGATATGAGTCCAAGCCTACATATATATAGTGGAAAAATGGCGGGAATGCGGGAAGAAAATAGGCGGGAATTAACGAAGTGGCGCGCGAAACTTTCATCCCGGGTGGAGGCTCAAACCGGGACAAAAGACTAGGGGAGGCTTATCTAGGAGGGCCTTTTGTCACGGTTGGTGGATGCAACCGCGACTAAAGCTGTCGGCAGGATAAGGATGTGTCGGTAGCCTTTTGTCACGGTTGGTGGCTGCAACCGCGACTAAAGCTGTCGGCAGGATAAGGACGCGTGGGTGGACGCACTGCTCGATGAGATAAAGCATGTAGCGCACGACACCCTGTCGAAGGAATAAGACAAAGTAGAAGCGGTGCCGTGCCTATAAAAGGAGCATCGATACGCCTTGCCAAGAAAATCAACAAGCCAAGCACAGTTTTATTCCCATGGATGAAGGAAAGGGTTGGGAAATCTCCCGTGGCGCAGCTTCTCGAAGATGTCGTTGGTGCACACGCCCTACGGCATCTTCGGAAGCTGCTCCTCGGAAAAATTTCCATGCAAGCCCGTGAAAGACTCCGTCTCCTCTAACAGTGTTGGGGAAAGGGTTCTCATTATTACATAAATGTAGAGATTGTCTTGGGAACTATATATGAAGAATACATTATTACATTGCCATCTAGTGTTGTGATCTTCTACGCCGTAGCCATGGAGAATCTTCATCATTTAGCAAGATGCTTGGGTCAATTTTCACCGTGAAGGGCGGAATTTCTTTAAACTTATTATAATCTTCTGACATGTCTGTCTTGTCATCCACTCCCACGATGTTTCTTTTCCCCGAAAGAACTATGTGGCGCTTTGGCTCCTCGGTTGATGTATTCTTTTGTTGATTTCTTTTTCTTGATTTGCTATACATGTCCTTCACGTAGAAAACTTGAGCCACCTCGCTGGCTAGGACAAAAGGCTCGTCCAGGTACGCAAGATTGTTGGGATCCACTGTTATCATACCGTACTTATCGTCAATATGTATAGCGCTGAGCTTCACCCATTTGCACCGAAACAAAGGGACCTTAAAAGTGGGACCATAGTCAAGTTCCCATATCTCCTCTATGTATCCATAATATGTGGTGGTCTGCCCATTCTCGTCTTTTGCATCGAAGCGGACACCGCTGTTTTGGTTGGTGCTCTTTTTATCTTGGTCGATCGTGTAAAATGTATTCCCATTTATCTCGTACCCTTGGAATGTACATATGTTTGAAGATGGTAACCTGGCCAACAAGTACAGCTGCTCCACAACATATGGGTCATTAATGAGATGTCTTTGCAACCAACTGCCGAAGGTATTCATGTGTTGACGTGTAATCAAGGACTTGGGCTGGCCCGGGTTTATTTCTCGTAAAACATTCTTATGTTTCTCGATGTACGGAGCCACCAAGCTGGAATTGTATAGAACTGTGTAGTGTGCTTGATTGAAAGAAATCTTGTCCCTGCACACCGTTGCTTTCCTTCCTAGTGTGCCTTTTCCAGTCAGCCTCCCCTCATACCGAGATTCAGGAACACCAATCGGCTTAAGGTCAGGAAGAAAGTCAACACAAAACTCAATGACCTCCTCATTTCCGTAGCCCTTTGAGATACTTCCTTCCGGCCTAGCTCGGTTATGAACATATTTCTTTAAGACTCCCATGAACCTCTCGAAGGGGAACATATTGTGTAGAAATACAGGACCGAGAATTCTAATCTCTTCAACTAGGTGAACGAGGAGGTGCGTCATAATATTGAAGAAGGATGGTGGGAACAACAACTCGAAGCTGACAAGACATTCAACCACATCTTCCACGTAATCTCGACAAAGTTTCTGGATCCATTACCTTCTGAGAAATTGCGTTGAGGAATGCACATATCTTCACAATGGCTAGTCGAACATTTTCTGGTAGAAGTCCCCTCAATGCAACCGGAAGCAATTGTGTCATAAGCACGTGACAGTCATGGGACTTCAGGTTCTGGAATTTTTTGTCCTTCATATCTACTATCCCCTTTATATTCGACGAGAAACCAGACGGAACCTTGATACTGAATAGGGCTTCAAAAAAGATCTCCTTCTCTTGTTTGGTAAGAGTGTAGCTGGCTGATACGTCCAAAACGTATCTGCTTTCCCGAACACTTTTGCTATTGTTTTGCCTCTAATTTGTGTATTTTGGATGCAACTAACACGGACTAACGCCGTTTTCAGCAGAACTGCTCTGGTGTCTCGTTTTTGTGCAGAAATCCAACTTTCAGGAAAATCCTCGGAATTTATGCAGAAGGCCCTATTTTCCCAGAATACTGACGGAGCCAGAAGGATAAGTCAGGTGGAGGCCCGAGGGCCCCACACCATAAGGCGGCGCGGCCTGGGGGGGCCCGCGCGGCCCTGTGGTGTGGCCCCCTCGGCCGGCCTCCGACGCCCTCCTTCGGACTATATATTGCCTTCAACCTAAAAACGCACGGGGAGAAGTCGAAGTCGCCAGAAAGCCTCCAGAACGCCGCCACATCGCGAAACTCCGTCTCGGGAGCCAGAAGTCTCCGTTCTGGCACTCCGCCGGGACGGGGAATTGGAGGAGATCATCGCCATCATCACCGCCGACGCCTCTCCATCAACCAGCCATGCTTCCCCCATGCATGTGTGAGTAATTCCCCCGCTGTAGGCCGAATGGGATGGTAGGGATTGGATGAGATTGTTCATGTAATAGCATAAGATTGTTAGGGCATAGTGCCTAGTGTCCGTAATTGGTACTTTGATGATATTGTTGCAACTTGTTATGCTTAATGCTTGTCACTAGGGCCCGAGTGCCATGATCTCAGATCTGAACATGTTATTATTTCATCATGATATTCATTGTTTATGGTCTTACCTGCAAGTTGTATACACATGTCGCTGTCCAGAACCAATGGCCCCGAAGTGACAAGAATCGGGACAACCGGAGGGGATGGTAGTGATGTGAGGATCACATGTGTTCACGGAGTGTTAATGCTTTGCTCCGGTACTCTATTAAAAGGAGTACCTTAATATCCAGTAGATTCCCTTGAGGCCCGGCTGCCACCGGCTGGTAGGACAAAAGATGTTGTGCAAGTTTCTCATTGCGAGCACGTACGACTATAATTGGAACACATGCCTATTGATTGCTTTGTACTTGGACACCGTTTTATTATTATCTGCAAATGCCCTGCTATGATTGTTACATGAGTTTCTCTCATCCATGCAACGCCCGTCATCCGTCCCCGTGCCTACAGTATTTTAATCCTGCTGTTTACTATAATCATTACTGCTGTCTCTGTTGCTCTGCTGCTGTTATTTCACTACTGCTACTGCTATAAAACTGTTACTACTGATAAACTCTTGCGAGCAAGTCTGTTTCCAGGTGCAGCTGAATTGACAACTCCGCTGTTAAGGCCTCCAAGTATTCTTTGTCTCCCCTTGTGTCGAATCAATAAATTGGGATTTACTTCCCGCGAAGACTGTTGCGATCCCCTATACTTGTGGGTCATCAAGAATGTTTTCTAGCGCCGTTGCCGAGGAGCATAGCTTTATTTGGAAGTTCACTTGGATTGATATTGTTCGCTGCAAATTCTCCATCATGGGTAAACCTCGCGATTCTAAAGTCGCCATATTACCATCCACTACAAGAAAAGGTACAACTCTGAGTACCTCTGCTACACTTGATTCACCATCTGTGATAAGTCAACTTGTTTCACCGCCACAAGCTTCGCTTGGTGGTACTTCTGCTGAATCTGAAAACTCTCATAATATTGATAATGTTTCTGCTGTGCTTGATGATAGTGGTTCGTTGGGATCCTTTCTAGATGCTACAATTGCTAGGTCTAGACAAATTGAAAATGCTGAAACTCCTAATGAAAATGCCACTACACCTGTTAGTTCACCTGAACTTGATTATTCTAGTGATGATCCTGATGAAGATTATGTAGAGCTTAATGATGATCTTATTAATAGATGCAATGCTACTGCTGATGCAAGAAACATTAAAAAGTTTCTTACACAATATACTGTTAGACATAAGCTATATCCTGATCCTGAATTTGCCACATCTCCAATATGCATTAAGGATAAAGATTATGATTTTTCTCTTGATCTATCTCATATAGCTATTGTAGAGAAAGCACCCTTTTGTGGTACTGAAAAAGAAAGTACTGTAGAACATATGAATGAACTTTCTTCTATGAGTAGCTTGTTTTCTGATGATGACAAGATGCGTACTTACTTTGTCATTAAAATTTTTCCTTTCTCATTAAAGGATGATGCTAAAACTTGGTATAATAATTTGTCTCCGGGTTCTATTAAAAGTCCAGCTGATTTGCGTGATGTTTTCTTTCGAAAATACTTTCCTGCTAGTGCTCAACATGCTGCTTTACAGAGAATTTATAGGTTTGACCAGGGAGATGAAGAGAAATTACCTGCGGCATGGGCAAGATTTTGTTCTCTTATCAGAGCTCGACCTGGACATGATTTAGAAAAGAATGATCTACTTGATATATTTTATAGTGGACTAACCATTGAATCTAGAGCATATTTGGATAGTTGTGCTGGTTGTGTTTTCAGAAAAGAACCTCCATTTAAGTTGAAGAATTATTGGCTAGAATAAGCCGGAATCATGATGATTGGAATACACCTGAACCAACTCCAACGCCAATATTGAAGAAGAGGGGTTTAATTGAATTGAATGATGAAGATATGAGGGAAGCTAAGAAGTCTCTCAAGGAGAAAGGTATTAAATCCGAAGATGTGAATAATCTACCTCCTATAGAAGATATATGTGAGATAATTCCCCCTTCACCCATGATTGAGGTAAACTCCCTTCAACGCTTTACTAGGGAAGATATTCCGTATTCAAAACCTCCTGCGCAATGCTTAGATGAGTTTGATAATTATATTGTTAAGCAAGAAAATTTTAATATGAGAGTAGAGAATCATCTAATGGAAAATTCTCAAGCTATTAGCAATTTGCATGATATTGTGGAGAGAACCTCCAATGATGTTAAGATGCTTGTTAAACATTTTCAAATGGTTCAAACTCAAATTGATCAACTCACTAAAGTGCAAAATGACTTGCTAAATAATAATTCTAAAGAGAAACATGCTTATGAAGTAACAACTAGAGGTGGTGTCTCTACCCAGGATCCTCTATATCCTGAAGGGCATCCCAAAAGAATTGAACAAGATTCTCAACGAATTGAACCTAGTGCTCATCCTAAGAAGAAAAAGAAGAAGAAACATAAAAATGTTATAGAATCCTCTGAACCTGTTAATGATCCTAATAGTATTTCTATCTCCGATGCTGAAACTGAAAGTGGTAATGAACATGATAATGATAATGATAATGATAAGAATGATTCCTCTGATAAAGAAGAAGTTGAAGATGAACCTGAAAAGCATGATAAAAATAAAAAGTATACTAAAGAAGATTTTATTGCTAAGAAACATGGTAATGAAAGAGAACCTTGGGTGCAAAAGCAAATGCCTTTTCCTGCTAAGAAACTAAAATCAAAGGAAGAAGAACACTATAATAAATTTTGTGATTGGATGAAACCTTTATTCTTGCAAATCCCTTTGACTGACGCTATTAAATTGCCTCCCTATTCAAAGTATATGAAAGATATTGTTACTAACAAAAGGAAAATCCCCAATGAGGAAATTTCCACTATGCTTGCTAATTACTCTTTCAATGGCAAAGTGCCGAAGAAGCTAGGCGACCCAGGTATACCTACTATTCCTTGTTCTATTAACAATAATTATGTTAAAACTGCTCTATGTGACTTGGGAGCCGGTGTTAGTGTTATGCCTTTTTCTCTTTATAAGAGGCTTTATTTAGATAAGTTGATACCTACTGATATATCTTTGCAAATGGCTGATAAATCTACTACTATTCCTGTTGGTATATGTGAGGATGTTCCTGTTCAAGTTACTAATAACTGGTTGATATTAACTGATTTTGTTGTGCTGGAAATGCCTGAAGATGATAATATGTCTATCATTCTTGGGAGACCTTTTCTTAACACCGCAGGGGCTGTTATTGATTGCAATAAAGGGAAGGTTACTTTCAATGTTGATGATAAGGAGCACACCGTTTATTTCCCCAAGAGGATTGATAAAGTATGTGGAGTCAATACTATTTCTAATGTGAGAACCATCAAAATTGGAACTATTGATTGTCCTATATATGAGCCTAAAGAAGGTTATCAAAATCTTATGATTGGATCCATATCAATACAATTCAAGGTAACATGATTGATTTGAGGTTTATTTCTTCTTATGCTATGTAAAAATTATTCGGTGGCAAGACTTGATCAACCTTATTAACGAATACCTTTTATATGCATAGAGGAGGTAAACAACATCTCTTTCTTCTTCCACTTGTCTTACTTGCTGTAGCACTTTTGATTTGCAAAGTTCCTTAGTTAATTAGAGATTTCAAAAAAATTCCTGGCCAGTAATAATAAACTTAATACCCAGAAATGTGCATTTTTCAAAGTTTTCAAAAATTCACAAAAATTATACCGTTGGTCCTATTTTTCGAAAATGCACCTGGGAGAACCAGAGGATGACCTGTGGGGCACCCCAGGGTGCCACACCACCAGCCGGCGCGGCCAAGGAGTGGGGCGCGCCACCCTGTGGTGTGGGCCCCTCCTTGCCCCACTACTTCATCTCTTTCTCCCAGACTCTTCTCTCTCCCGAAAAAACTCGCACCAGCTTTCTCTCACTCGCGTTTTTGCTCAAGAGCTCAGGATTTTTCGATCTCTTTGCTCAGCCCAGATTTCTGTCTGAAATTTGGCACATTTGCTCTCCGGTATGTGACTCCTCCGCCTATCCAAGTAGAATTTTGTTTGGTTGAGTATATCTTGAATATTTTGCTGCTGTAGGTAACATGTTTAGTGGGCTTGCATGCTTGTTCTAAGTTGTATAAACTAGTTTTGATGCATGATTAGCACTCTAGCAAGTTCCTATAGTAGTTCTCCGTGATTATATGTCACCAAATCAAATTTTATATTGTTTGTTGAAAAATTTCAGAAAAGGAAGATGAAGAAGTTCAACTTTGGAGAATTGTTTCAGAGGGGAACGACCAGCACCGGGAGGCCTTCTAGGACCGCCACCCGACTTAGGCGATCGTACAATGAGGATATCATCGCGCCTAGCTTCGCGCCCGAAGAGGACAATGGGGCTCCTAATGCTTCATCCTTCCCATGTTATGATTTTCTGACAAATGCAGGGATATTGGATGATTTCTCCACCCTTGTCAACAGGGCGGGCTTAGCCGCCTATGTGGGAGATGAAAGGGAGCAATACTACATGCTCACCAAAATCTTCGTCGAGAGCTTCAAGTTCCACAACAAGCAATATGGGCCGACAGTTGCATTCAATATCTATGGTAATCCTGTTACTATGGAATTGGAAGAATTTTGTCGTGCATTGGATATTGCCCCTGTAGGTACAGCAAGGAGGATTGATGACAACCCCCGGGACCTGTTGGAGCTCTATCGAGGGATCACCGATGATGATTGTCGCACCATTCAGCGTGGCAAGATAAGGAACATTCAACTCCCCGCCATTAAGTATTTTGCCTATTACATTGCTACTAGCATTCTTGGTAGGGAGAACACTAGCAATATTTCTAGCTACCATCTTGCTTTCTTGAATGTTGCACTTACTGGACGAACATCTTATCATCTTGGTTCCCTTATTGCTCGCCGCCTGTCTAATAGGGGGCCTATTTTTGGAGGAACTATTGCACTGCGCATTTTAACACATTTAAGACTTCCTCTTGATTCTAATGATGTGCCATTAACCCCTAGGAGACTTGACATTGCTGCTATGAAAAGCCATCATTTTGTTACCGCTGATTCCACTTTAGATAATATGGTCTATAGAATGTTGTTTGCTGACGGGGATGAGAAGGAAATCCCTCTTCCCCAGCCAGGTTTGTTCGGTATTGACAGGCAACCATGGTCGCGCACTAAGGAGGAGGTGGAGGAACATATGAAGATACAAGACTTCCACCAGCAACATGACTCCGAGGATGCCGAGCCCTCCTACGACTACACCGTCACGTATCTGGGTGCTTCCTCTAGCACATACCCGGAATATGATCCATCTTCGTCGTACTACGGAGATGCTACCTCATGGCCTCGATGGGATTGAACTCCACTTAGGCCAAAAGCCTAAGCTTGGGGGGAGGTATACCGGCATCACTCATTCTTTGCATATTATGATTGCTGGATACTTGTATATACTTGTTTTGTTGGTTTGAGTGGTTTTCTAATGAGAGGGAGATGATATTTGGGGAAGTGCTGCCTGAAAATAGATTCTGGACTGTTACCGAAAAAATTTCCAAAAATAGCCAGAACAGTATTTTGCGAAGCCAATTTTTTTGCATGTTCCCCAGGTTGTTATCTAACTTTCATTAGTTGAAAACTTTTCGATTTAAGCAGTGGAAGAATTTATTAAAAATCGGGTACTTTACTGCTGTCAAGTTTGACGAATTTCTGCTGCTTTGTGTTTATGTGACTTTTCTAGTTTGCCGTTTCTTGTTTTTGCTTTGTTTCCTTCCCAAAACACAAAAAGACAAAAAATATTTCTGTTGTTTCTCTTCACCATTTGTTTGCTTTGATTTCTTGCATTTGTTTCGCTTTATTTGCTATTGCTAGTTTGCTATAAGAAAACCCAAAAAGATTTTGCTTTGTTCGCTTGTTTCCTTTTGTTCTTGTTTCCAAATTCGAAAACACCAAAAATATTTGCTGTTCTTCTTTGGTTTGTAAAGTTCATCTTGAGTTCAATGGTCTTCGGTGGCTGGAGCGTGGTTTTCATTTCATATTATCCAAGCTACACAAGTGAAAGGCAATAATGACGATCTACGACAATTGGATTGTGGTGAGAGGCTGGTATGAACTCTATTTGTTTTCATTTTTGTACATATACTCATCCATGTGAGCATGCTTAGTTGGTTCATGTGAGGTATATGACATTTGAGAAAGTCTAGTAGTTCATGATCTCTCATGTTTAGCTCCAATTTATTAATATGAGTAGCATGTTATGGATGTTTGCTTGCATTGTTTTAGTTATGGATGTTTGCTTGCATTGTTTTATTCATAAGTAGGTATGGTATTGTGGTATCCTCCTCTGAATAATTCATTTATATCGACTTGGCACATGCTCACGCATGCATATGACTGAACAAAAGTCAATTAACCCTCGATGATTTATATTGCTTCAGAGTTCTTGTATCACTTTTATGCCTCTGTTAATTTATTTTGCCGCAAGCATGATTATGACAGTTATTGCTCTCTTGATTTGTCGCTCCCCAGTCTTTTGCTAGCCTTCACTTGTACTGAGCGGAAATGCTGCTCGTGCTTCCAAACACATGAAAACCAAGTTATTCCAAAGTGTCCACCATAAATACCTATGCATGGCATTTCAAACCATTCCAAGTAAATTCTCATGCGCTACCTTTAAAACCTTCAAAATGCTTCTCAATTTGTGTTAATGTTTCATAGCTCATGAGGAAGTATGTGGTGTTTAACTTTCAACCTTGTCATTTACTTTTGACGGACTTTCATTATGGACTAGTGGCACATCCGCTTATCCAATAATTTTGCAAAAAGAGCTGGCAATGGGATTCCCAGTCCCAAATTAATTAATCTAAATAGACACTCCTCCATGGTATGTGATTGTTGGACGGCACCCGAAGGATTCGGTTAGCCATGGCTTGTGTAAGCAAAGGTTGGGGGGAGTGTCATCATAATAAAACTAAAATAAAAAGGCACTCCTTCATGGTATGAGATTGTTGGCAGGCACCCGAGGATTCGGTTAGCCATGGTTTGTGAAAAAAAGGTTGGAAGGAGTGCCGCATAAACATAAAAATAATTCATGGGAGCCGCTCTTGGAAGTCCGGTTGGCGAGGTAGTTGGTGTACCCATTACCATTCGTTGACAACAACAAACACCTCTCAAAATAATTTTACTCCTGTTTTAAAGATGAAAAGCTCTAGCGCATGTTAATCCCTGCTTCCCTTTGCAAAGGGTCAATCTTTTACTTTTATGTTGTGTCTCCATTCTTTCTTTGAGCACTATCTTGAGAGCACAACTGTCATTCTTAGTATAATATGCTTGTCTCAAAATATGATTGATTGTGGTATAACTTTGATGCTTTTATCTTCGACAATCACTACTTCTAGTCTTTCTATGAACTTCAGAGGTGCCTGGGCATTTATGTTTTGCCGATCAAATACGGGCAAGCGAGATACCACTTTATCATACTCTCTTATGAACAGTGCAATCCTGCTTATATACATGATTCATGATGCTTATTATTAATTGTTGGTACCTCTCCATGATTGACATAGCTGTTAGATGATCTTATTTGTATGCATCTCATTATGAACTGCTTAAGTATTAGCCATAGCATGAGAATATATACATCATATGAGCAAATGTGTTCGTGAAAGTTCTTTTATCGCTCAGTTGTTAACTGAATTGCTTGAGGACAAGCAATAAGCTAAGCTTGGGGGAGTTGATACGTCCAAAACGTATCTACTTTCCCGAACACTTTTGCTATTGTTTTGCCTCTAATTTGTGTATTTTGGATGCAACTAACACGGACTAACGCTGTTTTCAGCAGAACTGCTCTGGTGTCTCGTTTTTGTGCAGAAATCCAACTTTCAGGAAAATCCTCGGAATTTATGCAGAAGGCCCTATTTTCCCAGAATACTGACGGAGCCAGAAGGATAAGTCAGGTGGAGGCCCGAGGGCCCCACACCATAAGGCGGCGCGGCCTGGGGGGGCCGCGCGGCCCTGTGGTGTGGCCCCCTCGGCCGGCCTCCGACGCCCTCCTTCGGACTATATATTGCCTTCGACCTAAAAACGCACGGGGAGAAGTCGAAGTCGCCAGAAAGCCTCCAGAACGCCGCCACATCGCGAAACTCCGTCGGGACGGGGAATTGGAGGAGATCATCGTCATCATCACCGCCGACGCCTCTCCATCAACCAGCCATACTTCCCCCATCCATGTGTGAGTAATTCCCCCGCTGTAGGCCGAAGGGGATGGTAGGGATTGGATGAGATTGGTCATGTAATAGCATAAGATTGTTAGGGCATAGTGCCTAGTGTCCGTAATTGGTACTTTGATGATATTGTTGCAACTTGTTATTCTTAATGCTTGTCACTAGGGCCCGAGTGCCATGATCTCAGATCTGAACATGTTATTATTTCATCATGATATTCATTGTTTATGGTCTTACCTGCAAGTTGTATACACATGTCGCTGTCCGGAACCAATGGCCCCGAAGTGACAAGAATCGGGACAACCGGAGGGGATGGTAGTGATGTGAGGATCACATGTGTTCACGGAGTGTTAATGCTTTGCTCCGGTACTCTATTAAAAGGAGTACCTTAATATCCAGTAGATTCCCTTGAGGTCCGGCTGCCACCGGTTGGTAGGACAAAAGATGTTGTGCAAGTTTCTCATTGCGAGCACGTACGACTATAATTGGAACACATGCATATTCATTGCTTTGTACTTGGACACCGTTTTATTATTATCTGCAAATGCCCTGCTATGATTGTTACATGAGTTTCTCTCATCCATGCAACGCCCGTCATCCGTCCCCGTGCCTACAGTATTTTAATCCTGCTGTTTACTATAATCATTACTGCTGTCTCTGTTGCTCTGCTGCTGTTATTTCACTACTGCTACTGCTATAAAACTGTTACTACTGATAAACTCTTGCGAGCAAGTCTGTTTCCAGGTGCAGCTGAATTGACAACTCCGCTGTTAAGGCCTCCAAGTATTCTTTGTCTCCCCTTGTGTCGAATCAATAAATTGGGATTTACTTCCCGCGAAGACTGCTGCGATCCCCTATACTTGTGGGTCATCACTGGCAGGCCCTACAAACTGCCCTGGATGATTGCCGTTTCGTCCTTTATGAAGTTCCTGGTCCTCCCGTGCTTCTGGTGTATCTTTTGTCTTTCCATACACGCCCAGAAAACCTCGAATATTCACACAAAGATTCTTAGTCAGGTGCATCACGTCGATTGCAGAGCGGACTTCCAGGACTTTCCAATATTCTAGCTCCCAAAAAATAGATTTCTTCTTCCACATGGGCGCGTGTCCGTCATCGTCTTTCGGAACAGGTCGACTGCCTGGACCCTTTCCAAAGATAACATTTAAATCCTTGACCATGTCAAATATATCAGCACCACTACGGGGGATAGGCTTCGGACGGCGGTCTG
Organism: Lolium perenne; assembly: GCF_019359855.2. Lineage (NCBI taxonomy): Eukaryota > Viridiplantae > Streptophyta > Magnoliopsida > Poales > Poaceae > Lolium > Lolium perenne. The sequence goes on from NC_067247.2 coordinate 391,852,531, forward strand.
CCTCGCCATCGAAATGATTGCCTTTTTTCCTTAAGGGATGCTTGCGCGGAAGGAAACGAAGATTGAACGGGTACACAACTTTTCTGCTTTTTCCCAAATATTTACTTTCAGTCTCATCTAAACAGTGTGTGCATGCATTGTATCCTTTGTTCGTCTATCCTGAAATGTTACTGAGTGCAGGCCAATCATTGATGGTTACGAATAGCAACGCTCGTAGGTCAAATTCTTGCTCCGTGTGCTCATCCCACACACGTACACCTGGTTTGGCCCACAACTCCAAAAGTTCATCGACTAATGGCCTTAGGTACACATCAATGTCGTTGCCCGGTTGCTTTGGGCCTTGGATAAGCACTGGCATCATAATGAACTTCCGCTTCATGCACAACCAAGAAGGAAGGTTGTAGATACATAGAGTCACGGGCCAGGTGCTGTGACTGCAGCTCTGCTCCCCAAAAGGATTCATGCCATCTGTACTTAGACCAAAGTATAAGTTCCTTGCCTCACCTGCAAAATCCGGGAACTCTCTCCCGATGTTTCTCCACTGCCGACCATCAGCGGGGTGCCTCAACATCGCGTCTTTCTTACGTTCTTCCATGTGCCATCGCAACAACTTGGCATGCTCTTTGTTTCTGAACAAACGTTTCGACCGTGGTATTATTGGAGCATACCACATCACCTTCGCAGGAACCCTCTTCCTGGGTGGCTCGCCCTCAACATCACCAGGGTCATCTTTTCTGATCTTATACCGCAATGCACCACATATCGGACATTTATTCAAATTCTCGTACTTCTCACCGCGGTAGAGGATACGATCATTAATGGATGCTTGTATCTGATGCACATCTAATCCTAGAGGGCAGACAAGCTTCTTTGCTTCATATGTACTGACGGGCAATTCATTATTTCTTGGAAACAGCTTCTTTAATATTATCATCAATTTCTCAAATCCCGAGTCAGTCACACCGACCTCTGCCTTCCATTTCAGCAATTCCAATATGCTACCCAACTTTCTATGCCCATCTTCACAACCTGGGTACAACAATTTGTGGTGGTCCTCTAACATCTTGTCGAACTGCAACCTCTCCTTATCCGTGCCACAGTCTCTTCTTGCATCAGAAATGGCCCGACGAAGATCATCATCAACAGGATCATCTGATGCCTGTTCTTCACCTCCTTCTTCTTCATTGTCGTCCATTGCGGTATCATCGCATTCAGAGAACATAGATCGGTACTGCTCATCATTATCTTCTTCTTCATCACCGTCTTCCATCATAACCCCTTCTTCTCCGTGCTTGGTCCAAACATTATAGCTGGACATGAATCCAAACCGAAGCAGGTGGCTCTTAATGTCTCTTGAGCAAGAGTAATCCTTCTCGTTCTTACATTTTAGACATGGACAGCACATAAAACCTTGCTTCGACTTGTTGGCCTCGGCCACAAGCAGGAAAGAATTCACGCCCTCTCTGAAAGCGGGAGCACATCGGTTACCGTACATCCATGGATGACTCATCTGCATCATAAGTACAATTATATATGTATCAGATGCAATCACCTTGCTAAAATTAGTATTGTACGGACTATACATATATATATAGTCGAGAAAATAGTTGCTAACCTTTTAGGATCAAAAAGAGGAGAAATCTTATCAAATAAAACCAAGTGGCATCCCTCTCATAAGCATTCCATCAAACACCTCTGTGCACATGTAGGAAAAATGAGCTAGCATACACCTCCACCTTCACCACCAAGGAAAAAATGAGGTGGGGGGTGGCTGGCTGCTTGTCTATATATATAGGCATGGCCATTTTGTCGCGGGCCGTATTACGACTCGCGACAAAAGGGGTGCCGACCCCTTTTGTCGTGGGTCATAATACGGCCCGCGACAAAAGGCCGCGACAAAAGCCTCCACCGAATTCGGAGCGACGTGGCCACCCCATTTGTCGCGGGTGCAGGCACGCCCGCGACAAATGGCTCCCACGGAAGCCCTATTTTCCACTAGTGAGTCACTTAGATACAACCACGAATTCACCATGGCGCAGCACACATCAACTCAAACTATGGATGGCCATGAATCCGTGAAAATGTTCCCATCTAGAGCAATTAAAAAATAGGCACTTGAGTAGACTTACCAGAATATAGAAAATTTGCTCACGTTGGTCTGTTCATCTGACTGAGATTAGGAAGATGAATAGGACACATATGAACGTTGCCGCAAAAAGATAGCGGATGGCACCGAGGACGGGCGCCGGTAGCAGTGTCTAGGCGTGTGCTTTGCCCGGCTGTGGCGCTTAGAAGATCTGCACAATGCACAACGCTTACTGAAATTGGATAAAGTGTTTGCCTCAACTGATTGGGAGAAACACTTCCCCCTTTCCTCTGTTCATGCCTCTCATCGGGCAGTAAGTGACCATACTCCTCTGGTCATTGATACTGGACAGCCAAACCTGATCCCACCTAAGTAGGCCCGACTTCCCTGACCTTGTCCTTGCTGTCTGGACTGCCCCATGTCCTTACAATACTGCTTTGGATATATGGCAATTCAAACTCAGACAACTAAGGAAAAAATCGAAAGGTTGGAGTATTAATATTGAGGCTGAATCAAAAAAATTAAAACGGGATTTGGTGCTAGAGTTTGACATTTTAGATGTTTTCTCTGAGAAAAATATGCTTTCCCCTGATGAGGAAAAAAGAATGGGAGATATTAAATCCCAGTTGGATGCCTTGTGGCGTCAAGATGAAACTAAGGCATGGCAAAGGTCTAGGGATAAACACATCCTTGAGGGTGATCGGAATACTAGTTATTTTCATTCCGTAGCTAATCAACGTCGAAGAAAGAAGAAACTTTCTGTCCTTAATGGGCCCAACGGCTTGGTGTATGATACTAAAAGCATGTTGGAGGTCGCTTCTTCTTTCTATAAGAATCTCTTTTTCAGTGAGGATAGGCCTCCCATTTCCTTGGGTAGAAATTTCTGGGATGCCTCAGATCTTTTGACCAATGAGGAACGGAGTTCCCTGGACGCCCCTTTTTCAGAAGAAGAGATTAGAGAGGCCGTCTTTGGTTCATATGCTAGTGGTGCACCTGGCCCGGACGGCTTTTCTTTTCTTTTTTACCAAAAGTTTTGGCATGTGATAAAAAATGACTTTATGGCTTTGGTTCGAGATTTTGAGAAAGGCAACCTTGATGTGGCTAGACTCAACTTCTCTATAATTACCCTCATTCCTAAAGAACCACATGCGATAGATGATGACCCACAAGTATAGGGGGTGTATCGTAGTATTTTCGATAAGTAAGAATGTCGATCCCAACGAGGAGCAGAAGGTGTTGACAAGCAGTTTCGATGAAGGATTCACTGTAAATGCTCACAGACAAGTATTCAGGGGGTTTAGATGTAACAGTTGAATAAAGTACGAGTAAGTAAAGTGCGAGAGTAACAATTGCAGCGAGTGGCCCAATCCTTTTTAGCACAAAGGACAAGCCGGTTTGTTTACTTATAATGACCAAACGTTCTCGAGGACACACGGGATTTTAGTCTAGTGCTTTCGCTACATACGGCTAAATAATCTTCATTGTTATGATAAGTGTTGTGTGGGTGAACCTATGCTAATGTACCGCCCTTCCTAGGACTAATACATACTTGTGATTATACCCCTTGCAAGCATCCGCAACTACAAGAAAGTAATTAAGAATAAATCTAACCACAAACCTTAAACTACGAGATCCTCGCGATCCCTCCCGCATCGATATACCGGCGGGGTTTAGGTTTCTGTCACTCCGGCAACCCCGCAATTGGCAAACGAATACAAGATGCATTCCCCTAGGCCCATAAATGGTGAAGTGTCATGTAGTCGATGTTCACATGACACCACTAGAAGAATAACACCACAACTTAAATATCATACCATTGAAGATTATTCAACCATAGTTCACTACTAACATTTAGACTTCACCCATGTCCTCAAGAACTAAACGAACTACTCACGAGACATCATATGGAACATGATCAGAGGTGATATGATGATGAATAACAATCTGAACATAAACTTGGTTCAATGGTTTCACTCAATAGCATCAACAACAAGTAGAGATCGATACCGGGAGAGTTTCCCCTATCAAACAATCAAGATCAAACCCAAATTGCTACGGCGGTGACGGTGTCCAGCGGTGGAGACGGCGGTGATGATGGTGGAGATGATGATGATGGTGATGGAGATGATGTCCAGCTCGATGACGGTGACGATGGCGTCGATTTCCCCCTCCCGGAGGGATTTTCCCCGGCGGATTCCTGCCCGCCGGAGAGCTCTTTTCTCTCTGGTGTTCTCCGCCCCGCAGAGGCGGCTGTAACTCTTCGCGAGGTACCCTCTGTGGCTTAGGTTTTCGGGACGAAGGGTTTCGCGAAGAAAAGGAGGCGAAAGGGGCTGTGGGGCCCCCAGACCACATGGTGGCGCGGCCAGGCCATGGGCCGCGCCGCCCTATGGTCTGGGCCCACCCTGGGTCCAGCTGGCTCCTCCTTCTGGCTTCCTTCGTCATCTTGAAAAATAGGATTTTTGGTATAATTTCCTTCCACAGTTGATCTTCCGAAATATTGCGTTCTGACGGTGCTTTTTCCAGCAGAATCCTGGCTCCGGTGCTTGATCCTCCAATAATGATGAAACATGCAAAATAGATGAAATAACATAAGTATTGTGTCCCAATATGAAATATATCAATGAATAACAGCAAATTATGATATAAAATAGTGATGCAAATTGGACGTATCAACTCCCCCCAAGCTTAGACTTCACTTGTCCCCAAGCGAAACTGAGCTCGATAAACAGGACCACATGTTTATGGAGTGAATAGTCGATAAATAAAATACGGACAAGAAGCATCATATTCATTCACACAAAGACATTATAATAAACAACTTCTTCATATAACTCAACTTGAAACAAGTATAAAGTAATCACAAATAAAGGTGCATAAGAAATCATAGTTGGTGATGGCAAACTTCGTTCTTGGTCAGAGAACAATTAACAGATTATATTTATCTCATTGAGCAGCGCTCTCATGTTAAAGTTTATAAGGCACAACTTGCATACTCAATCATAATGGTCTTGCAAAGCTATATTCATTCAGATAAAACTTGTACTAAACAAGGAAGAATAAAAGACATGATGAAGCAAATCACAATATAATGGTTTGATCACAACTACTCAAATGCTTGCTTGAGATGGAGGGAAATAGGTTTACTGACTCAACATAAAGTAAAAGACAGGCCCTTCGCAGAGGGAAGCAGGGATTAAATCATGTGCTAGAGCTTTTTCAGTTTTGTAATCATATAAAGAGAATAAAAGTAACATTTTGAGAGGTGTTTGTTGTTGTCAACGACTGGTAGCGGGTACTCTAACCCCCTTGCCAGACAACCTTCAAAGAGCGGCTCCCATTTTATTTTTATTTTGTGTGGCACTCCTTCCAACCTTTCTTTCACAAACCATGGCTAACCGAATCCTCGGGTGCCTGCCAACAATCTCATACCATGAAGGAGTGCCTTTTTTTATTTTAGTTTTATTATGATGATGACACTCCCCCCAACCTTTGCTTACACAAGCCATGGCTAACCGAATCCTTCGGGTGCCGTCCATCAATCACATACCATGGAGGAGTGTCTATTTAGTTTAATTACTTTGGTACTGGGAATCCCATTGCCAGCTCTTTTGCAAAATTATTGGATAAGCGGATGAAGCCACTAGTCCATTGGTGAAAGTTGCCCAACAAGATTGAAAGATAAAACACCACATACTTCCTCATGAGCTATAAAACATTGACACAAATAAGAGATACTAAGTTTTGAATTGTTTAAAGGTAGCACATGAAATATTTACTTGGAATGGCAGAAAATACCATATAGTAGGTAGGTATGGTGGACACAAATGGCATAGGTTTGGGCTAAGGTTTGGATGCACGAGAAGTATTCCCTCTCAGTACAGGTCTTTGGCTAGCAAGGTTAATTAGCAAGCATAAGAGTCGAGGGAAACAAACAAATATACATATGATAGAAACAATCATGCATCTTCCTTGTAAGCACAAACAATCTTAACTTCAGAATAACAAGCTATGAGCTAACAAGAAAGAAAGACAATGAAACAACTACATGTATTTCTCTTTTCTATTTAAACCTCAAAGTGTTGTTGCTATTGACCAATGCTAAGTTTGCCAAAACCAAATAGATTTATTCAATGCTCCCAAAGTGATACCAATACTAATGACAAGGTAAATCATATAATAGAGATTGCAAACTAAAATAAGATGTGCAATATGTAAATGATAAGACTTCTCATTAATATTCCATAACGATAACTCACACCAAGGGATACATAGATAACCAACTAAAGGAGAGATACTTCCAAACTGCAACCCATCTTATATGATAACTTCCCTACTCATGATATGACACTACTTGACAATAAAAGTAAAAGGTAGTGATAATGTGATACCGCGACACTCCCCCAAGCTTGGAACAAACCAAGGGGATGCCAATACCGATGATGAATTACTCCTTTGGCGATGGTGGTGATGAATTCCTGACAAGCTTCTCAATAAGCTCCTGAAGCTCATCAATCCTGTATATGAGATTGCGAATCATCTCCGAATTGTGCTCGACGCGGTTAAGGAGTCTGTCCGACGGCGAGTCCCAACTCTTGGAGTTATTTCCCCACTCTTCAGCCTCAGGCTCCTTCCCTCCTGCAGTGTTAGAACGATCTATATCCCACTGGCTAGGCAATGCTGCCTTTGGAGTCCCTTCAATTTGATTATTGAAAATTAGATTGTGGAAGGGATGGTGAATGCCTGATAGAGATGTTTTCGGAGCTAGGTAATGACGCGGAACCGCTCCTCCAGTGCGAATTCTTGCGCTCTTGTTTGCACTAAAAGGGTTGTCCACCACCTTGATGCTTGCGATGGTAGCACGCGGGTGTGCGCGCGAATCTTCCTCCACCTCTTCTTCATCCTTTTCCTTGACGTCCTTGTCTTCCTCTTTCCACCCAAGATCTCGATCATCTTCATCCGGAAACTCCTTGCCCTTGTTCTTGGAGACCATGGTCCTTCTAAACTGAAAACAGATCCTGGCAGAAACAGCTCGAAACAAAACACGTCGAGAAAACGATATACAGACCTCCAGGGGTCCGGGGGATTATATAGTAAAAATTTTCACGACAATCGGAAAGTACCAGATCGAACCAGAGTCGGAAAGGGGCGACTAGGCGGCCAAACCACAGGTCGGCGCGGGCCCAGGTCAGGCCGCGCCGGCCTATGGTGGCACGCCCTCGTGCATCCTTTCCACTCCGTTTCGAACTCGTAATTTTTCATATTTTCCAAAAACAGCAAAAATATTGTTCGGAAAGTAAATTGCGTACTTTTCATTACCAGTACTGTTACCTATTCAAAGTCGAAGTTAAGCAGATCGTCAATTTGCCTTTTGATGAAAGCCTCCGGTGTTTCCACTTGAATAATATCAACATCAACATTATAGGAATCACCCGAGATATAATGCTTGAGTCTTTGTCCATTCACCACTTGTGTAGCATTGCCTTGGAGAGAGCTAATTTTGATTGCTCCTGAACGATACACCTCCTCGACAACATATGGTCCTTCCCATTTCGAGAGTAATTTCCCTGCAAAGAATCTGAGACGAGACCAATACAATAGGACTTTATCCCCAATATTAAATTCTCTTTTGATAATCCTTCTATCATGCCATTTCTTAACTTTCTCTTTAAAGAGTTTAGCATTTTCATAAGCTTCACTTCTCCATTCATCTAGAGAACTCAATTGCAACAACCTCTTATCACCGGCAAGTTTAGGATCTTTATTTAATTCTCTAACAGCCCAATAAGCTTTGTGCTCTAGTTCTAAAGGTAAATGACAAGCTTTCCCATAAACCATTTTATAAGGTGACATTCCCATGGGATTTTTATAAGCAGTTCTATAAGCCCATAGTGCATCCTTCAATTTACTAGCCCAATTCTTTCTAGTTTTATTAACAGTCTTTCCCAAAATAGATTTAATCTCTCTATTTGATAATTCTACTTGACCACTAGTTTGAGGATGATAAGCGGAAGCAATTCTATGATTAATACCATACCTAGCAAGAGTTTTTCTAAAACCTCCATGAATAAAATGAGAACCTCCATCAGTCATAATATATTTAGGCACTCCAAATCTAGGAAAAATAATGTCTAAAAGCATTCTTAAAGAGGTCTCACCATCAACACTTTTTGTAGGTATGGCTTCCACCCATTTAGTAACATAATCAACAGCAACAAGTATATGAGTGTTACCTTCTGAAGAGGGAAAAGGTCCCATGAAGTCAAATCCCCAACAATCAAACGGTTCAATAACAAGAGTATAATTCATAGGCATTTCATTACGTCTGGAGATATTACCAACCCTTTGGCATTCATCACAAGATAAAATAAACTTTCTCGCATCCTTGAAGAGAGTTGGCCAATAAAAACCTGATTGTAGAACCTTTTGCGTGGTTCTTTCTCCGGCGTGATGTCCTCCATAAGTACTACCATGACATTTACTCAATATCTCTTGTTGTTCATATTCGGGAACACATCTTCGCATAATACCATCCACTCCTTCTTTGTATAAGTGTGGGTCATCCCAGAAATAATGCCTCAAGTCATAAAAGAATTTCCTCCTTTGCTGAGCTGAAAAGGTTGGAGGCAAGTACTTGGAAACAATAAAGTTAGCATAATCAGCATACCAAGGACTGTCTCGCGAGCTCACCTTTATTACAGCCAATTGTTCATTTGGAAAACTATCATTAACAGGAACAGGATCATAAGCAATATTTTCCAATCTAGACAAATTATCAGCAACAGGATTATCAGCACCTTTCCTATCTACAATATGTAAATCAAATTCTTGCAAAAGAAGTACCCATCTAATAAGCCTCGGCTTAGCATCTTTCTTTGTCATAAGGTATCTAATTGCAGCAAGATCAGTATGAATCGTAACTTTTGAATCAACAATATAAGATCTAAATTTATCACAAGCAAAGACTACAGCTAATAATTCCTTTTCAGTCGTAGCATAATTTCTTTGAGCAGCATCAAGAGTTTTACTAGCATAATGAATAACATTCAGTTTTTTATCTACTCGCTGTCCAAGAACAGTGCCTACAGCAAAATCACTAGCATCACACATAATTTCAAATGGTAAGTTCCAATCAGGAGGTTCAACTATAGGAGCAGTTGTTAAGGCTTTCTTAAGAGTTTCAAAAGCTTGCTTACAATCATCATCAAAAACAAATGGTACATCCTTTTGAAGAAGATTAGTAAGAGGTTTTTAAATCTTGGAGAAATCTTTAATAAATCTCCTATAAAACCCAGCATGACCACGAACACTACGAATACCTTTAACATCCCTAGGATAGGGCATCTTCTCAATTGCTTCAACTTTAGCTCTATCAACTTCAATACCTCTCTCAGAAATTTTATGTCCCAATACAATTCCTTCATTAACCATAAAGTGGCATTTCTCCCAATTAAGAACAAGGTTAGTTTCTTCACATCTCTGCAAAACTTTATCAAGGTTTCGCAAGCAACTATCAAAAGAATTCCCATAGACGGAAAAATCATCCATGAATACCTCTACAATACTCTCACAAAAACCATGAAAAATAGCAGACATGCATCTTTGAAAAGTAGCAGGAGCATTACATAAACCAAAAGGCATACGTCTATAAGCATAAGTTCCATAGGGACAAGTAAAAGTAGTTTTCTCTTGATCTTTAGCTTTAACAGCAATTTGTGAAAACCCAGAATAACCATCAAGAAAACAAAAATGAGTATTTTTAGACAATCTTTCTAGCATTTGATCAATAAATGGTAAAGGGTAATGATCTTTCTTAGTAACTTTATTAACTTTTCGAAAATCAATGCACATTCTATACCCTACAACTACTCTTTGAGGGATGAGCTCATCATTATCATTAGGCACAACAGTCATTCCTCCTTTCTTGGGAACGCAATGCACAGGACTAACCCATCTACTATCAGCAATAGGATATATAATACCAGCTTCAAGAAGTCTTAATACCTCATTCCTTACCACTTCCTTCATCTTCGGAATTAGACGACGCTGAGGTTCAACAACAGGCTTTGCATCATCTTCCATATTAATAGCATGTTGGCAAATAGAAGGAGAAATCCCCTTCAAATCATCAAGAGTGTAGCCAATAGCGCCTCGGTGTTTCTTCAATATTTCCAATAACCTTTCTTCCTCAATCTCTGAAAGCTTAGAACTAATAATAACAGGATATATTTTCTTATCATCAATATGAGCATATTTAAGATTATCAGGCAAAGGTTTTAATTCAAAAACAGGATCTTCCTTTGGTGGCGGTGTTGTACCCAAATCTTCCACCGGTAAATCATGCTTGAGAATAGGTTGGCGAAGAAAAATTTCCTCAAGCTCATCTCTTTCTTTCCTAAAAGCTTCACTCTCGCTATCCTCCAAATGTTGCTGCAAAGGATTGTTAGGAACAAGAACAATAGATGCACATTGCTCCATTTTAAAATCATCACTAGGCAAATCAGCTTTATAAGGAGTTTTGGTAAATTTAGAGAAGTTAAACTCATAAGATTCACCAGCAAATTTTGTCAAAATTTTCTCTTTCTTGCAATCTATAATAGCTCCACAAGTATTTAGAAAAGGTCTACCAAAAATAATAGGACAATAATCACTAGCAGCAGAACCAAGTACCAAAAAGTCAGCAGGATATTTAATCTTACCGCATAAAACTTCCACATCTCGAACAATACCAATTGGAGAAATAGTTTCTCTATTAGCCAGCTGAATAACCACATCAATATCTTCAAGTTCACAAGAATCAATTTCGTGCATAATCTCCGTGTAAAGCTCATAAGGAATAGCACTAACACTTGCACCAATATCACATAATCCATAATAGCAATGATCACCAATTCTAACAGATAGCATAGGAACACTAGCTTGTTTGGGTTTATTAGGATGTGAAACAATATTAGAAGCATCTTCACGTAAAATAATATGACCATCCTCCACATTTTCAGTCACAAGATCTTTAACTATTGCAACAAAGAGGTTCAACTTTTATTTGTTCTTCATATTCTACAGGTTTCTTTTTCACTTTTATGAACCGCACTATTTATAACAGTACTCCTTCATTTTAGCAGGGAAAGGAGTTTTTTCAATATAAGCTTCAGGAATAACATGATCAGCAGTTTCAACTACAACGCATTTATTAATAGATGAATCAATTTTATCTTTATAAGGTTCATGATACTTATCAAAATTCTTCTTTGGCAATTCATAATGAGAGGCAAAAGCTTTATAAAGATTTGCAGCAACTTGAGAATCAAGACCATATGTAGCACTCATATTACGAAATTTATCAGTATCCATAAAAGCTTCAATGCATTTATAATCATAAATTATACCCGATTCTCTATCCTTGTCGTTCTCCCAACCTTCAGTATTTTCTTGGATCCGATCAAGAAGGTCCCTTTTAAACTCTTCTTTGTTGCGTGTAAATGATCCAGAACAAGAAGTATCCAGCAAGGTCTTGTCTTGAAAAGAAAGTCTTGCATAGAAATTATCAATAATAACATTACCAGGAAGCTCATGAATGGGGCATTTGAGCATTAAAGACTTCAATCTCCCCCAAGCTTGGGCAATACTCTCTCCATCATGAGGCCAAAAATTATATATGCGATTCCGATCCTTGTGAATTTCACTTGGAGGATAGAACTTAGAATAAAACCGTACAATATCATTCCATTCAAGAGAATCCCCATTATCCAAGTAATTTATACCAATGCGCCGCCTTACTGCATACAGCGATAAAGAGAATAGTTTCTTCCTCACTTCATCCATAGCAATACCTGCACACTTGAATAAACCGCATAATTCATGTAAGAACAATAAATGATCTCCAGGGTGGACAGTTCCATCCCCTTCATAGCGGTTATCCATAACACGTTCAATAATTTTCATAGGTATTTTATATGGTATCACTTCCTCACTTGGCGCCTCATCCACTACCGTTGCAGTAGTAGTAGATTTCCCAAATAGAAATTGAAGAGAAGATCTCTCCATAATGACTTATAGCAACAGGCAGAAATAAAATCAGCACAACAGTAAAGGTTTTCCTTACCAATTCCACTTACCAATAGCGCTTCACTCCCCGGCAACGGCGCTTAAAAATAGTCTTGATGACCCACAAGTATAGGGGGTGTATCGTAGTATTTTCGATAAGTAAGAATGTCGATCCCAACGAGGAGCAGAAGGTGTTGACAAGCAGTTTCGATGAAGGATTCACTGTAAATGCTCACAGACAAGTATTCAGGGGGTTTAGATGTAACAGTTGAATAAAGTACGAGTAAGTAAAGTGCGAGAGTAACAATTGCAGCGAGTGGCCCAATCCTTTTTAGCACAAAGGACAAGCCGGTTTGTTTACTTATAATGACCAAACGTTCTCGAGGACACACGGGATTTTAGTCTAGTGCTTTCGCTACATACGGCTAAATAATCTTCATTGTTATGATAAGTGTTGTGTGGGTGAACCTATGCTAATGTACCGCCCTTCCTAGGACTAATACATACTTGTGATTATACCCCTTGCAAGCATCCGCAACTACAAGAAAGTAATTAAGAATAAATCTAACCACAGCCTTAAACTCTGAGATCCTGCGATCCCTCCTGCATCGATATACCAGCGGGGGTTTAGGTTTCTGTCACTCCGGCAACCCCGCAATTGGCAAACGAATACAAGATGCATTCCACTAGGCCCATAAATGGTGAAGTGTCATGTAGTCGACGTTCACATGACACCACTAGAAGAATAACACCACAACTTAAATATCATACCATTGAAGATTATTCAACCATAGTTCACTACTAACATTTAGACTTCACCCATGTCCTCAAGAACTAAACGAACTACTCACGAGACATCATATGGAACATGATCAGAGGTGATATGATGATGAATAACAATCTGAACATAAACTTGGTTCAATGGTTTCACTCAATAGCATCAACAACAAGTAGAGATCGATACCGGGAGAGTTTCCCCTATCAAACAATCAAGATCAAACCCAAATTGCTACGGCGGTGACGGTGTCCAGCGGTGGAGACGGCGGTGATGATGGTGGAGATGATGATGATGGTGATGGAGATGATGTCCAGCTCGATGACGGTGACGATGGCGTCGATTTCCCCCTCCGGAGGATTTTCCCCGGCGGATTCCTCGCCCGCCGGAGAGCTCTTTTCTCTCTGGTGTTCTCCGCCCCGCAGAGGCGGCTGTAACTCTTCGCGAGGTACCCTACTCGTGGCTTAGGTTTTCGGGACGAAGGGTTTCGCGAAGAAAAGGAGGCGAAAGGGCTGTGGGGCCCCTGCACCACATGGTGGCGTGGCCAGGCCATGGGCCGCGCCGCCCTATGGTCTGGGCCCACCCCGGGTCCAAACTGGCTCCTCCTTCTGGCTTCCTTCGTCATCTTGAAAAATAGGATTTTTGGTATAATTTCCTTCCACAGTTGATCTTCCGAAATATTGCGTTCTGACGGTGCTTTTTCCAGCAGAATCCTGGCTCCGGTGCTTGATCCTCCAATAATGATGAAACATGCAAAATAGATGAAATAACATAAGTATTGTGTCCCAATATGAAATATATCAATGAATAACAGCAAATTATGATATAAAATAGTGATGCAAATTGGACGTATCAATAGACTTGAAGAAATTTAGGCCGATTAGCTTAGGTAATTGTAGCCTAAAAATTATCTCTAAGGCTATTACCAACAGGATTGCTCCCATTGGTAGTAGGATTATTTCTCAAAACCAGACGGCTTTCATCAAAGGGAGATACATTCTTGAGAGTGTGGTCTCCGCTCATGAGGTTATCCATGCGGTACATTCTAACAATGAGTCTGGGCTTGTGCTCAAACTCGACTACGAAAAAGCCTATGATCGTATTGATTGGCAGTTTTTAGATTCTATGTTAGAATCTAGAGGTTTTGGTCCTACTGTTAGGAGATGGATAAAAAGTATTTTGACTGGGGGTTCCCTATGTGTGAGAATCAATGACTTTAACAGTTCATATTTTGTGGCTGGGAAAGGTTTAAAACAAGGCGACCCCATGTCACCCATTTTGTTTAATTGTGTGGCTGATGTCTTCTCCAAAATGTTGTTTAAAGCTGCCAATAATCATCTTATCATAGGTTTGCTTCCTGGGATTATTCCTGGAGGAGTTATCAGCCTACAATACGCTGACGACACTATACTCTTTCTTGAGAAAGATTTGGCTATGGCCCAAAACTTGAAATGGTTACTTTCCTGTTTTGAGAAAATGTCTGGGCTAAGGATAAATTATCATAAGAGTGATTTGATGACCATCCATATTCCCCCTGCGGAAGCTAACCTGTTTGCACAAGTGTTTGGATGTCAACTAGGTAATTTCCCTTTTAAATATTTAGGAGTCCCTCTTCATTTTGCTAAACTCCGTAAGGAGGATCTACAGCCTGTCATCGATAAAATCATGAAGGGGATTGCTGGTTGGCGTGGGAAACTACTTTCCTACCGAGGGAGATTAATTCTCCTGCAAACTTGTATTGCAAGTATTCCTCTCTATTTGTTATCCATTATTAAATTCCCTAAATGGGCTATAAAGATGATAAACTCGCAGATGGGTCACTTTTTTTTGGGGCGATCCTGAAAATGGTAAAAAAAATACACCTTGCAAATTGGGGTCTTATCTGCCAGAAAACTGAATTTGGTGGGATGGGGGTCCAGAATCTCAGAAACTACAACCTCTGTTTGTTGGCCTCCTGGATTAAAAGATATCATTTGGACACTAATAAAAACTGGAAAATGATTGTGGAAGCTAAGTATGACTTAGACCCCAACATTTTCTGGGCGAATCCTTCACATTGATCGCCTTTTTGGAAAGGAGTAATGTGGGCAGCCAAATCAGCGAAAGTTGGGTACAGTTGGAAAGTTGGCAGAGGTGATAAGGTCCTATTTTGGGAAGATGTTTGGTTTGGACATTGCAGTCTAGCCATTGTCTTCTAGGATCTTTACATTATTGCAAACGAACAACATTGTACTATTGCTAGTGTGTGGGATGGGGTTAACCTCAAAATTTCCTTCCGCCGCACTGTTTCTCAAGAGTTGTACAATCGTTGGCTTGAACTTGTCAATTTAATTGCTTCGGTCTCCTTCTCTGAAGAAGAGGACTCACCTGTGTGGATGTTTCACCCCTCTGGGGTGTATTCAGTTAAATCTTTCTATGCAATAGTTAATAATGGTGGAATTGTCCCTGTCCATACTCCTGCTATTTGGAAATTGGTGGTTCCTCCTCGTATCCATATCTTCCTGTGGCTCCTCGCAAATAACAAAACCCTTACTAGAGACAACCTGAACAAGCGCTTCCCTGTGGAAGATCGGACATGTTTGTTTTGTTCCGAGTTCGAATCAGTTGAGCACTTATTTTTTAAATGCATTGTTGCGGATCACCTTTGGCAAACTATCTCGACTTTGTTCGGTATCTCTATTGGGTCAGATTTTGAATCTGTGGCTCGGTGGTGGATTAGTAACAACAAGAATTCTGTTTTAAATACTGTTAGTTCTGCTGTATTATGGGCTATTTGGTCTTTACGAAATGACTTATGCTTTCAGGGAAGAAGTTGGCTCGGTCTGGACATGGCTTGGAGCAAGGTGACTGCATGTCTTGGCAGATGGAGGGTTCTCTTCGTGGATGTACGTTTGGAGGAGGTGGACCAGTTGATCTTGAAGATGGAGCAAAGGAGAGGAGACCTGCTAAGGATTATTTGGGAGCCACCTTGAGTGATTTTCGTGTCTAGCTGCTCTCAGTCACTTGGAAGGTCTGGTCAGGTGACCTTGAAGATGGAGTGATAGACAAAAAACTGATCAGGTCGCCTGGGAGCCGACCTTTGAGTGGAAAATGTCTCTAGCTGATGCTGTTCAGTTTTCTTGGCCTTTGAGCTGCTGTAGCTTATGATGCTGCTCTTTTGTTTTCTGAAAATGCTCTGTGGAACCTGTTCTATGTTGTACTGAACGGTTGCATTATTAATGGAACCAGGGGGGGGCGCCCCTTTTCTCTAAAAAAAATGAGGGGTCTAGCGCGTCCCTTGTTAGCCTAGGCTTGAATGACGGAACTTCCTTGAGGGTGGAGCGCAGTCGGAGGTACGGCATCATGGAGCACATGGGCGCGCGTCTGGCCGGTGTTGCGCGGACAATCAGAAAGTTGCCCGAGGGCTTCTCCGATGGGCGGCGCTTGGGCAAACGAAGAGTCGGCAGCATCGTGAAGAGGTTTGCAATTTGACGGAGATTCGTGTTCCTAGGAGATGAACCTGCCGTTGAAGAATATTGCAGCTGCCATGATCAGATCCTGCACGATTTGGAAAGAAATTCATGTAATTGACGTGTGCTTTCCTGTTTTATTTGAAGTGGTGCCAAATCTCTACGCTGGTAAACATAGTTATTGCTTCCTAAGTATAGATTTCCCTGATTGGTATTCAGCTGTTTGTTTTCCCGTGATTGTGGTGATCTCATCATGAATTCCATAATTACCTACTTGTACAAACCACGCAGGTGATTAGATGGTGTTGATTTTTCCAAAGTTCTCTCGATATTTTTGACGGCTCTGATTGCTCCAATGTTTGATATTAAAGTGACCAACCATCCCCAACTCCAATATAATAGTAAAGAAATATACCAGAACGCGGAACTGAATAAAAACCGGAGGGAGTAGTACCCGATCCTAACTCAGAGTAGGATCATCCCAAATATAGTTGTGCAGAGACGATAAAGCAAGATCGGTTTCCGAGTTGTCTGCCGTAACAAGATCGATCGGTCTAATGCCGCGCGATCAAACAGACGCCGGCGTCGGCGCCGCCGGCCGCCACGTTGTGAAGCTCTCGCCGGACATGCTGGCGAACATCCACGGCCGCCTGAGCTTCGTCGACCGCCTCGCCTTCGCGTCGGTCTTCCGCGAGTCCCGCGACGCGTTCAAGCCCGAGGCGCCATGGCTCGTCCTGCCCGGCGGGACCCCGGAGACCGCCACGCTCTTCTCCCTCGCTGACCGCCGCGCCGCCGCCGCGCGCGTCACGAGCCCCGGGATTCGTGGCCATGCCTTCCTCGGCTCCTCCCGTGGGTGGCTCGCCACCGCCGACGAGAGCGGCCGGATGAGCCTTGTCAACCCGGTCAGCGGCGAGCAGCGTGCTCTCCCGGCCATCACCACCATCCCAGGCCTCGAGGAGTACGACGGGGTCTTCGCCTTCCCGCTAAAACCCTTCGTCAGGGGCCCCCCGTACGCCGGCGGCCGCGAGCCGCGCGGGACGTTCACGCTGAAGGCCGAGCAGATGGGCAGCTACCTCTACCGCAAGGTCGTCCTCTCGGACGGTTGCCATGGCGCCGCCATGCTGATCACGGGAGCTATGTTCGGCGTGGCGGCCTTCGCTACTGCCAAAGACGCCGCGTGGAGGCTGGCGCCCTCACGCGACGGCGTCGAGGACGCCATACACTACGACGGCAGGTTCTATTCCGTCACGTACACCGGCGCCGTGGAAGTGTGGGAACATGACCCCTACGCCGGCGTGTTCACGAGCGCCGTGGTCACGCCGAGGCTGGACGACGTGGCCGGCGATCCGCACTACCGCCGCAAGTACCTCGTTGCGGCACTAGGCGGGCGGCTGATGGTCGTGCTCAAGGACTGGAAGGAGACCAAGGACAAGCTTAACAAGATCCGGTGGGCCTGCTCATTCAAGGTGCAGGTCCTCGACGGAGGGCAGTGGAAGAAGACGGACGACATCGGCGACGCCGCACTGTTCATCGGGGCCAACGAGTCTTTGTGCTTGTCGACGAGGGTGCACCCGAAGCTCAAGGCCGGCCACGTCTACTACATCGAGGACGATCTGAGTCACAAGGGTCGCAGCCGCTACGACCACGACTGGTGTGTCGTCCGGGTGTTCTGCCTCAAGGACGGCACGGAGGAGAATGTCGAGGGGCTAGGGATGCACTGGAGCTGGCCACCGCCGGCGTGGTTCACACCATCCATCCCATGATAGGACATTGGCTTTGGCTACTGCACTTTATGTGCATCTCAATCTTATACAAAACGAATCCTACTGCGCTGAGTTGCAAAGATCAACTAGATTCAGGAATTACTCCCTTTGAATTGTATTGTAGCAGCACACGAGTGAGAGACATCATAGAGTTTTGCGTTGTAGATCATTCAGATATTGTTATCTGTTGATGTAATATAGCTTCAATGAACATACTCACAGCGATTTAAACGCAAATAATGCCATGTGATGAATGACAACATGAATAGCCTATACCACCAATTCACTCCGAAACTTTCCTTATCTCAGCTATGTATCGTGCTCACGCCTAACAATCGTCGATCTGCACTACATAAACGAAGTTACAAGAAAAAAACATTCCCCTCCAGGCTTTTCTCACTTCCATCTTATTCAGCCGCCAGGTGGAGAAGACTCAGGAGTATGGCATCTCGATTCTCTTGGCCTTTCAAGGATTTAGTGGTTCGTCTTCCCCAGTCATCTCTTGTGCTTCTGCAGTACCAGTTAGCCATTAGGGAAACTGAATTGATATGTCGACCGGAAAGAATAATGCAGTTTTCATCTCTGCTGGAACAGATCAAAAAGAAAGAGAACATACTCGTTGATAGTTTGTGTAGGTCGGCAACAACCATTAGCCGTCTCTGCAAGATCGCTGCCATGAAGAGGAAGATGGAGCACATGCCAAACATGACGGTGATAGGGAACGCATTCACCTGCAAGGTAATGTTCATAAGTAACCGTTCTCAACCAAAACTTCTTGTGCTGTGCTTGCCAAATAATCCTGACAGATCAGGATCAATTGATACGGGTAAAAGGAAAATACTGTACTTACATTGTACAGCACCACGCAGACAAACAGGTTCAGCGGTATGCGGAAGAAATTCATGATCGTGCTTCTTGCCTCCTCAGGAATATATTGAGACCTCATTTTCATGATAGATGGCCAGAAAATGCCGACACATGACTCAAAGGTACAGAAACCAAGCAGCTGCAGTGAGCCTGCAAACGAGATGCCGTTTCCTTTCAGTGAAGCTGGCACTAGGAGCTGTTGGACATCAGAAGAACGATATCAGATATCTTAGAATGGACTTGAATTTTAAAACATGAACAGTAGCGAACCGTGGTCTTACGCTGGTGGCAACAGGGAGGAAAAGGGTGACGGCTGATACGGAAAACACTATCTGCATATAGCCTTCGACCTTCATTTTCCGGGCCAACAGGCGCGAGGCAATGGAGCTACCCAACATAGATGAGAGCATGAAGGTCGCAAATATGAAGCCATGAGGAATGTCTTCGTCATTTGGGCTCAACGCTGGAGTCCAGAGGAAGACAAAGGTGTACATCGAGCCCTCGAACAATGACTGTATGGCTCCCAGCAACGCAATCTTTTCATCTGATGATGCCATGGACCGTGTTAGAACACCAATTCTAAGTCCCAGTACACAACTGACGTTCTGTTGCAGTCCAAGAATAATGCGCTAAGCATACCTGAAGCAATCGCCTTAGCCGCACCCTTGAACTGAGCGATCAAGTCCTTGCCTTCAGACGAATCTCCATAGTTCTCGCTCCAGGAGGACATTATGATAGCCATGCCTATTGCCAGGAAGCACGCAGCCGCGTCGAAAGGAGCCACGGGACCAAAGCCCAGGTTATCAGCAAGCAGGTTTGCAAACAGCCCAGCGATGATGGCAATCAGCCCGTTTCCGAGAAATATAGCCTTGGAGAAGGTGATCGACAGCCACTGCGGATCATAGCCTCTCTGTGAAGGGAAACATCAAGGTTGCCAGTGTCAATCAACAAGGTAATAAGATAATGCATAATTTGTAAGTGACAAGGATCAGATAGTGTGGTAGATCACGGGCAGCAGGCCACTAAATTGAGTGTCACATGCTGCAGATACTGTGCTGGACCCTTGGATTCTGCTTAGGATGATTGCGCGGGTACACTATTAATACCGACAGCACATGGCCGAATAAAAGGACAAAAATCCCAGTGAGGCCATTCTGAAGAGGTTTATTAAACTGGGCCATGCTTGTTAAATGGCCACCCTCCTGCCAATGGCAAGTCGGCAACCACCTGACCTGATCCACCGACAGAGGGACAAGTGATGGAACAGAGACAGAACATGGTGGATTTAAGCTTGTGCAGCCAGCAAGACTTGAGTCTTGTTCAGATCCTGACAAAGGTGCCGTTTTCCTGGGCAATGTCCCTAATCATAGACCAGATCTTCAGTTTATACTAACACATAGCTCAATTTTAATATGTGGCCTGGAGCATTACTAGTCAAACATCCAGCTTATTATAGTAGTTTATTATACTAACAACAAAGCTAAGGAATATGCAGCATCAAGTAGGATAGACACAATCCTAAGATGACCATTCTAGTACATGCCTGGTAGGTTGAGGAATATCAGTATAATGGATTAAGCTTTGGATTAAAGTTAAAGGCAGCCCATCCCAAAAGCGACAGTGGTGGGAGAGTGGACACTGAAAGAGACAGTAGTGGCGAGCGAGCAGATCTGGGTAAGTTGCGTTCAGTCAGCACAGCAGTAGAGTAGAGTACCTTGTTGTGCTCTGCGACGAGCCATGACTCGAAGGCGGAGAAGAGCAGGGAGGTGGCGACGCCGCCGAGGATGCGGCCGATCATGAGCACCCGGTACTGCGGCGAGTGCTTGGTGATGCAGCTGAGGATGTAGGTGATGCAGTAGGTGACGCAGGCCCGCTTGCGGCCCCTGCGAACCAAGGATTGTTTGTTAGGGCTTACTCGAATTGGGGATCTGCATTGCGGGAGAGGGTGGGGAGGCGGGGCGTACTGCTTGTCGGCGAGCGAGCCTACGATGGTGCCGAAGAGCATGGAGGAGCCGAAGCCGGCGATGAAGAGGCGGCCGATGTCGCCCTTGTCGAAGCCGTACTGGCTGTAGAGGTAGTAGACGTAGGGGCCCTGCAGCCAGTCCCCGGCTGCAAGCACCAATTCAGAAACAAACAAACAAACGCGCCGTCAGTCAGGATTAAACCTCGGTCGGCGGCATTGCGTCCCCGGCGGTTCCAGATCTGAACTCGGCGGCGGACGGGCGGGCGGGCGCACGAGCGCAGGGAATTGGGGAAGGGAAGGGGGGGAATCGAGGAGGGCGGGGCGTACACATCATGAGTGAGTAGACGAGGACGTAGTTGTTCTTGAAGGCGTTGAAGGCGGTGGGGGTGGCGACGCGGTCCTTGCCGCTCTTGCCGAGCTCGAGCCCCGCCACGACGGCGGAGAGCGCGCCGAAGACGACGTAGTAGAAGGCCTCCATGGCCGCCTGAGGAGCCCTGGGATCGGGTCGGGGTCGGGGGTGGAGGGGGATTGGGCGCCGCGCTTGCGCTTGCGCTGCGTCGTGGTTAGCCACTACGGGCCGAGATTTATACGCTCCTTCCTATCTCGGGGAACGAATTACTCTGCTCTGCTGGGTTCGGCCCGCTCCCACGCACGACTGGGTGGTGCGGTGCGGTGCGGTGCGTGGTTGGGTTGGGGGAGTGGAGTGGAGTCGCAGTGAGGTGGTGGAGGGCGAGTGTGCCTGCGCCCAACCTTTGGCAGGGTCGCACTCTCCATACTTCACACCAAATGCCCAACCCAACTATGGTGGTAGGTCCAATTCCTCTCGAAATAAAAATTGTTCAAGCCATTATTTACCGCACCAAGGGAACCTTTGCTAAATAATCTTTACTCGGGTTGGGAGCAAATATCGATCCCTTCACGACATCAAACAAAAGAAGGCAACATCAGATGGTCAATCGTGCTAGATGGAGGTTGTGAGGCCTAGAGGGCACTATTATTCCTAGCCCAGCAACACCATGTTACTAGGGCCGGGAACCTATCACGAGTGCACAAGTTCTTCGTTGGCGGGGGTCTCCATTTGCAACCTCGTCCTGCTAGGATCAACCTCAAGACTCAAGACTCGCCTTGACATCTCCCGTTCTGTCACGAGCCGCCGTTCGTGGTGAGTTTGCGTGCGCTCGTGTGGGTTTCAGCATTATAAAGAAAAGGTGGTATGCCCATCAACTCTTGTTGCTGTTGTTTAATTGGACACCACATATTTAGCTAGCCCCTTGCTTACTTCTGTAAGGTGAGTCCACGATAACAAATTCATATTTTGAAAATTCGATGCTACCAAAGTTGGCATGGCTTCTTGAGACGCGAACCAAACATACCCTAAACTTCACGATATGATAAGCTATTTTTGCGGTAGAGCAAGGTTTCAAAATGTCTCCTCATTCTCAACACTAAACTAGCCGTGAAAATCGAGGTCGACCGTCCAACAGGCTCCAGCGAAATCCGTTTTCTCAAGCTCCAGTGGATTCGGGGTTTTTTTTTTCCTTTTGTATTTTCTTCTTCGAGGTCTGAGCCATAAGATTGGACTCAAACTTGAGCATCTTTAATTTGGATCATTCCAAGAAAACTGAAAAAAGGGGATGACATAATTGCAATATCATGGTATTTGAATCCTGGGGGGTTTGGTTTGTTTGATTTTATCTTTTTTTTTTTTTTTTGAAACGGGAGCTTGTTTGATTTTATCGTGGAATAAGCAGAATATTTCTTCTCCAAGAGGTCTAAATAGATTCCGAGTTCCCTGTGGAATGTAGTAAAAACAGCTAGTATTACAAAAGGTTTTTGTATGAACCAATCATGCAGATCAAATGGCATCTTTTCAAGGATTCTACTCCTCCGAATTGCTACAGGGATCATTTGGATCGGACAGGGCCCCTAAGATGTGGATCGATCAGTCGCCTTGGCACTATTTTCTCTTCCTTGGGGAACAGAGACTTGCTAGTTTCTACTGTACTCCGGAACCCATCACATGAGTAGGAGAGTGTAAACCCTGCCCTCTGCGCCGCTACCTCCCATCTGCCGCCGTGCGACAGGGGGCACGCACAGGATTAATGGATCACACCCACCTAGCTCGTGCGCCGTACGCGGCCGGCCCGGCCGGGAGCGTCGGTGTGTCTGTCGGTGTAGCTAGCGAACGACGACGGAGCAGGACCACTGTACCGTCGGCGCCGCTCCGATCTACCCTCCCCTCCAGCTTGCATGGAGACCGACAAGGATCGAAGCCGAAGCTGCGACGCGAGGCTGGCTGGCACTGGCAGGCGGGTGCGCATTGCTCCGCCTGTTTCTACCTACTCGAACTCCATCGTTTGCTGCACTGTGTGATGGCGTGATCGGATCGCGGTTGTCCTCGGTCCCGGTCCCAAGATGTTCATCTCTGAAGAATCTCAGGGCTCATTTGATTTAAAGGATAGGCAAAGCATAGGAATAGGAAAGGTATGGGATTGGAATGGCATGTCTACTTGAAATCTATAGGAAGATAAAGTTTGTTTGATTGTTGCAAAGAAATTTTTCCATGAGGTATGAGCTAATGTTTTTTTTCTATAGGAATTACACTACAAGATTCCTATAGGAATTTTTCCTATAGGATATGTTCCTATGAATCAAACAACATGTATAGGAATTTTTCCCCTAGGAACCAAATCCTACACAATTCCTATACAAATCCTTTGAATCAAAGGAGCCCTCAGGCTACCGGCGCCGGCCGGTGCTCACCTAGGAGGGACTGGTCCGTCGTGTTTCCCCATTTTTCTAAAGGGCATCTTAGCGGGGCAATGTATTTCAGATGTCCAAATTATCTGTTTGCGTCGTTTGGTGGACGAGAAAATGGTCCGTGTGGCCGTTTGCGTCTGAGGTGCCTCCAGCGAGCGGCTGCATTTTTGTCTACTTATTTTTTTTTCCTCTTTTCCATTTAAACATAGTTTCAAACGTTACACAAACTAACACATAATTGGTACATGGTTTTACACAAACTAACACATAGTTTGGCACATGGTTTACACAAACTAACACATAGTTTGGCACATGGTTTACACAAACTAACACATAGTTAGGCACATGGTTTTACACAAACTAATACATAATTGGGAACATGGTTTACACAAACTAATACATAGTTTGAACCATGGTTGAAACAAATTAAAACATTGAAAAATAAGGAAACCTAACTAGTGTTGGTTTCGTAGGTTCGCTGCCAAGAAAAAACACTCTCGGACACACTCAATCACCCAAACTAGAAATTCCTGGTAATTATAGCCCTGTTGTTCCTTTCGAGGAAAACATCCAAAACCATGTTCCCCGATCCGGTCGACATATAGGAGCTCCCCGGGTCATGGCCCTTCTTGTCTGGCCCCAGCTCCGGCCTGCATATATTAGGGGTGGGTTTATCAGATCGGGGAGCGGTGGTAGAGAAGATAAAAAATGATGGTCCTAAGAAGATAAATAAACAACAGAGGCTAATTAACAACCAATGAAAGCAACAAAGAAGTCAACACAGCTTACTAGAGGCGCCGGGTGATCCTTGTTGAAAGAATCAACAACGCAGGTGATATGTATATCGTCGGATGATGTGAGGGAAGTCAACCGACGAACAACCTTCTTCAACGCGTCTTCAGCCATGTCATCCTTGCAAACCCGAGTCCAATCCGAAGGACCCGAGTAATTCCACATTTGGGAGTCTCTAGCTTGAAGAGGCTGGATGCGCATGCGAGGAAAAAGGCCTTCAATTGAAGACCCAAAAGTTCTTTACCTTCGGTTGTTCGAAGGGACTGTATCTTCTGAACCAAAGGCTCGGTTTCCTCGAGTTCAACATCCGTCAGGGGGAGGTCTCAGGTCTTCAGCTTCTTCACTTCGGCTGAGGCATCGAAAGGGGCAAGCAGAAGGTTCATCCTTGACATAGAACCACTTCTTCCGCCAGTCTTGGACGGAGTCACAAAACCGAAGGTCGAAATAGTTGGCATCACCCCGAGGAGAAATAATGATGCCGTAAACATCTTGGACGGTGATAGCTCCTAAGTGCAGGGGATCACCGTAGTACAATTCGATAAGTATTTGAGTGTCGAACACACTTATATGGCCTTCTATGCAAAGCTAGGATCTATAGTGTGTGTGTGTGTGCGCGCGCGCGTGAAGAGTTTTTTACTATGAAACTACAAGTGCTAAAAATAGAATGCAATGAGTAAAACTAATGCAAGAAGAGTAAAGTGCAGTAAAGTAAAATGAGATGAAGTGAAGTGGGGTAACTCAAGGGAGTAAGTGTTCTAGCAAATTTCTACTTCATTTGTGTAGTTGTCATAATTAGTGAAGCATAAAGATATTATTTTTATTGTTACTTCTAGAGAGGAGCCATAGATAGGTGAAACCATGAGAAAATTCACCCCTAGTGATTGATCCCACGA
The DNA here is from genome assembly GCF_019359855.2 of Lolium perenne. NCBI lineage: Eukaryota > Viridiplantae > Streptophyta > Magnoliopsida > Poales > Poaceae > Lolium > Lolium perenne. The sequence goes on from NC_067247.2 coordinate 391,877,920, forward strand.
CCAATTAAGAGCAAACAAGACATAAAGTCTAACCATCGTTGTAAGTTTAAAGGCTCTCATAGTTATACCCCCATGCATTAACCATGAATTAATATAATATGCATATCTAAGAATTGGGGCATGATTTATGTCAAGCTCCGGCTATATGTGTGCACTCATATATCAGCACAAAAGATCACCATAGAAGATAACATATACTTGTATTCAACCAACAACAAACTATATAAGAATTGTCATGAACAAGTCAGTACTCAAATATCAACATATAGATACTATAGATCATGAGAAAACAATATATTGCATCATACATCATGTTTGCCAAGAGATTACAAGTGGTAGATGAAGATGGTGTTGTTGTAGATGGTGATGGAGATGATGATATTGTCGAAGATGACAACACCGGAGGGGTGGGGGTGGAGTCCACCGGAAATGATTCCGGCAGCGTTTCCTTCCTCTTATCTCCGTCGGCGGCGGCCTGCTGATTCTGTTTATGTGTTTTTGTTCTCCACCATCGTAGCCCCCAGCTAGTATTGCATGTGCAGACAGTGCAGGAGGAGAGAAGCTGATGTCGTATGGTTGCAGCACCATTAGAGTAGGTCGGGCTTTTTTCTTTCTATGATTCATGAAGATGAAGCTACGTCTCCGGCTTCTAACTAGGTTGGGACGTAGGCAACCGGATTGCGTGAATATGGGTGTAGGGGTATCGCTATGTTAAATAAAAATGATATTAAAAATTTGAAATAACTAAGGCATGTACATATTACCTTGATGCTTACTCGTACAAATTTTCAAGCCAAAATGGATTTTGAAATGTAGATTTCTGTATTTAGTTGAATAGTTAAATTCAATCATTATAGTGTCATTTGGAAATTTTGTCATTTCTGGGTAGGCCAGATACAATCTTATTTTAATTTTTACAAAATTGAAATAGAATTTTCTTTGGCTTTTGAAAGCTAATTTCAGGGACGTAGGGCCTTTTTCTTTGGTCTTGGTCCTTCTCTCTTTAGACAGGATTATTGAGTTTTCTGGGTCGATTGGCCTAGACCAGGGCTTACACTTTGCAAATTTTTGACTAAAATATAAGTTAAAATATGAATATCTAAAATATCAAATACATATAATTTATGAAAAAACTCTTACACGGAGATGGTCAAGCCTGCGAAGAGTTTTTCCTTGATGAGTGATGAAATCCAGGTGCGGTGGCGTTGGAAGCCAAATCATTCTTCATTGATTAAGACAAACAAAATTCAACCTTGATCTAAGAACAACAAATTTGTGACTTGCAGTCATAAGCCCTGACTTGAGTGGGTTTAGATATTTGGCAGTTTTGACTGAATTTCCATCGATCTGGAATGCAATTCCTGCACTATTCTAGAACAAACAAAAGAGCGTCCTGCCATACTTCATTTGCCTGATTAACTAGACGAGCCACACAAGGGAACACCAAAGATACAGGGGGAAGGCAGCAGATAACAAAGATATACTACGTCAGAAGCTTTGACCGCTAGATGTATGCTTAGTTATCAAGTGTTTTGTTCTAAAGTCCCACAGAAAGGTTGAAGTTGCAGTCGTACTAACAGATTCAGTTGGGTAGCATACCAGCATGCATGTTTGTCTGGACCTTTTCAAAAGAAAAAAAAATGCATGTCTGCAAAAATGCCACCAGCGGTAATGCTTAAAACTCCATGCTTGGAATCAGACCCAAATTGATACGAAATTCATACCAATACCTTCATGGACCAAGCAAGGTTATTACAGCCCATAAAAACTTGACTAAAACAATGAAAAATGATAAAAGGAACAAAAACAGAAGATTGGTACCTTCACTTGCACAGCAATAATTCAGAACAAAGAAGAATTATACAGCGTGCACTAGCTGTTTTCTACAGTTCAAACAAAACAGCACAAACAGTACCCGAATCTGGGAAACAACTTTTAACTAGGGAAGAAGTCCCTTAGAAAATACGTAAAAAACAAGGGAATAACAACTACAGGAGTAGAATCTCAATATAAGAATCAGGTAAATATAACACCACATAGAGTAGTTTGCAGTTCATACAGCCCTAACAAAAACTGAAGCAAGTAGAAACCCGATTTGAATTTCATGCATCCCAGCAAATAGAAAAAATAGGAGCCACCGAATCAATCTCGGTCTAGTTGCAATATATATATACATAGATAGGAGTTAGTTTTCAATCAAAGGAGACAACACCCTAGAAAGAATGAGATCGATTCACACTGGATAACCCAACAAACCTACAGAGGTCATAGATAGCAGGTTTTTTCCCAAGGACACATCTAAGCATACATAAGAACTAACCTGAAACATGCGTACATACATAATTAATTCAGATTTGGTCATTATGAGCCACACTACTAAATCTCCATGATAATTTCCTTGGCTGCTTTCATTTCAACTGGCAGGAGCCTAGCAATTAGCTCCTTAAGGGCAGACGGGCAACTGATTTTCAGATGCTTGTAGCCGTCACTTGCCTTCATCGCCTCTAAACTGGAAGGAGAAGCGAGGAACTGTAAACAAGCTTCCTTGAGTCCACTACAGCCATGCTGCTCAGCTAAAGCCAAACTTGTGGCCACCATGTTGGCATCAATATGGCTACATAACTTGTGCACGCAAATCAATTTAAGCCTGCCAATGTTGTACCTGTCCGCTGCCACGAGCAGATGGCCAGCCATCACCACATCTCGACGTGCTTCACCTTGCTTGCTAGCCAACTCAAGAACAGGCAGCGAGTCGGTGTATATGAAGTGCAGCAATGACTTGAACACATCAGCTTCCATGTCACTGATTTCAATAGGACTTCCGGTTTTCTCCTTCATGGTGCCGAGGAGCTCCGCCTTGAATACAGATGACCTAGCAGCCAACACGATCCTATGAGCCAAGAACTCCTCCCCGCCGACATGAAAGGTCACGTCCGCTCCATCCATGCTGTCCAGGAGGTTGCTGAAATGCAGCTGCATGTCGGTTGGAGGGACTAGAACAAACTGATTCCCAACTGTTTCTTCGCTGTGGATATGCTTCTTGACAGTGAGATCACACATGACGCTTAAGCAGTCACCTATCATACACCCTGATTGCTCCAGTTTCTCCCGATCGACATGGTAACCAAAATACGAGTTTTTGGGTCGGGACATCCATGCAAGAAGAAATTCCAGATCAGCTGTTAAGGCCGGTACAGATTTATTACCCATGTCCTGTGTCACTGGCAGTGGTAGACCGTCCTTGCCAAGTACACGAACAGATCTAGCTTCCGCATTCACATTCTTGGCATCAACAGAGTGAAGAAGCAGAAAGATGTAAGCAGCACTGAGTGCGGAGCGGCCGTTGGGGTAATACTTGAGAACCCAGCTGTCACCTGAAACGCTGAAAGGGGGAGAAGCGACGCACTCGCCGTTCTTGAACAGCTCCTTGGCTCTTGAGTATCCATGTACCTTGAACACGAAGGACCTTTCCTCGGATTCAGCAACAATGGCAGCGGAAACCTTGCGCTGATCTGCCATTCCCAAGGTTGGCTCGGTGCCTCGGTGCCTCGGTAGCTAGGATTGCTGAGATGCGGGAGAGGACCGCCGCCTCCGCTTGCCGTCGGCTGCAGGTGCAGGCTTGTAGGAAGGGGAGTGTGGGAACGCGGCGGCGTGAAGCGGCGCTTGAGGTTGAGGTAGGTCACCTGACGAACATTGTTGGGCTTAGGTGGGCTTCAGAGACCAACAGCATAAAATCCCATGTCCTATTGGTTCTCTGAAGCTGAAAGGTCAAAGGTGTACTGCGCCCTCCGCTTATAGCGGGAGGGATGCGGTACTCCGCACAGGGGCTAGTTGTTTTTGGGCAGGCCCATGTAGCGAGCACAGTGAATTTGCCTCAGGTTTTCTTCCATTTAGCTGGTTTTCTCCGGTTTTCTCTGTTTTTTCTTCCGGTTTTCTGATTTTCTGTCAGCTTTTTTTTGAAGTTTTCTTCAAACCTTAACTTTTTTAAACTTCCAATTTTTAAATTTTTTGAACTTATTTTAATCCGGACATAATTCTGATTTGAACTTTTTTCAAATCTGAACTATTTGTATATTTGAATTTTTTTTCGAAATTTTTCAGATTATAAAATTGTTCAATTTTAAAATTTGTTCAAAATTGAAATTTGTTCAGCTTTGATTTTTTTTGAATTGAAATTTATTCGCTTTTGAAATTTGTTCAAACTTAAAATTTGTTCAGATTTTAAATTTATTCAAAATTGAAATTGAAATTTGTTTGGATTTAAAATTTGTTCATAATTGAAATTCGTCTCTTTGGAGAAATTCAGATTTGAAAATTGTTTTAATTTGTAAAACATCAAATTTTAATAAACGTTCCGGTTAAAGAAAAGTTCATTTTTGGAAAATTGTTCAAAGTTGAAAATTGTGTAGTTTTTAAAATTGTTCAAATTTGAAAATCGTTCAAATTTTAAAGTTGTTCAAATTCAAAAATATATTAAATTTAAAATTGTTCAAATTCGAAAATTGTTCAAATTTTAAATTGTTCAAATTCGAAAATCGTTTACATTGTAAATTGTTCAAATTCAAAATCGTTCAAATTCCAAATTGTTTAAATTCGAAAATAATTTAAATTCAAAAATTGTTCAATTTAAAAAAAATATTCAATGTTGAAAGTTATTCAATTTTTGAAGAAACATTATATGCACGTGCAGCAGGCCTGCAGCTGACCAAGACGTGAGCACATAGGATTCCCGAAGCGATACAATCTTGATGGCATGTTAAATGGGCCGAGCCAATCGTATTCCCACGATTGGTATCCCCACGCGGCGTCGGTCGTAACCATCGCTTAAAGCGATGATTAGGAGCTCCTGGTGTACCGTCACGGTTGGCACTGTTCATTTTTTTTCTGCGTCTTATAGGGATTTAACATACCCCATGCAGACTAATATGGGGCAAATCCTATACATCGACCAGGTCGGTGGCTACCGGCCAGCGCACACCCCCTGGTCGGGTATGGGCTAGGCCCATTTATGTCTGTTTAGTCTGTAGTAGTTCGTTTTTCCTTTTTTTTTCTGGTTTCTTTTTATGTTTTCTTTTCTTTTTTCTGTTTTCGGTTTTGTTTATATTTTTCAGATTCGAAAATTTTAGTTTTTAAAAAATTGTTCAAATTGAGAAAATATTTAAATTCAAAAATGTTCAAATTTAAAACCGTTCAAATCTGAAAACTATTCAAATTTGAAAACCGTTCAAACCTAAAAACCGTTCAAATCTGAAAACCGTTTAAATTTGAAAACCGTTCGAACGTGAAAAATGTTAAATTTTTTTAAAAATGTTCATATTCCAAAATTTTCAAATTTTGAACAAAAAATAAAAAAATGTTAAAATTTAAAAATTGTTCAAATTTTGAAAAAAAAATCTAAAAACATGTTTCAAATTCGAATTTTTTTCAAATTTTGAAAATATTTAAATTTCAGAAAAAACTAAATTTGAAAACTCCAGATTTTGAAAATCGGTTTTATAAAGAATCAGCTTTTAAAAAACGTAAAGAGAAAAATCGAATAGAAAAAAACGAAATACAAGAAGCTAACTGGGAATGTTGGGCCGGCCCAATAACCCGCCTGGGGGGTGTGCGACCCTTGGTCCGCGCCGACCAGGTCGGCATACAGCACCCCCCTAATATGGTACCTCAACTATTTATATATCATGCACTAGAGAGAGAAATGACAGGGCATAGGAGTCATATACTTGCTTTCTTGGACAGAACAAAGAGGGATTATATATCATGCACTTGTTGTCTTCTACAATGTGGAGGTCATTCGAACTTATGCAGTCCAAGAGCTATACAACAAAATAATGGCGGATACAGGGATATACCTTTTAACTAGGAAAGAAGAACTAGAGGAGTGCAACCTGAAAACAAGAAAACAAGTACAATGGAGCTTAACATCGTAGAACAGTTGGTGACGCATTAGAAACTATAACAAAATAAGCAATCAAAAACGTGCACCCAGCACTCATGCATCTCAGCAAATAGAAAACACAAGAGCGACGTCCCACTAGTAGGAAAAGCTTCATCAGCGGCGCACGAAAACATGATTCTGTGGCGCACGGTCGGTGCGCCACAGAAACTTCGCCACAAAAATAGGGTTTCTGTGGCGCACCGTACCATGCGCCACAGAATTAAGGTGTTCTGTGGCGCATATGATCCGGCTACGCCACAGAAATAGGCGCGCCACTGAATTCTATTTTGGTGCGCCACAGAACAATGTACAGGTATACTCGATTTTGTGCTCCCTGGTGTATTATACATGTTTTATACAGGTTTTGTACACAGTATACAGGTATAATATAGACAGATATAATATGGACACATATAACATAGCAACATTATACATCATCATCACAGTACTTAGAGCCCGATCGAGATACATATATAGTGGCAAGTGTCAAATGTTTTGCATACAACTCTTAATTCATACAAATTTCACAATTTCGAGATACAAAGTAGTCTTTCCTCCTTTGCTCCCTCCTCTCTACCCACCAGGCTCGCTTGCATCGGGATCTTCATCCGGTTCCTACTATGATTAAAATGGAAGAAAGTGAGACCAACAAGTCCGATGCACAAGAGAAATGGAATAAATGCCTTATACATTGTTGGTCAACACAAATATTAACATTCAGGGATGGCGTAAGTGAGACCAAATCCGATGCACAAGAGATAGATATTTGTGCTATCTTACCAGGCTCACTTACGCCACCCCCGAGTGTACGAGTGACCAAACATTTTAATCATCGGCATTTTGAAAATACCAAAGAAAATGGAATGACAAAATGAAATAAGTGCCTCATACATTGTTGGTCAACACAAATACCATGGGCAGAAACCATAGTTGCAGTATACGCCGCAGTATACTTTGCAGAAGAGCCCCCTTTTCCCGGCCGTCGTTCCGTGAACGGGTCCTTGACGAGACAACAACGCCGATCTGCCTCTCCGGCGCAGAACCACGGCAGTCCCAGCTGCCTCCCTTGTGGCCGCGTCTCCTGCGCTCTTCTCCATGGCCGGACCACGATTTGACTCACCGGGGGAATAATGATAATCGCCATCACCACTATCGCCAGACTCCACAGGTGCATAGCAGTTTGCAGCAGATGCCACTTTTCTTCCCTCGCCGTGCAGTGAACGAGTCCTTGATGCAAAGACCGTGCCGGCCTGCCCAGCATTATGCTGGCCCGTGTTGCCGCGCTTCAGGCCGTGTGTCCCGCGCCCTGCACTGTTCGCCTTCTTGCCCGGTGAACCAATAGACTGATCGTTGGAATAAGGAAACCGATGACGGTCGGTCGCAAGATTAGATTGCGATCGGCCGTCATCGGCTTCCTTATTCCAACGATCAGTCTATTGTTCACCGGGCAAGAAGGCGAAGAGTGCAGGGCGCGGGAGACACGGCCTGAAGCGCGGCAACAGGGGTCGGCATGATGCACCGGCGAGGCAGGTCGGCGTTGTTGTCTCGTCAAGGACTCGTTCACGGAACGGCGGCCGGGGAAAGGGGGCCCGTCTACAAAGTATATTGCGGCGTATAGGTGAGCAAACATTCTAATCATCGGCACTAAAATGGAAGAAAGAGCCAAGTGGTATCTCAACTAGATATCATATGCCTCATACTTTGTTGGTCGAAAGAAATATTAACATTCAGGGATGGGGTCAGCGAGGCCAGGTAGGATGCACAAGAGATTGATATTTGTGCCATCGCACCAGGCTCACTGGCCCCACCCCAGAGTGTACAAGTGACCAAACAATTTAATCATCGGCACTAAAATGGAAGAAAGGCCAATGCAATTAAGAAGTAGCTAGTATGAAATAAATGGAATGCCTCATACTTTGTTGGTCGAAACAAATATTAACATCCAGGGATGGAGTAAGTGAGGCCAGGTAGGATGCACAAGATATTGATATTTGTGCCATCACACCAGGCTCACTTGTTCCACCCCCGAGTGTACGAGTGATCGACCAACCATCTAATCATCGGCAAGTACAAAAACACCAACAAACCAGCAACCATGGTGACATAAGTCAAGATGCTCAAACACACATAGCATGCATGGAGCAGATGCTCCAAAGGGATTATTCATCACTTGGTATATAGACCAAGTGATGCTGGCAAAAGAGAGGCCAATCAAGAACCAATAAATCCAGTAAGTGATAGATATGCCTAAACAAGCAACAACACATAGCATATCCCAGCTAACCAGATGAGACAAGTCTTGGTAGCCAACTTAATCACCTAGCACCACCTAGCCTTTTAAAACCATCAGAAACAGTCCATTTTCTTCAAAGGATACCACAGTGGCATTCATTTACATGATCCCCTACTGTGGATATCTCTATTTTCATCAAAGCCAACAAGAAATAGAAATTTATCATTACTCAGTTGAGTTCAAAACAAAGCTGGGGTACCATAAGGGATTATTACTACCAAGTGATGCTGGCAAGAGAGAGGCCAAGCCTGAGCTAGTCAATCCAGTAGAGATGGATATGCATACGTAAGTAAGAACACATAGCCTATCCAACTTAACCAGATAAAACCAACCTTGACAGCCAACTTAATAACCTAGCATCACCTAGTCTTTTAAACCATCAGAAATTAACATCCCATTTTCTTCAAAGGATACCATAGTGGCATTCATTTACATGATTCCCTAATGTGAATATCTCTATTTTAGTATACCATCATAAGCATTCTATTTAAATCACTCATTTTAGTATCTGTTCTTATCCAAATTTTTGCCTCAGCCTTTGCATCATTGGCTGAGCTAAGACACCAAGCATCTGGCCAGGGAGCATTCTTTATTTTTAGGGAACTATATGAACTATATGCACATGATCCAGTAAGCATCCCCACTAATCAGAGCATTATAAGCATACCATAAGCTCACAAGAATCCATCAAGTAAATGATCAGGGGTCCAGAAAACTAATGAGCCATCAAGATTAACAGTTAACCTCACTGAGCACAACAAATTCATCCAAGCCAACAAGAATTAGAAATTTCTCATTACTCAGTTGAGTTCAAAACAAAGCTAGGGTACCCCACACTAGTTGGCTTCCATCCAAGCTTCAATAACACATCAAAGGAATCATTACTGCATAAGCAGTTCATCCAATTATCTGGCTACAACAATCATACCAGGATGCTATGGAAGCATCAAGGCACATCACTAAAACCCTCCAGCATGCTACAGAGACACATCAATAGCATAGGACATTAAGTAAAAGGCATGAGCAATGAGCCAGTAAGTAAATCACTAGCACATGAGATCATTTGACCATTTAGAGCATGCACACACAAGCAATAGCAACAATAGTTCACCAGGACAATGACAACAACAATGACAGCAAGCTAGGATAGATAGATAGATTGCATTCAGTAGCACATCAACAGCAATAGCAGCCGAGCACAAAGAACAACAACAACGAAGACAACTAGAGCAGCACACGAGCATTTCGTCAAGCACCTTGTGCTCGCGCGGGAGAGGAATTAAGAGGGAGGGGAGGGGAGGGTAGAGAGATCACCGACGACATGGGTGGAGGAGGAGGTTGAAGATGACGGCAGGGGTGGAGGAGGAGGAGGACGCGGCGGCTCCTCCACCTTGACGCGACGGCGGCCACTCCTCGTGGCGGCCCCTCCTCGCCGTAGCGGCAGCTTGTGCTGCAGGTGGAGGGGATGGGAGGAGCGTGGCGGCATGCGGCCTTTGCGGAGGAAGGCGGCGGCGACGGCGACGACCATGGCGGCGCGCGGCGGTACGGATCAGAGGAGAGGGAAGAGGGGAGAGGCGGTACGGATCAGAGGAGAGGTGAACAGGCGTGGGCGGGGGAGGGCACGGGATGGTATAAGTTCCCTTAGTTCTGTGGCGCACCAGAACAAGTGCGCCACAGAATCAACTACTTATGTGGCGCACCAAAGCAAGTGCGCCACAGAAACAGTTATTTTTGTGGCGCAGCACGCCATGTGCGCCACAGAAATACCTACACTAATAATTGGTGGTGACAGGGTGTGGGCCCCACTAAGTTTTTGTGGCGCACGGTGATACGTCTCCGGCGTATCGATAATTTCTTATGTTCCATGCCACATTATTGATGATATCTACATGTTATATGCACATTTTATGTCATATTCGTGCATTTTCTGGAACTAACCTATTAACAAAATGCCGAAGTGCCAGTTGCTGTTTTCTGCTGTTTTTGGTTTCAGAAATCCTAGTAACGAAATATTCTCGGAATTGGACGAAATCAACACCCAGGTTCCTATTTTTGCCCGGAAGCATCCAGAACACACGAGAACCGCCAGAGGAGGGGCACAGGCCCACCAAACCCTAGGCCGGCGCGGCCAAGGGGGTGCCCGCGCCCCCCTATAGTGTCGGTGCCCCTTCGACCTTCTGACGCCGCCTCTTCGCCTATATAAAGCCCCTGGACCAAAACCTCGATACGAAAAAGCCACGGTACGAGAAACCTTCCAGAGCCGCCGCCATCGCGAAGCCAAGATCTGGGGGACAGGAGTCTCTGTTCCGGCACGCCGCCGGGACGGGGAAGTGCCCCCGGAAGGCTCCTCCATCGACACCACCGCCATCTTCATCAACGCTGCTGTCTCCCATGAGGAGGGAGTAGTTCTCCATCGAGGCTCGGGGCTGTACCGGTAGCTATGTGGTTAATCTCTCTCCTATGTACTTCAATACAATGATCTCATGAGCTGCCTTACATGATTGAGATTCATATGAGTTTTGTATCACAATTCATCTATGTGCTACTCTAGTGATGTTATTAAAGTAGTTTATTCCTCCTCCATGATGTAATGTTGGCAGTGTGTGCATCATGAAGTACTTGGTTTATGCTATGATTGTGATCTCTTGTAGATTATGAAGTTAACTATTACTATGATGGTATTGATGCGATCTATTCCTCCTTTCATAGTGTGAAGGTTACGGTGTGCATGCTATGTTAGTACTTGGTTTGGTTGTGTTGATCTATCTTGCACTCTAAGGTTATTTAAATATGAACATTGAATTGTGGAGCTTGTTAACTCCGGCATTGAGGGTTCGTGTAATCCTACGCAATGGTGTTCATCATCCAACAAGAGTGTAGAGTATGCATTTATCTATTCTGTTATGTGATCAATGTTGAGAGTGTCCACTAGTGAAAGTATGATCCCTAGGCCTTGTTCCTAAATACTGCTATCGCTGCTTGTTTCATCGTTTTCTTTCATTTACCGCCGTGTTACTACTGCTTGTTTACTATCCTGGGCAAAGCACTTTTCTGGTGCCGTTGCTACTACTTATTCATACCACATGTATTTCACTATCTCTTCGCCGAACTAGTGCACCTATTAGGTGTGTTGGGGACACAAGAGACTTCTTACTTTGTGGTTGCAGGGTTGCATGAGAGGGATATCTTTGACCTCTTCCTCCCTGAGTTCGATAAACCTTGGGTGATACACTTAAGGGAAAACTTGCTGCTGTTCTACAAACCTCTGCTCTTGGAGGCCTGATACGCGTTCAACACGCGTCCGTTGGGAACCCCAAGAGGAAGGTGTGATGCGTACAGCGGCAAGTTTCCCTCAGTATGAAACCAAGGTTATCGAACCAGTAGGAGCCAAGAAGCACGTTGAAGGTTGATGGCGGCGGGATGTAGTGCGGCGCAACACCAGGGATTCCGGCGCCAACGTGGAACCTGCACAACACAACCAAAGCACTTTGCCCCAACGAAACAGTGAGGTTGTCAATCTCACCGGCTTGCTGTAACAAAGGATTAACCGTATTGTGTGGAAGATGATTGTTTGCAGAAAACAGTAGAACAAGTATTGCAGTAGATTGTATTTCAGTAAAGAGAATTGGACCGGGGTCCACAGTTTACTAGAGGTGTCTCTCCCATAAGATAAACAGCATGTTGGGTGAACAAATTACAGTTGGGCAATTGACAAATAAAGAGGGCATGACCATGCACATACATATCATGATGAGTATAGTGAGATTTAATTGGGCATTACGACAAAGTACATAGACCGCCATCCAACTGCATCTATGCCTAAAAAGTCCACCTTCAAAGTTATCATCCGAACCCTCCAGTATTAAGTTGCAAAGCAACAGACAATTGCATTAAGTATGGTGCGTAATGTAATCAACAACTACATCCTTAGACATAGCATCAATGTTTTATCCCTAGTGGCAACAAAGACAACACAACCTTAGAACTTTCTTCACATCGTCCCTGTGTCAATGCGGGCATGAACCCACTATCGAGCATAAATACTCCCTCTTGGAGTTACAAGCATCTACTTGGCCAGAGCATCTACTAGTAACGGAGAGCATGCAAGATCATAAACAACACATAGATATAACTTTGATAATCAACATAACAAGTATTCTCTATTCATCGGATCCCAACAAACGCAACATATAGAATTACAGATAGATGATCTTGATCATGTTAGGCAGCTCACAAGATCCGACAATGATAGCACAATGGGGAGAAGACAACCATCTAGCTACTGCTATGGACCCATAGTCCAGTGGGTAGACTACTCACACATCACTCCGGAGGCGACCATGGCGGCGTAGAGTCCTCCGGAGATGATTCCCTCTCCGGCAGGGTGCCGGAGGCGATCTCTGGATCCCCCGAGATGGGATCGGCGGCGGCGGCGTCTCTGGAAGGTTTTCCGTATCGTGGCTCTCGGTACTGGGGGTTTCGCGACGGAGGCTATTTGTAGGCGGAAGGGCAGGTCAAGAGGCGGCACGGGGGCCCCACACCATAGGGCCGCGCGGCCAAGGGGGGGGGGCCGCGCCGCCCTAGGGTGTGGCCCCCTTGTGGCCCCTCTTCGTCTCCTCTTCGGACTTCTGGAAGCTTCGTGGCAAAATAGGACCCTGGGCGTTGATTTCGTCCAATTCCGAGAATATTTCGTTACTAGGATTTCTGAAACCAAAAACAGCGTAAAAACAAGAATCGGCACTTCGTCATCTTGTTAATAGGTTAGTTCCGTAAAATGCACGAATATGACATAAAGTGTGCATAAAACATGTAGATAACATCAATAATGTGGCATGGAACATAAGAAATTATCGATACGTCGGAGACGTATCAGCATCCCCAAGCTTAGTTCTGCTCGTCCCAGCGAGTAAAACGATAACACAGATAATTTCTGGAGTGACATGCCATCATAATCTTGATCATACTATTTGTAAAGCATATGTAGTGAATGCAGCGATCAAAACAATGTATATGACATGAGTAAACAAGTGAATCATAAAGCAAAGACTTTTCATGAATAGCACTTCAAGACAAGCATCAAAAAGTCTTGCATAAGAGTTAACTCATAAAGCAATAATTCAAAGTAAAGGTATTGAAGCAACACAAAAGAAGATTAAGTTTCAGCGGTTGCTTTCAACTCATAACATGTATATCTCATGGATATTGTCAACATAGAGTAATATAATAAGTGCAATAAGCAAGTATGTAGGAATCAATGCACAGTTCACACAAGTGTTTGCTTCTTGAGGTGGAGAGAAATAGGTGAACTGACTCAACATTGAAAGTAAAAGAATGGTCCTCATAGAGGAAAAGCATCGATTGCTATATTTGTGCTAGAGCTTTGATTTTGAAAACATGAAACAATTTTGTCAACGGTAGTAATAAAGCATATGTATCATGTAAATTATATCTTATAAGTTGCAAGCCTCATGCATAGTATACTAATAGTGCCCGCACCTTGTCCTAATTAGCTTGGACTACCGGATCATCACAATGCACATGTTTTTACCAAGTGTCACAAAGGGGTACCGCCTGTACAAAGGTCTAAGGAGAAAGCTCGCATTTGGATTTCTCGCTATTGATTATTCTCAACTTAGACATCCATACCGGGACAACATAGACAACAGATAATGGACTCCTCTTTTATGCATAAGCATGTAACAAAAATTAATAATTTTCTCATTTGAGATTGAGGATATATGTCCAAAACTGAAACTTCCACCATGGATCATGGCTTTAGTTAGCAGCCCAATGTTCTTCTCTAACAATATGCATGCTTAACCATAAGGTGGTAGATCTCTCTTACTTCAGACAAGACGGACATGCATAGCAACTCACATGAAATTCAACAAAGAGTAGTTGATGGCGTCCCCAGTGAACATGGTTATCGCACAACAAGCAACTTAATAAGAGATAAAGTGCATAATTACATATTCAATACCACAATAGTTTTTAAGCTATTTGTCCCATGAGCTATATATTGCAAAGGTGAATGATGGAATTTTAAAGGTAGCACTCAAGCAATTTACTTTGGAATGGCGGAAAATACCATGTAGTAGGTAGGTATGGTGGACACAAATGGCATAGTGGTTGGCTCAAGTATTTTGGATGCATGAGAAGTATTCCCTCTCGATACAAGGTTTAGGCTAGCAAGGCTTATTTGAAACAAACACAAGGATGAACCGGTGCAGCAAAACTCACATAAAAGATATATTGAAAACATTATAAGACTCTACACCATCTTCCTTGTTGTTCAAACTCAATACTAGAAATTATCTAGACCTTAGAGAAACCAAGTATGCAAACCAAATTTTAGCATGCTCTATGTATTTATTCATTAATGGGTGCAAAGCATATGATGCAAGAGCTTAATCATGAGCACAACAATTGCCAAGTATCACATTACCCAAGACATTTATAGCAATTACTACATGTATCATTTTCCAATTCCAACCATATAACAATTTAACGAAGGAGAAACTTCGCCATGAATACTATGAGTAGAAACCAAGGACATACTTGTCCATATGCTACAGCGGAGCGTGTCTCTCTCCCATAAAGTGAATGCTAGGATCCATTTTATTCAAACAAAACAAAAACAAAAACAAACCGACGCTCCAAGCAAAGCACATAAGATGTGATGGAATAAAAATATAGTTTCAGGGGAGGAACCTGATAATGTTGTCGATGAAGAAGGGGATGCCTTGGGCATCCCCAAGCTTAGAAGCTTGAGTCTTCTTAGAATATGCAGGGGTGAACCACCGGGGCATCCCCAAGCTTATAGCTTTCACTCTCCTTGATCATGTTGCATCATACTCCTCTCTTGATCCTTGAAAACTTCCTCCACACCAATCTCGAAACAACTCATTAGAGGGTTAGTGCACAATAAAAATTAACATATTCAGAGGTGACACAATCATTCTTAACACTTCTGGACATTGCATAAAGCTACTGGACATTAATGGATCAAAGAAATTCATCCAACATAGCAAAAGAGGCAATGCGAAATAAAAGGCAGAATCTGTCAAAACAGAACAGTTCGTATTGACGAATTTTAAAATGGCACCAGACTTGCTCAAATGAAAATTCCCAAATTGAATGAAAGTTGCGTACATATCTGAGGATCATGCACGTAAATTGGCTTAATTTTCTGAGCTACCTACAGGGAGGTGGACCCAGATTCGTGACAGCAAAGAAATCTGGAACTGTGCAGTAATCCAAATCTAGTACTTACTTTTCTATCAAAGACTTTACTTGGCACAACAAAACACAAAACTAAGATAAGGAGAGGTTGCTACAGTAGTAAACAACTTCCAAGACACAAAATAAAAACAAAGTACTGTAGGTAAAAACATGGGTTGTCTCCCATAAACGCTTTTCTTTAACGCCTTTCAGCTAGGCGCAGAAAGTGTGTATCAAGTATTATCAAGAGACGAAGTGTCAACATCATAATTTGTTCTCATAATAGAATCAAAAGGTAACTTCATTCTCTTTCTAGGGAAGTGTTCCATACCTTTCTTGAGAGGAAATTGATATTTTATATTACCTTCCTTCATATCAATGATAGCACCAACAGTTCGAAGAAAAGGTCTTCCCAATATAATGGGACAAGATGCATTGCATTCAATATCCAAGACAACAAAATCAACGGGGACAAGGTTATTGTTAACGGTAATGCGAACATTATCAACTTTCCCCAAAGGTTTCTTTGTAGAATGATCAGCAAGATTAACATCCAAATAACAATTTTTCAGCGGTGGCAAGTCAAGCATATTATAAATTTTCTTAGGCATAACAGAAATACTTGCACCAAGATCACATAAAGCATTACAATCAAAATCTTTAACCTTCATCTTAATGATGGGCTCCCAACCATCCTCTAGCTTTTTAGGAATAGAGGCTTCACGCTCTAGTTTCTCTTCTCTAGCTTTTATGAGAGCATTTGTAATATGTTGCGTGAAAGCCAAATTTATAGCACTAGCATTAGGACTTTTAGCAAGTTTTTGCAAGAACTTTATAACTTCAGAGATGTGGCAATCATCAAAGTTCAAACCATTATAATCTAAAGCAATGGGATCATCATCCCCAATGTTGGAAAATTTTTCAGCAGCTTTATCACAAGGCTTCAGCAAAGTAGCTTTAGCAGCTGTGCAGTTTCTCGCTTTGCATTAGAAGTGGAAACATTGCTAACACCAATTCTTTTATTATTAATAGTAGGAGGTGCAGCAACATGTGTAGCATTAGCATTACTAGTGGTGGTAATGGTCCAAACTTTAGCTACATTCTTCTCTTTAGCTAGTTTTTCATTTTCTTCTCTATCCCACCTAGCACGCAGTTCAGCCATTAATCTTATATTCTCATTAATTCTAACTTGGATGGCATTTGCTGTAGTAACAATTTTGTTATGATGATTTTCATTAGGCAAAACTTTCGATTTCAAAAGATCAACATCAAGAAGACAAGACTATCGACTTTAGAAGCAAGTATATCAATTTTCCCAAGCTTTTCTTCAACAGATTTGTTAAAAGCAGTTTGTGTACTAATAAATTCTTTAAGCATGGCTTCAAGTCCAGGGGGTGAACTCCTATTATTGTTGTAAGAATTCCCATAAGAATTACCATAGCCGTTGCCATTATTATAAGGATATGGCCTATAGTTGTTACTAGAATTGTTCCGGTAAGCATTGTTGTTGAAATTATTATTTTTAATGAAGTTCACATCAACATGTTCTTCTTGTGCAACCAATGAAGCTAATGGAACATTATTAGGATCAATATTAGTCCTATCATTCACAAGCATAGACATAATAGCATCAATCTTATCACTCAAGGAAGAGGTTTCTTCATGTAATTTACCTTCTTACCTTGTGGAGCTCTTTCCGTGTGCCATTCAGAGTAGTTGATCATCATATTATCAAGAAGCTTTGTTGCTTCACCAAGAGTGATGGACATAAAGGTACCTCCAGTAGCTGAATCCAATAAATTCTGCGAAGAAAAATTTAGTCCTGCATAGAAGGTTTGGATGATCATCCAAGTAGTCAGTCCATGGGTTGGGCAATTTTTAACCAAAGATTTCATTCTTTCCCAAGCTTGAGCAACATGTTCAGTATCTAATTGTTTAAAATTCATTATGCTACTCCTCAAAGATATAATTTTAGCAGGGGGATAATATCTACCAATAAAAGCATCCTTGCATTTAGTCCATGAATCAATACTATTCTTAGGCAGAGATAGCAACCAATCTTTAGCTCTTCCTCTTAATGAGAAAGGGAACAATTTTAATTTTATAATGTCACCATCTACATCCTTATACTTTTGCATTTCACATAATTCAACAAAATTATTGAGATGGGCAGCAGCATCATCAGAACTAACACTGCAAAAATTGCTCTCGCATAACAAGATTCAAGAAAGCAGGTTTAATTTCAAAGAATTCTGCTGTAGTAGCAGGTGGAGCAATAGGTGTGCATAAGAAATCATTATTATTTGTGGTTGTGAAATCACACAACTTAGTATTTTCAGGGTTGGCCATTTTAGCAACAGTAAATAAAGCAAACTAGATAAAGTAAATGCAAGTAACTAATTTTTTTGTGTTTTTGATATAGCAAACAAGATAGCAAATAAAGTAAAACTAGCAACTAATTTTTTGTATTTTGGTTTAGTGCAGCAAACAAAGTAGTAAATAAAACTAAGCAAGACAAAAACAAAGTAAAGAGATTGAGAAGTGGAGACTCCCCTTGCAGCGTTTCTTGATCTCCCCGGCAACGGCGCGTAAAAGTCGCTTGATACGCGTTCAACACGCGTCCGTTGGGAACCCCAAGAGGAAGGTGTGATGCGTACAGCGGCAAGTTTCCCTCAGTATGAAACGAAGGTTATCGAACCAGTAGGAGCCAAGAAGCACGTTGAAGGTTGATGGCGGCGGGATGTAGTGCGGCGCAACACCAGGGATTCCGGCGCCAACGTGGAACCTGCACAACACAACCAAAGCACTTTGCCCCAACGAAACAGTGAGGTTGTCAATCTCACCGGCTTGCTGTAACAAAGGATTAACCGTATTGTGTGGAAGATGATTGTTTGCAGAAAACAGTAGAACAAGTATTGCAAAGAGATTGTATTTCAAGAAAGAGAATTGGACCGGGGTCCACGCTTTACTAGAGGTGTCTCTCACATAAGATAAACAGCATGTTGGGTGAACAAATTACAGTTGGGCAATTGACAAATAAAGAGGGCATGACCATGCACATACATATCATGATGAGTATAGTGAGATTTAATTGGGCATTACGACAAAGTACATAGACCGCCATCCAACTGCATCTATGCCTAAAAAGTCCACCTTCAAAGTTATCATCCGAACCCCTCCAAGTATTAAGTTGCAAAGCAACAGACAATTGCATTAAGTATGGTGCGTAATGTAATCAACAACTACATCCTTAGACATAGCATCAATGTTTTATCCCTAGTGGCAACAGCACAACACAACCTTAGAACTTTCTCACATCGTCCTGTGTGTCAATGCAGGCATGAACCCACTATCGAGCATAAATACTCCCTCTTGGAGTTACAAGCATCTACTTGGCCAGAGCATCTACTAGTAACGGAGAGCATGCAAGATCATAAACAACACATAGATATAACTTTGATAATCAACATAACAAGTATTATCTATTCATCGGATCCCAACAAACGCAACATATAGAATTACAGATAGATGATCTTGATCATGTTAGGCAGCTCACAAGATCCGACAATGATAGCACAATGGGGAGAAGACAACCATCTAGCTACTGCTATGGACCCATAGTCCAGGGGTAGACTACTCACACATCACTCCGGAGGCGACCATGGCGGCGTAGAGTCCTCCGGGAGATGATTCCCCTCTCCGGCAGGGTGCCGGAGGCGATCTCCTGGATCCCCTGAGATGGGATCGGCGGCGGCGGCGTCCTCCGGGAAGGTTTTCCGTATCGTGGCTCTCTTGCATCTGGGGGTTTCGCGACGGAGGCTATTTGTAGGCGGAAGGGCAGGTCAAGAGGCGGCACGGGGGCCCCACACCACAGGGCCGCGCGGCCAAGGGGGGGGCCGCGCCGCCCTAGGGTGTGGCCCCCTCGTGGCCCCTCTTCATCTCCTCTTCGGACTTCTGGAAGCTTCGTGGCAAAATAGGACCCTGGGCGTTGATTTCGTCCAATTCCGAGAATATTTCGTTACTAGGATTTCTGAAACCAAAAACAGCAGAAAACAGCAACTGGCACTTCGGCATCTTGTTAATATGTTAGTGATGGCGTGTAACTCACACGTTCGTTGGGAACCCCAAGAGGAAGGTATGATGCGCACAGCAGCAAGTTTTCCCTCAGAAAGAAACCAAGGTTTATCGAACCAGGAGGAGCCAAGAAGCACGTTGAAGGTTGATGGCGGCGGGATGTAGTGCGGCGCAACACCAGGGATTCCGGCGCCAACGTGGAACCTGCATAACACAACCAAAGTACTTTGCCCCAACGAAACAGTGAGGTTGTCAATCTCACCGGCTTGCTGTAACAAAGGATTAACCGTATTGTGTGGAAGATGATTGTTTGCGTAAAAACAAGAGAACAAAGATTGCAAGAGATTGTATTTCAGTAAAGAGAATTGGACCGGGGTCCACAGTTCACTAGAGGTGTCTCTCCCATAAGATAAATAGCATGTTCGGTGAACAAATTACAGTTGGGCAATTGACAAATAAAGAGGGCATGACCATGCACATACATATCATGATGAGTATAGTGAGATTTAATTGGGCATTACGACAAAGTACATAGACCGCCATCCAACTGCATATATGCCTAAAAAGTCCACCTTCAGGTTATCATCCGAACCCCCTCCAGTATTAAGTTGCTAACAACAGACAATTACATTAAGTATTGCGCGTAATGTAACTAGTGACTACATCCTTGAACATAGCACCAATGTTTTATCCCTAGTGGCAACAGCACATCCATAACCTTAGAGGTTCTTGTCACCCCTCCAGATTCACGGAGACATGAACCCACTATCGAGCATAAATACTCCCTCTTGGAGTTACTAGCATCAACTTGGCCAGAGCATCTACTAATAACGGAGAGCATGCAAGATCATAAACAACACATAGACATAGCTTTGATAATCAACATAACAAGTATTCTCTATTCATCGGATCCCAACAAACGCAACATATAGAATTACAGATAGATGATCTTGATCATGTTAGGCAGCTCACAAGATCCGACAATGATAGCACAATGGGGAGAAGACAACCATCTAGCTACTGCTATGGACCCATAGTCCAGGGGTAGACTACTCACACATCACACCGGAGGCGACCATGGCGGCGTAGAGTCCTCCGGGAGATGATTCCCCTCTCCGGCAGGGTGCCGGAGGCGATCTCCTGGATCCCCCGAGATGGGATCGGCGTTGGCGGCGTCTCTGGAAGGTTTTCCGTATCGTGGCTCTCGGTACTGGGGGTTTCGTCACGGAGGCTTTAAGTATGCGGAAGGGCAAGTCAGGAGGCGGCGCGAGGGGCCCAGACCATAGGCCGGCGCGGCCAGGGGTGGGGCCGCGCCGCCCTAGGGTTTGGCCACCCCGTGGCCCCTCTTCGTTTCGTCTTCGGACTTCTGGAAGCTTCATGGAAAAATAGGCCCCTGGGCTTTTATTTCGTCCAATTCCGAGAATATTTCCTTACTAGGATTTAGAAACCAAAAACAGCAGAAACAAAGAATCGGCACTTCGGCATCTTGTTAATAGGTTAGTTCCAGAAAATGCACGAATATGACATAAAGTGTGCATAAAACATGTAGATAACATCAATAATGTGGCATGGAACATAAGAAATTATCGATACGTCGGAGACGTATCAGCATCCCCAAGCTTAGTTCTGCTCGTCCCGAGCAGGTAAAACGATAACACAGATAATTTCTGGAGTGACATGCCATCATAATCTTGATCATACTATTTGTAAAGCATATGTAGTGAATGCAGCGATCAAAACAATGTGTATGACATGAGTAAACAAGTGAATCATAAAGCAAAGACTTTTCATGAATAGCACTTCAAGACAAGCATCAATTAAGTCTTGCATAAGAGTTAACTCATAAAGCAATAATTCAAAGTAAAGGCATTGAAGCAACACAAAAGAAGATTAAGTTTCAGCGGTTGCTTTCAACTTGTAACATGTATATGTCATGGATATTGTCAACATAGAGTAATATAATAAGTGCAATAAGCAAGTATGTAGGAATCAATGCACAGTTCACACAAGTGTTTGCTTCTTGAGGTGGAGAGAAATAGGTGAACTGACTCAACATTGAAAGTAAAAGAATGGTCCTCCATAGAGGAAAAGCATCGATTGCTATATTTGTGCTAGAGCTTTGATTTTGAAAACATGAAACAATTTTGTTAACGGTAGTAATAAAGCATATGCATCATGTAAATTATATCTTATAAGTTGCAAGCCTCATGCATAGTGTACTAATAGTGCCCGCACCTTGTCCTAATTAGCTTGGACTACCGGATCATCACAATGCACATGTTTTTACCAAGTGTCACAAAGGGGTACCTCTATGCCGCCTGTACAAAGGTCTAAGGAGAAAGCTCGCATTTGGATTTCTCGCTATTGATTATTCTCAACTTAGACATCCATACCGGGACAACATAGACAACAGATAATGGACTCCTCTTTTATGCATAAGCATGTAACAACAATTAATAATTTTCTCATTTGAGATTGAGGATATATGTCCAAAACTGAAACTTCCACCATGGATCATGGCTTTAGTTAGCGGCCCAATGCTCTTCTCTAACAATATGCATGCTTAACCATAAGGTGGTAGATCTCTCTTACTTCAGACAAGACGGACATGCATAGCAACTCACATGAAATTCAACAATGAATAGTTGATGGCGTCCCCAGTGAACATGGTTATCGCACAACAAGCAACTTAATAAGAGATAAAGTGCATAATTACATATTCAATACCACAATAGTTTTTAAGCTATTTGTCCCATGAGCTATATATTGCAAAGGTGAATGATGGAATTTTAAAGGTAGCACTCAAGCAATTTACTTTGGAATGGCGGAAAATACCATGTAGTGGGTAGGTATGGTGGACACAAATGGCATAGTGGTTGGCTCAAGTATTTTGGATGCATGAGAAGTATTCCCTCTCGATACAAGGTTTAGGCTAGCAAGGCTTATTTGAAACAAACACAAGGATGAACCGGTGCAGCAAAACTCACATAAAAGACATATTGAAAACATTATAAGACTCTACACCGTCTTCCTTGTTGTTCAAACTCAATACTAGAAATTATCTAGACCTTAGAGAAACCAAATATGCAAACCAAATTTTAGCATGCTCTATGTATTTCTTCATTAATGGGTGCAAAGCATATGATGCAAGAGCTTAATCATGAGCACAATAATTGCCAAGTATCACATTACCCAAGACATTTATAGCAAGTACTACATGTATCATTTTCCAATTCCAACCATATAACAATTTAACGAAGGAGAAACTTCGCCATGAATACTATGAGTAGAAACCAAGGACATACTTGTCCATATGCTACAGCGGAGCGTGTCTCTCTCCCATAAAGTGAATGCTAGGATCCATTTTATTCAAACAAAACAAAAAAACAAAAACAAACCGACGCTCCAAGAAAAGCACATAAGATGTGATGGAATAAAAATATAGTTTCAGGGGAGGAACCTGATAATGTTGTCGATGAAGAAGGGGATGCCTTGGGCATCCCCAAGCTTAGACGCTTGAGTCTTCTTGATATATGCAGGAGTGAACCACCGGGGCATCCCCAAGCTTAGAGCTTTCACTCTCCTTGATCATGTTGCATCATACTCCTCTCTTGATCCTTGAAAACTTCCTCCACACCAAACTTAGAACAACTCATTAGAGGGTTAGTGACAATAAAAATTAACATATTCAGAGGTGACACAATCATTCTTAACACTTCTGGACATTGCATGAAGCTACTGGACATTAGTGGATCAAAGAAATTCATCCAACATAGCAAAAGAGGCAATGCGAAATAAAAGGCAGAATCTGTCAAAACAGAACAGTTCGTATTGACGAATTTTATTAGGCCACCAGACTTGCTCAAATGAAAATGCTCAAATTGAATGAAAGTTGCGTACATATCTGAGGATCATGCACGTAAATTGGCTTAATTTTCTGAGCTACCTACAGGGAGGTGGACCCAGATTCGTGACAGCAAAGAAATCTGGAACTGCGCAGTAATCCAAATCTAGTACTTACTTTTCTATCAACGACTTTACTTGGCACAATAAAACACTAAACTAAGATAAGGAGAGGTTGCTACAGTAGTAAACAACTTCCAAGACACAAAATAAAAACAAAGTACTGTAGGTAAAAACATGGGTTGTCTCCCATAAGCGCTTTTCTTTAACGCCTTTCAGCTAGGCGCAGAAAGTGTGTATCAAGTATTATCAAGAGACGAAGTGTCAACATCATAATTTGTTCTCATAATAGAATCAAAAGGTAACTTAATTCTCTTTCTAGGGAAGTGTTCCATACCTTTCTTGAGAGGAAATTGATATTTTATATTACCTTCCTTCATATCAATAATAGCACCAACAGTTCGAAGAAAAGGTCTTCCCAATATAATGGGACAAGATGCATTGCATTCAATATCCAAGACAACAAAATCAACGGGGACAAGGTTATTGTTAACGGTAATGCGAACATTATCAACTTTCCCCAAAGGTTTCTTTGTAGAATGATCAGCAAGATTAACATCCAAATAACAATTTTTCAATGGTGGCAAGTCAAGCATATTATAAATTTTCTTAGGCATAACAGAAATACTTGCACCAAGATCACATAAAGCATTACAATCAAAATCTTTAACCTTCATCTTAATGATGGGCTCCCAACCATCCTCTAGCTTTTTGGGAATAGAGGCTTCACGCTCTAGTTTCTCTTCTCTAGCTTTTATGAGAGCATTTGTAATATGATGTGTAAAGGCCAAATTTATAGCACTAGCATTAGGACTTTTAGCAAGTTTTTGCAAGAACTTTATAACTTCAGAGATGTGGCAATCATCAAAATTCAAACCATTATAATCTAAAGCAATGGGATCATCATCCCCAATGTTGGAAAAAATTTCAGCAGCTTTATCACAGGCAGTTTCGACGGTTTTAGCGATTTCAGCAGTTTCTCGCGCTTTGCATTAGAAGTGGAAACATTGCTAACACCAATTCTTTTATTAGTATTAGTAGGAGGTGCAGCAACATGTGTAGCATTAGCATTACTAGTGGTGGTAATAGTCCAAACTTTAGCTACATTCTTCTCTTTAGCTAGTTTTTCATTTTCTTCTCTATCCCACCTAGCACGCAGTTCAGCCATTAATCTTATATTCTCATTAATTCTAACTTGGATGGCATTTGCTGTAGTAACAATTTTATTATGATGATTTTCATTAGGCAAAACTTTTGATTTCAAAAGATCAACATCAGCAGCAAGACTATCGACTTTAGAAGCAAGTATATCAATTTTCCCAAGCTTTTCTTCAACAGATTTGTTAAAAGCAGTTTGTGTACTAATAAATTCTTTAAGCATGGCTTCAAGTCCAGGGGTGAACTCCTATTATTGTTGTAAGAATTCCCATAAGAATTACCATAGCCGTTGCCATTATTATAAGGATATGGCCTATAGTTGTTACTAGAATTGTTCCGGTAAGCATTGTTGTTGAAATTATTATTTTTAATGAAGTTCACATCAACATGTTCTTCTTGTGCAACCAATGAAGCTAACGGAACATTATTAGGATCAATATTAGTCCTATCATTCACAAGCATAGACATAATAGCATCAATCTTATCACTCAAGGAAGAGGTTTCTTCATTAATTTACCTTCTTACCTTGTGGAGCTCTTTCCGTGTGCCATTCAGAGTAGTTGATCATCATATTATCAAGAAGCTTTGTTGCTTCACCAAGAGTGATGGACATAAAGGTACCTCCAGCAGCTGAATCCAATAAATTCCGTGAAGAAAAATTTAGTCCTGCATAGAAGGTTTGGATGATCATCCAAGTAGTCAGTCCATGGGTTGGGCAATTTTTAACCAGAGATTTCATTCTTTCCCAAGCTTGAGCAACATGTTCAGTATCTAATTGTTTAAAATTCATTATGCTACTCCTCAAAGATATAATTTTAGCAGGGGGATAATATCTACCAATAAAAGCATCCTTGCATTTAGTCCATGAATCAATACTATTCTTAGGCAGAGATAGCAACCAATCTTTAGCTCTTCCTCTTAATGAGAAAGGGAACAATTTTAGTTTAATAATATCACCATCTACATCTTTATATTTTTGCATTTCACATAATTCAACAAAATTATTGAGATGGGCAGCAGCATCATCAGAACTAACACCAGAAAATTGCTCTCGCATAACAAGATTCAAGAAAGGTGTTTAATTTCAAAGAATTCTGCTGTAGTAGCAGATGGAGCAATAGGTGTGCATAAGAAATCATTATTATTTGTGGTTGTGAAGTCACACAACTTAGTATTTTCAGGGTTGGCCATTTTAGCAATAGTAAATAAAACAAACTAGATAAAGTAAATGCAAGTAACTAATTTTTTTGTGTTTTTGATATAGCAAACAAAATAGCAAGTAAAGTAAAACTAGCAACTAAATTTTTTGTATTTTGATTTAGTGCAGCAAACAAAGTAGTAAATAAAACTAAGCAAGACAAAAACAAAGTAAAGAGATTGAGAAGTGGAGACTCCCCTTGCAGCGTGTCTTGATCTCCCCGGCAACGGCGCCAGAAAAAGAGCTTGATGGCGTGTAACTCACACGTTCGTTGGTAACCCCAAGAGGAAGGTATGATGCGCACAGCAGCAAGTTTTCCCTCAGAAAGAAACCAAGGTTTATCGAACCAGGAGGAGCCAAGAAGCACGTGGAAGGTTGATGGCGGCGGGATGTAGTGCGGCGCAACACCAGGGATTCCGGCGCCAACGTGGAACCTGCACAACACAACCAAAGTACTTTGCCCCAACGAAACAGTGAGGTTGTCAATCTCACCGGCTTGCTGTAACAAAGGATTAACCGTATTGTGTGGAAGATGATTGTTTGCGTAAAACAAGAGAACAGTATGCGATGAGATTGTATTTCAGTAAAGAGAATTGGACCGGGGTCCACAGTTCACTAGAGGTGTCTCTCCCATAAGATAAATAGCATGTTGGGTGAACAAATTACAGTTGGGCAATTGACAAATAAAGAGGGCATGACCATGCACATACATATCATGATGAGTATAGTGAGATTTAATTGGGCATTACGACAAAGTACATAGACCGCCATCCAACTGCATATATGCCTAAAAAGTCCACCTTCAAAGTTATCATCCGAACCCCTCCCGGTATTAAGTTGCTAACAACAGACAATTGCATTAAGTATTGCGCGTAATGTAACTAGTGACTACATCCTTGAACATAGCACCAATGTTTTATCCCTAGTGGCAACAGCACATCCATAACCTTAGAGGTTCTTGTCACCCCTCCAGATTCACGGAGACATGAACCCACTATCGAGCATAAATACTCCCTCTTGGAGTTACTAGCATCAACTTGGCCAGAGCATCTACTAATAACGGAGAGCATGCAAGATCATAAACAACACATAGACATAGCTTTGATAATCAACATAACAAGTATTCTCTATTCATCGGATCCCAACAAACGCAACATATAGAATTACAGATAGATGATCTTGATCATGTTAGGCAGCTTACAAGATCCGACAATGATAGCACAATGGGGAGAAGACAACCATCTAGCTACTGCTATGGACCCATAGTCCAGGGGTAGACTACTCACACATCACACCGGAGGCGACCATGGCGGCGTAGAGTCCTCCGGGAGATGATTCCCCTCTCCCAGCAGGTGCCGGAGGCGATCTCTGGATCCCCGAGATGGGATCGGCGTTGGCGGCGTCTCTGGAAGGTTTTCCGTATCGTGGCTCTCGGTACTGGGGGTTTCGTCACGGAGGCTTTAAGTAGGCGGAAGGGCAAGTCAGGAGGCGGCGCGAGGGGCCCAGACCATAGGCCGGCGCGGCCAGGGGTGGGGCAGCGCCACCCTAGGGTTTGGCCACCCCGTGGCCCCTTTTCGTTTCGTCTTCGGACTTCTGGAAGCTTCGTGGAAAAATAGGCCCCTGGGCTTTTATTTCGTCCAATTCCGAGAATATTTCCTTACTAGGATTTCTGAAACCAAAAACAGCAGAAAACAAGAATCGGCACTTCGGCATCTTGTTAATAGGTTAGTTCCAGAAAATGCACGAATATGACATAAAGTGTGCATAAAACATGTAGATAACATCAATAATGTGGCATGGAACATAAGAAATTATCGATACGTCGGAGACGTATCAGTTAGTTCCAGAAAATGCACGAATATGACATAAAGTGTGCATAAAACATGTAGATAACACCAATAATGTGGCATGGAACATAAGAAATTATCGATACGTCGGAGACGTATCAAGGCCCAACACTGTCTACAGGAAAAGGAGGGGGCGTAGACATCAAGCTATTTTCTGGCGCCGTTGCCGGGGAGGAAAGGTAAAAGGCACTCATACTCCGGTTCCTGGTGTAATGATTTTTTCTGGGCGCCATTGTGTTTGTGCTCGAAGCTATTTCCTTTAGATCCTGCAATTGCATCTTTTTGTTTCTTGTTTACACTAGTTAGGCATAATGGAAAACAACAAAAATATGAGAGATCTTTATGAACTTTATCTTGAATTAGGACATGATGTGTTTGAAGAGAGAATTAAAAAACCCATGGAACTTTATATGCATGCTAATGGGAATGTTATTAATATGAATGCTTTGAACACTATTGTTGCTAATGCTATGGAAAATTCTAAGCTTGGGGAAGCTGGCTTTGATGAGCATGATCTTTTTAGTCCCCCAAGCATTGAGGAGAAAATTTACTTTGATGATACTTTGCCTCCTATTTATGATGATTATAATGATAGTAGTATTTTGGTTCCACCTGTTATGGAGGATAAATTTGATTATGATTACAATATGCCTCCTATATTTGATGATGAGAATAATAATGATAGCTACTTTGTTGAATTTGCTCCCACTACAACTAATAAAATTGGCTATGCTTATGTGGAGAGTAATAATTTTATGCATGAGACTCATGATAAGAATGCTTTATGTGATAGTTATATTGTTGAGTTTGCTCATGATGCTACTGAAAGTTATTATGAGAGAGGAAAATATGGTTGTAGAAATTTTCATGTTACTAAAACACCTCTCTATATGCTGAAAATTTTGAAGTTACTCTTGTTTTATTTTCTTATGCTTGTCACTTTGTTCTTCATGAATTTATTTGTGTACAAGATTCCTATGCATAGGAAGCATGTTAGACTTAAATGTGTTTTGAATTTGCCTCTTGATGCTCTCTTTTGCTTCAAATACTATTTCTTGCGAGTGCATCATTAAAACTGCTGAGCCCATCTTAATGGCTATAAAGAAAGAACTTCTTGGGAGATAACCCATGTGTTATTTTGCTACAGTACTTTGTTTTATATTTGTGTCTTGGAAGTTGTTTACTACTGTAGCAACCTCTCCTTATCTTAGTTTTGTGTTTTGTTGTGCCAAGTAAAGTCGTTGATAGTAAGGTTCATACTAGATTTGGATTACTGCGCAGAAACAGATTTCTTTGCTGTCACGAATCTGGGCAAAATTCTCTGTAGGTAACTCAGAAAATTATGCCAATTTACGTGAGTGATCCTCAGATATGTACGCAACTTTCATTCAATTTGAGCATTTTCATTTGAGCAAGTCTGGTGCCTCAATAAAATTCGTCTTTACGGACTGTTCTGTTTTGACAGATTCTGCCTTTTATTTCGCATTGCTTCTTTTGCTATGTGGGATGGATTTCTTTGTTCCATTAACTTCCAGTAGCTTTAGGCAATGTCCAGAAGTGTTAAGAATGATTGTGTCACCTCTGAACATGTGAGTTTTTGATTATGCACTAACCCTCTAATGAGTTTGTTTCGAGTTTGGTGTGGAGGAAGTTTTCAAGGGTCAAGAGAGGAGGATGATATACTATGATCAAGGAGAGTGAAAGCTCTAAGCTTGGGGATGCCCCGGTGGTTCATCCCTGCATATTTCAAGAGGACTCAAGCATCTAAGCTTGGGGATGCCTTGGGCATCCCCTTTTTCATCGACAAATTATCAGGTTCCTTCTCTTGAAACTATATTTTTATTCGGTCACATCTTATGTACTTTACTTGGAGCGTCTGTATGTTTCTTGTTTTTTGTTTTTGTTTGAATAAATGCTTGTGTGGGAGAGAGACACGCTCCGCTGTTGCATATGGACAAGTATGTCCTTAGGCTTTACTCATAGTATTCATGGCGAAGTTTCTTCTTCGTTAAATTGTTATATGGTTGGAATTGGAAAATGATACATGTAGTAATTGCTATAATGTCTTGGATAATGTGATACTTGGCAATTGTTGTGCTCATGTTTAAGCTCTTGCATCATATGCTTTGCACCCATTAATGAAGAAATACATAGAGCATGCTAAAATTTGGTTTGCATATTTGGTCTCTCTAAAGTCTAGATAATTTCTAGTATTGAGTTTGAACAACAAGGAAGATGGTGTAGATTCTTATAATGCTTACAATATGTCTTTTATGTGAGTTTTGCTGCACCGGTACATCCTTGTGTTTGTTTCAAATAACCTTGCTAGCCTAAACCTTGTATCGAGAGGGATTACTTCTCATGCATCCAAAATCCTTGAGCCAACCACTATGCCATTTGTGTCCACCATACCTACCTACTACATGGTATTTCTCCGCCATTCCAAAGTAAATTGCTTTAAGTGCTACCTTGAAATTTCTATCCTCTACCTTTGCAATATATAGCTCATGGGACAAATAGCTTAAAAACTATTGTGGTATTGAATATGTACTTATGCACTTTATCTCTTATTAAGTTGCTTGTTGTGCGATAACCATGTTCCTGGGGACGCCATCAACTACTCTTTGTTGAATATCATGTGAGTTGCTATGCATGTTCGTCTTGTCTGAAGTAAGGGCGATCTACCACCTTAATGGTTGGAGCATACATATTGTTAGAGAAGAACATTGGGCCGCTAACTAAAGCCATGATTCATGGTGGAAGTTTCAGTTTTGGACATATATCCTCAATCTCATATGAGAATAATAATTGTTGCCACATGCTGATGCATTAAAGAGGAGTCCATTATCTGTTGTCCATGTTGTCCCGGTATGGATGTCTAAGTTGAGAATAATCAAAAGCGAGAAATCCAAAATGCGAGCTTTCTCCTTAGACCTTTGTACAGGAGGCATGGAGGTACCCCATTGTGACACTTGGTTAAAACATGTGTATTGCGATGATCCGGTAGTCCAAGCTAATTAGGACAAGGTGCGGGCACTATTAGTATACTATGCATGAGGCTTGCAACTTGTAAGATATAATTTACATGATACATATGCTTTATTACTACCGTTGACAAAATTGTTTCATGTTTTCAAAATAAAAGCTCTAGCACAAATATAGCAATCGATGCTTTTCCTCTATGGAGGACCATTCTTTTACTTTCATTGTTGAGTCAGTTCACCCATTTCTCTCCACCTCAAGAAGCAAACACTTGTGTGAACTGTGCATTGATTCTTACATACTTGCTTATTGCACTTGTTATATTACTCTACATTGACAACTATCCATGAGATATACATGTTACAAGTTGAAAGCAACCGCTGAAACTTAATCTTCCATTGTGTTGCTTCAATGCCTTTACTATGAATTTATTGCTTTATGAGTTAACTCTTATGCAAGACTTATTGATGCTTGTCTTGAAAGTACTATTCATGAAAAGTCTTTGCTAAATGATTCAATTGTTTACTCATGTCATTTACCATTGTTTTGATCGCTGCATTCATTACATATGCTTACAATAGTATGATCAAGGTTATGATGGCATGTCACTCCAGAAATTATCTTTGTTATCGTTTACCTGCTCGGGACGAGCAGAAACTAAGCTTGGGGATGCTGATACGTCTCCGACGTATCGATAATTTCTTATGTTCCATGCCACATTATTGATGATATCTACATGTTATATGCACATTTTATGTCATATTCGTGCATTTTCTGGAACTAACCTATTAACAAAATGCTGAAGTGCCGCTTGTCGTTTCATTGTTTTTGGTTTCAGAAATCCTAGTAACGAAATATTCTCGGAATTGGACGAAATCAACGCCCAGGTTCCTATTTTGCCCGGAAGCATCCAGAACACACGAGGACCGCCAGAGGAGGGGCACATGCCCACCAAACCCTAGGCCGGCGCGGCCAAGGGGGGGCCGCGCCCCCCTATAGTGTCGGCGCCCCTTCGACCTTCTGACGCCGCCTCTTCGCCTATATAAAGCCCCTGGACCAAAAACCTCGATACGAAAAAGCCACGGTACGAGAAACCTTCCAGAGCCGCCGCCATCGCGAAGCCAAGATCTGGGGGACAGGAGTCTCTGTTCCGGCACGCCGCCGGGACGGGGAAGTGCCCCTGGAAGGCTCCTCCATCGACACCACCGCCATCTTCATCAACGCTGCTGTCTCCCATGAGGAGGGAGTAGTTCTCCATCGAGGCTCGGGGCTGTACCGGTAGCTATGTGGTTAATCTCTCTCCTATGTACTTCAATACAATGATCTCATGAGCTGCCTTACATGATTGAGATTCATATGAGTTTTGTATCACAATTCATCTATGTGCTACTCTAGTGATGTTATTAAAGTAGTTTATTCCTCCTCCATGATGTAATGTTGGCAGTGTGTGCATCATGAAGTACTTGGTTTATGCTATGATTGTGATCTCTTGTAGATTATGAAGTTAACTATTACTATGATGGTATTGATGCGATCTATTCCTCCTTTCATAGTGTGAAGGTTACGGTGTGCATGCTATGTTAGTACTTGGTTTGGTTGTGTTGATCTATCTTGCACTCTAAGGTTATTTAAATATGAACATTGAATTGTGGAGCTTGTTAACTCCGGCATTGAGGGTTCGTGTAATCCTACGCAATGGTGTTCATCATCCAACAAGAGTGTAGAGTATGCATTTATCTATTCTGTTATGTGATCAATGTTGAGAGTGTCCACTAGTGAAAGTATGATCCCTAGGCCTTGTTCCTAAATACTGCTATCGCTGCTTGTTTACTGTTTTACTGCGTTACTACTGCTGTGTTACTACTGCTTGTTTACTGTCCTGGGCAAAACACTTTTCTGGTGCCGTTGCTACTACTTATTCATACCACCTGTATTTCACTATCTCTTCGCCGAACTAGTGCACCTATTAGGTGTGTTGGGGACACAAGAGACTTCTTGCTTTGTGGTTGCAGGGTTGCATGAGAGGGATATCTTTGACCTCTTCCTCCCTGAGTTCGATAAACCTTGGGTGATCCACTTAAGGGAAAACTTGCTGCTGTTCTACAAACCTCTGCTCTTGGAGGCCCAACACTGTCTACAGGAAAAGGAGGGGGCGTAGACATCACACGGTTCCCTGGTGCGCCACAAAATTAAGCTATTTCTGTGGCGCAGCTTGCCTGGTGCGCCACAAAATAACTTTCTGTGGCGCATTTTTAATGGTGCGCCACAGAACTAAGCTCCACCTATAAGGGTTTTCCTACTAGTGTCCAGTCAACACCATTATACTTGCAATGTAGATACAGATCGATAGAGCGATAGATATCATATATTTTTGTCCCAATAAAAGGCACTAGAGGTCAAAGCACACTAGGCAGTCCAGCAAACTTCAGAGCTAGCAACTCATATAGATAGTGATTTTTTACTGCACACATATGCAACGATACGAAGAGAACTAAGTTAAATCAATTGATATGCCATGATTATGAGCCACACTACTAAATTTCCATGAAAATATATTTGGCCGCTTTCATTTCAACCGGCATGAGCCTAGCAATGAGCTCCTTAAGGGCAAATGGACAGCTGACTTTTAGATATCATAGTCATCAGTTAACATCATCGCCTCCAAATTGAAAGGAGAAGAGAGGAAGTGTAGACAAGCTTCATTGAGTCCATTGCAGTTATGTTACTGAGCTAAAGCCACACTGGTCACCTCCATGTTGGCATCAATGCGGTTGCATAACTTGTGTTCGCATATCAATTTCAGCCTCTCAACATTGTACATGGCCGCTGCCACGAGTAGATGGACAGCCATGGCCACATCAGGCCGTGCTTCACCTTCATTGCAAGCCATCTCAAGAATAGGTAGTGAGTCGGTGTATATGAAATGAAGCAAAGACTTAAACACATCGGGTTCCATCTCATGGATAACAATTGGACTGTGACACTCTCCTTCATGGCACCAAGGAGCTCCGCGTTGAATACAGATGACCTAGCAGCGAGCACGAACTTATGAGCCAATAACTTCTCCCCACCGACATAGAAGGTCACGTCTGTCTAGGAGGTTGCCAAAATGTTGATGCAAGTCACTTGGATAAAAAAGAACAAACTTATTACCAATTCTTTCTTGAGTGTGAACATCCTTCTTGACAGTGATATCACACTTGATGCTGAAGCAGTCATCCCCGATTGCTCCAATTTCTTATTATTGTTTTGATAACCCAAATATGAACTTCTGAGTTTGCTAGTAAATCGGGTAGCCAATAATGATCGCGTCGGTAGACCATCCTCGCCAAGTACAAAAATATCACTAGCTTCCGCATTCACATACCTATCATCAACAACATCAAGAAGCAGGAATAGGTCCATTCCATCATCTGTCGATCGACCGTTGTGGTAATACATGAGAAACCATGTGTGACCTTCAAGCTGAAACCTGAAAGGGGTAGAAGCCACACACTCGTCGTTCTTGATCAACTCCTTTAGTTTTGAGTATCCATGTATCTAGAGCACGAACGATCTTTCCTTGGATTCAGCTATAATGTCAGCAAAAACCTTGTACTGATCTGCCATTCCGGAGGATGGCTCTGTAGCTAGAACAAGATGGATTTGTAGCATGGAGTCGGGACAACAAACAAAGCAGCTTGCCCAGAGGGGTTCAATGCAGAATTTTATAAAAAAAACTAGGATCTAGTTAAACATGAGTCTTTTTTTGGTTTGTTAACAGATTCCCAAAAAGGAGAACTAGACATTAGTAGATTAAACTATGGAGTGATAACATTAGTGCCAAAGGGGAAAGATGCAGATAGAATTTAAAAGTACAAGTCCATGTCTCTTGAATGTATCTTTCAAAATCATAACAAAAGTTTTGGTTAACAGACTCATCGAAATAATTTGGAAGGGGTGAATGTTTTGCATGAGGTGTTAAATGACATACAAATGAATAAAAAAATCTGGAGTCCACTTGAAGATTGATTTTGAAAAAGCTTTTGATAAAGTCAAATGGCCTTTCTTATATCAATCAATGGAGTCAAAAGGATTTACAGTTCAATGGATGGATCTGATTATGAAAACAGTAACTAGTGGTAAGGTGGGGATTAATGTGAATGGAGAAATTGGTTCTTGTTTTTCAACACACCAAGGTTTAAGGCAGGGGGGTCCCATTTCCCCCCTCCTCTTTGACATGGTTGTTGATATTTTAGCAGTTTTCATTACAAGGGCACATAGTGAAGGTTTGTTGACTGGGCTAGCTACAAATCTGACAGAAGGAGGGGTGTCAATTCTTCAATTTCAGATGGCACTATCCTCCTTCTTCAGGATGATCTAGAGCAAGCTAGAAACCTAAAAGTTATCCTATGCATGTTTCAACAAATGTCAGGGCTGAAAATAAACTTTCACAAGAGTGATATATTGCTTAGGAGAGGCTTCAGAGAGAGAGAGATTTTGAGAGAATCTTCACTTGTAAATCTGGATTACTTCCTATGAAATACTTAAGGGTGCCTATCAACAAGAAAAGACTGAAAAACTTAGATTTGGACCCCACTGAAGGGAAAGTGAGGAATAAATTGGGACCATGGCAAGGGAAAATTCTTGTGATGGGGGGGGGGGGGAGTTACTCTGATCAACTCTTCACTGACTAGTGTTCCTCCTTACATGCTCTCCTTTTATAGAATACCACGTGGGGTGAAAGAAAAACTGGATAGGATCAGAAATAACTTCCTTTGGGATGAAAGTGAGGATAAGAAAAAATACCACTTGGTGAATTGGAAGACAGTGTGTATGCCCAAGGACTTGTTCAATGAGGATGGAATATGGCAAAATAAATTTGGAGGAAATATCTCCAAAAGCAAACTCTCTGCTAGGCAGTGAAAAAATGGGGACTCCCATTTCTGGCAGGGGTTAATGGAGATTAAACATCTCTTCTGGAATTGTTGCCAGGTGCAGGTGGGTGATGGATTAAGGACAAGCTTTTGGGAAGATCACTAGTAGGCGCCTCTTGCCTAGCCAATGCCTTTCCTAGGCTTTTCACTGTCTATATGAACATGAACATAACATTTCAGGAGGTGTTTGATAAAGGTGTGAATGGACTTAGGTTCAGAAGAGCGATGGTGAGAACAATGGGGTGAATTGAAAAAGTTGCTAGAGAGTAACTTTGAGAAATGAACTTGATATATTAATATGGAAATTAACAAACTCAGGCTCATTCTCAGTTAAATCTTTAGCAATGCAATTCAATGAAGTTTACCCTTACAAATTCATGTGGAAAGTTAAGATACCTATCAGAATAGAACTTTCTTGTGGTTAATGCTAAAAGGTTGAAAAGGGATGTGCTTATTAGGGGGGGGGGGGTGAGAAACAATGTTTTTTGTGTGGATGCAATGAAGCAACTAAACATCTCTTTTTTCGATGCCCCTGGCCAGATGCATTTGGAATGTGGTTAGTTGTACCTTTTGTTTTAATTTCCATTTTGATTCAGCTGATCATTGTATTTCGAATTGGTTGAAAGGGTTTGGGGGAAAAAGGGGAAATTCTTGCTGTAGGGGTAGCTGATGTGATATGGAGCATTTGGAAAATGAGGAACTTGGCATGTTTTGAGGGGGAATGGCCTAATGAACCCTGTATAGTGATTCTTAAGATTTGCTATTATATTAAGTGTTGGAGTCTTTTGCAAGTGAAGGAGGACGTTAAGGATCAGCTGGATTTCTGCGCTAAGCTGCTGGAGAAGGTTGCAAAAGAAGTGTTTGGAGCAAGAAAAAGATGTATGCCATGGATACCAAGGCTGGCGATGTGAAAAAGGGAAAGAAAAGGCAGCAACAAAACTCTTTATCTGGTGTTGGGTGTCGAAGGAGAGAAAAGTGGCTGGCTGCAGTTAGACATTTGTTTCTCTTCTACCTCGTTTTCGCCAGTAGTGTATCTGCTGTACCTTTAATAAATAAGTGGAAAACCTAGTAGTGATCAGGATATGATCAGGTGCGGAGGAAAAAAGACCTTGTTGTGTGTTTGTTGTTGCGTTATGGTGTGTAAGGATGTAAATTTTGAAGTATGATGGTTTGGTTTAATGAAATCCGGGTTTTTACCCCTTTTATCTAAAAAAATGAAGGGAGCCTGGATCGGGGTTGGTACCTCATCCCACGGCCCAGGACCCGGATCGAGGATCGGAGACGAGTCGAGGCGACAAGATCGTTGGCTGGGACGTGACCCCGGACGCCACGGTGGTGATCAGAGTAGACCACAGTGAGGAGCCGGACTAGGAATGGGATGAGAGATGTGAAAGATGGCAGATGGAGGAGGAAGAGCACCCTACCTACACTTGTCGTCGTCTGCTGGTTTGGTTCTATGTTGGCAGAGCAGCGACATCATGCGAGTAGGAAGGGGAGTGTGAGCGTAGGACAGCAGCAGAGGAGAAGAACGCGGCGGCGCGGAGAAGCGCAGCCGTGAGCTATGTGAAGGTCACGGTATTGGGCTTAGATGGGATTTTCTTTGGAAAAGCTAACAGCGTGTATGCTCCTAGGGGTGTAAATGATACGGATAATTTCTGCTCCGGATCCGCATCCGTATCCGTTTTTGAGGATATGGTATGCATTTTTAGAAATTCGAAGGATATGGATGCGGATAGTGGTCAAGCGGATACGGTAGCGGATATGGTATTGATACTATCCGACGGATAGACAGATTATCCGTCATCTTTTGCGGATTATCGGAGGTTCACAAAGAGGATAATCCGAGAAAATGAGCCCAACCCTAAATATTTAGATAATATAGTTAGTTCATCGGCTAAAATATGTATGTTATTAGCACCCAAT
Source organism: Lolium perenne (assembly GCF_019359855.2). Classification (NCBI taxonomy): domain Eukaryota; kingdom Viridiplantae; phylum Streptophyta; class Magnoliopsida; order Poales; family Poaceae; genus Lolium; species Lolium perenne. Next base: position 391,915,433 of record NC_067247.2, read on the forward strand.
TTTATTTTGTTGTACAAACAAATGCGTATATTTAGCTATAGTTTATAATTACAAACATATTTTACATACAAAAAGCATGATTCTATTTTTATGTGTATATTTGCTTAATAGATCCGAGTCCGGTCCGAATCTGCACCATATCCGTAATCCGAAATAATCCGGATCCGAATCCGCATCCAACCATTATTCGCTCCGATCTGAATCCATTACAAAAAAAAATATGGTAAAAGGATATGGTAATACCAATATCCGATCCGATCCGTTTACCTCCCTGTATGCTCCTATTAACAAATAAGCGTGCAAGACCCTTTTAACAATCATACAAGATATTACCGTTGAATGCTGATCCAATGGCCACGATTAAACAAGGCTTGCATGTGAGAAGAGATAGTAGAGATAGCAAAGAAAGAAAAGTTACGTGTTTTAGTGTCTATGTAGCAACCAAAGTTCATTGAAGTTTAAAATATTTAAAATTGGCAAGTATCTCCAGCACCCATATGTTTCCTTACAAAATAGAGACTGAAAAGTGAACTTAAATTGCTAGCGATTGATACTTGTCGGAATTATACCCCGGAGTTGGAAAGAGCACATTCTGCTCCGGTTAGTTCTCGATTCATTCCATTTTCATGCCTTAGGTTTGTTTTATAAATGTTTTTTTTAGAACAGTACAACGCAGACGCTCACAAACACCCCTATGAACGCACGCACGCACACCCTATCCCTATAAGCACCTTCGAGGGACTGAGTCGGCATATCTTGAAGTTGACGAAGTCACCACTGGCGCTTCGCTGTTGACGGGCACATCACCTACCACTGAAAGCATATCGCCGGTTAAATCCTGGAATAAATCCAGGTAAATGCAAACACCCATATCAAATCTAGGACTTGAACCTGGTGGGCTGGTTCCACCACAAGGGACCTAACCACCAGAGCCAAGCTCTATTTGCATAAATGTTTATAATAATTCAAAAAGTTACTACGTATTATTATTATTGGGCAATACAATTAGTGTTAATTGTGTTGCCCTTCTTTCAAAGGAGACATAGTCCGGGCCTCTACATTAATTGATGCAAACGAATTTTATTATCTTATCGTTACAAAAAATATATATATATATATATACTAGCACTATGCCCGCGCTTCGCCGCGGAACAAACATGACTTAAATTTTAAAAATTGAAATGATGAATTTGCATCTTTACCATACCTTGTAAGTTGTAACAATAACATGCATTACGAAACTTTTATTTTTTGATACAAAATAGTCCCTCTGTTCCAAATTTCTTCATGCGTGTGCTAGTTTAAACATCATAACGCTACCAAATTAAGGTGAACTAATTTTTTTATATAGCACAATGACATGAGCGATCAACCAGCGCACGGGAGATCTCCGGGCCGTGCGTTTCGGCGACTCAGCAGCGGGCGGGCGTGGCCGCTGGAGGCCGCTGGCGGTGTGTTGCAGCGGAGCTGGTCTGGATGGGCTCGGCGGCGAGGTTGGCGTCTGGCGGTGCGAGCCGACGCGGATGGGCCAGATCTGGGCCGCGAGGGCCTTCTCTTGGCTCGGTCGAGCCGGCGCGAGGAGGTGTTCTTCCGGGCTGCTTTGTTGCGCGGCGTCGCCGGGTGGGGCGCGGCGGCGAGGTCGGCGTCTGCTGGTGCGAGGCGACGTGCGGCTAGAGGTGCGTGCTGACGCGGTTGGGCCGGTTCTAGGCCGCGAGGGCCTTCTCTGGGCTCGGTCGTGCCGGCACGCGGAGGTGTTCTTCCCGGCTGCGCGTCATCGCCGTCTTCATGGCGCCCTAAAACGTCGCTTTCCTCCATCTTAATTTACTTAGTTTTCTCACAGTGCTTTCAGCTGAAAAGGAAGTATTCATAAGCAAATAAGTAGCAAACCAAACAATTCACGCACCAGCAGCCTAGTACAACACTGAAGCTCCATTCTTGTCAATTAAGAAAAGACGTCAACGGATCCGTTAGGCCTGCCGGCTGCCGATCCGCAGGCAACAAATCCACAGATGGTACACATAACAATATGAAAGACAAACTGAAAATATTAGCACATGATTGCTTGACAAATTTGTCTGGCAAGTGGAAGGAGCGCAACCTGATCAACTTGTTTCGGCGTCAGCGACGGGTGAGATTGCTTGCAGAATATAGCTGTGTACCAGTCGGTTTGGCCAGAGTGTTTTGTGCGTCGCGAGGAGGTGATTGGCTCCCATCACCGCATAGTCCAACTCCAACCCCATCATTATCCCACGATGAATTTACCTAGTAGCTAGCATGAGTGTACTTCTGCACAGCAACATGGATCGAACACGTACTCCGACTGCGCCATGTCGCCTCCCGTTGACCCGTTCTCCCACGGACGCGCCCACTCCCAGATGCCCAGATGTATCGACTTGGTGTCTGACATCCGCGCATAAGGAAAAAAGAAAGCCCAGTCGGGGATTTTGGGCCTAGAAAAACACTTAAAGAGGGGTTTTGCTACCCATGGCCCATATGTGACACCAGGCAGTCACCTATTGTAATTTAATAGTAAAGATATATCATACAAAATATTACATCATAAGTCACACATGATACATTACATCTTGTGTTTTTTTTTGCAAAAATCTTGTGTTGGTGGAACAATACAGTACAACTATATACTTGGATTTTTATTCTGCCTTGTACCAACAGTTGGCTGATGGTGGAAGCGTGTACTACAAGCTCTCCACTACAAGGAAATGACGCGCGGTGACGCCAACAATGTACAAGTAGCAGTCGGTAGCACTGCACATAGGCAATGGCGTATGGGAGTTGATTTAGACGACGAGTCCAGTTCGTGGCGTCGGCACGCGGAGGGAAGGGCGCAGGAGGAGGGTGGCCTTGCGGCGCGCAGTGACACCGAACCCCTCCGTCATGTCGAACTCAGCAGGATCGGAGATGCCGGGCGCTTCCCAGTCGAAGTGGAGCAGCAGGCTGGCGAGCGGAAGCTCCACGTTGGCGAGGCCGAACGCCATCCCGGGGCACATTCTCCGGCCGGCACCGAAGGGCAGGAACTCGAAGTCGGTACCCCTGAAGTCGGCGCCGTCGCCGGCCTCGAAGCGCTCCGGCCGGAACTCCTCGGTGGCGTCGGGCCAGCTCTGTTCGTCGCGGCCCAGCGCCCAGCCGTTGACGATGACCTGCGTGCCCTCGGGCACGTCGAACCCGAGCACTTTGCAAGGCTGCCGGCACTGGCGCGGGAGCAGCAGTGGCAGGGGCGGGTGGAGACGGAGCGTCTCCCGGACGACGAGCTGCAGGTACGGGAGGTCGGCGCCGAGCCTGTCCTCGACTACCTTGCCGCCGGCCTCGAACGCCCGGCGCACCTCCGCCGTGGCCCTCTTCATCACCGTTGGGTTCTTGATCATCTCGGCCATGGCCCATTCCAGCGTCGTGGCCGACGTCTCGCTTCCGGCGCTGAAGAGATCCTGCACGTACACAGTGCGCGTCAAAACAATCATTGTTCAGAGTCTTTTTTTTTTTCTAATATAAGAAAGGGATTAGTTGTCGATATGTACAAAGATGACGGCTTCGACTCCGAGCATGTCGACTCCACCATCCTTGTGCACTTTGAGCAACACGTCAACCAGATCCTCGGCTTCATCGCCGCCGCCCTTGAGATGCTCCTGGACAATGTCCCTGATGATCTGGAATACCACGGCGTGGTTCTTCTTGGCACGGCGCAGGTCGCCGCTGAGCAGCCTGGCGATCCACGACGACGGCCACAGGTCCACGGGGTTAAGTCCCGACGTGAGGCTGACGAGAGAGTCGAGCTCCCGCAGGAACACGTCGCGCTGCTTGCAGCGGTCGCCCATGACGGCGCGGAAGGTGGTGTCGGAGACGATGGCCGACAGGCGCGTGCGCATGTCCATGGGGGTGCCGGCCGCGGCGGCGCGCTCGACGTGGTGCAGCATGGTGGCCACCTCCTCCTCGCGGATGGCGCGGAAGGAGCGAACGCGGCGCATGGTGAGGAGCTCGGTGACGGCGACCTTGCGGAGCTGGCGCCAGTACTCGCCGTAGGGCGAGAAGATGATGTCGCGGCCGTCGCAGGTGACCACGCGCATGGTGACCGTCAGCGAACGCGACGCGAACGCCGGGTCCTGGGTCTTCAGCACCTCGCGGGCCGCGGCCGGAGACGATATCACCAGCGTGGGCACCTCGCCGAGCCGGAGCAGCATGACCGGCCCGTGGCGCCGCGCCAGGTCGCGCAGGGCGCAGTGAGGGAGCTTCCCGGCCAGGTGGTGCAGGCTGCCGATGATCGGCAGTGTCCATGGACCCGGCGGGAGACGCAAGCCGTGGTTCGCCGTGGACCTCCACCAGCTGCGCGTTGCAAGCAGAGCTAGCCACACCCACACCCATACCAGAGCCCAGCCGAGGTAGACCTCCATTTGTGTTCTCCGTACAATGATTTCAGAAGTTTCTATTTGCCCCATATATATAGCCATCCTCCAGTTGCATCTGACTTATTGCGTACGTCCTTCCTCCGTGAGCAGCTTGTTAAGTTTACAGACTTACGCAGGATGATAACAAAATATGTTAGTTTGCACCAAGAGACGAACGAGGCGTTTCTGCACCCGGAGCGTATGCTCCCTATTTTTGAAATAATTTTTAAACACGATATAAAATGTCAAAAAATTCTGAACAAAAAAATGACGTGTACATCTCAACATAATTCGTGCTCCTGAAGTCGTTCACGGAAAACCGACATTTTATGTGGTGAGTGCAAAAAGACAAAATTTGATGATTAAATAAATCTTTTCATGAGACATTTTTTTATCTTTTTATATAGGACATTAAAATTATTATATTTCAACATAACTTGGTGTGCGCTCATATTACGTCGACATATACGCACAAATTTTTGCTCACTATTTAAAATTGATTTTCCTTGGGTAGCAGGAGCATATGCTCTCAAGTTCAAAAGTGAATTTCCGCAAAAATACCTGCTATATTTCTCTCTCTCCCCATTTGTACACTTGGCAATCTCTAGACTGGCCGGGTTTATTTTGATCGAGAAATATAGATATATCTAAATTTAGATAAAAATATGACATGTATAATGAGATGGAGGGAGTAATATAGAATTATTTTCCAAAAAAAAAACGTGGTTTGCCGTCAAGCTCCAATCACCTGCCCGTTGTATGCAGAGCCATATATCGACGTCCACCCGAGAGCCCGGCCGAGGTAGACGGTAGACCTCCATTTCTGTTGTCACGCGCGACGAGATTTCACAATTTTCTGGTTGGCTCATCAACCCGGCCTACATATATAGAGATTCTTTTTTAAGTAAAAACATGTATGTAGACTTGGAGCGAACGTATGGTCTGACTCTGACGCATTGGCACACGTCGTTATTCCTCCATGAGCGTGAGCCACTAGGGTTTATGTTGGTGCATATAGTGCTATGTAAATATATAGTTCTAGGAGGACCAAAATGTAAAATATAACAAAGATAAGTGAAGTAACAGAGAGAAAGAGATGGATAAGGATCCATCCAGAATTTTCCCCAAGCTCGCTATCCATGGCTGTCTCTCTCCTCAAATCCTAACACCAAAAATTCCTATTCACACAATATGGTATCAAAGCAGTAAGATCTGGTCAATCTTGCTGCAATCTAGCTCCCGGTGGTGCTGTGTCGCCGCGATTTGGTGGAGCAACGGTGTTGTGTCGCCGTGATTTCTCGCCGGAGGTGTGTGAGCTGCCGCACAGAGTGTCGCCGCCGGCGAGCTGCAGTACAGAGTGACGTTCCCGTGTCATCGTTGTTCAGCCGCACAGTGTGCCGTCGAAGCTGCGTCAAGGAGCGTGGTGGCCAAGAAGGCCGTGCTGCCGCATTGTCTGCATCTTCTGTATAGCCGCTGCCTGTACCAAGCTGAGCTCTCTTGGTCAGCACTGCATCTTGTCTGCATTTTGATTGCATCGTGAGTGATTCTGCACTACATAAAGGCACCTTGTGAGGTTGTTATTGAAGGATTTAATTTTGTTGTCAAGGAAGCCCACGTGCACTGCTAGATTGTTGTTGTTTGCTTGCTGATTGAAGTCAAACGAATAGAAGAAACAGCTGCATAATTGTGTGTCAGTCGGGGATTCTTTGGCTGACTCCAGTTTTTTACTTGTGTGCCTGGAGGGTGCATCCTAGAGTCATCACTTTGGCACATCCTTAGATTGAGAAACCATGGGCGATCCCAGCAAACAAAAACCAGTAGAATCTAGTGCTGACAAGTTATATGAGATGTTCAGCAAGATGTTTGAACAACAACAGCTGAAGACAACTCCTGAAATTTTCAGGTATGCGCTTGAACCTAATCCAGTGAAATTGTCCGGACCAGGCAACTACATCAGCTGGGCTCGCCATGCCCGATTAATTTTGAGCTCTCATGGATATGATGATCTGCTACTTCCTAATGAAGAGGTAGATATACAAAGTGATGTCAATGCTAAACAAGTCAATGACAAAGTACTAGTCTGGATGTTGGGAAGCATGGAACCAACAGTCCGAGAGCAAGTCGAAACTATGGCCAGCGTCTCAGAAGTTTGGGCTGCTTTGGAGAGGCAGTTTGCAGGGAAGTCAAATAAGATGCAGGCTACTCGTGTCATGCACGAGTTAACCCACCTAAAGCAAGACTCAAAATCTATTACCGAGTATGCCGGTGAGATGAAAAAATTATACAGAGATCTGCATTACTATCATCCATTTGAACCTGTTGACAAGAGGGACTTGGCTATTCACCACAAATGGTTCGAGTCTTTTGTGAGCAAGATTTTTCTAGATGGTCTGGACAAGAAATTTAACCTTCGCCGTCAATTAATTTTCTCGAAACCAGAATGGCCCAGCCTAGAAGACATTGTGTCTAATGTGATGGAGGAGGAAACACGACTTGATGATGGAAATGAGGATACTCAGAATCTTTTAGATGCTCGTGCAGCCATGTCACAATCAATGCATACCTCTGGGAAAAAGGTGAGTGCAGATAATAACAGATGGTTCTGTGACTATTGCAAGAAAAATGGACATTGCAAAGACAATTGCTACAAATTGCATGGTTTTCCACCTGGGTGGCAAAAAGGGAGATCTCGGCAAGGGGAGTCGTAGGTGGTAAGTGGAAACATGCTAATCATGTTGCACCTACAGGAGAGGTACCAATGGTAGATCTTCAAGCACTCGAGGAGTTTAAATCCAAGCTCAAAATCTCAGAAGGCTCATCTTCCTCCCAAGGTTCCTCTAAAGCTAATTCCAGTTTCTTTGTCACTTCCCAAGGTATGAAATCTCAGGCTCATACCTCCACAACACACTCTAGATCTTGGATTATTGATACCGGAGCTACTAACCACATGACCGGAGCCTCACATTTATTTTCTTCCTACAAATCATGTTCGGGTAAGGACAAAGTGCGTGTAGCTGATGGATCCACATCATCTATCATAGGGCGTGGATCCATCTGGTGCACTAAGACATTGTCCTTGTCACCAGTCCTACATGTTCCAAATTTCCCTGTTAATCTTCTATCAGTTAGCTCTACTACAAAGTCTCTTAATTGTATAGCTTGGTTTGATCCCACCTGTTGTGCATTTCAGGAGTTGGGGACAGGGAGACTACTTGGGACTGGGACCATGCATGATGGTCTCTACTATCTTGATCAAGGAAGTGATGAAGTTGCCCTTGCAACCTGCATGTCTCCTAGTCAAGAATTATTTCTCTACCATTGCAGGCTTGGACACCTCTCTTTTACCGCTTTATCTCGTATTTATCCCTCTTTATTTAGCTCATGCCACATGGAATCCCTTGTATGTGATGCTTGTGAGTTGGCTAAACATACAAGGAGTACCTATCCTAGTAGGGCTTTAAGAAGCAACAAACCATTTGATGTTATCCACTCTGATGTTTGGGGACCCTGCGAGGTGCACTCCATTTCTGGACACAGATGGTTTGTAACCTTTATCGACTGTTTTAGCCGTTATACTTGGCTTTACCTATTAAAAAATAAAAGTGATGTATTTTCAGTTTTCAAAGATTTATTTGCTCTTATTAGAAACCAGTTTGGAACGACTATAAAGATTTTACGTTCTGACAACGGTACTGAATATATTAACCGCGAGTTTAGCGATTTCCTTGCATCAAATGGCATTGAACACCAGACAACATGTGTTAACACCCCTGAACAAAATGGTGTTGCAGAACGTAAAAACCGTCATTTACTTGAAGTTGCTCGTTCGCTTATGTTTACCATGAATGTTCCTAAGTTTCTCTGGGGGGAGGCAATCAAAGCGCAACATACTTGATAAATCGCATGCCTCTTCGTGTTCTTGATTTTAAGACTCCTGCTGAGTGTCTCTTGAAAACAAATAATTTTGTGGTTCCACCCAAGGTCTTTGGTTGTGTTTGCTTTGTTCACGATTATAGAAATTCCGTTGGGAAACTAGATCCTCGTGCCATCAAGTGTGTTTTTATGGGATACTCTCCTTCTCAAAAGGGTTACAGATGTTGGTGTCCCTCCGAACGTCGTTTCTTTGTGAGTATGGATGTAACTTTTCGTGAACATGAATCTTATTATGGCCCAACCAATGAAACTGGAATTACTCTTTCTCCACCTGAAGTGCAACAAGAGGGGGAGAGTAATGGAGGCACTCTCATGGGCCCTATTCGTGTTCCTACTTCAGGTGTGCCATCAATTGGCAATAATACTCGTAACTGTGGGGAGGATACAAGTACGAGAGTGGTGGTATTGATAGTAATTCTAGTCTAGATGACATGCAAGAGGCAATAGAAAACTCGTCACCGTCTTCTCAAGATGGGGATACTTCTATGCATGAGGACCCAGGTACCAACTCACTCTCCTTTAGTCCAATTACTCCTAGCTCAATAGGTCAAGGTGATAATCAACTAACTACTCACAGTCCTCAAAATGATCTACCTATTGCTCTCAGAAAACCTACTAGATCTCTAAATGCCCCCCGATACCTTCGAGACTACATTGGGCATAAACATGACATTGCCCATTTCATGTCATATAACCATTGTAGTCCATCATTCCGAAGCTTTATTGCTTCTCTTGATTCTGTACCCATACCTACTAACTGGAAAGAAGCTAAGGAAGATCCAAAGTGGAAGGAGGCTATGCTTGAAGAGATGAGAGCCTTGGAAAAGAACAAAACTTGGGAGCTTGTTGATCTACCAGCAGGTAAGAAGCCTGTAGGTTGTAAGTGGGTTTTCACTGTTAAACATACACCAGAGGGTAAAGTGGATCGGTACAAAGCCCGTCTTGTGGCAAAGGGATACACACAGACTTATGGAATTGATTATGAGGAAACTTTTGCTCCCGTGGCTAAAATGAATTCAGTAAGAACACTCCTTTCTTGTGCAGTTAACTTTGATTGGAATATTTTCCAGATGGACGTAAAAAATGCGTTCCTTCATGGTGATCTTCAAGAAGAAGTTTATATGCATGTACCCCCAGGATTTGAGACCAACCAAACCACCGGTAAAGTGCTCCGCTTGCATCGTTCCTTATATGGACTAAAACAATCACCTCGAGCTTGGTTTGATAGGTTTCGACGGGCTGTACTCAAAAAGGGCTATTGTCAAAGCAATGCTGACCACACTTTGTTTTACAAGCGAAGTGTGGGTAAGATTACCATCCTATTAGTATATGTGGATGATATCGTCATCACTGGGGATGATCATGAAGAAATTTCTCACTTGAAGAAACATCTTGCGCAAGAATTTGAAGTTAAAGATCTAGGACATTTGAGGTACTTTCTTGGGATAGAGGTATCAAGAGGACCTAAAGGTATGTTCATCTCACAAAGAAAATATGTCCTAGATTTACTTCGTGAGGCTGGTATGCTTGGATGTCGACCTGCTAGCACTCCAATTGAGCAAAACCATCGCTTGATGGCTGGCGTAGGAAGACCAGTGGACCGTGAGTGCTATCAAAGGACCGTTGGTAAGCTGATATATCTTTCACATACTCGGCCCGACATTGCATTTGCTGTGAGTACGCTTAGTCAATTTATGCATGATCCAAGATCTTCTCACATGGATGCTGTGACTCGGATCTTGCGCTATTTATAGGGGTGTCATGAAAGAGGTTTGTTTTACACTCGTCAAGATACACTTCAAGTTGAATGCTACACAGATGCTGATTGGGCCGGCTCATTAGATGATCGGCGATCAACATCGGGGTATTGTACATTTGTTGGTGGGAACATAGTATCATGGCGCAGCAAGAAACAAACGGTTGTAGCTAGATCTACAGCCGAGGCTGAATTTCGATCCATGGCACATGGTGTATGTGAGGTGTTGTGGCTCAGGATTCTTCTCATGGAGCTCGGACTATTCCAAGATATGCCACTGATGTTGTATTGTGATAACAAGGCGGCTATAGATATTGCAAATAACCCCGTGCAACACGATCGAACCAAGCATGTGGAGATTGACCGACATTTCATCAAAGAGAAACTAGATAGAGGCATAATCTGCATGCCGTATGTGAGTTCGTCTAGCCAAATCGCCGATGTTCTTACGAAAGGGCTACCTGAGAAATCTTTCTCTATTTTCTGTAGCAAGATGGGTCTTTATGATGTATTTGCCCCATCTTGAGGGGGAGTGTTGGTGCATATAGTGCTATGTAAATATATAGTTCTAGGAGGACCAAAATGTAAAATATAACAAAGATAAGTGAAGTAACAGAGAGAAAGAGATGGATAAGGATCCATCCAGAATTTTCCCCAAGCTCGCTATCCATGGCTGTCTCTCTCCTCAAATCCTAACACCAAAAATTCCTATTCACACAATAGTTTAGACTTTAGAGTCAGTTAGTAAAAGCTTAGAGTCTAACAGGTCAGTCCATAACAACCAGCTCTTCAAACAAGGTGGGTCTGGTTGTCTAGGGCTGATCGCTCCAAGCCTTGGAGCGGGCTGGACGTGCAGGATCCGAGTCGCACTACGGGAGAATTGCCGTACGCCGACGGCCAGGCGATGTGCCGACGGCCAAATGTCGGGGCCGTCGGCACAGTAGCCTCCGGAGCGCGGCGACGAGGATGACCGTCGGCGTTAAATTGGCCGTCGGTACAGGCTGGAGGTGCCGACGGTCACCGTCGGCACAGTTCGGGCCGTCGGCACAGGACCAGTCTGGCCGTCGGCACAACTTTTTTTTTCTTTTTTTTCCACTACAGAACTGTGCCGACGGTTAAACCGTCGGCATAGCTTTTTCCTATTTCTCAACGGCAGTCTTCAAAAAAGCATAACTAAATCATTCTAACGGAGAAAAATAAGTATAATATATCAAATTTTGCAGAAAAACAAGATCTATCATAGAAAAATATCAAAAATGGAATATTTCAAATACCTAAATAAATTTTCTTATAAATGAGCTATAATGTTCGAGGTTTCATGGCTTTCACACACGCCAAAAATGAAAAAATGGTCGCTCGTGGGTCGGATTAGAAATCCGCGTCCGGGGTATTGCTTACCATCCTAGGGCCCACACACGTGCCAAATATGACCTCGTTTCGGAAAATTATGCCATGTCGAGGCCGTTTCCCACCTCATTTCCCCTGAAATCCATAGAACTCCGGACGTGATAGCTCTTTTCGTGAAGGGTTTTCCAACATAATTGCCACATCCCAGTTTTGACAAACGGAATAGTTACTATGACATATAAAATGACGCTACGCGGCTCCGTGAGATTTTTAGACTTCGCTCAAATTGCCATCTGGCCAAAACAGCCCCCCGGGACCTGCGGTATCGCCATACCGGGCGTGCGGGTGCACCCATTCGCGAAAAAACTAAACGGACAAAAATTAGCACATATAATGATGCGTCGTAGAACTAAAAACATTTTTTCCGGAATTTCTGAAGCGACAGATAGTTGAGCCCTAGTTCAAATCCGGTCAGTTACCAGCGGATTCGGCGGGACACCGCCGAAAGCCGCATGAGTTCCCAAAAAGCTAATGCGTGCACATGTCATGTGATAGGTGGTGCGTAGGTGGTCTACTATCATCGCACGGAGGTTTCTTGTCATACTAAAATGCGCCCCATGTAGCTGCTTCACAAATAAAAACCGTTTGGGCACGCTAAAAATAAAAAGATGGTCGCCCGTGGGTCGGATTAGAAATCTGCACCCGGGGTCTCGCTTTCCATCCTAGGGCCCACACACGTGCCAAATATGACCTTGTTTCGGGAAACTATGCCATGCCGAGGCCGTTTCCCACATCATTTCCCCTGAAATCCATAGAACTCCGAACATGATAGCCTTTTTCGTGAAGGTTTATTCAAAATAATTGCCGTATCCCAGTTTTGACAAACGGAATAGTTACCATGACATATAAAATGACACCACGCGGCTCCGTGAGATTTTTTGACTTCGTTCAAATTGCCATCTGGCCAAAACAGGACCCTCGGGACATGCGGTATCGTGCACGGCGCAAGCGTGGTGCACCCATTCGCGAACAAACTAAACGGACAAAAATTAGCACATATAATAATGCGTCATAGAACTAAAAACATTTTTTTCCGGAATTTCTGGAGTGACGGATAGTTGAGCCCTAGTTCAAATCCGGTCAGTTTCCAGCGGATTCGGCGGGACACCGCCGAAAACCGCATGGGTTCCCAAAAAGCTAATGCGTGCACATGTAATGTGATAGGTGGTGCGTAGGTGGTCTACTATGATCGCACGGAGGTTTCACGTCATATTAAAATGTGCCCCATGTAGCTGCTTCACAAATAAAAATCGTTTGGGCACGCTAAAAATGAAACGATGGTCGCCCGTGTGTCAGATTAGAAATCCGCACCCGGGGTCTTGCTTCCCATCCTAGGGCCCACACACGTGCCAAATATGACCTCGTTTCGGTAAACTATACCATGCCGATGCCGTTTCCCACCTCATTTCCCCTGAAATCCATAGAACTCCGGACGTGATAGCCCTTTTCGTGAAGAGTTTTTCAAAATAATTGCCGTATCCCACTTTTGACAAACGGAATAGTTACCATGACATATGAAATGACGCCACGCGGCTCCGTGGGATTTTCAAATTGCCATCTGGCCAAAACAGGGACCGCGGGACATGCGGTATCGCCGTACCGAGCGTGCGGGTGCACCCATTCGCGAACAAACTAAAGGGACAAAAATTAGCACATATAATGATGCATCGTAGAACTAAAAACATTTTTTCCGGAATTTCTGGAGTGACGGATAGTTGAGCCCTAGTTCAAATCCGGTCAGTTTCCAGCGGAATCGGCGGGACACCGCCGGAAGCTGCATGGATTCTCAAATAGCTAACGTGTGTACATGCCATGTGATAGGTGGTGTGTAGGTGGTCTACTATCATCGCACGGAGGTTTCACGTCATACTAAAATGCGCCCCATGTAGCTGCTTCACAAATAAAAACCGTTTGGGCACGCTAAAAATGAAAATATGGTCGCCCGTGGGTCGGAATAGAAATCCGCGTCCGGGGTCTTGCTTCCCATCCTAGGACCCACACACGTGCCAAATATGACCTCATTTCGGCAAACTATGCCATGCCGAGGCCGTTTCCCACCTCATTTTCGATAAAGTCAACCAGATTTAAACTAGAGGTACTTGATCTATTGCTCATGATTTTTGGGTAAATTAAATTGTAGGTTCAAAATATGATATGGATGTCATATTTGTATTCCTCTTATTTTTCTGATCAATTTAGACATATTATTTGCCAAATTCGTATTTACTGATATTAATTATTCCATATTAAATAAAAAGACAAAAAATAAATCATTTAATTGTTTTTCAAATTCTATATTATTATTATTTATATATATTCATTGTTGTTTACTTAAGTAATTGTTTAGAATTCAAAAATATAGAGATGTGGCAGCACGGTCAAAGGGTTAATATGATTGATATGGTAGTATTAACAACAAGGGCGTCATTTCTTTCATGGAAGCTCATCCGAAGAGAACCAAGAAGTTAAGCGTGCTGGGGCAGGAGTAGTGTGAGGATGGGTGACCAACTGGGAAGTTTGAATACAAGTGCAATTTGACCTAAGATTAGATGTACTAAGTGTAAGTGTGATTGTGAAAGATTAACAAGTAAAAAAGAATAAGAAGAAAATTAAAAAAAATATTTTTTCAAATTTTTTTTAAATCTTTTTTCAAAAAAAAATTGAAAATTTTGAAATACTATGCCGACGGTTATACCGTCGGCACAACAATCTGTGCCGACGGCCAGTCTGTGCCGACGGTGATCGGGCAGTCCCCGACCGGAGCTATGCCGACGAAGCTACGCCGACGGTCACCGTCAGCACAGCCTGTGCCGACGGCCTTTCTTGCTGTGCCGACGGCTGGCGGCTGTCGGCAGACTGGAGCTCTCCCATAGTATCGATGGCCCTCTTCAACGCCTCCGTCTGGCTCATCTTGGGGAATGGCGCTTCCATCTTGCTCTAGGAAGACCCTTGGACCGGGGGCCTATCCACAGCCGCCATCGCCCCTGATCTCCTCAAGCTGGTCAGGCGTGCTGCTTGGAAACGACGCACCGTGGCGATGGGGCTCGCCGGCAACAACTGGGCTCTCAACATCTCTGGTGAGCTGCAACGGTACAATACCTGCCTCTGGTCTGCTATCCAGGAAGCTGCCCACCAACGCCATGACACGGATGCAGTCGACGCCTTCATCTGGAAGTGGACCGGAGACGGCAGTTTCTCCTCTTGTTCCGCCTACAACATGCTCTTCCAGGTGTACCACAGGGCTGGTGGCGGCCCCGCTCATCTAGGACTCTTTCGCCCCGCTAAAGCACCACTTTCACGCTTGGACGTCGTCGCTGCTGGACGGCTGACCGAAGGATCCAAAGAGGCCTGCCAACGCACATCCTCTGCCCGCTCTGCTACGTGGCCCCAGAGACGCTGGACCATCTCTCCCTGCATTGCGCCTATGCGCAGGAGTTCTGGGCCGGCCTGGTGCTTCACCTCTGTTTGCCCAACATTATCCTATCAGGGAATGTGGGCATCAACGACTGGTGACTTCTCACCTCCTCCCGCATCGTGAAGGCGCAACGCAAGAAAATAAACTCCTTAGTCGTGCTTGTCTTGTGATCTCTCTGGTACACAATGACAAGTCTTTAATGGCAAGCGTTCGCCGGTGCTAGTCACGCTAAGCACGGTGCTTGATGAGTGGGCTTGTTGGGTGGCTTGTAGGAGTGGAGCTTTGCGAGAAGTAGGATAGTCTTTAGCTCCGGCCCCGTGGCTTGAGGTGATACTGGTATTGTCGAAGGTGCTCCTCGGCAATGCCCTCCGATAGGGGCTTAGGGTTGATGGAATCCAGTAAGCTGACACGAGACATCGGTTCACAGACAAGCGGGGAGAGCGATTTACCCAGGTTCGGGGCCCTCGATGAGGTAAAACCCTTACGTCCTGCCTGTCTGATCTTGATTATGAGAATATTGGGTTACAATGGGGTGCCGAAAGGTTCGACTGAGATCTTGTCGAGAGGCTAAGTGCTGCGGCAACCTAGCTCTAGATTTCTGGTGGCTAAGATTGCTAAGATTGTACGTGTCCCTCGGCAGCCCCTCTCCTGGCCTTTATATAGGAGGCCAGGTCTCAAGAGATCTAACCGAGTACGACTAGGTTTACAATAGTTCTATCTCTAAACTTTCCTTGTTCGGCTCCTTCCTTGTCTTGCCCGCCAAGGAATCTTCCGCTGCGCCATCCAAGTGGCCCATCTTGTCATTGAGTACCTTCATGGGCCTCCAGCTTAAATCATATAGGGTAGGGCAATGTCTGTTACCCGAAGGGTAATGCCCACGTCAGTAGCCCCCGAGTGTCTAGCCGAAGATAGTTCAGGTAGAGACTAAAGCATGCCTCCACCTAATGTTCTTCTCCTTGATTGTTTTTGTCCATCTTGTATCAGCATCATCTTCTTCTATCGGGTGCGCGTCCAGCGCTTCCGATGGGAGTAGCCCCCGAGTCTAGGTACGGATGCTTGCAATCCGTGCGTAGACCCAAGTTGTGCCACTCGAACATTTTCCTTTGCCGAAGTTTTGCTGCAAGTCTTCATGGGTCATCCGATACATTTGTACCAAGGCTTGTTTTCTCCGATAAGTTTTCCGCGCGTACGGGATAATGAGTAACGTGCCCAACTTTTGCTGGTTAACTGCCGATGGCAAAACAACGTCAGCCTACACAGAATCAAGTCCCCGGGCATGATCCTGGAGTGCAAAAAAGTTCTATCGGGTGCGCGTCCAGCGCTCCCGATGGGAGTAGCCCCCGAGTCTGGACACGGGCGCTTGTAACCGGGTGCACACTCGAGCTGAGCATTCCATCCTTTTCTCCAAATATTTCTTCACAGGAATATCTTCGAGTGCTCATTTTATCGGGTGCGCGTCCAGCACTCCCGATGGGAGTAGCCCCCTAGTCTAGGTGCGGATGCTCGCGATCCGTACATAGACTCAAGTTCACCGTCCGATATCTTTTACATTTCTTCGAATGCTTCGAGCGTTCCTCATGACGTCGCTGTCGTTACTTTGATCTTGACAACCTGGATGTGACCTGTTGGGCCCATCCTACCCCTGCCTGGCTCTGTTTTTAAGTAATATCCGCTTTCCTCGTACAGTTACCAAGGTGCCTCCTCGATTTCCGCAATCGATGGAGAAAGGGTCCTTTTATTGAATTGGCAGTAACGACACGTGCCCACGCAATCCTTAGGTTTTCCTCTTCTTAAAATCCCTTAGGAAAAAATCCTCAGCATTCTCTCGTATTCATCGCAGCATCCTCTGTTCTTCTTCTACCTTTCTCTTTCACAACCGCTGCGCCGCCGCCACTGTTTTCAGATCTTCTCCAGATCTCGCGATGGTGAAGAAGAAGAACATCGCTGCCGCCGCTAGCTCCACGAGCGGTGGCGTCACCGCCAAGGCCTCCTCGAATCTTCCAAAGAGAAGCACGCCAGATGCTCCTCCCCCAGCTCCGGCGGCATCAACGCCGCCAAGTTTGGTAGCCACGGCCAAACCCGGAGACTGGCTAGCGTCCTCCATCACAAAGCGTGATGAGAAGAGGGCCCGAAGCCTCGGGCTAATCTCCTCCGATGAGGAGAATGTGATTCTCCCAGGTGCGATCTCTCGGCCCAATCCTCCTGCTGGTTTCATCGTGATGTTTCTGTCATTCTTGTATCGGGGTCTTTCGCTTCCTGCTCACGAGTTCCTCCATCGTCTTCTGCGGACTTACGAAATCCAACTATGGCAACTCACTCCTAACTCAATCCTCCACGTTGCTGTGTTCATCACCCTTTATGAAGCGTTTTTGGGCATCGAGCCTCACTTTGGGTTATGGAAGAAGATATTCTTCGTAAAGAGATACAGTAGTAGCAATGGACCCTTTGTCATCGGGGGAGTGGGGTTTGTTGTTCGTTCAGAGGTCAACTATTTCAATTTCCCAATGAGAGAATCCGTGCAAGGATGGAGACTGAAATGGTTTTATGTTAAGGATTCCTCAACAACCGAGTCCCAGCTTCCTCGCTTTGCCGACGTCCTTAAAGCCAAGCCTAGGCATTCTTGGAAGAATATTCTTTCTCCCGACGAAAAGTCAGCAGCCGACAAATTATTCGCCAAATTTCTTCGGATCAAAGAAACCGACGGCCAAACCATGATTGGTACAGAGGTGGCTGCGGTGTTCTTGAAACGTCGAGTCCAGCCAATCATGGCCAGGGTTCGTCCGATGTGGTTGTATTCAGGTCCAAAGGATGAAACCAGGATAAACATCACTGAACTATCGGAAAAGGAACTGCTTAATGAAGTTCGTCGCCTCACTCTCTTTAGCCTGGAAGACTCGATCCCGTTGATATCTTCCTATACTCCTCTTGATGCCGATCACCCATTGACAGAGGTAAATCTTTTTCCTCATATTCTTACGACCCTGTTCCACTTTGCTGTCACAACTACTGTTGTTCTCATTTACTCCTTTCTTTTCCAGATTCCCATAGTTTCTGAAAATTTGCATGATTTACCAAACGACACTTCCGAAGGAAGAGGTTCCTCAACTCCTATCGATTTTCATACTGCCGAACATGATGATCCGATAGATTCTGAAGTTGTCTCTGCCGATCCTCCTCCCCCAGCCAACGATACTTGCGACACAGCGGGATCAGTGCGTGATGACGATGCTGATCATGATGCCTTTATTAATGCAGCTGTGGAGGAAGTCAGAGCTCCGCCTGTGAAGAGGTCAACCGGAGGCTTTGCCGATGAAGACGATCTCTTCAACCTGTACGTGCCCTTTCATCGTTCGTATTTTTCTCATAATTTTTGCTAACCATTTTCTTTCGCAGTGACGAAGGTCTCATCGAGCCCCCGCCTAAGAAGGCCAAATCTGACACCGCTCGGCCGGATGTCGCAGCTTCCGAAGCTTCGGCTCCTACTGCAACCCCCGCGGCTCAAGTATCGACTGCCTCCTCCCTTTCTAAGGGGAAGGATATTCCTTCGACTGTCGCCGCCGCAACTCCTCCTTCAAGAAAAGCTGTAAGTCTTCCTCGATCGTACCGCAAGCTTTCCTGAATGTGCCTTGATTAATGATTCTTCGTCAAACGTCTATTTTCCCCATTCCTTAGGGATATGCGAGGCATTATATCTTCCTTGGAGGCCTTCGCCTCCCAATTTACTTCTCTGGAAGCGGACAAGGTTCGGCTGCAGAGGGAAGTTAACTCCTCTTCCTTGAAGTTGGAAGGCACAAACAAAATAGCCGCTGCTGCTCGCCAAGAGGTCGACTCCCTGAAGGAGGAACTCAGCAAGCTGAAGGAAAAGCTGAAGGAAGAGGAGGCGTCTAGGCTGGTCGCCGAAGCTCGGGTGACTGAAAAGGATGAACTTCTTCGCCAATCTTCCTTGGCTTTGCTTGGTAGTTCTTCTTATGCTTCCCTGTCAATTATCACTTTGGAAATTCAACCCTTTGATAATAAATTTTTCCATTTCATTCCCTTGCAGAAGCCGCTGACATCCCTGCCGATGCCTTGGATAAAGTCCCAAACAACTCTCCGACAAACAGTGTGTCAATGAATCTTGCCGCACACCAGCTTACACGAGAGCTCCTTGATAAGGGTAAAGGTGCCAAGGCGCGGATGCACTCGATGATCTTCCCCAAGGTCAATCAAGACAAGACTCTGGGGCAGCTGATCGATGCCTTCGCAGTGGACACCAAGGAGGTTATCGAGGTATTCAAACGTACTTCACGTACTTATGGTGCCCTCCTAGCCTTCCAACTTATGATGGGTCATGGCTTCAAGGCCGATATTGAGGAGATGTCTAGGGAGCTTCCGAAAGATCAAGATGGGCAGTTCGTTGATTTAAGCACCTTCAAAACGTCAGCTCTTACATGTGCACGTCAGCTCCTTGAACTAGTTTCATCAAAGAGAACATCGGCTGGCCCAAGTTTATCGACCCAGACTCAAGCCCCTTGATTGTTGTAACGGACTTCTTTTTGAATTGATGTGAAACACTGTTATGTCGCAAAACTTGTGATTGTAATAAATTTCGTGCTAGCAATGTTGCTGATGTACCTTTGTTATGATATTTATGCTTGCATTCTCCCGATGGGAGTTACTTCTGATGCTGAAGCGATGCGATCCGTCATGCCTTTGACGCTGTTTTTTGCAGGTTTTCCCAGCGCCTGCGTTTGTCGACGATTCTTCGGGTGCCCTTTCTGAAGATGATCGAATCCAGCGTATGAAGGATCGGATTGCGCAGATGGAAAAAGATCTGCGCAATACCTATGCCTTGGCCGCCATTGTCAGGAAGAAGGGCGAAATTGCAGCCGACGTAGAACGCTACGCTCTTACTGAACTGCATAAGGCCACTGAAAGTTTGAACTGTAAGTTTCCTGGTCCTTGTGCTTATTATTCATTGTCAAACACATATTGCCTGATCTTTCGCCACTTCCTTTGCTAGTCATAGCCTTGAACCGTGCTGAAGAGAACAAGCGAATTCACGAGCGTGTGAAACGCATTGACTCAGCTGTCGTCAGCCGAGGAAATTTTCTGGAGGGAACACTCGAAAGCTTCGGCTGTCGCACAATTCCAGGATTGGGTCCAGCAGGTCCACCATTTCTTCGACAAGTGCTACAAAGCCCTGAGGGTAATTTGGAAGACGATGTTCCCTTTGAATGCGGTCCCTCCTACGTTGGTAACTCTGATGTGTGAATTTGGGAATACCAAGAAAATTCGAGACTTGGTGCGAGCTCAGGTTTTTGCAGGGGCCAGGTTTACACTTGCCCTTGTCCTTGCACGTTATCCTTCGGCGAATCTGCTGACTATCGCCAACGCAGTTGGTGATTTGAAGACGCTGTACCCGAAGGTAGTGTTGCCCGCCAATATAATTGTTGACAAGCTTGAAGAGGATTCGAAGATACCTGAAGAAAGAGAAACTCCGCAAGAGTAATTCAGGGTTAAGTTCTTATTGTAAATAGGTAATTTGGATATTTCATCCGAGCGTTTGGGTTGCATAGTTGAAACTTTATGTTCAGTAAATACATGTATATGTATTTTTACCGTGTCAATGCCGTTGGCAAGTTTTGGAGGAGCAAATCTTAATTGCCCATTTTGAACGTATGTGAACTCATTGGTCAGCAAATTGTTTGAGTGATCAGCTCGTGTTGCAGGTCTTGCTAAACCCGTTGTATGCGCAACTTTGCTTTCAACCGATGCATGTTCTGGCAGCAGCTCCCGAAAATATCGGGAGCGTTAACTCTGTCGATGAGCCCGTTGTTCTTTGATATTTCCATAAGTAAAATACCGAACGTGGGTTGTATTATATGTATTTCCAAACTCTTGCTATTCACGGCGCTCGTAGAGGCATCTATAGCAGAGGGAAAAGGTCATTGTCCTTGTTTGTTTTTGCATCCTTTAGCACTCGTAGAGGCTTTTTTTGGAGCGCAATCTTTTGCCGCGTACTACGTTGCACCATCATTCACCGAGGGGTGTAAGCAAGGTTTACGATGATGTGGGTTAGATGCTCCGAATTACGGCAATGCTTATCAAGGAATCAAAACTTAAGTTCTCATTGATAAAGTAAGCACGGGACTAAAGGGCGAGAAAAAGAAGGGGGGCCCTGTTGAAAATAAAGAGAGAGCTAAACATTATTCATCTACTTTAAGCAAGGAAAAGGTTCTTCTTATCTTCTGGCTTGTCCACCACGTTAGCGGTTTTCAAAGCGTCGTTGATTTCACTAGGGGTCTCGATAGCGATTGCCAGTGTCTTGCTGTCTCCTAAGACTGTTGTGCCATCAACTGCCGAAGTTTTTTCTGCCGAAGCTTCTGGAGCAAGGTCGGCTGGCTTCTTCTTGATTTCCCTGACGTGTTTTTCTTCCTTAATATCGCGTAATGATGACTTGGACGGAAGATCAGCAATTTCTTGTTTCAACCCAAACTTCGCAGCAATCCTCTGAAAGTCGCGATCACAATTGTCCGAGCGTGAAAAACTTCCATAGACTGTGATGTTTGTCCCGTTGTTCTCAGGCATTTTCAGCTTGAGGTATGCATAGTGTGGTACAGCCATGAACTTGGCATAAGCTAGTCTCCCGAGTATAGCGTGATACTGTGATTCCCAGTTCACGACTTCAAACTCGATCTTTTCCTTCCTGAAGTTGTCGGTTTTGCCAAAGACGACGTTCAGGTAAACTTTGCCAAGAGAGTACACCGGTGAAGTGGGGAGAATCCCATGAAAGCAGGTGTTTGTTTCTTCTAGCATCCTCATGGTGATCCCCATACTTTTGATTGTGTCGACGAATATCAGGTTTAGTCCGCTTCCACCATCCATGAAGACTTTGCTCATCTTGAACCCCCCGATTTGTGCCTCGACTACTAAGGCAGCGTGTCCTGGTTTTGGTATGGTCATCGGGTGATCTGCTCGGCTGAACGTAATGTTCTGAGACGACCATTCGACATACTCAGGGATGTTTGCCATGACACTTTCTGCCAGATTAATTTGTCGGGTGAGCTTCTTCATTTCTCTTCTTGAAACACCTGTCCTGTGGATCATGCTCATCTGCCCACGTGGTGGTGGAAACGTCTCGTTGGGTTGATGAGGCTGAGCCTGCTGGACCTGGTGCTGCGTTGGTGGTGGTGGTGGTGTTGGTTGCTGTTGCTTCTGCCGGATGAGTTTCTCCATGTCAAGGAACTGCCTGCAATCTCTGAGCAGGTGGCTTGACTTCGTTTTGTTGTCCTTAGAATCAATGTACGAGTGCAAGTAGCAAGGAGAGTTGATCTGCTCGGCAAAGGGTAGATCGGGAGTCCTCTCACTACAAGAAAAGTTCTGATAGACAACGTCTCAAAATCGTCCGCTAAGGGGTATTTTTCGTCGCCTATGGGCCTAACCCGACGATATGGGTTCTGTTGTGGAAACTGCGTCAGGCAAAGTCCTACGACAATTTTTTCGGTCCGTCGCGCTTGGGCGCCCTTCCGCCACGGAAAATCGGACCGTTGCCCAAGTGTTTCCGGGAGCCCGTTGGATCGCCGACGTCATGCAAATCGACACGTGCGACGCCGTTAATCGCGATTAACGCGTTAACCGGCTGAAACCCCGTGGTAGATGGTAGGCCCACACGAGGCCTGCCACGTCTTAAGCGGGCCGGCCCATTAAGTTTGCGGGCCGGGCCAGCTGACTTAGTTTGACCGGTCAACTATATAGCTGGGCTGGTCCATTAGTTACGTGGGCCGGGCCTAACCTCTAAGGTTGACTGGTCAAAACTTTAATGGGCCGGCCCACTAAGCATGTGGGCCGGGCCGAATGCACTCGATTGACCGGTCAACAGGCAAAAGGGCCGGCCCACAAGACATGTGGGACCCACTTTCCTGGTATCGGGCCGGCCCATTTACAAAGTGGGGTCCACATTAAAGCAACTGGGCCGGCCCAAAAAGTTATTGGGCCGGCCCAATTAGCATGTGGGTCCCACTTTCCTGCTATCGGGCCGGCCCATTTAGTACGTGGGGTCCACATTTGATCAAATGGGCTGGCCCAACAAGCCGATGGGCGGGCCAAAAGCACCGGTGGGTCCCACTTTCTCGTTAAAGGGCCACCCATATAGTATGTGGGGTCCACCATATAGCAAGTGGGCCGGCCCAACAAGATAGTGGGCCGGGCCAAAAACACAGGTGGGTCCCACTTTCCAGTTAAAGGGCTGGCCCATTTAGTATGTGGGGTCCACCATATAGCAAGTGGGCCGGCCCAACAATATAGTGGGCCGGGCCAAAACACAGGTGGGTCCCACTTTCCTGTTAAAGGGCCGGCCCATTTAGTATGTGGGGTCCACCGTATAGCAAGTGGGCCGGCCCAACACGCTAGTGGGCCGGGCCAAAAACACAGGTGGGTCCCACTTTCCTGTTAAAGGGCCGGCCCATTTAGTATGTGGGGTCCACCATATTGCAAGTGGGCCGGCCCAACACGCTAGTGGGCCGGGCCAAAAACACAGGTGGGTCCCACTTTCGTCTTAAAGGGCCGGCCCGTTTAGTATGTGGGGACCACCACAAAAGCAATTGGGCTGGCCCAACTAGTTAGTGGGCCGGCCCAGTAGTGGGTGGGGTCCACCTTAAAGCAAGTGGGCCGGCCCAATAAAAGTGTGGGGTCCACAGTAAATCAAGTGGGCTGGCCCAATAAGTAAGTGGGCCAGCCCGTTTAGTTGCTGTTTATATGCCGGCGTAATAGGCGCTTTAGGATTTTGCGGGCCGGCACATATGTGATTTCGCTTAATTGGGCCGTTTAAGGGATGGGAATTCGTGATTTAGATACTGAGAATATTTACGCAGCATTGATTTCTATCGGATAGCCTCACTTACCACAAGCACCAAAGAAAAAATGCGCGAAAGAACTATAAAAACTAACTAAATATTACATCAGATGCAAGGCATTGAAAAATATTACAGAACCCAGAGAAATTGAATGGTAATTAAACCTAGCAATACAATGAAGGGATCCGGCAATCTTTTAAGTTGTCCATGCAGCACCTATATCCGAAACAAAGACATTACAAGTTAAGACAGCAACAATGGAAAGGCAAAGACACTACAATATTGTTTGCCAAAGAATTTGGAACTCATCATTTCGTCGTTATAACAAGATCATTGTAATGCGCACAATAAGCAAACAAAGAGTGCATGCCGCATACCAACGACCAATATAACGAGCATGTTAGAATGAAACAAATAGACTTACTACTGTCGAGTCCCATGCAAACCAACATGTTCAGGGAGTACAAAATTGGCATGAACAACATAGTAGCAGGCTATAAATTTTGTAACAACGACTGAGCAAGATGAAGTTATGATGGCTACATCTACAGAGCAGGGAATGTAAACCAAAAATAGAAGTTACGATGGCAAAAGCTAAAGAGGAGGGAATGTGAACCAACATGTGCCAAGTGCAATTACTTCATTTTGGCCGTGAACTAAATAATACTCCTGAACTTATAGTGAAGGGGATGCAAATCAAGATGTTTCGGGATATAAACTTGTAATGAGCAACACATAGAGGATAGTTAATGCTGGAGCTTAGGATGGACCAGATACAGAATATAGTGGGATCACCTGTGAACTTGTATAAGAGGGAATGCAAACCAATATGTTCAGCTTTCCATATGTGAGCGTCATGCCAAGTCAGAGAAACAAGTCAATAATGCAGCTTTTGAAGAACAAGATGGCACGCAAAATTATTATCTAGTAGTATGACAAGTTTATTTGTACTACAAAGCTAGATAGCAGAGTGATAGCATGCCAAACTAAGTCCTTACTTTGTTAGCTCAATGAACTAGATACAAAAAATGGCATCACCTGTAGTACAGGGAATGCAAGCCAACATGTTCATGGAGTAAAAAATTGGCACAAACAACATAGTAGCAGGCCATAATTTTTGTAACAACGACTGAGCAAGATAAAGTTATGATGGCTAGATCTACAGAGCAGGCAATGTAAACCAAATATAGAAGTTACGATGCCAAAAGCTATAGAGCAGGGAATGTGAACCAACATGTGCAATTACTTAAAATTGGCCATGAACTAAATAATAGCAGGATGTTACTATAATACCTATAATTTTTGTAACAACGACTGAGCAAGATAGAAGTTATGATGGCTACATCTAACCAGCAGGTAATTCAAACCAAAATGTTCAATCGCTTAAAGTTAGCAATGAAGTAGAAAATAGCAACGTGTTACGGTCATAGCTAGGAATGAACTAAAAGAGCTTCGGACAAACAAGCATCCGAACCCCGAGAACATGGCGCTAAAACAAGGGACTTACATTAGGAGAAGCACTCTGTGGGAGTCACGGCAGATCTTCCTGGGGTTGATAGATCCGGTGATGAAGTACGCTACATGTGCTACTTGGGGTTGGAGAGACGGCCATTACACTTCATGATTACTCATCTCATACGCAAAAACGTAACGGCGCGTCGTTAGCACAAACGAGTTCCCCAAGATTAAACAAGAACATGCAGGCAAGCAATAGAAAAGCGACAGTAGAAGAGTTTAGATCATGCACGGCGCCGGTGAAGCAGATCTGGTTCGTGCACAGCGGTGTCGGTGAGCAAGATCCGATGCGGTGGACGACGGATCCGGCGAAGCGGCTCCGGTGGGGTGGACGATACCGCAGCTGAAGCGACTGCGGTAGACTGCTAGATGAGCATATGGTTTCGAGGTTCGGCGGGGATGATCCGATCCGGTTGATGACGGCGTCGATGAAGCGGCTCCGGCAGGCAGCCGGATGACGAGGATCGCGAGGGCTCGGGTAGGCCGGGGAAGTCCGGCGGGGATGTTCCGGTGCGGTGGTCGTGGAGGTGGGAGAGAGGGACTTGGGAAGTTCCGGTGGGTGGTCCGAGGGAAATGAATTTTTTGGGAGGGTTTCCGGGCTAGGGAGGTGGGGATCCAAAAAATGACGGGCAGACCCCCCCACCAACCGACTTTGCTGTCATCTCCACAGGGGTAGAATGGGAATTTGGAAGCGTGTGAAATTTTTGTATTTTGTAGGCGGGAAGTTTTGCCGCTATGAGATTTTGAATTTCGCTAAGGTCCAAGTATAATGATAAAAAATTGTGAGACCGTACTAGTACCTCTGTTCAAGGCCGAGTGCAAAATCAAATCATCGTCACCTTGAATATTGGTCACTACCATGGTCATGATCTATCTCTGAAATTAGCGTATCCGCTATATCTTGCAAAGTATAATGATAAAAAAAAATTGTGAGACCGTACTAGTACTTCTATTCTAGGCCGAGTGCAACATCAAATCATCATCACGTTGAAAATTTGTTACCATGATCATGATCTATCTCTGAAATTGGCGCATCCGCTATATCTTTCAAAGTATAATGATAATAAAAATTGTGAGACCATACTAGTACTTCTGTTCAAGTTCGAGTGCAACATCAAATCATCATCACGTTGAAAATTTGTTACCATGATCATGATCTACCTCTGAAAATGGGCGCATCCGCTAAAACTTGCAAAGTATAATGATACAAAATTGTGAGACCGTACTAGTACTTATGTTCAAGGTCGAGTGCAACATCAAATCATCATTACATTGAAAAGTGTGTTACCATGATCATGACCTATCTCTGAATTTGGCGCATCCGCTAAATCTCGCAAAGTATAATGATAAAAAAATTGTGAGACTGTACTAGTACTTCTGTTCAAGTTCGAGTGCAACATCAAATCATCATCACGTTGAAAATTTGTTACCATGATCATGATCTATCTCTGAATTTGGCGCATCTGCTAAATCTTGCAAAGTATAATGATAAAGAAATTGTAAGACAGTAGTAGTACTTCTGTTCAAGGTCGAGTGCAACATCAAATCATCATCACATTGAAAATTTGTTACCATGATCCTCTGAAAATGGGCGCATCCGCTAAAACTTGCAAAGTATAATGATACAAAATTGTGAGACCGTACTAGTACTTATGTTCAAGGTCTAGTGCAACATCAAATCATCATTACATTGAAAATTGTGTTACCATGATCATGATCTATCTCTGAATTTGGCGCATCCTCTAAATCTCGCAAAGTATAATGATAAAAAAAATTGTGAGACTGTACTAGTACTTATGTTCAAGGCCGAGTGCAGGATCAAATCATCATCATGTTGAAATTTGTTACAACGATCATGACATATCTCTAAAATTGGCACATCCGCTAAATCTTGCACGTGGCGCATCTCGGTGCGGAGCAACAAGCCGGTGCTATCAAGGTTGAGGCGTCGGTAGCGTCATCGGGCTCTCCTCTTTTGATAGATCTTCTACATGGCGTGGCGCACCGCCCACCGAGAAGCAGTCACATGTGAGATCGAGGTGGAGACGTCGCCGGCATCCTCGAGGCGCGACCGCCCTTCTACGAGCCAGAGTCGACTCAAGGTATGAATCCATGCGCTGTCGCGTCCCTTCTGCATATGAAGTGGGATGCCTTAGATTTATTGTTCTTCTCTTACGATTATTTCTAGCCGGAAATGTGTGCTCTTTCTCTGAATATATTGCTTGAAAAGCTAACCAAGTTACTTAAATTCACTTCGTTCTTAATCTTGCGTGCTAATTTTGTTATTTTTCTTTGACGGTGGTGCGCGCAAGGAAATTTATTTCACGGGTGTCTTTGAGCTGTTAGGCCTAAGTCGAAATCCTCAGCTAAATAAGGCCTCAGCTTAACACATAAAAAGGTGTTCAATCTCGCCCACAATGTCCTCTTCTTTCCTCTTCCTTTATTGGAACTTGTTTTGCAGACAAGGAAAGTGGCACGTGTAATGTGAGTAAAACCCTCTTAGCCAAAATCAGCTACGAGCAAGATTTTATGTATTGTAGATTCCCCAATTGACTCTCATCCCCAATGTAGTCTTTTTTATGTCAGTATAGACTTCTTTACTGGATGTATACTATCGTACATGGCATGCATTTGCCTAATGAGGAGCATTGTATTGCCATTCTAGCCAACCTGATCGATCTGTCAAGCTTCATGCACGAGATGCCATGTTTAATTTACTCCCTCGCTCCGATCCATATTTCTTGGTGTAAAATGAATGTGAATCGGAGGGAGTACTCTTCTTAGATAGTACTATACCAGTTCAAAAAAAAAGTACTGTACTACTACATCACAAATGCATCAAAAGAGTACTACATCACAAGACCACCACGGTTGTACTAGTAGAGTTTAATGCTTAACTTCCAAAGGGAATAAGATTACACATATGAACTTTAAACAGGCACTGTCCGATGTCTGCTTGTTTGGGAGCACAACATAAATAATACTACCCCCGTCCATACATAAGTGACTAAACTTTGTCTGAAGATGGTTTCATCTATATATGTTTTTAGTGTGTAGATACATGATACGTCTCCGACGTATCGATAATTTCTTATGTTCCATGCCACATTATTGATGTTATCTACATGTTTTATGCACACTTTATGTCATATTCGTGCATTTTCTGGAACTAACCTATTAACAAGATGCCGAAGTGCCAGTTCCTGTTTTCTGCTGTTTTTGGTTTCAGAAATCCTAGTAACGAAATATTCTCGGAATTGGACGAAATCAACGCCCAGGTTCCTATTTTGCCCGGAAGCATCCAGAACACCCGAGAGCCACCAGGGAGGGGGCACAGGCCCACCAAACCCTAGGCCGGCGTGGCCAGGGGGGGCCCGCGCCACCCTATGGTGTGGGCACCCCTTCGACCCTTCTGCGCCGCCTCTTCGCCTATTTAAAGCCTCCGTCACGAAAACCCTGATACGTTCGACGAAACCCACAGAAACCTTCCAGAGCCGCCGCCATCGCGAAGCCAAGATCTGGGGGACAGGAGTCTCTGTTCCGGCACGCTGCCGGAACGGGGAAGTGCCCCCGGAAGGCTTCTCCATCGACACCGCTGCCATCTCCACCGCCATCTCCATCACCGCTGCTGCTCCCATGAGGAGGGAGTAGTTCTCCATCGAGGCTCAGGGCTGTACCGATAGCTATGTGGTTCATCTCTCTCCCATGTACCTCAATACAATAATCTCATGAGCTGATTTACATGATTGAGATTCATATGAGTTTTGTATCACTACTATTCTATGTGCTACTCTAGCAATGTTATTAAAGTAGTTTTATTCCTCCTGCACGATGTAATGGTGACAGTGTGTGCATCCGTGTTAGTACTTGGTTTATGCTATGATCATGATCTCTTGTAGATTGCGAAGTTAACTATTGCTATGATAGTATTGATGTGTATTATTCCTCCTACATAAGCATGAAGGTGACAGTGTGCATGCTATGTTAGTACTTGGTTTAGTCGAATTGGTCTATCTTACACTCTAAGGTTACTTAAATATGAACATTGAATTGTGGAGCTTGTTAACTCCGGCATTGAGGGTTCGTGTAATCCTACGCAATGTGTTCATCATCCAACAAGAGTGTAGAGTATGTATTTATCTATTCTGTTATGTGATCAATGTTGAGAGTGTCCACTAGTGAAAGTCTAATCCCTAGGCCTTGTTCCTAAATACTGCTGCGTTACTACTGCTTGTTTACTGTTTCACTGTGTTACTACTGCTGCAATACTACCACCATCAACTACACGCCAGCAAGCTATTTTCTGGCACCGTTGCTACTGCTCATATATATTCATACCACCTGTATTTCACTATCTCTTCGCCGAACTAGTGCACCTATTAGGTGTGTTGGGGACACAAGAGACTTCTTGCTTTGTGGTTGCAGGGTTGCATGAGAGGGATATCTTTGACCTCTTCCTCCCTGAGTTCGATAAACCTTGGGTGATCCACTTAAGGGAAAACTTGCTGCTGTTCTACAAACCTTTGCTCTTGGAGGCCCAACACTGTCTACAGGAAAAGGAGGAGGCGTAGACATCAAGCTATTTTCTGGCGCCGTTGCCGGGGAGGAAAGGTTAAAGGTACTCACCCTCCGGATCTCGGCTACTAAGCTATTTTCCGGCGCCGTAAGTACTCGAAGCTATTTCCTTTAGATCCTGCAATTGCAACTTTTTGTTTCTTGTTTACACTAGTTTGGCATAATGGACAAGAATGAGCTTCTTATGCTATTTCCTGATTTAAAACATGGATTGTTTGATGCGAAAATTAAAAAACCTATGGAATCTTATTTGCATGCTGGTAGTAATATTAGTATGAACGCTTTGAACACCATTGTTGATAATGATATAGAAAGTTCTAAGCTTGGGGAAGCTGGTTTTCATGATATTTTTAGTCCCCCAAGCATTGAGGAGAAAATTTACTTTGATGATACTTTGCCTCCTATTTATGATGATTATAATGATATTGGTCTTTTGGTGCCGCCTATTATGGAGGATAAGTTTAATTATGATTACAATATGCCTCCTATATTTGATGATGAGAATAATAATGATAGCTACTTTGTTGAATTTGCTCCCACTACAACTAATAAAATTGATTATGCTTATGTGGAGAGTAATAATTTTATGCATGAGACTCATGATTTATGTGATAGTTATATTGTTGAGTTCGCTCATGTTGCTAGTGAAAGTTATTATGAGAGAGGAAAATATGGTTGTAGAAATTTTCATGTTACTAAAATGCCTCTCTATGTGCTGAAATTTTTCAAGCTATACTTGTTTTATCTTCTTATGCTTGTTACTTTGCTCTTCATGAACTTGTTTATTTACAAGATTCCTATGCATAGGAAGCATGTTAGACTTAAATGTGTTTTGAATTTGCTTCTTGATGCTCTCTTTTGCTTCAAATACAATTTCTTGCGAGTGCATCATTAAAACTGCTGAGCCCATCTTAATGGCTATAAAGAAAGAACTTCTTGGGAGATAACCCATGTGTTATTTTGCTACAGTACTTTGTTTTATATTTGTGTCTTGGAAGTTGTTTACTACTGTATCAACCTCTCCTTATCTTAGTTTTGTGTTTTGTTGTGGCAAGTGAAGCCTCTAATCGAAGGTTGATACTAGATTTGGATTTCTGTGCAGAAACAGATTTCTATCTGTCACGAATCTGGGCTGTTTTCTCTGTAAAAAAATCAGAAAAATATGCCAATTTACGTGCGTGTTCCTCAGATATGTACGCAACTTTCATTAGTTTTGAGTTTTCTGATCTGAGCAACGGAAGTATTTATTAAAAATTCGTCTTTACGGACTGTTCTGTTTTGACAGATTCTGCCTTTTATTTCGCATTGCTTCTTTCGCTGTGTTGGGTGGATTTCTTTGTTCCATTACCTTCCAGTAGCTTTGAGCAATGTCCAAAAGTGTTAAGAATGATTGTTTCACCTCTGAACATGTGAGTTTTTGATTATGTACTAACCCCTCTAATGAAGTTTATGAGAAGTTTGGTGTGAGGGAAGTTTTCAAGGGTCAAGAGAGGAGGATGATATACTATGATCAAGAAGAGTGAAAAGTCTAAGCTTGGGGATGCTCCGGTGGTTCATCCCTGCATATTTCAAGAAGACTCAAGCATCTAAGCTTGGGGATGCCCAAGGCATCCCCTTCTTCATCGACAAATTATCAGGTTCCTTCTCTTGAAACTATATTTTTATTCGGTCACATCTTATGTGCTTTGCTTGGAGCGTCTGTATGTTTCTTATTTTTGTTTGTGTTTGAATAAATTGGATTACATCATGCTTGTGTGGGAGAGAGACACGCTCCGCTGTTGCATATGAACACATGTGTTCTTAGCTTTTAATATTCATGGCGAAGTTTCTTCTTCGTTAATATGTTATATGGTTGGAATTGGAAAATGATACATGTAGTAATTGCTATAATGTCTTGGGTAATGTGATACTTGGCAATTGTTGTGCTCATGTTTAAGCTCTTGCATCATATGCTTTGCACCTATTAATGAAGAAATACATAGAGCATGCTAAAATTTGGTTTGCATAATTGGTCTCTCTAAGGTCTAGATAATTTCTAGTATTGAGTTTGAACAACAAGGAAGACGGTGTAGAGTCTTATAATGTTTACAATATGTCTTTTATGTGAGTTTTGCTGCACCGGTTCATCCTTGTGTTTGTTTCAAATAAGCCTTGCTAGCCTAAACCTTGTATCGAGAGGGAATACCTCTCATGCATCCAAAATACTTGAGCCAACCACTATGCCATTTGTGTCCACCATACCTACCTACTACATGGTATTTTCCGCCATTCCAAAGTAAATTGCTTGAGTGCTACCTTTAAAATTCCATCATTCACCTTTGCAATATATAGCTCATGGGACAAATAGCTTAAAAACTATTGTGGTATTGAATATGTACTTATGCACTTTATCTCTTATTAAGTTGCTTGTTGTGCGATAACCATGTTCACTGGGGACGCCATCAACTACTCTTTGTTGAATTTCATGTGAGTTGCTATGCATGTTCGTCTTGTCTGAAGTAAGAGAGATCTACCACCTTATGGTTAAGCATGCATATTGTTAGAGAAGAACATTGGGCCGCTAACTAAAGCCATGATCCATGGTGGAAGTTTCAGTTTTGGACATATATCCTCAATCTCGTATGAGAAAAATAATTGTTGCTACATGCTTATGCATAAAAGAGGAGTCCATTATCTGTTGTCTATGTTGTCCCGGTATGGATGTCTAAGTTGAGAATAATCAATAGCGAGAAATCCAATGCGAGCTTTCTCCTTAGACCTTTGTACAGGCGGCATAGAGGTACCCCATTGTGACACTTGGTTAAAACATGTGCATTGCGATGATCCGGTAGTCCAAGCTAATTAGGACAAGGTGCGGGCACTATTAGTATACTATGCATGAGGCTTGCAACTTGTAAGATATAATTTACATGATACATATGCTTTATTACTACCGTTGACAAAATTGTTTCATGTTTTCAAAATCAAAGCTCTAGCACAAATATAGCAATCGATGCTTTTCCTCTATGGAGGACCATTCTTTTACTTTCAATGTTGAGTCAGTTCACCTATTTCTCTCCACCTCAAGAAGCAAACACTTGTGTGAACTGTGCATTGATTCCTACATATTTGCTTATTGCACTTATTATATTACTCTATGTTGACAATATCCATGAGATATACATGTTACAAGTTGAAAGCAACCGCTGAAACTTAATCTTCCTTTGTGTTGCTTCAATACCTTTACTTTGAATTATTGCTTTATGAGTTAACTCTTATGCAAGACTTATTGATGCTTGTCTTGAAGTGCTATTCATGAAAAGTCTTTGCTTTATGATTCACTTGTTTACTCATGTCATATACATTGTTTTGATCGTTGCATTCACTACATATGCTTTACAAATAGTATGATCAAGGTTATGATGGCATGTCACACCAGAAATTATCTGTGTTATCGTTTACCTGCTCGGGACGAGCAGAAACTAAGCTTGGGGATGCTGATACGTCTCCGACGTATCGATAATTTCTTATGTTCCATGCCACATTATTGATGTTATCTACATGTTTTATGCACACTTTATGTCATATTCGTGCATTTTCTGGAACTAACCTATTAACAAGATGCCGAAGTGCCAGTTCCTATTTTCTGCTGTTTTTGGTTTCAGAAATCCTAGTAACGAAATATTCTCGGAATTGGATGAAATCAACGCCCAGGTTCCTATTTTGCCCGGAAGCATCCAGAACACCCGAGAGCCACCAGGGAGGGGGCACATGCCCACCAAACCCTAGGCCGGCGCGGCTAGGGGGGCCCGCGCCACCCTATGGTGTGGGCACCCCTTCGACCCTTCGGCGCCGCCTCTTCGCCTATTTAAAGCCTCCGTCGCGAAAACCCTGATACGTTCGACGAAACCCACAGAAACCTTCCAGAGCCGCCGCCATCGCGAAGCCAAGATCTGGGGGACAGGAGTCTCTGTTCCGGCACGCTGCCGGAACGGGGAAGTGCCCCCGGAAGGCTTCTCCATCGACACCGCTGCCATCTCCACCGCCATCTCCATCACCGCTGCTGCTCCCATGAGGAGGGAGTAGTTCTCCATCGAGGCTCGGGGCTGTACCGGTAGCTATGTGGTTCATCTCTCTCCCATGTACCTCAATACAATAATCTCATGAGCTGCTTTACATGATTGAGATTCATATGAGTTTTGTAACACTACTATTCTATGTGCTACTCTAGCAATATTATTAAAGTAGTTTTATTCCTCCTGCACGATGTAATGGTGACAGTGTGTGCATCCGTGTTAGTACTTGGTTTATGCTATGATCATGATCTCTTGTAGATTGCGAAGTTAACTATTGCTATGATAGTATTGATGTGTATTATTCCTCCTACATAAGCATGAAGGTGACAGTGTGCATGCTATGTTAGTACTTGGTTTAGTCGAATTGGTCTATCTTACACTCTAAGGTTACTTAAATATGAACATTGAATTGTGGAGCTTGTTAACTCCGGCATTGAGGGTTCGTGTAATCCTACGCAATGTGTTCATCATCCAACAAGAGTGTAGAGTATGTATTTATCTATTCTGTTATGTGATCAATGTTGAGAGTGTCCACTAGTGAAAGTCTAATCCCTAGGCCTTGTTCCTAAATACTGCTGCGTTACTACTGCTTGTTTACTGTTTCACTGTGTTACTACTGCTGCAATACTACCACCATCAACTACACGCCAAATAAGCTATTTTCTGGCACCGTTGCTACTGCTCATATATATTCATACCACCTGTATTTCACTATCTCTTCGCCGAACTAGTGCACCTATTAGGTGTGTTGGGGACACAAGAGACTTCTTGCTTTGTGGTTGCAGGGTTGCATGAGAGGGATATCTTTGACCTCTTCCTCCCTGAGTTCGATAAACCTTGGGTGATCCACTTAAGGGAAAACTTGCTGCTGTTCTACAAACCTCTGCTCTTGGAGGCCCAACACTGTCTACATGAAAAGGAGGAGGCGTAGACATCAATACATCCGTATCTTGAAGGAAAAAAGTGAGCCGCTAACTTTTTGAATAGAGTGAGTAATACAATTCGGATAAACAATGGTGTAGTAAAACAAATACTCCTGCCCATCATAAAACAAAACACAGACTGACTCAAATATATGTACAGATCACAAAAAAGGTTTCATCAGAACCCGAACATATACATGCAGAGATGACCGTTTGATCACATAAAACAAAGGTTTCGTGGCATATTTATGCCCCCAAAACAAGCAGACGTAGGACAACGCCAACGTACTAGCAGCTAGCACTATGGAGCTGCAGTACAAACAAATGGTGTAGCGACATTTCCACCAGAACGAAAACTAAAAGACATCAGACCAAACAAAAGCTGGGCTATCACTTCTTGCCCAAACAAGCCTTGCTCCTTCATATGCGACTTCCTTTTCTCTTATGGATGTTGAACTTTGAATTAGATGGGTTCTGACAGCGCGTTCTTTTTCGTGTCCTTGATGTTGCACTCTGGATCAGGTCGGTTACTGTCAGGAAATGAACAAATTGATCAGCAAAAGTCATATGTAAATGAATGCAAAGGTTATATATGAATGACTAACCTGGTCTAACTGAGTAGGGATGTAAAGTGCACCAACGTCTAGCAGAATTGTACTTTCTCCACTGCCAGTTGCTCATATCTAATTGGGATACTCCCTCCTTTGCCCGTACAACCAGCTCATTTTTGTCCTCAAATACGCAGAGTAACCTTACTGCATGTTTCCAATTGTATGGAAATGATGTGTCAAGGCCAAAAAAAGTATCCAATTCAAAATTTATATGACATGTCCATGACTCGTGATCGCCTGTTGATGATCTTGTACTGGCCCATGTTTGTAGGGTGAAGTCTCTTATAACAGCAAGGGCAACATCTCCATTATGTCCCTTGAAGATGTGAATGTTAAGCATGAATATATCATGCGTCTCATGAGGGCACTGAATATATTTCAGAGCCTTCTTTGCATGGTCAAGCTCAATGATATATCTAGACTTCGTTGGCCAGTACAAAATACCCCCTATGAGAGTTGCCGGTCTACGGTCAATCTCTGACAGCATCGGAGTTGATCGAGCTAGAAACTCCCATTCTTTTGAATCTGGTGAGTAGATATATGAGCCTGTGCATCGTAACGTTTAGTTGTTATCCAAACAACCGAGAACTTGCCACAATGTGTAAACGGTTCAGAGTTATTTCTCGAACAGAGAATTGAGCCGCTGCTTTCAATTGTGTGATTGCGCCACAATGGTGGTTCTGGTATCGCTGTGAGAACTTGCCTAATTGGATCCCAGACTGATATATACCCACTGGATACATTAGAATGGAGTAGCACCATACCATCGCGGCATCCCAGGACATAGATTTTGGGACCGTTCACTTGAGACGGGATTGCCAGCATCTTCAAGATGGCCGGGTGAAGATCATGCTCTGTGATGAATCGATTGTCCTCGGAGTTGTTGGTGAAAAACCCTAGCAACGGGTTTCCTCCGTTGTGTGACACAGTTAGCTTTCTGAAATAATTGCTTCCCATACATTGCCTCCATGCTTTCTTGGTGCCTGATGCAGCTAGTAAGCAGGTTGGATGGGGAGGAAGCCTGACAAGAATCTCGAGAGACTACATCTCCAGCAGATCGTTGATTGTTGTGGGTGTCCTTCGATCGAAGCTGGTAGGATTATGCAAATCGCACGATGCATCGTCAAAATTATGTAAACAAGACACCGCATCATCTATTTTTAAAACAAAATGCAACATCTAATTTGACTAAGCAGCAAAATGCATCATCTAATTCATCATCAAAGTTTCCTAAACCGCACGGTGCATCAAAGAAATCAAAATAGTGTAAACAGCACAATGCATCAAAGAAATCAAAATAATGTAAACAGGACAATGCATCAGCAAAATCAAAATAATGTGAACAACACAATGCATCAGCAAAATCAAAATATTGTAAACAGGACAATGCAATTGTAATCCTGTTGCATAATCAATGAAGCCCTTAATTTGCAAAAAAAAAACACCACAAAAATAGGACGCACCAACGGAAGACAATCTCGCATATACAGTAATAATTGCTAACGTGTCAACACGATTGGAGGAAAAAGAGACCTCTACAGGACCCAAAACGCTGTGGTAACATCAGATGGGGTTAGCTTTGATATAGGTAATAAAATGTAAACAGCACAATACATCATCTAAGTTGACAGCAAAATTCTTCATCGAAATTTCCCACAATCGTTCAAGGAATCAGAAAAATTACCTAAAAGGCTAAAAGAGCAAAATGCATCATCAGAGTAAAATATATGTAAACAAGACAATGCATCATCCAACTTTTGGCTAAACAAAGAGAGAGCATTAGCTAGGTTGACAAAAAAAAACAAAAAAACCATGAAAAATTCTGAAGAGGTGAGTGCATCGTAAAAATTACTAGTACCTAAAAAGCATAATGAATCACCCAAATTACAAAAGAAGCAGAATGCATCATCAAAAATACAAAAACATCTCAATGCATCATCACGTCCTGGTTTGGGTAAAACCCAATCCACCAGATCTAACCTCATTGCAGTTGGGGAAGGTAGAACTTACAAAGGGGTTGACGAGTCACGATCATATGCAACAAGCGCCGCCTTAGATGAAGTCACCATCCAAGCTCTCGACGCGTTCAAAGCAGCCAGCTTCGAAGCCTCCGACGGTTCTCCCGGCTGCGCCGCCAAAACTCTCGAAGCACGCGCCAAGACTTTCCAACAAAATGCAGCTTCGATACGAGCATTTGCCAGCGCCACAGCGCCCGGGCCCGTCCTAGCCACCGCCTTCGCCTTTGCCTCCGCATCCGCATCCGCTTTACATGTCTCCGCCGATGCATGCAGAGCATCCGTCTCCACTTTCCATGTATCCGCCGACGCAGTGTAGGCATCGAGCGACGCCGTTTTCATTTCCTAGAAAACCCAGTAAGTTACTCACATTGCAATCCCCAAATTAAGGTTATATCGAACACAATGACCGATGAACCTCTGTACTCGCCGGAGGTTGGAGATGTACATACCTGCGAAGATCGGTCCGGTGGTGCTTGACGGTGGTGCGTCGGGGACGGGGGAGAACTCGGCGGGGAGAATGGTGGCGCGGCCCAAGATGGCGGCGCGGAGAGGGGCGACGGTGCGGTCATCGAACCTCGGCAGACAGTATTTTGTATATATATATGAGAAGAAGAATAAAGTCTGGTCGAATGAGGCAGCGCGACCGGCAGAGTACAACCGAAGGCTACTAGTGCTACCTTGGAGTATTGTAGTAATATAACATAATAAAAATAATGGCCTTGTTTAAACCACTCTTGTCAGTGTGGCATCGCGTCCAAATTTAATGCATTCTGTGGAAATCGGAATAATGCTGTAAAAACTCTCATACTAGTGTGGTATATAGCATGCACCGACACTTTTCGACAAAATGTCGTCTCCATTTCATAGGAGACTGCTTGCACACTGGGATACGATGCTGACATGACGAAGGGCGCAGAAGTATTTTGGAGTATTTCATTCGAGCAGATCGGGGCGACGGTGCGTCTTTGGAGGGAATACCGTGTGGTGTGTCTTTGGAGGGAATACCGTACGTACTTAGGAGTATTTCATTCGAGATTTCGAGCAGACTGCTTGCACACTGGGATACGATGCTGACATGACGAAGGGCGCAGAAGTTTGCGAAAATGGTGTACTACCATCCGACCATTAGTATAATCATTGCGCGATAGCTTACACGAGAAGGAAAAGAGCCGAACAGCTGTGGATAATAAAAGCATTTGGCTCTTCGAGGATCCTTCTTCTACTGCCTTCTCAAAGGAGTACTACTATTGTAATCTTTTTTTGTTTTTCTGGGACCTTCGTGTCCCTTCCCCGTTGAAAAGTGAAGTGTTTCGAATACATTCATATGCCTATGTTTCTATTTTTACAAGCAAATAAATAACAAAGGATGACTCAATGCACAAGTTGATCTCATTTTGAATTTTTTTTAAACTTCTATTGTATTCAAATTTGATTAGAAGGAGTCGATCGATTGTACATGCCAATCGTATAGCTTGGTGGGTGGATTGGCATTTGAAGTTTGGTCATTGTGTTCTTGTTTGTTACCACCCTCGCAAGGCACGTCCAAGTATTTCCTGTCAGAATTTATGGCATGTATGTAGTTAAATAACCTACATTATTTCAATTATGAGTTTAATTACTAGGCAAAAGCTTAAAAATCCATATATAGTTGCAGATTAAGATGAACAAATCCTTGAACCTATATCTACAAAATTGATGGCACTAACACATCCTACCAAGCGGAAAGCATGTCTACCCTACTGCTTCCAAAAGGTGGAATTATGACAATAATGTGCAACTGTTAAAATTTGGTAGCCCTCCTTCACAAATAACACACATCTAGCCATTTTTGTAGAGTAATAAAAAAGGGAAATCATTCTTTCATGCATGCATATAATTGTTAGAATCTCTTGTTTGTGAAGTTGCTTAAAATACGATCTCTTCCAAACTTGAGGTCATATGATAACTAAAAAGTTTTGTATGGCAGGATTTTGCATCAAAGTACATGCGCACAATACTCACTTGTGGGCAGAAAGCCAAACAAACTCATATTACTAGGTTTGTATTAATTTGTTCTAGAAATTTCACCATCACACATGATTTTGTGCTTGCGTTAATTTTACTTAAAAAACTTCTTCCAAATTCAAATTTTCTTCAAACATGCCAACGGTACATGTCTACCAATTAATAATTAAGGGTACACCACACGCATCGCCTCGTAGGGTACATAAAAAATTACTATATTTTATGGCATGTACTAATTTCACATAATCTACAACTCAATGTTGAGTTTAATGATCAGCCGTAACTAGAAAACAAATATACATATAGTTGCAAATTAACCTAGAAAAGCTCTAGTATCCTTTAAAACCCTAGAAAATGGCCATGCATGCATGCATCCTACCCATAATAATTAATTAAGGTCTCGATCTCTATACCGCTTCACGAAGTTTGGAATTGGCAAATATGCAACTTGTTTCATTAATTTACCATGGCGAGATAGATGCATGCACATCGATCTCTTAAAAAATATAAGGGCTCCTTTGATTCATAGGATTGATATAGGAATTATGTAGGAATTGGATCCTATAGGAAAATTTCTATACAAGTCATTTGATTCATAGGAACATATCCTATAGGAATTATTCCTACAGGAATCTTGTAGTACAAATCCTATAGGAAAAAAGCATTAGCTCATACCTCATGGAAAAATTCCTTTGCTACAATCAAAGACACACCATATTCCTATAGGATTCAACTTGGCATGACATTCCAATCCTACACCTTTCCTATTCCTACACTCTTCATATTCCTATGAATCAAAGGAGCCCTAAGTTTGTAAAGGATTTGGCATCCATATATGCTCACCGGATATATAGATAAGGCCAAGCAAACACATCGAATATTTGTGAAGAAATGTTTTTGCTATAACCTTCAAATTTTTAGATTTACATCACACACAAAGAACACACCTTTAATTTCGCCAGGTTTGTGCACTAATAAAGTACTCCTACAGTACTAGAAATTGGATTGTTCTACTCCGGAGTGATATGCTCACCGGAGTATTTTGGATCTTAGCCGGAGCGGCGTTTGGCGGTTGCACGAAGCCGTGCTGGATGTTAAGCCTGTCGAGGCACGCCTGGTGGAAAGCATGCGCCACCTTAGCCTCATCGGCGCGCCGCTGCAATGCTGCGTCCCTGGGATTTGCAGCCGCCGCATTCTTAGCCTGCACGAAAGCTTGCAGAGCATCCCGGCATCTATAGAGTGCCGGGAACATCACGTTATATATGAGCTCCTTGGCGGTGTTGCTTCTGCAAAGGGCGTCGCCATGATGCGCTTCGAAAGAACGGCCTGGCTCCACGGCCGGCACCGCCTGAAGTGCGGTCGGATTAGGCGGCTGGCCACGGGAGCTCCCTGCCTCCGCATCGTTCGCGCCGGCTGGGAAGGGGATCTCACCTGCTGGCAAAGAAAACCATGCGGCATGCGCAGGCGGAAAAGCCGGCCAGGGCCGAGCGGGCGTCGCATGCGGGGTTGCGTGGGAGATCCTCGCCTCGCATCCATCGGCCCGCACGGAAGCGGGCCGGCGAGGGGCTCCACGGCCAGCGCCGCCGCCGCGGGCTGAACAACCGGCCAGTGCAGAGCGGGCGGGTTATGCCTTGGTGCACGATGGACGAAGCGAAGGCGGCGCTGATGCTCCGCTTCCTCGTCGGTGGTAGGACTACGCGCGCGGCGACCAGAGCCAAGTCGGAAGGCCATAGCTATGTCGATTGGTCACTTAAGCTGGAGAGGTTCTCTTACCATTTCGGAGAAGCGGAGTAAGAGGAAGTTGTTGCTTATACGGGTTCACTGCCACGTTGGGTTAAGAGGGGCAAAGTTGGTCAATGCCTAGGAAGTTGGAATTGTTTTGGCCCCAATTTTTTAATTACCTTGCGGTTCATCTCTCGGTCTCTCCCACCTCTTCACTATCCCTCCCCTTGCCACCTTTCATGCTTCATCGTAGTGCATCTTGTTTTTCTAGCACCTTCACAAAAATCATACACATTTGGCCGATTCTGTCATTGTGTGCACTAATAAAGTAAAAAAAATCCATTATATGTGAATAAACGTTTAATACACTAGCTCGCAAAGATGTTTCTCAAGGAGATATGCACAATGCCTGCCAAAAATGGGTCATGATAACTAAATTTCGTGTTAATTTTTGCATGACATGTACTCACTTGTGTATGAAGCCAAGTAAACTCATAATCTATACCAAAAAAATGTGAAAGAGTTCTTTTTAGTATCCTTCATACATGGGGTTCCTATTTTTACTTTCTATTTTTACTAGTTACAAGTACTCATGCATGAAAACTTTTGAAAATATGTGCATTTTGGGCTGTGTGGAGACATGGTACAATAATATATTCAAGTTGATATACAAAGTCTAGACATATTCAAACTAGACAAATAATGTATCTAACCCCCTAACCCTAAACTCTGTCTTATGAAGTCAAGCATGCATGAAGAGAATTGGTTTTGGGTTTCAAACATGGAAATTTCAAAATCATCCCAAAAGCTTCATTTTAGAGCGACTAAGAAGGATCCAGGCTTACCTTTCCATTTCATGTTTTAAACTTGTTTAAATCTTGGTCAAATCTAGGATTTGACCACGATTCAAATGGGCATAAAATAAAAAAATGAAAAAAATGAAAAACCAAAGCGCACATAGTCTTCTTATATGTCATATAGTAAGCATTAAAGTTGGTAAACAAGGTCTAGACATATTCAAACTAGACAAATCATGTATCTACCCCCTAACCCCTAAACTCGTCTTATGACGAAGTCAAGCATGAAGATTAAGTGGTTTTGGGTTTCAAACATGGAAATTTCAAAAACCTCCCAAAAACTTCATTTTAGGGTGACTAAGAAGGATACAGGCTTCCCTTTTCATTTTCATGTTCTATACTTGTTTAAATCTTGGTCAAACCTAGGATTTGACCAAGATTCAAATGTGCATCAAAATTCCAAAAAAATCAGAAAAATGAAAAACCAAAGCACATAGTTTTCTTATGTCATATAGTAAGCATTAAAGTTGATAAACAAGGGTCTAGACATATTCAAACAAGAAAAATCATGTATCTACCCGCTAACCCTAAACTTTGTCT
This sequence comes from Lolium perenne, assembly GCF_019359855.2. NCBI lineage: Eukaryota > Viridiplantae > Streptophyta > Magnoliopsida > Poales > Poaceae > Lolium > Lolium perenne. The sequence goes on from NC_067247.2 coordinate 391,957,995, forward strand.
TATGTAGTCAAGCATGAAGAGAAGTGGTTTTGGGTTTCAAATATGGAAATTTCAAAAACCTATCAAAAGCTTCATTTTAGAGTGACTAAGAAGGATCCATGCTTACCTTTTCATTTTCATATTTGAAACTTGTTTAAATCATTGTCAAACCTAGGATTTGACCAAGATTTAAATGGGCATAAAATTAAAAAAATCGGAAAAATGAAAAACAAAAGCACATAGTCTTCTTATGTCACATATATATATAGTAAGCATTCAAAAGTTGATAAACAAGGTCTAGCTAGACATATTCAAATAAGACAAATCATGTATCTACCCCTCTAACCCTAAACTCTGTCTTATGAAGTCAAGCATGAAGAGAAGTGGTTTTAGGTTTCAAACATGGAAATTTCAAAAACCTCCCAAAAACTTCATTTTAGAGTGACTAAGAAGGATACATGTTTCCCTTTTCATTTTCATGTTTTAAACTTGTTTAAATCTTGGTCAAACCTAGGATTTGACCAAGATACAAATGGGCACAAAAAAATCAAAAACAAAAAGCACATAGTGTTCTTATGTCATATCGTAAGCATTCAAGTTGATAAACAAGGTCTAGATATATCCAAACCAGACAAATCATGTATGTACCCCGTGTCGATCTTATGAAGTCTAGCGTGAAGAAAAGTCGTTTTGGCCGGGTTTCAAACATGGAAATTTCAAGAACATCCCAAAAGCTTCATTTTAGAGCGACTAAGAAGGATCCAGGCTTACCTTTCCATTTTCATGATTTAAACTTGTTTAAATCTTGGTCAAATCTTGCTCAAGCATGAAGATAAGTGGTTTTGGGTTTCAAACATGGAAATTTCAAAAACCTCCCAAAAACTTCATTTTAGGGTGACTAAGAAGGATACAGGCTTCCCTTTTCATTTTCATGTTCTATATATACTTGTTTAAATCTTGGTCAAACCTAAGATTTGACCAAGATTCAAATGTGCATCAAAATTCTAAAAAAATCAGAAAAATGAAAAACCAAAGCACATAGTCTTCTTATGTCATATAGTAAGCATTAAAGTTGATAAACATGGTCTAGACATATTCAAACCATACAAATCATGTATCTACCCCTAACCCCTAAACTATGTCTTATGAAGTCAAGCATGAAGAGAAGTGGTTTTGGGTTTCAAACATGGAAATTTCAAAACCGCCCAAAAACTTTTTTTTAGAGTGACTAAGAAGGATACATGCTTCCCTTTTCATTTTCATGTTTTAAACTTGTTTAAATCTTGGTCAAACCTAGGATTTGATAAACATGGTCTAGACATATTCAAACCAGACAAATCATGTATCTACCCCCTATCGACCCTAAACTTCGTCTTATGAAGTCAAGCATGAAGAGAAGTGGTTTTGGGTTTCAAACATGGAAATTTCAAAAACCTCCCAAAATTAAAGCTTCATTTTAGAGTGACTAGTTAAGAAGGATCCAGGCTTACCTTTTCATTTTCATGTTTTAAACTTGTTTAAATCTTGGTCAAACCTAGGATTTGACCAATATTCAAATGGGCATAAAATAAAAAATAAATAAAATAAAAAACCAAAGCACATAGTCTTCTTATGTCATATAGTAAGCATTCAAGTTCATAAACAAGGTCTAGACATATTCAAACCAGACAAATCATGTACCCCCTAACCCTAAACTTTGTCTTAATTATATATGAAGTCAAGCATGAAGCTTAGAAGTGTGGTTTTGGGTTTCAAACATGGAAATTTCAAAAACCTCCCAAAAAGCTTCATTTTAATTAGACTGGCTGGTTAATTAAGAAGGATCCATGATTAATTACCTTTTCATTGTCATGTTTTAAACTTGTTTAAATCTTGGTCGAACCTAGGATTTGACCAAGATTCAAATGGGCATAAAATTTCAGAAAAAATCGAAAGAATGAAAAACCAAAGCACATAGCCTTCTTATGTCATATAGTAAGCATTCAAATTGATAAACATGGTCTAGACATATTCAAACCAGAAAAATCATGTATCTACCCCTAACCCTAAACTCTGTCTTATGAAGTCAAGCATGAACAGAAGTACGGTGGTTTTGGGTTTCAAACATGGTAAATTCAAGAACCTCCCAAAAGCTTCATTTTAGAGTTACTAAGAGAAAGATCCAGACTTAATTACCTTATCATTTTCACATGTTAAACTTGTTTAAATCTTGCTCAACAAACCTAGGATTTTACCATGATTCTCAAATGGGCATAAAAATCAAAAAATGAAATACCAATGCACATAGTCCTCTTATGTCATATAGTAAGCATTCAAGTTGATAAACAAGGTCTAGACATATTCAAACAAGACAAATCATGTATCTACCCCCTATCGACCCTAAACTTCGTCTTATGAAGTCAAGCATGAAGAGAAGTGGTTTTGGGTTTCAAACATGGAAATTTCAAAAACCTCCCTAAATTCAGCTTCATTTTAGAGCGACTAAGAAGGATCGATGCTTACCTTTTCATTTCCATGTTTTAGACTTATTTAAATCTTGGTCAAACCTAGGATTTGACCAAGATTCAAATGGGCATAAAAATTCAGACAAAAAATCTAAAGAATGAAAAACCAAAGCACATAGCCTTCTTAATTATGTCATATAGTAAACACTCAAGTTGATAAACAAGGTCTAGACATATTCAAACCAGAAAAATCATGTGTATATCTACCCCTAACCCTAAACTCTGTCTTATGAAGTCAATCATGAAGAGAATTGGTTTTGGGTTTCAAACATGGAAATTTCAAGTACGTCCCAAAAGCTTCATATATTTTAGAGTGACTAATTAAGAAGGATCTTGGCTTACGTTTTCATTTTCATGCTTGAAACTTGTTTAAATCTTGGTTGAACCTAGGATTTGACCAGAATCAAATGTGCATAAAATTCTTAAAAAAAATAGAAAAATGAAAAACAAAAGCACATGGTCTTCTTATGTCATATAGTAAGAATTCAAGTTGATAAACAAGGTTTAGACATATTCAAACCAGACAAATCATGTATCTACCCCCTAACCCTAAACTCGGTCTTATGAAGTCTAGCATGAGGAGAAGTCGTTTTAGGTTTCAAACATTTAAGCCAAAAGCCCCATTTCAAATATTTCAAACTTATTCAAATTTGGTTCAAATTTGAAAGACACACAAGTTATAGCACACATAGTGCATACATTCTCACACATACTGCACTAGATGCTAACCCCCGGCCTATAGTTTGAGGCCATTGGATGAGGTCGAAAAAAATCTTGGATTAGAAATGGGGTTGTTCGAACCCCGTAGTTGGATTTTTTGAACCTTGATCTGTAGTACTGGGCAAAACCCTAGTTTAACCTATTTAATTATAGATTCGTAGGTCGATTTTTCTACCTTTTTATTATTACTATGCAGCACATGTGTGTTTGCCCGTCGAGTGAAACTCAGAGGAAGAGGGATCACTCGGAAGGAGAGAAGAAGGGAGAGAATTATGGTGTCTCCCCTTTTTCAGGTGATGATGTTGACTTTTGTGCAGGGTTTGTCAGTGAGTAGGAGGTGCGAGCGAGCGAGCGAGTCGAGCGAGGCCGAGAATGAGAGAGATTTGTTTTTTTTTGTGAGAGGGACAACTGAAGGATCCAGAAGGACCCACAGACTTCCAATACGCATCCTGATGCGTCTTCTCTTGACAAAGAAAATGGCTGGGAGTTTGCGTACCTATTGCACGTGACTTGTGCTCACTGAAGTGTGGGACCTCACGCATGGGCACCACACGTAAGTGACAGACCTGCTGGTGTAAAAGCTCGGTTGATTATTATAGTGCATTAGAACAAAGTTTCCTATGGATTCAAGGGTAGGAAATCCAAGTTAACTCATTTACATGACATTATTTTTTCCACGAAGCAAAGTTAACACACCTATCAATTGGTACATTTTGGAGTGACTAAGAAGGATCCAGGCTTACTTATTCTTTTTCACGTGTAAAACTTGTCTAAATCTTGGTCAAACAAAATTGGCAGAAAATTCAAAAAAAAAACAGAAAAATGAAAAACCAAAGCACATAGTCTTCTTATGTCATATAGTAAGCATTAAAGTTGATAAACAAGGTCTAGACATATTCAAACCATACAAATCATGTATCTACCCGCTAACCCCTAAACTATGTCTTAAGAAGTCAAGCATGAAGAGAAGTGGTTTTGGGTTTCAAACATGGAAATTTCAAAAACCTCCCAAAAACTTGATTTTAGGGTGACTAAGAAGGATACAGGCTTCCCTTTTCATTTTCATGTTCTATACTTGTTTAAATCTTGGTCAAACCTAGGATTTGACCAAGATTCAAATGTGCATCAAAATTCCAAAAAAAATCAGAAAAATGAAAAACCAAAGCACATAGTTTTCTTATGTCACATACATATATATAGTAAGCATTCAAAAGTTGATAAACAAGGTCTAGCTAGACATATTCAAATAAGACAAATCATGTATCTACCCCTCTAAAACCATAAACTCTGTCTTATGAAGTCAAGCATGAAGAGAAGTGGTTTTTGGTTTCAAACTTGGAAATTTCAAAAACCTCCCAAAATTAAAGCTTCATTTTAGAGTGACTAGTTAAGAAGGATCCAGGCTTACCTTTTCATTTTCATGTTTTAAACTTGTTTAAATCTTGGTCAAACCTAGGATTTGACCAATATTCAAATGGGCATAAAATAAAAAAATAAATAAAATAAAAAACCAAAGCACATAGTCTTCTTATGCCATATAGTAAGCATTCAAGTTCATAAACAAGGTCTAGACATATTCAAACCAGACAAATCATGTACCCCCTAACCCTAAACTTTGTCTTAATTATATATGAAGTCAAGCATGAAGCAGAGAAGTGTGGTTTTGGGTTTCAAACATGGAAATTTCAAAAACCTCCCAAAAAGCTTCATTTTAATTAGACTGGCTGGTTAATTAAGAAGGATCCATGATTAATTACCTTTTCATTGTCATGTTTTAAACTTGTTTAAATCTTGGTCGAACCTAGGATTTTACCAAGATTCAAATGGGAATAAAAATTCAGAAAAAATCGAAAGAATGAAAAACCAAAGCACATAGCCTTGTTATGTCATATAGTAAGCATTCAAATTGATAAACATGGTCTAGACATATTCAAACCAGAAAAATCATGTATCTACCCCTAACCCTAAACTCTGTCTTATGAAGTCAAGCATGAACAGAAGTACGGTGGTTTTGGGTTTCAAACATGGTAAATTCAAGAACCTCCCAAAAGCTTTATTTTAGAGTTACTAAGAGAAAGATCCAGACTTAATTACCTTATCATTTTCACATGTTAAACTTGTTTAAATCTTGCTCAACAAACCTAGGATTTTACCAAGATTCTCAAATGGGCATAAAAATCAAAAAATGAAATACCAATGCACATAGTCCTCTTATGTCATATAGTAAGCATTCAAGTTGATAAACAAGGTCTAGACATATTCAAACAAGACAAATCGTGTATCTACCCCCTATCGACCCTAAACTTCGTCTTATGAAGTCAAGCATGAAGAGAAGTGGTTTTGGGTTTCAAACATGGAAATTTCAAAAACCTCCCGAAATTCAGCTTCATTTTAGAGCGACTAAGAAGGATCGATGCTTACCTTTTCATTTCCATGTTTTAAACTTATTTAAATCTTGGTCAAACCTAGGATTTGACCAAGATTCAAATGGGCATAAAAATTCAGACAAAAAATCTAAAGAATGAAAAACCAAAGCACATAGCCTTCTTAATTATGTCATATAGTAAACACTCAAGTTGATAAACAAGGTCTAGACATATTCAAACCAGAAAAATCATGTGTATATCTACCCCTAACCCTAAACTCTGTCTTATGAAGTCAATCATGAAGAGAATTGGTTTTGGGTTTCAAACATGGAAATTTCAAGTACGTCCCAAAAGCTTCATATATTTTAGAGTGACTAATTAAGAAGGATCTTGGCTTACGCTTTCATTTTCATGCTTGAAACTTGTTTAAATCTTGGTTGAACCTAGGATTTGACCAGAATCAAATGTGCATAAAATTCTTAAAAAAAATAGAAAAATGAAAAACAACAGCACATGGTCTTCTTATGTCATATAGTAAGCATTCAAGTTGATAAACAAGGTTTAGACATATTCAAACCAGACAAATCATGTATCTACCCCCTAACCCTAAACTCGGTCTTATGAAGTCTAGCATGAGGAGAAGTCGTTTTGGGTTTCAAACGTTTAAGCCAAAAGCCCCATTTCAAATATTTCAAACTTATTCAAATTTGGTTCAAATTTGAAAGACACACAAGTTATAGCACACATAGTGCATACATTCTCACACATACTGCATTAGATGCTAACCCGGCCTATAGTTTGAGGCCATTGGATGAGGTCGAAAAAAATCTTGGATTAGAAATGGGGTTGTTCGAACCCCGTAGTTGGATTTTTTGAACCTGGATCTGTAGTACTGGGCAAAACCCTAGTTTAACCTATTTAATTATAGATTCGTAGGTCGATTTTTCTACCTTTTTATTATTACTATGCAGCACATGTGTGTTTGCCCGTCGAGTGAAACTCGGAGGAAGAGGGATCACTCGGAAGGAGAGAAGAAGGGAGAGAATTATGGTGTCTTGATACGTCCAAAACGTATCTACTTTCCCGAACACTTTTGCTATTGTTTTGCCTCTAATTTGTGTATTTTGGATGGAACTAACACGGACTAACGCTGTTTTCAGCAGAACTGTTCTGGTGTCTCGTTTTTGTGCAGAAATCCAACTTTCGGGAAAATCCTCGGAATTTATGCAGAAGGCCCTATTTTCCCAGAATAATGACGAAGCCAGAAGGACAATTAAGGTGGAGGCCCGAGGGCCCCACACCATAGGGCGGCGCGGCCCAGGGGGGGCCCGCGCGGCCCTGTGGTGTGGCCCCCTCGGTCGGCCTCCGACGCCCTCCTTCGGACTATTTATCGGCCTCGACCTAAAAACGCACGGGGAGAAGTCGAAGTCGCCAGAAACCCTCCAGAACGCCGCCACATCGCGAAACTCCGTCGCGGGAGCCAGAAGTCTCCGTTCTGGCACTCCGCCGGGACGGGGAATTGGAGGAGATCATCGCCATCATCACCGCCAACGCTTCTACATCAACCAGCCATGTTTCCCCCATCCATGTGTGAGTAATTCCCCCGCTGTAGGCCGAAGGGGATGGTAGGGATTGGATGAGATTGGTCATGTAATAGCATAAGATTGTTAGGGCATAGTGCCTAGTGTCCGTAATTGGTACTTTGATGATATTGTTGCAACTTGTTATGCTTAATGCTTGTCACTAGGGCCCGAGTGCCATGATCTCAGATCTGAACATGTTATTGTTTCATCATGATATTCATTGTTTATGGTCTTACCTATAAGTTGTATACACATGTCGCTGTCCGGAACCGATGGCCCCGAAGTGACAGAAATCGGGACAACCAGAGGGAATGGTAGCGATGTGAGGATCACATGTGTTCACGGAGTGTTAATGCTTTGCTCCGGTACTCTATTAAAAGGAGTACCTTAATATACAGTAGTTTCCCTTGAGGCCCGGCTGCCACCGGCTGGTAGGACAAAAGATGTTGTGCAAGTTTCTCATTGCGAGCACGCACGACTATATATGGAACACATGCCTATTGATTGCTTTGTACTTGGACACCGTTTTAATATTATCTGCAAATGCCCTGCTATGATTGTTACATGAGTTTCTCTCATCCATGCAACGCCCGTCATCCGTCCCCGTGCCTACAGTATTTTAATCCTGCTGTTTACTAAAATCACTACTGCTGTCTCTGTTACTCTGCTGCTGTTATTTCACTATCACATCGCTATAAAACTGCATTATCGATAAACTCTTGCGAGCAAGTCTGTTTCAGTGTGCAGCTGAATTGACAACTCCGCTGTTAAGGCTTCCAAGTGTTCTTTGTCTCCCCTTGTGTCGAATCAATAAATTGGGTTTTACTTCCTCGAAGATCGTTGCGATCCCCTATACTTGTGGGTCATCAAGACTATTTTCTCGGCGCGCCGTTGCCGGGGAACATAGCTTTATTTGGAAGTTCACTTGGATTAATATTGTTCGCTGCAAATTCTCCATCATGGGTAAACCTCGCGATACTAAGATCGCCATATTACCATCCACTACAAGAAAAGGTACAATTCTGAATACCTCTGCTGCTCTTGATTCACCATCTGTGATTGATAAACTTGTTTCACCGCCGTATGCTTCAAATGCGGGTACTTCTGCTGAATCCGAAAACTCTCATAATATTGATAATGTTTCTACTGTGCTTGATGATAGTGGTTCTTTGGGATCCTTTCTAGATGCTACAATTGCTAGGTCTAGACAAATTGAAAATACTGAAACTCCTAATGCTACTACACCTGTTAATTCGCCTGAACTTGATTATTTTAGTGATGATCCTGATGAAGATTATGTGGAGCTTAATGATGATTTTATTGAAAAATGCAATGCTACTACTGATGCAAGAAAAATTAAAAAGTTGCTTGCAGAACATGCTGTTAGATATAAACTGTCTCCTGATCCAAAATTTGCCACATCTCCCATAAACATTAGGGATACAGATTATGATTTTTCTCTTGATCTATCTCATATAGCTATTGTTGAGAAAACACCCTTTTGTGGTACTGAAAAAGAAAGTGCTGTTGAACACATGACTGAGTTATCTACTCTAAGTAGCTTGTTTTCTGATGATGTCAAGATGCGTACTTACTTTGTTGCTAAAATCTTTCCATTCTCATTAAAGGATGACGCTAAAACTTGGTATAATAATTTGCCACCTAATTCTATTAAAAGTCCGAAAGAATTGCTTGATGTTTTCTTCCGCAAATACTTTCCTGCTAGTGCTCAACATATTGCTTTGCAGAGAATTTATAATTTTGACCAGGGAGATGAAGAGAAATTGCCTGAGGCTTGGGCGAGATTTTGCTCTCTTATTAGAGCTCGGCCTGATCATGATTTGGAAAAGCATGATTTACTTGATATATTTTATAGTGGACTAACCATTGAGTCTAGGGCATACCTGGATAGTTGTGCTGGTTGTGTTTTCAGGAAAAGAACTCCGGATGACGCTGAAGAATTATTGGCTAAAATAAGCCGGAATCATGATGATTGGACTACGCCTGAACCAACTCCAACGCCAATATTGAAGAAGAGGGGTTTAATTAAATTGAATGATGAAGATATGAGGGAAGCCAAGAAGTCTCTCAAGGAGAAAGGTATTAAATCTGAAGATGTGAAGAATCTACCTCCGATAGAAGATATATGTGAGATAATTCCCCCTTCATCCATGATTGAGGTAAACTCCCTTCAACGCTTTACTAGGGAAGATATTCCGTATTCGAAACCTCCTGCACAATGCTTAGATGAGTTTGATAATTATATTGTTAAGCAAGAAAATTTTAATATGAGAGTAGAGAATCATTTAATGGAAAATTCTCGAGCTATTAGTGAATTGCATGATATTGTGGAGAGAACCTCCAATGATGTTAAGATGCTTGTTAAACATTTCCATATGATTCAAACTCAAATTGATCAACTCACTAAAGTGCAAAATGACTTGTTAGGGAATAATTCTAAAGAGAAACATGCTTATGAAGTAACAACTAGAGGTGGTGTCTCTACCCAGGATCCTTTATATCCTGAATGGCATCCCAAAAGAATTGAACAAGATTCTCAACACATTGAACCTAGTGCTCATTCTAAGAAGAAAAAGAAGAAAAAACATAAAAATGTTGTAGAATCCTCTGAACCTGTTAATGATCCTAATAGTATTTCTATTTCTGATGCTGAAACTGAAAGTGGTAATGAACATGATAATGATAATGAACAAGATAATGATAAGAATGATACTCCTGATAAAGAAGAGGTTGAAGAAGAACCTGAAAAGCATGCTAAAAATAAAAAGTATACTAAAGAAGACTTTATTGCTGAGAAACATGGTAATGAAAGAGAACCTTGGGTGCAAAAGCAAATGCCTTTTCCTGCTAAGAAACTAAAATCAAAGGAAGAAGAACACTATAATAAATTTTGCGATTGGATGAAACCTTTATTCTTGCAAATCCCTTTGACTGATGCTATTAAATTGCCTCCTTATTCAAAGTATATGAAAGATATTGTTACTAACAAAAGGAAAATCCCCAATGAGGAAATTTCCACTATGCTTGCTAATTACTCTTTCAATGGCAAAATTCCAAAGAAGTTGGGCGACCCAGGTATACCTACTATTCCTTGTTCTATCAAGAATAATTATGTTAAAACTGCTCTATGTGACTTGGGAGCCGGTGTTAGTGTTATGCCTTTTTCTCTTTATAAGAGACTTTACTTAGATAAGTTGATACCTACTGATATATCTTTGCAAATGGCTGATAAATCTACTGCTATTCCTGTTGGTATATGTGAGAATGTTCCTGTTCAAGTTACTACTAACTGCTTGATATTAACTGATTTTGTTGTGTTGGAAATGCCTGAAGATGATAATATGTCTATTATTCTTGGGAGACCTTTTCTTAACACCGCAGGGGCTGTTATTGATTGCAACAAAGGAAAGGTTACTTTGAATGTTGATGATAGGGAGCATACCGTTTATTTTCCCAAGAGGATTGAGAAAGCGTGTGGAGTTAATACTATTTCTAATGTGAGAACTATCAAAGTGGGAACTATTGATTGTCCTATATATGAGCCTAAGGAAGAATATCAAACTCTCGTGATTGGATCCATATCAATACAATTCAAGGTAACATGATTGATTTGAGGTTTATTTCTTCTTATGCTATGTAAAATTTATTTGGTGACAAGACTTGATCAACCTTGTTAACGAATACCTTTTATATGCATAGAGGAGGTAAACAACATATCTTTCTTCCTCCATTTGCTCTAGTTGCTGTAGCACTTTTAATTTGCAAAGTTCCTTAGTTATTTGGAGATTTCAAAATTTTTCCTGGCCAGTAATAATAAACTAAATACCCAGAAATGTGCATTTTTCAAAGTTTTCAAAAATTCACAAAAATTATACCGTTGGTCCTATTTTTCGACGAGGCACCTGGGAGCACCAGAGGATGACCTGTGGGGCACCAGAGGGCGCCAAACCACAGGCCGGCGCGGCCAAGGAGGTGGCCACGCCACCATGTGGTGTGGGCCCCCCTTTGCCCCACTTTGTCATCTCTTTCTCCCAGCACCTTCTCTCTCCCGAAAAAACTCGTACCAAGTTCCTCTCTCTCGCGTTTTTGCTCCAGAGCTCCAGATTTCTCGATCTCTTTGCTCAGCCCAGATTTCCTGCTGAAATTTGGCACATTTCCTCCTTGGTATGTGACTCCTCCACCCATCCAAGTAGAATTTTGTTTGGTTGAGTATATCTTGAATATTTTGCTGCTGTAGGTAACATGTTTAGTGAGCTAGCATGCTTGTTCTAAGTGGTAGAAACTAGTTTTGATGCATGATTAGTACTCTAGCAAGTTCCTATGGTAGTTTCCCTCAATTATATGTCACCAAATCAAATTTTATATCATTTGTTAAAAATTTCAGAGAAGCTATGAAGAAGTTCAACTTTGGAGAGTTGTTCAAGAAAGGGACAACCAGCACCGGGAGGCCTTCTAGGGCCACCACCCGGATTAGGCGATCATACAATGAAGACATCATCGCGCCTAGCTTCGCGCCCGAAGAGGACAACGGAGCTCCTAATGCTTCGTCTTTTCCATGCTATGATTTTCTTAGGAATGCAGGGATATTGGAGGATTTCTTCGCCCTTGTCAACAGGGCAGGGTTAACTACCTATGTGGGCGATGAAAGGGAGCAATATTACATGCTCACCAAAATCTTCGTCGAGAGTTTCCAGTTCAACAACAAACAATATGAGCCGACGGTTGCATTCAGGATCTATGGTAATCCTGTTACTATGAAATTGGAGGATTTTTGTCGTGCATTGGATATTGTCCCTGTAGGTACAGCAAGTAGGATTGATGACAACCCCCGGGACTTGTTGGAGCTCTATCGAGGGATTACCGATGATGATTGTCGCACCATTCAGCGTGGCAAGATAAGGAACATTCAACTCCCCGCCATTAAGTATTTTGCATACTACATTGCTACTAGCATCCTTGGTAGGGAGAACACTAGCAACATTTCTAGTTACCATCTTGCTTTCTTGAATATTGCACTTACCGGTCAGACATCTTATCACCTTGGTGCTCTTATTGCTCGCCGCCTGACTACCAGGGGGCCTATTTTTGGAGGAACTATTGCACTGCGTGTTTTAACATATCTAAATCTTCCTATTGATCCTAATGATGTGCCATTGGCCCCTACGAGACTCGATATTGCTGCTATGAAGAGTCATCATTTTGTTACCACTGATTCTACTTTAGATAATATGGTTTATAGAATGTTTGTTTTCTGACGGGGATGAGAAGGAAATTCCTCTTCCCCAACCAGGTTTGTTCAGTATTGACAGGCAATCATGGTCGTGCACTAAGGAGGAAGTGGACGAACATTTGAAGATAAAAGACTTCCACCAGCAACATGACTCCGAGGACGCCGGGGCCTCCTACGACCACACCGTCACGTATCCAGGTGCTTCTTCTAGCACATACCCGGAATACGATCCATCTTCGTCATACTACGGAGATACTACCTCATGGGATCGATGGGATTGAACTCCATTTAGGCCAAAAGCCTAAGCTTGGGGGGAGGTATACCGGCATCACTCATTCTTTGCATATTATGATTGCTGGATACTTGTACATACTTGTTTTGTTCGTTTGAGTGGTTTTCTAATGAGAGGAAGATGATATTTGGGGAAGTGCTGCCTGAAAACAGATTCTGGACTGTTACTAGAAAAATTCGTGCGCACAGCCAGAGCGTTATTTTGAGTTGCCAATTTTTGTGCAGGTTCCCCAGGTTGTTATCTAACTTTCATTAGTTGAACACTTTTCGATCTGAACAACGTAAGATTTTTGTAAAAATCTATTTCTGTACTGCTGTCAGGTTTTGGCAGATTTCCGCCATCTCGCTTTTCTGTGTTTCTTTTAATTTGCTATTTCTTGTTTTCGCTTTGTTTCTTTCCCAAAACACAAAAACACCAAAAATATTTCTGTTGTTTCTCTTCACCATTTGTTTGCTTTGATTTCTTGCATTTGTTTCGCTTTATTTGCTATTGCTAGTTTGCTATAAGAAAACCCAAAAAGATTTTGCTTTGTTTGTTTGTTTCCTCTTGTTCTTGTTTCTAATTCGAAAACACCAAAAATATTTGCTGTTCTTCTCTGGTTTGTAAAGTTCTTTATGAGTTCAATGGTCTTTGGTGGCTGGAGCGTGGTTTTCATTTCATATTATCCAAGCTGCACAAGTGAAAAGGCAATAATGACGATCTACGACAATCTGATTGTGGTGAGAGGCTGGTATGAACTCTATTTGTTTTCATTTTTGTACATATACTCATCCATGTGAGCATGCTTAGTTGGTTCATGTGAGGTATATGTTATTTGAGAAAGTCTAGTAGTTTACGATCTCTCATGATTAGCTCCAATCTATTAATATGAGTAGCATGTCATGGATGTTTGCTTGCATTGTTTTATTCATAAGTAAGTATGGCATTGTGGTATCCTCCTCTGAATAATTCATTTATATCGACTTGGCACATGCTCACGCATGCATATGACTGAACAAAAAGTCAATTAAGCCTCGATGATCTATATTGCTTCAGAGTTCTTGTATCACTTTTATGCCTCCGTTAATTTATTTTGCCGCAAGCATGATTATGACAGTTACTGCTCTCTTGATTTGTCGCTCCCTAGTCTATTGCTAGCCTCCACTTGTACTGAGCGGGAACGCTGCTCGTGCTTCCAAACACCTGAAAACCAAGTTGTTCCAAAAGTGTCCACTATAAATACCTATGCATGGCATTTCAAACCATTCCAAGTAAATTCTCGTGCGCTACCTTTAAAAACCTTCAAAATGCTTCTCAATTTGTGTTTATGTTTCATAGCTCATGAGGAAGTATGTGGTGTTTAGCTTTCAACCTTGTCATTTACTTTTGACGGACTCTCATATGGACTAGTGGCACATCCGCTTATCCAATAATTTTGCAAAAAGAGCTGGCAATGGGATTCCCAGTCCCGAATTAATTAACTTAAATAGACACTCCTCCATGGTTTGTGATTGTTGGACGGCACCCGAAGGATTCGGTTAGCCATGGCTTGTGTAAGCAAAGGTTGGGGGGAGTGTCATCATCATAATGAAAATAAAATAAAAAGGCACTCCTTCATGGTATGAGATTGTTGGCAGGCACCCGAGGATTCGGTTAGCCATGGTTTGTGAAAGAAAGGTTGGAAGGAGTACCAAATAAATATGCAATAATTCATGGGAGCCGCTCTTGAAAGTCCGGTTGGCGAGGTAGTTAGTGTACCCATTACCATTCGTTGACAACAACAAACACCTCTCAAAATAATTTTACTCCTGATTTCAAAAATGAAAAGCTCTAGCGCATGTTAACCCCTGCTTCCCTCTGCGAAGGGTCAATCTTCTACTTTTATGTTGTGTCTCCATTATTTCTTTGAGCACTACCTTGAGAGCGCAACTGTCATTCTTAGTATAATATGCTTGTCTCAAAATATGATTGATTGTGGTATAACTTTGATGCATTTATCTTTTGACAATCACTACTTCTAGTCTTTCTATGAACTCCAGAGGTGCCCGGGCATTTATGTTTTGCCAATCAAATACAAAAAGCGAGATACCACTTTATCATACTCTCTTATGAACATTGCAATCCTGCTTATATACATGATTCATGATGCTTATTATTAATTGTTGGTACCTCTCCATGATTGACATAGCTGTTAGATGATCTTATTTGCATGTATCTCATTATGAACTGCTTAAGTATTAGCCATAGCATGAGAATATATACATCATATGAGCAAATGTGTTCGTGAAAGTTCTTTTATCGCTCAGTTGTTAACTGAATTGCTTGAGGACAAGCAATAAGCTAAGCTTGGGGGGAGTTGATACGTCCAAAACGTATCTACTTTCCCGAACACTTTTGCTATTGTTTTGCCTCTAATTTGTGTATTTTGGATGCAACTAACACGGACTAACGCTGTTTTCAGCAGAATCGTTTCAGTGTCTCGTTTTTGTGCAGAAATCCAACTTTCGGGAAAATCCTCGAATTTATGCAGAAGGCCCTATTGTCCCAGAATACTGACGGAGCCAGAAGGACAAGTAAGGTGGAGGCCCGAGGGCCCCACACCATAGGGCGGCGCGGCCCAGGGGGGGCCCGCGCGGCCCTGTGGTGTGGCCCCCTCGGCCGGCCTCCGACGCCCTCCTTCGGACTATTTATCGGCCTCGACCTAAAAACGCACGGGGAGAAGTCGAAGTCGCCAGAAACACTCCAGAACGCCGCCACATCGCGAAACTCCGTCGCGGGAGCCAGAAGTCTCCGTTCTGGCACTCCGCCGGGACGGGGAATTGGAGGAGATCATCGCCATCATCACCGCCAACGCTTCTACATCAACCAGCCATGTTTCCCCCATCCATGTGTGAGTAATTCCCCCGCTGTAGGCCGAAGGGGATGGTAGGGATTGGATGAGATTGGTCATGTAATAGCATAAGATTGTTAGGGCATAGTGCCTAGTGTCCGTAATTGGTACTTTGATGATATTGTTGCAACTTGTTATGCTTAATGCTTGTCACTAGGGCCCGAGTGCCATGATCTCAGATCTGAACATGTTATTGTTTCATCATGATATTCATTGTTTATGGTCTTACCTATAAGTTGTATACACATGTCGCTGTCCGGAACCGATGGCCCCGAAGTGACAGAAATCGGGACAACCAGAGGGAATGGTAGCGATGTGAGGATCACATGTGTTCACGGAGTGTTAATGCTTTGCTCCGGTACTCTATTAAAAGGAGTACCTTAATATCCAGTAGTTTCCCTTGAGGCCCGGCTGCCACCGGCTGGTAGGACAAAAGATGTTGTGCAAGTTTCTCATTGCGAGCACACACGACTATATATGGAACACATGCCTATTGATTGCTTTGTACTTGGACACCGTTTTAATATTATCTGCAAATGCCCTGCTATGATTGTTACATGAGTTTCTCTCATCCATGCAACGCCCGTCATCCGTCCCCGTGCCTACAGTATTTTAATCCTGCTGTTTACTAAAATCACTACTGCTGTCTCTGTTACTCTGCTGCTGTTATTTCACTACTGCTATTGCTATAAAACTGTTACTACTGATAAACTCTTGCGAGCAAGTCTGTTTCCAGGTGCAGCTGAATTGACAACTCCGCTGTTAAGGCTTCCAAGTGTTCTTTGTCTCCCCTTGTGTCGAATCAATAAATTGGGTTTTACTTCCCTCGAAGACTGTTGCGATCCCCTATACTTGTGGGTCATCATGTCTCCCCTTTTTCGGGTGATGATGTTGACTTTTGTGCAGGGTTTGTCAGTGAGCAGGAGGTGTGAGCGAGCGAGCGAGCGAGCGAGTCGAGCGAGGCCGAGAATGAGAGAGATTTGTTTTTTTTTGTGAGAGGGACAACCGAAGGATCCAGAAGGACCCACAGACTTCCAATACGCATCCTGATGCGTCTTCTCTTGACAAAGAAAATGGCTGGGAGTTTGCGTACCTATTGCACGTGACTTGTGCTCACTGAAGTGTGGGACCTCATGCATGGGCACCACACGTAAGTGACAGACCTGCTGGTGTAAAAGCTCGGTTGATTATTATAGTGCATTAGAACAAAGTTTCCTATGGATTCAAGGGTAGGAAATCCAAGTTAACTCATTTACATGACATTATTTTTTCCACGAAGCAAAGTTAACGCACCTATCAATTGGTACATTTTGGAGTGACTAAGAAGGATCCAGGCTTACTTATTCGTTTTCACGTGTAAAACTTGTCTAAATCTTGGTCAAACAAAATTGGCAGAAAATTCAAAAAAAAAAACAGAAAAATGAAAAACCAAAGCACATAGTCTTCTTATGTCATATAGTAAGCATTAAAGTTGATAAACAAGGTCTAGACATATTCAAACCATACAAATCGTGTATCTACCCGCTAACTCCTAAACTATGTCTTAAGAAGTCAAGCATGAAGAGAAGTGGTTTTGGGTTTCAAACATGGAAATTTCAAAAACCTCCCAAAAACTTCATTTTAGGGTGACTAAGAAGGATACAGGCTTCCCTTTTCATTTTCATGTTCTATACTTGTTTAAATCTTGGTCAAACCTAGGATTTGACCAAGATTCAAATGTGCATCAAAATTCCAAAAAATCAGAAAAATGAAAAACCAAAGCACATAGTCTTCTTATGTCACATACATATATATAGTAAGCATTCAAAAGTTGATAAACAAGGTCTAGCTAGACATATTCAAATAAGACAAATCATGTATCTACCCCTCTAAAACCATAAACTCTGTCTTATGAAGTCAAGCATGAAGAGAAGTGGTTTTTTGGTTTCAAACATGGAAATTTCAAAAACCTCCCAAAATTAAAGCTTCATTTTAGAGTGACTAGTTAAGAAGGATCCAGGCTTACCTTTTCATTTTCATGTTTTAAACTTGTTTAAATCTTGGTCAAACCTAGGATTTGACCAATATTCAAATGGGCATAAAATAAAAAAATAAATAAAATAAAAAACCAAAGCACATAGTCTTCTTATGTCATATAGTAAGCATTCAAAAGTTCATAAACAAGGTCTAGACATATTCAAACCAGACAAATCATGTACCCCCTAACCCTAAACTTTGTCTTAATTATATATGAAGTCAAGCATGAAGCAGAGAAGTGTGGTTTTGGGTTTCAAACATGGAAATTTCAAAAACCTCCCAAAAAGTTTCATTTTAATTAGACTGGCTGGTTAATTAAGAAGGATCCATGATTAATTACCTTTTCATTGTCATGTTTTAAACTTGTTTAAATCTTGGTCGAACCTAGGATTTAACCAAGATTCAAATGGGCATAAAAATTCAGAAAAAAATCGAAAGAATGAAAAACCAAAGCACATAGCCTTCTTATGTCATATAGTAAGCATTCAAATTGGTAAACATGGTCTAGACATATTCAAACCAGAAAAATCATGTATCTACCCCTAACCCTAAACTCTGTCTTATGAAGTCAAGCATGAAAAGAAGTACAGTGGTTTTGGGTTTCAAACATGGTAAATTCAAGAACCTCCCAAAAGCTTCATTTTAGAGTTACTAAGAGAAAGATCCAGACTTAATTACCTTATCATTTTCACATGTTAAACTTGTTTAAATCTTGCTCAACAAACCTAGGATTTTACCAAGATTCTCAAATGGGCATAAAAATCAAAAAATGAAATACCAATGCACATAGTCCTCTTATGTCATATAGTAAGCATTCAAGTTGATAAACAAGGTCTAGACATATTCAAACAAGACAAATCGTGTATCTACCCCCTATCGACCCTAAACTTCGTCTTATGAAGTCAAGCATGAAGAGAAGTGGTTTTGGGTTTCAAACATGGAAATTTCAAAAACCTCCCAAAATTCAGCTTCATTTTAGAGCGACTAAGAAGGATCGATGCTTACCTTTTCATTTCCATGTTTTAAACTTGTTTAAATCTTGGTCAAATCTAGGATTTGACCAAGATTCAAATGGGCATAAAATAAAAAAACCGAAAAATGAAAAACCAAAGCGCACATAGTCTTCTTATATGTCATATAGTAAGCATTAAAGTTGATAAACAAGGTCTAGACATATTCAAACTAGCTAGACAAATCATGTATCTACCCCCTAACCCCTAAACTCTGTCTTATGACGAAGTCAAGCACGAAGATAAGTGGTTTTAGGTTTCAAACATGGAAATTTCAAAAACCTCCCAAAAACTTCATTTTAGGGTGACTAATTAAGAAGGATACATGCTTCCCTTTTCATTTTCATGTTCTATATATACTTGTTTAAATCTTGGTCAAACCTAGGATTTGACCAAGATTCAAATGTGCATCAAAATTCCAAAAAATATCGTAAAAATGAAAAACCAAAGCACATAGTTTTCTTATGTCATATAGTAGCATTAAAGTTGATAAACAAGGTCTAGACATATTCAAACAAGAAAAATCATGTATCTACTCCCTAACCCTAAACTTTGTCTTATGTAGTCAAGCATGAAGAGAAGTGGTTTTGGGTTTCAAATATGGAAATTTCAAAAACCTACCAAAAGCTTCATTTTAGAGTGACTAAGAAGGATCAATGCTTACCTTTTCATTTTCATATTTTAAACTTGTTTAAATCATTGTCAAACCAGGATATGACCAAGATTTAAATGGGCATAAAATTAAAAAAATCAGAAAAATGAAAAACAAAAGCACATAGTCTTCTTATGTCACATATATATAGTAAGCATTCAAAAGTTGACAAACAAGGTCTATACATATTCAAATAAGACAAATCATGTATCTACCCCTAACCCTAAACTCTGTCTTATGAAGTCAAGCATGAAGAGAAGTGGTTTTTGGTTTCAAACATGGAAATTTCAAAAACCTCCCAAAAGCTTCATTTTAGAGTGACTAAGAAGGATCCAGGCTTACCTTTTTATTTTCATGTTTTAAACTTGTTTAAATCTTGGTCAAACCTAGGATTTGACCAATATTAAAATGGGCATAAAATAAAAAAATAAAAAAAACCAAAGCACATAGTCTTCTTATGTCATATAGTAAGCATTCAAGTTCATAAACAAGGTCTAGACATATTCAAACCAGACAAATCATGTATCTACCCCCTATCGACCCTAAACTTCGTCTTATGAAGTCAAGAATGAAGAGAAGTGGTTTTGGGTTTCAAAGATGGAAATTTCAAAAACCTACCAAAAGCTTCATTTTAGAGCGAGTAAGAAGGATCGATGCTTATCTTTTCATTTTCATGTTTTAAACTTATTTAAATCTTGGTCAAACCTAGGATTTGACCAAGATTCAAATGGGCATAAAAATTCAGACAAAAATCTAAAGAATGAAAAACCAAAGCACGTACATAGCCTTCTTAATTATCTCATATAGTAAACATTCAAGTTGATAAACAAGGTCTAGACATATTCAAACCAGAAAAATCGTGTATCTACCCCTAACCCTAATTAAACTCTGTCTTATGAAGTCAAGCATGAAGAAAAGTGGTTTTGAGTTTCAAGCATGCATGGAAATTTCGAGAACCTCCCAAAAGCTTCATTTTAGAGTGACTACGAAGGATCCATGCTTACACCTTTTCATTTTCAAGTTTTAAACTTGTTTAAAACCTGGTCAAACCTGGGATTTGACCAAGATTCAAATGGGCATAAAATTCAAAAAAATTAGATAAATGAAAAACCATAGCACATAGTCTTCTTATGTCATATAGTAAGCATTCAAGTGGATAAACAAGCTCTAGACATACTGAAACCAGACAAATCATGTATCTACCCCTATCCCTAAACTATGTCTTATGAAGTCTAGCATGAAAATAAGTGGTTTTGGGTTTCAAACATGGAAATTTCAAAAACCTCCCAAAAGCTTCATTTTGGATTGACTAAGGAGGATCCAGGCTTACTTTTTCATTTTCATGTTTTAAACTTGTTTAAATCTTGGTCAAACCTAGGATTTGACCAAGATTCAAATGGACATAAAAAATCAATAGTTTACAACAGCACACAAAATAAACATGAAATTACATCTAAATCCCTAACTTTTACATGGAGGACCCCAGGCTGAAAGCAAGAAATGCGATCGGGTCTTGAATCTTGATGCGTCTTCTCTTGACAAAGAAGATCGCTGGGAGTTTGCGTACGTACAAAGACGTCACTTGTGCTCACTGAAGTGTGGGACATGACGCATGCATGGGCAACACACGTAAGTGACATGGATTCAAGGGTAGGGAAGCCAAGAGAAAAAACGAGAATTTGGACAAAAATAACCCAATCTTGCTAGTATGTCGAAAGTTTGTTTTTCCCAATCTTTTCGACTTTGGGTTATTTCTGTCTATTTTGCCGAAAAAACGAGGACAGATCGGAAACGGTGATGCATCTAGCTTCGTAGTACGTCGATTAAGACTTCATGAGCAACACTAGTCCGACGTAAGTACGGTGTATACGAGACAAGACAGGGACTAGACATTGCTACCCACATCCCTCTCGCGCCCCTTCAAAGAAATCATACTCCGTACTAGAATCTCGAAACGTAGGAATTAGTCTGACACGATTTCTGATTGTTTAATTCATAGGATTGCAATTTTCAGAATTCATTGACAATACATTTTTATACAAAAACAAAAAAATCCTTCATTGTGTAACCGTATGTTACTACTAGTATTTCTTTTGGTTTTCACACGCAATCAAATGTTATTGGATCCAAATACCGTTGTTTCTCAATCCTATATATTTGGAGATGATCATCACTCTCTAATCATACAATTTTCATATTCCCGCACTTTGAAAATCTTGCGAATAATCAAAGCAGCCAAAATGTATGGTGTGTATTGTATATGTTTATGCCATGCTTAGTTTCATCGAATATTGTTT
Organism: Lolium perenne; assembly: GCF_019359855.2. Lineage (NCBI taxonomy): Eukaryota > Viridiplantae > Streptophyta > Magnoliopsida > Poales > Poaceae > Lolium > Lolium perenne. Next base: position 391,979,534 of record NC_067247.2, read on the forward strand.
GGTTGCATCGCGGGAAACTGCGTGAATTTAGATTAATTGTTGCATGTTTGTTTGTGGTGTGACCAACTGCTTTTGCAACGAAACAACCCCCCCACCATGTACGCATTGTTTGGGTCGCATGCATGATGTGTACAAAATGTTAAAATAGAAATAATGTAGGAATTGAATATGATTGCATGGTGAATTAATCCTATATGAGAGAAATCACACAAATTTGAATTGCATGTTCTTTGGTTGTAGTGCTACACAAAAAACACGTGAATTAGTATGAATTATCATGTATTCAAGAATCAAAGGAGCCACTGAGATTTGAATCCCACAAAATTTCTATGAATTTTCTTCGAACCAAACAAGCCCAACAAGATTCCAAAGGAATATAATACAACGAACAAACAACTTCCGTTGTTGGAATATTTCCTTAGGACATCAATCCAATAGAAACTATATGATCCGATTTCAGCGACAATCTGGTCGGTGTAGGCTCGAGGAGGCCAATTGTATATATATGTTTGGACCCGGTTGGTTGAGTGATCATGCTCGTGACATCCAGCCTGAAAGGTAAAATTCGGGCAAGGCCAGCGTGACGCCACAATACTTTTGAAATATTCAAAAGCGCGTAATATTTGTGAAATTTTAATAATAGCTACTACTTATGTGAATTTTTTTCGTTCATACGCTTATTGGGGGTAGGCTAACCCTAATGGCCTCCTCAAGATCCCTACCTCTACCAAGGTTTCCCGAGTTCATCCACCTCGACGGGTTCCTTGCCACTTTCGACCATGTTGTGGGCATCATTTCGGGTTCCCGAACCCCGGCCAGATCCTTTTCAGAGTCCCGAACCCGATGCCATAATATTTGTTTGAAAAAAATTCAAGACCGCACAATATTTGTTGAAATAAATGAATAAGCATTTTTAAATAGCTAAATAAAAGAAGTATGAATTTTGAAAAATTTATTTTTTCTAAAACATTAATTGGAGCATTGACATGTTGAACCCACTTGTCGATTTTGCTATCAACATGACTAACTAGCTGATTAGATAACCAAGTGGTGAAATTTGCAACATATTAGACCACCACATGGTGGAAACTGCAAAAAAAATGTCCAAGTGGTGGTTTGTGCAACATATAGAGCGTACAAAGATATGGTAGTACAAGATGAATGTGACCGCCGTGGGCCCGTGGTAATATATCATGATGATGGCAAAGGATCTTTTCTCTGCTGAAACTGTCGAGCTGATTTGATGAGACAAAATACAGCTCCACGGTGTGCAAGGACAGTATACAATACATTAGCTTCTTCTCGGGTCACACGCCTTCACGACGGGTGCGAGTGCAGCAGAGACCAGAGAGAGAAGGCACGCCCGTAGTACTCGTATTATTGATTTCAATTCAAATTGTTTTTTTTGCCTGCTTCTCCATCTTCTTCATCTCCATCTTCTCTGGCAACCCCGCCTACACCAGCAGCCCCTGCACCACCGCCACCATGCCTTTTTCGGATCATCTCGAGCCACCTGTTTGATGGTACTAGTAGGAGTTGTGGACTTTTATCCATATCGCTCTACCAGCTGCCGCTCGCACTGTCCTCCAATACCTCATACCCAAACGCCAGCGTCCCACTCCCACACCCCCACACCCACTTGACCGCATCCTTCCAATGGCGAGATCGATCAATGAGAGTGGCAGTTCTTGGGTGTTTCTGATGGCCCCTTGAAGAAATCGCATCCCGATGCGATGTCATCACCGCCGCGAGCCTCGTCGGTTCATGCAAGTTTTATCATGATTCAGCAACACAAAGTGTAGCTCTGCCTGCATCTCAGCCGTTTGGCATGCCCTGTGTTCTTCATACTCACCAAACTGAGGTACCGCCCGCGCACAATCCCTTCTCCCGCGTCCACAAGTTCAAGCAGCAGGGTGCGCAGAAGGACAAGCAGCATGATGCAAAAGATCGCAAGGGTACCTTGTGCCAACTGACGCCGCTGGACAGGATCTCTTCCGATGCCGTGATTCCAGATGGTGGTACGGGCATGTGGGCAGGCGCGAATGGAGATTGGATCGCCCTTCTTGGCTTCCCCTGGAATTGGGAGCTTGTCAATGTGTACACTGGTCGCCGGATTCCTCTACCACCAATAAGTGAGTTTAAATCCACCCCGGATAAACTTGTGTTCGAGTCTAATGATCAACATCTTCAACTGCTGAAGATAGCTATTTGCCGAGTTCCAACAGCTGCTTCAAATTATACTAGTTTCTCTGTTCTTGCCATATTCAACGCGGCAATTGCAGTCCTTCACTGTGCTTCTAGCAGATGGACAGTTCTTGACAACCAGTTCTTAGCGTACGGCTACTCCGATGCAATCATCCACAAGGGTATTGTATTTGCTGTAACTCAGACAGGCGAAGTTTATGCATGGAATCAACTTTCTTGGGGTAATTTTTCTCATCTCATATGATGTGTTTTCGCTATTACCTGCTAGTTTCAGATTTAGCTTTAGCCTTTTTCTTTTTGTTGTGCAGTTTTCGTGTCATGCCTGTACCTTTCCCCCTCTATTTTCAATCAAAATCAGCAGCGATATGCCTTTGAGTCAAAATAAAGTACTCCCTCCGATCCAAATCAAATTGACTCAGCTTTGTCTAGCCAGTGCATCTAGCTAGACAAACTTGAGTCAATTAATTTGTGCATATCTAGCTAGAGACATCCAGTTGAGTCAATTAATTTGGATCGGAGGCAGTATTTTAGCTACATCATTATTCATGTATGTAATGAACAAATCAAGTTTTGCTGAACTGACTTCAAGCTGTGCTTTCCTTTGCAAGGTCCTTTGTTGATCAGCACGGCACCTATTCCGCCAGAACTTGATGAACAAGGTCGGTACAATCTTGGCTCCTGGTGGTTAGCACGATCTCCTGATGGTTCTAGACTTTTTCTGGTCCATACCTGGGGCGTTACTGACGGGCGGGATTATACTGGACTGGTTCGGATTTTACCTGCTGCTGCTACCTCTGAGGGTCTTCATGGTCGCACTATTCGCGGGTATGGTAAGGGTTTACTTGGCTGCGAGGTGTACAGCATGGACACCAGTCAGTTGATGCCACCGAGGCCATGGAGGAGGATTATTTCCCTTGGATCATATTCTCTCTTTCTTGGAGTGAACTATCCGATTATCATTCCAGTAGAAGACAGGGCAGAACATGACCGTCCAAATATGGCGAGAAGCAACTCTGTTTACACATCGCACCATGCAGTAGGCCTTGCATATCCTCCTTCTCCAGAAATTTGCCGCTTCAGTTTGAATTCTGAAGACTGTACTGTTGGTTTCCAAACCAACATTAGATGGACATGGCGGCAGGTTCCGTTGTGGCTCATCCCAAGCTTCGCCAACGCCCGGCAATGGAACCCGCCTTCGCGTCACAGGTCCAGAAAGAAGGGCTGATGTACTTTATGTAATACTCGTGTTGTAATGCAAGATTTGTATCTGTTGAACTATTTCATTTGCATGTTTATCTCTACCTAGGCTACTCCCTTTCCGTAGTTGTGTTGTACTATCTGTTGAACTATTTCCTTTGCCTGTTATCTCTACCTAGGCTACTCCTCCGTAGTTGTTAAATTGATGTAATGCTCCTACAATGCAGGCTACACTGGGCGTGTGGCCTGTAATGTTATCAAACACCTTTTGTACTCGTTCTAGTAAGCATTTCACACTATAGCTCACATAATTAAAGTACTCCTAAAACGTATTAGTTGAAAGATATCTCTCATAAGTAAGTACCCCTCTTTGAGCTTATGCGAAACATAAATGACTATTTTAGAAATATATACTCTCGACACAAGATTATATTAAAAACAATGGTACATAGTTCTATTAGAAAAAGAAAGTGTGAATAGTAGAATGATGGAGAAGTGTTTTTTGAGGTCTGTGCATAGCTAGTGTTCATGGTGCAAAAGCACTTAGACTAGTCACAATGGGAAGTATCGTAGACTGATACTAGTCTATGATACAACACCTTCAATGCATAGTATCATGAATTAGTATCATGCAATGTTGCGAAAAACCAATTATTCATTTCTTTCCAAATAGACTAGCTTTGCGAGGATGACAAAACATTTCTTTATTGCCCTCTCGTATGAATCACCTCCATACATCACCTCTCATACCGATTGAAAGCCATGCCAAATCGTTGGTTCAAGACCATGAATACCAAGCCAATTTTGTTAGCTAGTTGGACCACCCTCGGATTGAGAACCAACGGTTGAAAGAAAGGTGGGCGCCAACTCATATTTTTTTCTCGAGAGTCCGACACTTGATGTTGATTGCAAAGTTCACAAAGGCCAAAATTTTGACATCCTCTTTGTGCAAGTCTTGCCACCATCCAAACTCGGTTTTGAAGTACCAACCAAGAAAAAAAAAGCTTGCACTTTGGAGGACCCCATGGACCATGAAAATTTTGAAAAACTTCCAGTAAATCATGCATATTTCGATTTATATTTTGGTGAAGTTTCATTCGATTTGAATCATAGGTTTGTGAGCAAATATATATTTAGTTTAAACTAGTGCTCGAGTACGTAAGAATCTATTTAATCACAACCTAGTCATCCGAATGGGATGAAATATTCATAGATTTTAAAACAAGGAATCTACATATTACTGGATTTTTTTTCAAAATTTTCTGAATAGTTTTTCTTTTTTAGCTTCGAAATAAGAGATAGTTTGGAACGTTGGATCTCAAATGGATGGTAGATGGTGGGACACAGTCACAATGTATCTTGGAAGCATCAAGTCACTGAAGCTCTGTCCGGTTTCCAAACCAAGCTAGGAAAGACATTGAAAATGAAGTTCTGCTCTAAAACATTTCTCATTCCATTTTGGTGCTCGCGCGGTTGCATGCTGCCCACGTGTTAAGGTACGTGTCTCTGGCATGTAGAGAACAACGATTATTGGCAAAAAATATATCGAAATGGAAACTGTAAAAAAAAGCCCTCTCTGGTCAACCTGATGTGACGAGACATCACTGCACCAAACGTCGTCGCAAATTTATAGATGGGTGGCGTGCTAGTCTACCAACAGTCAAATCGGCGCCCAGTCGCAGCAGCAGCCTAGAGTACTACCTAGTTTTTGCCCCTTGCATGTCTATCATCTTCTTCTTCACCCCGTTACAAAAAAATAAAAAATCTTCTTCTTCACCCTCCCAGAATCACGCGCACGCGCAGGATCTCGTTCCCCACCACGCCGCATCACTAGTACTACTCCGTATACCTTTCTCTCCTTACCCCGGCCGGCCGCGCGCCGCATCGTTCCTTCCATAGCGCTCGCCCTCTCCTCCGAAAACCCCAAGCGCAGTTGCATCCGCCATCCACCTAAATCCATCTTCACGTGATGGATTATTCTAGGCTTTGCCGGGGCGGCGGGGACGGCCACTTGGAGGCTCTCACCGGCGACAACATCGACCTCATCGCTGCGCATCTGGACGTTACCTACACCGTCCGACTTGCTGCATGTTCCAGGGAGCTCTACGACATGATCAGCAAGGATGAAGGTAAGACGCACCATTGGGATGAACCCTGCCTGCTGATGCCTCCGCCTGCTTATTGGTTCGGTGAACACTAGGACCTGGCGACAGCATCTCGTCTGCATGATACCGTGTATGACCTGGTGCCCCTCGACCATCCTCGCTGTTCTGTCGCCCTGCCGTTCATGCACGACAGAAAATGGCTTGGCGCGAACGACGACTGGATCACCGCCGCCGATCATCATGAGTGGTGCCTCGTGAACGTCTACACCAAGCGACATATCCCCCTTCCATCCCTACCTGATTCGAAGATTCATCATAGTATTGTTTCATATCGACCTGCATACTCTTTTAACTGGGGTCCAGCAATTTATTTGTTGAAGATTGTAATCTGCCAAGTGCCCACAAAAGGTGGGAGGTACGCAGATTACAAGCTCATCGCCTTGTTCGACAAAACGATTTTCTACCTTGAAGGGGGTGGGGACTGGAGAATGCTGGAGGCCCTTACACCTGCACCTGATTATCCAAATTACTGTGATGCCATTGAACTCCGTGGCCACGTTTTTGCGGTGGACGAAACTGATGGCTCCACGTACTTCTGGGACACCGCAAATGGTATTTTTTCAGTCCTTATGTTGCATTGCATGATACACTGCCTTAACCAATGAAGTTATTCATGAACTGCCTTGTTTATATTTTACCTTTCTTATATGACTTAATGATCACACCCCCTTTTGCTGAATATGAATGAACCGTTGCTTGCAATGAATTAGTAGTACTAATTAGTCACCAACAAACATAGTATGCTCAGTATGTGATTACATTCCTGAATTAGTAACTCTACGCCACTGCAGAATATGTGTGTAATTAACCAGTATCTCAAAAGATAACGTGGCACTATGAAGGCACCCTTTTTGATAACCTTTTACACCCATTGTTTCATATATAACTAATTGATTTTGCCTCCAAAAGGAGGACGAGAGACCCCCGCCATCTGCATCAGAGAGATGCATAAGGACTTTCATAAGTATATGACTTAACGATCACATCCTTTATCTGAATATGAATGAACCATTGCTTGCAATGAATTAGTACTAGTCAGTCATCAGCAAACATAGTATACTCCGTATGTGAATGCATTCCTGAATTAGTAACTCTATGCAACTGCAGAATATGGATGTAATTAACAAGTATCTCAAATGTTAATGTAGAAATAGAAAAATAGAAGAAAATCGTTTGTAATTACATGCGTAGCTTATATTTTCTAGAGATCGGGGAAAAAGCCTTGATTGGATGTACCTACATGCAGATCAAACAGTTATTTGTTTATATCGGTGAACAATCTGCAGAATGGTATAATTAATTTTGTTTTTGATACATTTTTTCTCCCATTTTCTTGAATAGATTTCAGTTTCCCACAATTATCTTTCATTAGTGATTGTGACGTCCCCTCATTCAAAATAACTCAGGTTATCTTTTTCCTAATTCAATGATATTTAAGTTTGAGTAAGTTTACGATTAATATCTACAACCTCATATATATATAAGATTTAGCACCTGCAGGCCTAACAAAGTTAGCTGCCTCTAGTCCCCTGTATAGTTCTTTCTTTTTGCTTTCTCAGTTTTTCGTAGCCTTGCTACAACCCTGTATGCTCTAATATATAATGATGCACGACTAGGCATGTGTTCGAGAAAATAAAATCTAAATATCTTTTGTAATATATGAACCTATATTGATGTTTTAGATGTTGGTAGTATAATTTTCGATAAACTTGAACATACTTAAATCAGTTTAACTTAGCACAACCATATAGCGTACCTTTTTTAGAACGCGAAAATGAGGTAAACAAATACCATGTGTACCCTTTACTATCAATAGTAGAGAAGAGATTATGAACCTTCAACTCTAAAATGCAAATTCTTCTACTGAATGGATAGCTGCATCTGATACCTATTTTGCAAATGTTACAGACTTGGGGTTAGCTACAAAGAGCATTTCTTTCTTGTCAAGCTTCATGCACTACCAACACAACCAAAAGTCCGAACTGATCGCAAGGGCGGCAATCCACTTATACAATTCAACACCCCCCTCACGTGTGATGGGAGACAAGTCGACATGTGGAAAGACTCAGAGGTATAGCTCAAGAGGCATATACGTGGACTCCGAGGGGGCAACAACAATTTTAGGATAAATTGCGAAAGCCAGGACTCGAACTCGAGACCCTGGCTCTGACACCATGTCAAGCTTCATGGACTAGCCAACGCAACCAAAAGTCCGAACTGATGGAAAGGTCTAGGCAATCCACTTATACAGTTAAACATTTCTTACCCTTTGGGTGGTCACAGGGAAGCTCTCTAATAGATCACTTAAGACAAAGGGAATTAACTACAGCACAGGACTTAAACTTAAGATGATATATATTTGTCAAAATTTGAATGTATCTATATGCTTTCACTGTCTAGATACATCTGAATTTGGACAAATCTCAGACACTTTCGGTGGGACAGAGGTAGTATATAATTGTGTATACACTAACTAGTGTCTAGTTTTGGCGAAGTTTAGACTAGTTTCGTGGGATGGATGCGGTATAAGCGATATATTGGACACTCGATTTGAACACATGAATGACCAATGTCCTTAGCTTACATAGTCGTATTTATACTGTGAGCATGAACGATGAACAATGCTGCTGTTTGAATATGGTTGCCAGTAACACCCTATTCGTCTCCATTTCTAATATTGCAGAAAACCTGATGCTCCCGTTTGTAATCCCGCCACCGGTGGTGGATGATCAGCAGTACGCGTGGTTCCTCGCTCCATCTGCTGATGGCAAGCGATTGATGATCATCCTTACAGTAAACAAGATTGGGATTGCCAATGCTGAAGTACCTCCTGACATTCCCTATGCTGCTAATGGGCTTCAGCTACGGCAGTATCCTCCTGTTGCCACCTACGTCTTTGCGCTGGATCCCTTATCTACCGCACGTGCGGGGGACTTTCTTTGGAGGCAGGTTAACAGCCTCAGCGACCACTCTCTCGTTCCTCGGACTCAATTACCCAATCATTGCCAACTTTGAAGAAGCGTGAATCCAAAGCTCCTGATGGCACATTGGTTCCATTCATGAGAAAAAACTGCGTCTACACAGCATACCGGAATATTCGTTATAATCAATACCCTAAAATTTTGCGCTGCAACCTCCAGCCAGATGAAGGTGAGACTGTGGGAGTTATCAGCCTTCCCAAGGATGGTTGGGATAGTGTCCGACAAACGGCTATGTGGTTTAAGCCTGCTTTAAACATTGCCCGTTCGGTGTTACCTTTAAAAAAAAGTGACACTTTTTTATTATGCTTGAAGTGTTGAGAAGTAGTACACTGTTTTTAGTATGTACTAGTTTGAATCAGTTTATTTGAACACTGCCCTGCTTTTGTATTTCGTGTTGCCTTCATATTATAACCCATGCATGGCTGTTTTAGGATTGACTTTATTTCAGCACTATAATTACAATGTGTGTACGTCCTTTATAATATAGCCACCTCTTGTTGATCATACTCATGAGAGGACCATTCCTATTTTTTTTGCCGCTAAAGGGTAAAGTACATCCACTGGCACGGGGGTGTGTTCGGTTCCACCCCATCCCCAAACCGAACATGCATCAACTACGAGCAAGGAAGTAGATGTGCGACCTAGGTGACTGTGCGGACCCCACATGTGAACCAAAGAAAAAAACATGTCAATACGGAACTGATGTACATACGACAACTCCTATATGATATGCGTATGTACGATTGAGCATCTGGAGGTGTGCTGCCACCTGCTTCCTCACACGAAGGGTTGGATCTTGTGTTTCGTACACGGATCGGACTGAAATTGTCGTGTGCATAGCAAGGTTCATGTCAATAAGGCTGAGTTTGGCATCTAAGTCTAGGCAACAAATACTTTTGGGTTCCAACGGCCATCTACAAGGTATTTGCTATAGGCCTACTTGCTCCGCTGTCGAAGCCCAATAACTACAAATGGGCCTTTCTGCTCATGCAATGTTGGCCCTTTTCTAAAGAACCACAGATCCTATGATTGGCAAAAAACAAAAACACGGAGATTCTACATAAAAGTTGTTTGTATTTATTTTGAATTATTGGGTTGCAATTTTTGAAACTGCTCATGGCCAATATGAAAATCCTTGATCGCTCCATACCCACATAGATCACGGTATTTTCAAAAATTCATAAAGTGGATTTGAAATTTAAAACATATCCTAATAATTCCATGATTTATTCTATTAACTTGCAAGATCTTGGAGCGAAAGAGCTTGTATTAGTCTGCGAAAATAATACTGATAAACCTGTCGTTAACAAGAAATGAAGGTTTATCGTTTAGAGAGGATGCCATGTGGGACCCATGAGATAGTAGCGTCCTCAATGTTTCAAAGAAAAAGGCAAGTAGCCCGAAAATAGGGGTAAAAAATAAATCCTACAAAGGAAACATTTATAGTTCATAGAGGCTGACATGTGGGACCGATCTGCAGTGCATCCTCATCATTTCGAAGTCGGCAGGGATCAGAAGAAAAAGGCAAATAGCCAGAAATTAGGGGTCAAAAATAAATCCAAAAAGGAAACTTTTATTCTTCATAGAGGATGACATGTGGGACCGACCTACCAGCAGCGTCCTCATCGTTTCAAAGGCCGCAGGGGATCAAAAGAAAAAAAGGCAAATAGCCAGAAATTAGGGGTAAAAAATAAATCCAACAAAGGAAAGGTTTGTTGTTCATAGAGGCTGACATGTGGGACCCATGAGCCAGCGGCGACCTCAATTTCAAAGGCGGCATATGATCGAAAAGAAAAAGGCAAGTTAGCAAAAATCAGGGGGTAAAAAAATCTAAGAAAAGAAACTTTATTGTACATAGAGGATGACATGCGGGTCCCATGAGCCAGCACCTTACTCAACATTTCAGAGGCGGCATGAGATCAAAAGAAAAAGGAAACTGACCAAATATCAGGAGCAAAAAATAATCCAAGAAAAGAAACTTTTATTGTACATAGAGGATGACATATGGGTCCCACTTATACAAGCTCTTTCGCTCCAAGATCTTGCAAGTTGATTGTACATAGAGGATGACATGCGGGGCCCTTGTGTCAGCAGCTTAATCAACGTTTCCAAGGCGGCAGGGGATCAAAAGAAAAAGGAAATAGCCAAAAATAAGAGGGTGAAAAAAAAATCCAAGAAAAGAAACTTTTATAGTATAGAGGATGACATGTGGGTCCCATGAGCCAGCAGCTTCCTCAACGTTTCAGAGGCTGCATGAGATCGAAAGAAAAAGGCAAGTGACCAAAAATAAGTGGGTAAAAAAATCCAAGAAAAGAGACTTGATTGTACATAGAGGATGACATGCGGGTCCCTTAGTTCATCAGCTTACTCAACATTTCCAAGGCGGCAGGGGATCAAAAGAAAATGGAAATAGCCAAAGATCAGAGGGTGAAAAAAATCCAAGAAAAGAAACTTTTGTAGTACATAGAGGATGACATGCGGGTCCCATGGACCAGCAGGTTCCTCAACGTTTTCAAGGGCGGCATGAGATCGAAAGAAAAAGGCAAGTGACCAAAAATCAGAGGGTGAAAAATAATCCAAGAAAAGAAACTTTTATTGTACATAGAGGATGACATGCTGTCCCAACGTTTCAAATGCGGCTTGAGATCAAAAGAAAAAGAAAGTAGCCAGAAATTAGGGGGTAAAAAAAACTCCAAGAAAAGAAAATTGATTGTACATAGAGGATGACATGCGGGTCCCACGAGTTAGCAGCTTACTCAACGTTTCCAAGGCGGCAGGGGATCAAAAGAAAAAGAAAATAGCCAAAAATCAGAGAGTGAAAAAAAAAAACCCTAGAAAATAAACTTTTGTAGTACATAGAGGATGACATGCGGGTCCCATGAGCCAGCAGGTTCCTCAACGTTTCAAACGTGGCATGAGATCGAAAGAAAAAGGCAAGTGACCAAATATCAGGAGCCAAAAATAATCCAAGAAAAGAAACTTGATTGTACATAGAGGATGACATGCGGGTCCCATTGTGCGGCAGTGGTCCCAACGTTTCAAATGCGGCTTGAGATCAAAAGAAAATGAAAGTAGCCAGAAATTAGGGGTCAAAAAAACTCCAAGAAAGGAAAGCTTTATCGTTCATACAGCCGACATGTGGGACCTATGAGCCAGCAGCTTACTAAACGTTTAAAAGGCGGCAGGGGATCAAAAGAAAAAGGAAATAGCCAAAAATCAGAGGGTGAAAAAATCCAAGAAATCAAACTTTTATTGTACATAGAGGATGACATGCGGGTCCCATGAGTCAGCAGATTCCTCAACGTTTCAAACGTGGCATGAGATCGAAAGAAAAAGGCAAGTGACCAAATATCAGGAGCCAAAAATAATCCAAGAAAAGAAACTTTATTGTACATAGAGGATGACATGCGGGTCCCATTTTGCAGCAGCAGTCTCAACGTTTCCAAGGCGGCACAGGACCAAAAGAAAAATGAAGTAGCCAGAAATCAGGGGGTGAAAAAAATCCAAGAAAAGAAAGATTTCAATTGGGCTGCATCTGGACATCTGGGCCTTCGAACTATCCTTCTGGGCCTTTTGACTCGTACAATTTCAGCCCACTCCAGAACATGAAAGTTCGGATTTTTCTCAAAAAAAAAAATAGGAAAGTCCTATGCTTCGCTAAAACAAAAAACAAGGAGATTCAAGATATAAGTTGTAAAAATAAAGATTTAATTTATCCGTTTGCAATAGCTCAGAGCGAAATACACTGTTTAGTGTCTGCAAAATAATCAAGATATCACATGTTTCTTGTACGGGAGGTCGACATCGGGACCCATGAGCCAGCAGCGTCGTCAACGTTTCAAAGGCGGCAGGGGATCGAAAATAAAAATAAACCAAATATCAGTTGGTAAAAAAATCCAAGAAAAGAAAACATTTATCGTTCTGAGAGGATGACATGCGGGACCGATGAGGCAGCAGCATCCTCAACGTTTCCAAGGCGGCAGGGGATCAAAGAAAAAAAAGGAAATAGCCAGAAATTAATTAGGGGTTCAAAATAAATCCATCAAAGGAAAGTTTTATTGTTCATAGAGGATGACATGTGGGACCGACCTGCCAACAGCGTCCTCATCGTTTCAAAGGGGGCAGGAGATCAAAAGAAAAAGGCAAATAGCCAGAAATTAGGGGTAAAAAATAACTCCAAGAAAGGAAACTTTTATTGTTCGTAGAGGATGACATGCGGGACCCATGAGCCAGCAGCTTACTTAACGTTTCAAAGGCGGCATGAGTTCGAAAGAAAAAGGCAAGTGACAAAATATCAGGAGCCCAAGATAATCCAAGAAAAGAAACTTTATTTACATAGAGGATGACATGCGGGTCCCATTTGCAGCAGCGGTCCCAACGTTTCAAATGCGGCTTGAGATCAAAAGAAAAAGAAAGTAGCCAGAAATTAGGGGGTCAAAAAAAATCCAAGAAAATAAAGTTAATGGACATAGAGGATGACATGCGGGTCCCATGAGCTAGCAGCTTACTCAACGTTTCCAAGGCGGCAGGGGATCAAAAGAAAAAGGAAATAGCCAAAAATCAGAGGGTGAAAAAAAAACAAAGAAAATGAACTTTTATAGTACATAGAGGATGACATGCGGGTCCCATGAGCCAGCAGGTTCCTCAACGTTTCAAACGTGGCATGAGATCGAAAGAAAAAGGCAAGTGACCAAATATCAGGAGCAAAAAATAATTCAAGAAAAGAAACTTGATTGTACATAGAGGATGACATGCGGGTCCCAATTAGCAGCAGCGGTATCACCGTTTGAGAGGCTGCACGGGATCGAAAGAAAAAGGCAAGTGACCAAATATCAGGAACCAAAAATAATCCAAGAAAAGAAATTTTATTGTACGTAGAGGATGACATGCGGGTCCCATTTTGCAGCAGCGGTCTCAACGTTTCCAAGGCGGCACAGAACCAAAAGAAAAATGAAGTAGCCAGAAATCAGGGGGTGAAAAAAATCCAAGAAGAAAGATTTCAATTGGGCTGCATCTGGACATCTGGGCCTTCGAACTATCCTGCTTGGCCTTTTGACTCGTACAATTTCAGCCCACTCCAAAACAGGAAAGTTCCGAATTTTCTAAAAAAACAGGAAAGTCCTATGCTTCGCAAAGACAAAAAAACAAGGAGATTCAACATATAAGTTTGTTTATGTAAACATAAAGATTTAATTATCCGTTTGAAATAGCTCAGAGCGCAATACATTGTTTATTGTCTGCAAAATAATCAAGATATCATATGTTTCTTGTACGGGGAGGCTGACATCGGGGACCCATGAGCCAACAACGTCGTCAACGTTTTAAAGGCGGCAGGGGATGGAAAGAAAAAATAAACCATAAATCTGTTGGTAAAAAATCCAAGAAAAGAAACATTTTCGTTCTGAGAGGATGACATGCGGGACCCATTAGGCAGCAGCATCCTCAGCGTTTATTGTTCATAGAGGTTGACATGTGGGACCCGTGAGCCAGCAGCGTCCTCAACGTTTTAAAGGCTGCACGTGATCGAAAGAAAAAATAAGCCAAAAATCGTTTGGTCAACAAAATCCAAGAAAATAAACATTTACCGTTCTGAGAGGATGACATGCGGGACCCATGAGGCAGCAGCATCCTCAACGATTCCAAGGCGGCAGGGGAAATATCCAGAAATTAATTAGGGGTTCAAAATAAATCCATCAAAGGAAACTTTTATTGTTCATAGAGGATGACATGTGGGACCGACCTGCCAACAGCGTCCTCATCGTTTCAGAGGGGGCAGGAGATCAAAAGAAAAAGGCAAATAGCCAGAAAGTAGGGGTAAAAAATAACTCCAAGAAAGGAAACTTTTATTGTTCGTAGAGGATGACATGCGGGACCCATGAGCCAGCAGCTTACTCAACGTTTCAAAGGCGGCATGAGATCGAAAGAAAAAGGCAAGTGACAAAATATCAGGAGCCAAAGATAATCCAAGAAAAGAAACTTTATTGTACGTAGAGGATGACATGCGGGTCCCATTTAGCAGCAGCGGTCTCAACGTTTCAAATGCGGTTGAGATCAAAAGAAAAAGAAAGTTGATTGTACATAGAGGATGACATGCGGGTCCCATGAGTCAGCAGCTTACCCAACGTTTCCAAGGAGGCAGGGGATCAAAAGAAAAAGGAAATAGCCAAAAATCAGAGGGTGAAAAAAAAATAAAGAAAATAAACTTTTATAGCACATAGAGGATGACATGCGGGTCCCATGAGCACACGGGTTCCTCAATGTTTCAAACGTGGCATGAGATCGAAAGAAAAAGGCAAGTGACCAAATATGAGGAGCCAAAAATAATTCAAGAAAAGAAAGTTTTATAGTACATAGAGGATGACATGCGGGTCCCATTTAGCAGCAGCGGTATCACCGTTTGAGAGGCGGCAGGGGATCAAAAGAAAAATGAAATTGACAAAAAAAATTGGGAGAAAAAAAAAACAGAAAATGAAATTTTATAGTACATAGAGGATGAGATGCGGGTCCCATGAGCCTGCGGGTTCCTCAACGTCTCAAACGTGGCATGAGATCGAAAGAAAAAGGCAAGTGAAAATATATCAGGAGCCAAAAATAATTCAAGAAAAGAAAGTTTTATAGTACATAGAGGATGACATGCGGGTCCCATTTAGCAGCAGCGGTCTCACCGTTTGAGAGGCGGCAGGGGATCGAAAGAAAAAGGCAAGTGAAAAAATATGAGGAGCCAAAAATAATTCAAGAAAAGAAAGTTTTATAGTACATAGAGGATGACATGCGGGTCCCATTTAGCAGCAGCGGTATCACCGTTTGAGAGGCGGCAGGGGATCGAAAGAAAAAGGCAAGTGAAAAACTATGAGGAGCCAAAAATAATTCAAGAAAAGAAAGTTTTATAGTACATAGAGGATGACATGCGGGTCCCATTTAGCAGCAGCGGTATCACCGTTTGAGAGGCGGCAGGGGATCGAAAGAAAAAGGTAAGTGACCAAATATGAGGTGCCAAAAATAATTCAAGAAAAGAAAGTTTTATAGTACATAGAGGATGACATGCGGGTCCCAGTTAGCAGCAGCGGTATCACCGTTTGAGAGGCGGCAGGGGATCGAAAGAAAAAGGCAAGTGACCAAATTTGAGGTGCCAAAAAAAACTCCAAGAAAAGAAAGTTGATTGCACATAGAGGATGACATGCGGGTCCCATTTAGCAGCAGCGGTCTCAACGTTTCCAAGGTGGCAAGGGATCAAAAGAAAAAGGAAGTAGCCAGAAATCAGGGGGTCAAAAAAAATCCAAGAATAGAAAGAATTTTGGTTCATAGAGGATGACATGCGGGACCCATGATCCTGCATCGTAAACGGCTCGATCGGAGAACGTTGAACGAGATGGCGCGATCTAGAAAAAAAACAATGCCAGAGAGGCTGCCATCTGGGCCCTACATCCCTCGGCGGTGCGGATTTGCGTTGACTCGGCCGGTGAACCCGAGATTTCGAGATGCACCACGTCCCGGGCCACCATACGCGACGTTTTGGCCGCTTTCGTTGGGCTAGGTGGCCTCAAAAACGAGAAAAAAAAAGTTTTGACATGCACCACGGAGGGACCAAAAATCGTCGGCCATGGTACACCAGCAACCACGGCGCGACTTCAACTTCGTCGGCCATGGCAACTTTTCTTGTAGTGTCTGTGGTCGCGGTTTGTAGTTGCCGCGGTTTCCAGAGTTGTTCCGGTTGCCGTCCTGCCGATCGTCTCGTCTGTCGTCCTGCCGATCGGAGTATCCTGCGGCTACCAGGTTGCTATCGTCGTAACTGCGGTTTTTCCTTTTCTTGTGACGATCCCTTCGTCCACCCGAATCGTGCTTCGGCTGGTCGTCATCTTCGTCATCACTGCGCTGTCGTGGCCTTCGTACGTTGTCCTCGCCATCAGCCCAGCTGTTGGCGATTTCCATTAACTTGGTTATTGTTTTTGGTTTTTTGCGCCCGAGTTCCTCTATGTAGCTTTCAGGTCGGATGCCATCGCTGAAGGCGTCGATTGCTCTATCGACTGAAACGTCTTCAACAACGTTTAAGAGCTTGGTGAATCTCCCGATGTATGCGCGCATCGATTCCTTCTGCTTTTGCTGACAATGGCGTAATTCCTTGATCCCGACGGGCCTTTTGTACGTTGCTTGGAAATTGGCAACGAAAGCGTTGAAAGTGCATGGAGCCCCCATGTGTGGTTTTGGTAATTAATTACAATCCATATGGACTAATGTTTGCATTGAGTTATATTTGTAGGAGTTGTCCATAGGCAATTCTTGAACCATTTGTTGGCTTCAAGGTTGCAATAAGAAGAAATTGACGAAGGATATCAAGTGTCAAGTATGTCTTGAAGATGAAGATGAAGTGAGCCCTCAAGTTACTTCAAGACATCAATATGATGAAGAATGAAGAATGAAGTGCAAGTTCAAGATGAGCCATCTCGAAGAGATCCTTTGCTTGAGTCTTGCCATCCATATGGTGATCATGGATATGTGAAGATGCACCGAAGAAGAAGCTCTCCCATGGTGTATTATGGGGGAGCAATCCACATCCACATGGTGGTCATGGTTATGTGAAGATGCGCCAAAGAAGAAGCTCTCCCATGGTGGATTATGGGGGAGCAATCCACAAGACTTCATCAAGCAAGCACAAGCAAGAAAGGCGTTCCATCTTGTTGAGGTCAAGATCATCGTCATCGAGCTCAAGTGGAATGCGCAAGTATAAGGTTTGCTCTTGATAGGGTTTCTTTCTCACCGGTCTCATAGTGTAGTTGGAGACCGGTTTATACTTTAGTTGCCGTACTATCAAGAGGGCTCTCGAGTGAGTAACTCGATCGTATCATTCGGAGAGAGCTCAAACCTTTGCATCCTTGCATCATCTTTCTTGGTTGTTATTTGGACCTTATCCATGTGATGTTTTAGAGCTTGTGCTTATTCTCATGACAAGCTCTAGTTCATCGAAAACGAATTTCGCATAGATCACTTGTTGCGTTTTCGAGTTTGGTTCATCATCTTTCTTGGTTGTCATTTGGATCTTATCCATGTGATGATTTAGAGCTTGTGCTTATTCTCATGACAAGCTCTAGTTCATCAAGAATGGTTTTTGCACGGGCAACTTGTTGCATTTTCGAGATTGGAGGTTTTACCGGTATGTATTTTTTAGATAGGTCAAACCTTTCATCATTTGTTTCTATCCTCCCTTGTTGGACTATGATGGTTTCCTGCATGATCTTGTAGAGCTTGTTCCTAGCTTCAAAACAAGCCCAAGATCATCAAAATCGGAGTCCGGATGCTAAAGTTATGCCCGTTTTAGTTTTGGTGTTTCTACAGTTTACTTGGGCCGGATATTTCGGAAATATCCGGGGGCCTCGAAATCGGCTAAGGACCTGAGGAATTGCTGCTCAGTATAGGGGCCGGACATTTGCCCGGATTTTGACCAGGTTTTGTCCCAGAGGCCGGATTATCCGCGGGGGGGGGGGGGGGGGGATTATCCGGCCCTTACTTAGGCCGGATTATCCGGCCCTAGTTTTGCCCAACGGCTCGATTTTCTTGGGGGGTATAAATACCCCCCTTCTTCCTCCTTGGGCTGTTGCTTCTCTCACTCTCTCTCTCCTCCATTGTTGAACTAGAGAAGCTTGCACTATCTCTCAATCCCTCCATGATTCTTGCCCCCATTTGAGGGAAAAGAGAGAGGAGATCTAGATCTACACTTCTACCAATCAAATCCATCTCTTTGTGAGTGGAACTCTCTAGATCTAGATCTTGGTGTTCTTTGTGAATTCCTTTGTTCTTCCTCTCTTATTCCCCCAATAGCTTTTGTAGCTTTGTTGGAATTTGAGAGAGAAGGACTTGAGCATCTTTGTGGTGTTCTTGCCATTTCATTTGGTGCATCGGTTTGAGTTCTCCACGGTGATTCGTGGTGGTGAAAGCAAGAAGGTTGTTACTCTTGGGTTCTTGGAACCCGAGACGGATTCTACGCCTTTGTGGCGATTTGTTGGGAGCCTCCAATTAAGTTATGGATGTGTGCCCCAATCTTTGTGTAAGGCCCGGTTTCCGCCTCGAAGGAAATCCCTTAGTGGAACCGTGACCTAGGCCTTTGTGGCGAGGGTCACCGGAGATTTAGGTGAGGCGCCTTCGTGGCGTTCGGTGTGTGGTGTGAGTACCGCATCTTGGGGTGAGGTCTTTGTGGCGTTGGTGTGCATCGAGCAACCACACCTCAAGGTGAGCCTCTTGTGGCGTTCGGGAGCACTAAGCAACCGCACCTCTCCACCAGAGATTAGCACTCGCAAGAGTGTGAACTCCGGGATAAATCATCGTCTCCTGCGTTCCTCGGTTATCTCTATACCCGAGCTCTTTACTTATGCACTTTACCTTGTGATAGCCATCGTGCTTGAAGTTATATATATCTTGCTATCACATACTTGCTTGTATTGCTTAGCTTAAGTTGTTGGTGCACATAGGTGAACGTTTGCTTAGAATAAGTTGTTGGTGCACTTAGGTGAACCATAGTTTATAGGCTTTGGGCTTGACAAAGTAAACGCTAGTTTTATTCCGCATTTGTTAAGCCCATCTCGTAAAAGTTTTAAATCGCCTATTCACCCCCCCCCCTCTAGGCGACATCCGTGTCCTTTCAAGCGTCTACTAGGTCGTCCCATGATTTGATGGAACCCTTCGGTAGACCTCTTAACCAAGCTCGCGCTGAGTCCTTCAGGTAAAGCTGCAAGCATTGCATTGCTGCTATCGGATTTCCTTTGTGCAGAATCACAGTCTGCAAGTAGTCGTCTATCCAGGACCTCGGCTCCTGCTGTCCATCGTATTTGGCGGCGCCGGTAGGAGTAGGTTTGAATTTTTTGGGTGGTATCGCCTCGCGGATTTTGTAGCTTAAGCAACCAGCCCCCCTTAGCTCGCCATCGTTTTCCTGGCTTTCATCCGAAGAATCACTGTCATATTCCTCCCTAGCGGTGCGTCGTCGCCTTTATTTGTCGATTCTGCTTTGAGTGATTTCATCTCGAGCATCTCTCGCATGATGCTTTGATCCACTGGCCTGTAGCGTGGTCTTTTCCTTCCGCGGGACCAGGTTGTCCCCCAGTATCGCGAGACTTTCTAGGGCACCTCGATGGGCTTGGGCCATAGAACCTTCAGGGCGCTGATTGATGAGGTATGCTGCATGATTGGCGGTTGCTCCTACGACGGTTTTTGGCCGTGGCATGCCCGCGGTGTCCGTGGTCATAAAAGACTTGGTCAGGTTCGACGTTATTTCCCTGGCATCATCTTCCGAGAGCCTGGATAATCTTGATCGGTGCTTGCCTGCCCTTGAGTGCTTCGAGAGGCGCTTCCTCGCGAACCTCTCCTAGATTGTTCTGCACCAGTTGGGCGTCTCTCGAGGGCGGCTTGCTCTTTCGATAGGTGCTCCCGGGTTTTTTCTAATATAGAGCGATAAGCGTTGAGGGTTCCAACCGAAGTTCCTGCGGGGAGCGGCGTGTTATTAAGCACGGTTGCCTTGGCTGCTGCCCACTCCTCGTCCACGATGGTGTAATTGCTGTTGTTGTTGCTGGCGCTGTTTTCAAAACTCGCTCGTCTGCTGGAGCGGCGGGTGTGATCTCCGTCTCCCCTGTGCCTTGTGTTTCCCGTGTTGTTGGCGACATAAACCTGGTGGTGTGCTGATGTCTACTTTCCCCCTCCTTTCCTGTAGACAGTGTTGGGCCTCCAAGAGCAGAGGTTTGTAGAACAGCAGCAAGTTTTCCCTTAAGTGGATCACCCAAGGTTTATCGAACTCAGGGAGGAAGAGGTCAAAGATATCCCTCTTATGCAACCCTGCAACCACAAAGCAAGAAGTCTCTTGTGTCCCCAACACACCTAATAGGTGCACTAGTTCGGCGAAGAGATAGTGAAATACAGGTGGTATGAATATATATGAGCAGTAGCAACGGTGCCAGAAAATAGCTTGCTGGCGTGTAGTTGATGGTGGTAGTATTGCAGCAGTAGTAACGCAGTAAAACAGTAAACAAGCAGCGATAGCAGTATTTAGGAACAAGGCCTAGGGATTACACTTTCACTAGTGGACACTCTCAACATTGATCACATAACAGAATAGATAAATGCATACTCTACACTTTTGTTGGATGATGAACGCATTGCGTAGGATTACACGAACCCTCAATGCCGGAGTTAACAAGCTCCACAATTTGTTCATATTTAGTAACCTTATAGTGTAAGATAGATCAAAAGACTAAACCAAGTACTAACATAGCATGCACACTATCGCCTTCATGCATATGTAGGAGGAATAGATCACATCAATACCATCATAGTAATAATTAACTCCACAATCTACAAGAGATCATGATCATAGCCTACGACAAGAACCACACGGTGCACACACTAGTCACCTTTACACACGTGCAGGAGGAATAGAACTACTTTAATAACATCACTAGAGTAGCACATAGATAAATTGTGATACAAAACTCATATGAATCTCAATCATGTAAAGCAGCTCATGAGATTATTGTATTGAGGTACATGGGAGAGAGATGAACCACATAGCTACAGCGAAGCCCTCAGCCTCAGGGGTGAATTACTCCCTCCTCATCATGGGGGCAGCGATGGCGGTGAAGATGGCAGTGAAGACAACGGTGGAGATGGCTCCGGGGGCAATTCCCCGTCCGGCAGGGTGCCGGAACAGAGAGTTCTGTCCCCCGAATTGGAGTTTCGCGATGGCGGCGGCGCCCCTGGAGTCTTTCTGGAGTTTCGTCCATTGGTACGGTGTTTTTAGGTCGAAAGGGATTTTATAGGCGAAGAGGCGGCGCAGGGGGGTCGACAGGGTGGCCTCACCCTAGGCCGGCGCGGCCAGGGCCTGGCCCGCGCGGCTAGGTGGTGTGGGGCCCCCCTGGCTCTCCTCCGACTCTTCTTCGGTGTTCTGGAGCCTTCCGGGAAAAATAGGAGGTTTGGCGTTGATTTCGTCCAATTCCGAGAATATTGCCCGAACAGCCTTTCTGGAACCAAAAACAGCAAAAAATAGAAACTGGCACTGTGGCATCTTGTTAATAGGTTAGTTCCGGAAAATGCATGAAAATGATATAAAGTGTGAACAAAACATGTTGGTATTGTCATAAAACAAGCATGGAACATCGGAAATTATAGATACGTTGGAGACGTATCAGCATCCCCAAGCTTAGTTCCTACTCGTCCTCGAGTAGGTAAACGATAAAAGATAATTTCTGAGGTGACATGCTACCAACATAATCTTAATCATACCATTGTAAAGCATATGAGATGAATGCAGCGATTCGAAACAATGTAAATGCAATGAGTAAACAAGTGAATCATATAGCAAAGACTTTTCATGAATAGTACTTTCGAGACAAGCATCAATAAGTCTTGCATAAGAGTTACTCATAAAGCAATAAATTCATAGCAGAGACATTGAAGCAACACAATGGAAGATTAAGTTTCAGCGGTTGCTTTCAACTTGTAACATGTATATCTCATGGATAGTTGTCAATGCAAAGCAATATAACAAATGCAATAAGCAAGTATATAAGAATCAATGCACAGTTCACACAAATGTTTGCTTCTTCAGGTGGAGAAAGATAGGTGAACTGACTCAACAATAAAAGTAAAAGAATGGTCCTTCAAAGAGGAAAGCATCGATTGCTATATTTGTGCTAGAGCTTTTATTTTGAAAACATGAAACAATTTTGTCAACGGTAGTAATAAAGCATATGTATCATGTAAATTATATCTTACAAGTTGCAAGCCTCATGCATAGTATACTAATAGTGCCCGCACCTTGTCCTAATTAGCTTGGACTACCGGATCATCACAATGCACATGTTTTAACCAAGTGTCACAAAGGGGTACCTCTATGCACTTTGTACAAAGGTCTAAGGAGAAAGCTCGCATTGGATTTCTCGCTATTGATTATTCTCAACTTAGACATCCATACCGGGACAACATAGACAACAGATAATGGACTCCTCTTTTATGCATAAGCATGTAACAACAATTAATAATTTTCTCATTTGAGATTTGAGGATTGTTGTCCAAAACTGAAACTTCCACCATGGATCATGGCTTTAGTTAGCGGCCCAATGTTCTTCTCTAACATATGCATGCTTAACCATAAGGTGGTAGATCTCTCTTACTTCAGACAAGACGGACATGCATAGCAACTCACATGAAATTCAACAATGAATAGTTGATGGCGTCCCCAGTGAACATGGTTATCGCACAACAAGCAACTTAATAAGAGATAAAGTGCATAATTACATATTCAATACCACAATAGTTTTTAAGCTATTTATCCCATGAGCTATATATTGCAAAGGTGAATGATGGAATTTTAAAGGTAGCACTTAAGCAATTTACTTTGGAATGGCAGGAAATACCATGTAGTAGGAAGGTATGGTGGACACAAATGGCATAGTAGTTGGCTCAAGTATTTGGATGCATGAGAAGTATTCCCTCTCGATACAAGGTTTAGGCTAGCAAGGTTGTTTGAAGCAAACACAAGCATGAACTAGTACAGCAAAACTCACATAAAAGACATATTACAAGCATTATAAAACTATACATCGTCTTCCTTGTTGTTCAAACATCTTACTAGAAAATATCTAGACTCTAGAGAAACC
Source organism: Lolium perenne (assembly GCF_019359855.2). Taxonomy (NCBI): domain Eukaryota; kingdom Viridiplantae; phylum Streptophyta; class Magnoliopsida; order Poales; family Poaceae; genus Lolium; species Lolium perenne. The sequence continues at coordinate 392,002,715 of NC_067247.2, forward strand.
ACTCATGCAAACCCAAATTTTAACAAGCTCTATGTATTTCCTCACTAATGGGTGCAAGGTATATGATGCAAGAGCTTAAACAAGAGCACAACAATTGCCAAGTATCACATTATTCAAGACATCACACCAATTTCTACATGTAGCATTTTCCAATTCCAACCATATAATAATTTAACGAAGCAGTTTCAACCTTCGCCATGAATATTATGAGCTAAGAACACATGTGTTCATACGAACCAGCGGAGCGTGTCTCTCTCCCACACAAGCATTTATTCAAACAAAAACAAAAACAAGAAACATACAGACGCTCCAAGTAAAGCACATAAGATGTGACCGAATAAAAATATAGTTTCAAGAGAAGGAACCTGATAATTTGTCGATGAAGAAGGGGATGCCTTGGGCATCCCCAAGCTTAGACGCTTGAGTCTTCTTGAAATATGCAGGGATGAACCACCGGGGCATCCCCAAGCTTAGACTTTTCACTCTTCTTGATCGTAGTATATCATCCTCCTCTCTTGACCCTTGAAAACTTCCTTCACACCAAACTTCTCATAAACTTCATTAGAGGGGTTAGTACATAATCAAAAACTCACATGTTCAGAGGTGACACAATCATTCTTAACACTTCTGGACATTGCTCAAAGCTACTGGAAGGTAATGGAACAAAGGAATCCACCCAACACAGCGAAAGAAGCAATGCGAAATAAAAGGCAGAATCTGTCAAAACAGAACAGTCCGTAAAGACGAATTTCTAATAAATATTTCCGTTGCTCAGATCAGAAAACTCAAAACTAATGAAAGTTGCGTACATATCTGAGGAACACGCACGTAAATTGGCATATTTTTCTGATTTTTCTACAGAGAGAAAATCCCAGATTCGTGACAGATAGAAATCTGTTTCTGCGCAAAAATCCAAATCTAGTATCAACCTTCGATTAGAGGCTTCACTTGGCACAACAAAACACAAAACTAAGATAAGGAGAGGTTGCTACAGTAGTAAACAACTTCCAAGACACAAAATAAAAACAAATTACTGTAGCAAAATAACACATGGGTTATCTCCCAAGAAGTTCTTTCTTTATAGCCATTAAGATGGGCTCAGCAGTTTTGGTGATGCACCCGCAAGAAATAGTATTTGAAGCAAAAGAGAGCTTCAAGAGGCAAATTCAAAACAAATTTAAGTCTAACATGCTTCCTATGAAGAGGAATCTTGTACACAAATGAATTCATGAAGAACAAAGTGACAAGCATAAGAGGATAAAACACGAGTAACTTCAAGATTCTCAACATAAAGAAGGGAAACTTAATATTATTAAGATGCATATAACCATATTTCCCTCTCTCATAATAACTTTCAGTAGCATCATTGATGAAATCCACAATATACCCATCACTTAAAACATTCTTATCATGGTTCATATGCATAGAAGTATCATTAATTTTGGCATAAGAAGAGTTATTCTCATTAATAGTAATTGGAGCAAGATTATTATCAAGAATTTGAACATGGTAAACAAGTTGCATATTAAGAGAATTGTTTTTGGTAACCCAATCATGACTATGACAAGTTTCATAAGGATAGTTAGAACCTATATCATAGCATTCTTTATAATAATCATCAAAGATCGGAGGCACATTGTCATCATTTTCAGAATTAATTTCCCAGAGATTTGCAATATCAAAAGTAGTGTGCTCATTCAAATCATGATTGCTAATGTATGTAAAGGGCATAGGAAGATCATCATATTCAGATTCATTATCACAATAATCATTAGGAGCAACATACTTACGGTTACCTAGCGTTATCTCATTCACGCGGGGATACGCCGTTACCTCTTTCTTTTTATTCTCCCTCTTCTTCTTCTTCTTCTTCTTTCCCTTCTTCTTCTTCTTCTTCTCTTCCTTCTCCTCGTTCCCTTCTTCAGGAGGAAGAGGCTTGAAGGGTGGCTTGTCCGCATAACCTGATTTACTTTCAGAAACAATAGAAGAAACTTGGGAGGATCCCTCCTTTTGATTAATTAGTTGAAAACACACAGCGGTCCTATCATATTTTGGCAAGGTGTCATCTTCTAAAATATTTTGTATGTAAGTATTTGTATGGCTATTATCAATGCAATAAGAAAAACACCCATGCAGGACATCATCAATATCAAGATCACTCATATGTAACAAAGAGATTTTTCTCGATAGTTCTTCACACCCCAAAAATAAAGTAAGTTCATCATGCTGATTAGGAGAAATTTCATCATCACAATACAAATTTGCAGCACTCATTGGGTTCAAATTATCATTGGAGGAGCATTGAAAATTAAAATGACCCACTTCATGGCAAACTTCACAAATAAAAGGATAGAGGGCACAAACTTTTTTACCAAGATCATCTAGAGCCCTAAACCACTTTCTAGTTTTTTCATTAGCATGATGGATACAATATTCATCTTTGATTTGATTAATTCCACATGGTCTATGTATTCCACAAAAATTAACATGCTTATAGGAAATAGCACTCTTAGGAGTTTGAGCATGCTTATGGCAATAATTAACAACAATTTCATTCTTCATGCAAGCCTCTTTAAAAGGTTCATGATACTTATCAAAATTCTTCTTAGGCAGTTCAAAATGAGAAGCAAAGGATTTATAAAGATTTGCAACAACTTGAGAGTCAAGACCATAAGTAGCACTCATATTTCGAAATTTATCGGTATCCATAAAAGCTTCAATGCATTCATAATCATAATTTATACCTGACTCTTTACCTTTGTCGTTCTCCCATCCTTCAGCGTTGTCCTCAATCCGATCAAGAAGATCCCACCTAGCTTCAATCTCCTTGCTTGTGAAAGATCCCTCCGAACAGGCATCCAGATAGTCCTTGTGTTGTCCTGAAAGTCTCGCATAAAAATTGTTAACAATAACATTACGGGGGAGCTCATGAATGGGACATTTGAGCATTAGAGATTTCAATCTCCCCCACGCTTGAGAAATACTCTCTCCATCACGAGGATAAAAGTTATAAATATAATTCCTATCAATATGCACTTCATGCGGAGGATAAAATTTAGAATAAAAGAGAGATGCAATTTCCTCCCAACCAAGAGAATGTCTATTCTCCAACAATTTATACCAATGCGCCGCTTTACTGCAATGAAAGCAGAGAATAGCTTCTTCCTCACTTCATCCATAGAGATACCTGCACACTTGAATAACCCACATAATTCGTGCAAAAACAGTAAATGATCTCTAGGATGGACAGTTCCATCCCCTTTATAGTGATTGTCCATAACACGTTCAATAATTTTCATAGGTATTTTATACGGAATACTTTCAGCAGGTGGATTCAAAATATCAGGAGCATCATTAGCGGTATCACATATGGGAGATAAAGCATTATCAGAACAAATTTTCTCCCCTAAAGATGGGAAGCTAAAAAGACCACAAAAACTAGCTTCCCCAAGCTTAGACTTCTTCATAGCATTAGCAGTAATTGCATTCATACTAATAACATCGCTACTAGCATGCAAATAAGGTTCCATAGGTTTTTTAATTTTCGAATCAAACAATTCTAAATCAGGAAAAAGACTAAAAAGCTCACCAATTTTTTTGTTGTTTTCCATTATGCCTAACTAGTGTAAACAAGAAACAAAAAGTTGCAATTGCAGGATCTAAAGGAAATAGCTTCGAGTACTTACAAAGGCGGAAAATAGCTTGGTAGCCGAGGTCCGGAGTGTGAGTACCTTTTACCTTTCCTCCCCGGCAACGGCGCCAGAAAAGTGCTTGATGTCTACTTTCCCCCTCCTTTCCTGTAGACAGTGTTGGGCCTCCAAGAGCAGAGGTTTGTAGAACAGCAGCAAGTTTTCCCTTAAGTGGATCACCCAAGGTTTATCGAACTCAGGGAGGAAGAGGTCAAAGATATCCCTCTTATGCAACCCTGCAACCACAAAGCAAGAAGTCTCTTGTGTCCCCAACACACCTAATAGGTGCACTAGTTCGGCGAAGAGATAGTGAAATACAGGTGGTATGAATATATATGAGCAGTAGCAACGGTGCCAGAAAATAGCTTGCTGGCGTGTAGTTGATGGTGGTAGTATTGCAGCAGTAGTAACGCAGTAAAACGATGAAACAAGCAGCGATAGCAGTATTTAGGAACAAGGCCTAGGGATTACACTTTCACTAGTGGACACTCTCAACATTGATCACATAACAGAATAGATAAATGCATACTCTACACTTTTGTTGGATGATGAACGCATTGCGTAGGATTACACGAACCCTCAATGCCGGAGTTAACAAGCTCCACAATTTGTTCATATTTAGTAACCTTATAGTGTAAGATAGATCAAAAGACTAAACCAAGTACTAACATAGCATGCACACTATCGCCTTCATGCATATGTAGGAGGAATAGATCACATCAATACCATCATAGTAATAATTAACTCCACAATCTACAAGAGATCATGATCATAGCCTACGACAAGAACCACACGGTGCACACACTAGTCACCTTTACACACGTGCAGGAGGAATAGAACTACTTTAATAACATCACTAGAGTAGCACATAGATAAATTGTGATACAAAACTCATATGAATCTCAATCATGTAAAGCAGCTCATGAGATTATTGTATTGAGGTACATGGGAGAGAGATGAACCACATAGCTACAGCGAAGCCCTCAGCCTCAGGGGTGAATTACTCCCTCCTCATCATGGGGGCAGCGATGGCGGTGAAGATGGCGGTGAAGACAGCGGTGGAGATGGCTCCGGGGGCAATTCCCCGTCCGGCAGGGTGCCGGAACAGAGAGTTCTGTCCCCCGAATTGGAGTTTCGCGATGGCGGCGGCGCCCCTGGAGTCTTTCTGGAGTTTCGTCCATTGGTACGGTGTTTTTAGGTCGAAAGGGATTTTATAGGCGAAGAGGCGGCGCAGGGGGGTCGACAGGGTGGCCTCACCCTAGGCCGGCGCGGCCAGGGCCTGGCCCGCGCGGCTAGGTGGTGTGGGGCCCCCCTGGCTCTCCTCCGACTCTTCTTCGGTGTTCTGGAGCCTTCCGGGAAAAATAGGAGGTTTGGCGTTGATTTCGTCCAATTCCGAGAATATTGCCCGAACAGCCTTTCTGGAACCAAAAACAGCAAAAAACAGGAACTGGCACTGTGGCATCTTGTTAATAGGTTAGTTCCGGAAAATGCATGAAAATGATATAAAGTGTGAACAAAACATGTTGGTATTGTCATAAAACAAGCATGGAACATCGGAAATTATAGATACGTTGGAGACGTATCATGTGCCGTTCTCCGGGTGGTACCTTGGACGATGCTGTCGACACTGTCCTCTCCGATGAGTACTAGGCATTGCAGATGAACGGTGTGTCGCTTGATCCTAGCCCGTGCCTGGTATCGCAGTGCAAGCAGTAGTATGAGGTTATCTCCGAAAATGCGGCTTGTCAGATCAAACCGACATGGAAGACGTTGAACGAGGAGTCGATGGCGCGGGCGAGTTCGTAGAGTCCGTCAGACCAGCCGAAAGGTCGATTGATGACGACGCGCTCGGACCTGTCGATCCGGAGGCGAGTGGCTCCAGCGGTCGAAGGATTCCTTCCGAGTTGACGTTGTAGTGGACGCTGCCGAAGGTCATCTCCATGTTTCCTTGTAGATCTGAAAAGGTCGAGCGAGACGAGTCGCTGTGTGGGGTGAATCCATAGGAGCCAAATTGAATCGGGCTTCCCAGACTTGGCGATGGTGTCGATGAAGCTGCCGATGACATGACTGGATCTGCGGATGACCGATCTTGTGCCGACAGGGTTCCCACAGATGGCGCCAATTGTCGAGGGTGCTCCTCGGCAATGCCCTCTGATAGGGGCTTAGGGTTGATGGAATCCTGTAAGCTGACACGAGACATCGGTTCACAGACAAGCGGGGAGAGCGATTTACCCAGGTTCGGGGCCCTCGATGAGGTAAAACCCTTACGTCCTGCCTGTCTGATCTTGATTATGAGAATATTGGGTTACAATGGGGTGCCGAAAGGTTCGGCTGAGATCTCGTCGAGAGGCTAAGTGCTGCGGCAACCTAGCTCTAGACTTCTGGTGGCTAAGATTGCTAAGATTGTACGTGTCCCTCGGCAGCCCCTCTCCTGGCCTTTATATAGGAGGCCAGGTCTCAAGAGATCTAACCGAGTACGAGTAGGTTTACAATAGTTCTATCTCTAAACTTTCCTTGTTCGGCTCCTTCCTTGTCTTGCCCGCCAAGGAATCTTCCGCTGCGCCATCCAAGTGGCCCATCTTGTCATTGAGTACCTTCATGGGCCTCCAGCTCAAATCGTACAGGGTAGGGCAATGTCGGTTACCCGAAGGGTAATGCCCACGTCAGGTGTGTTAACATAGTTTCTCCACGGTTGTAATTTGGACATCTTGGTCCGTTCTTAAACTTAATATAATGACGCGCAGATCTCCTGCGGGTTCTTGAAAAAAACCCAGCTCTTATAAGATTTTTCCGACACAAAATGTATGAGCTTTTCATGGACGCCACTTGAGAGCGCGTATTCTTTTTTGGGAACAAAGAGGGGTCTAGAAAGACCCCAGAGCTTTCCCATTAGCATAAATCGTGGCGGTTACAAATTACACAGAGGCCCTTTGACCACACTCGCATGAAGAACCTACTATTTGAAGAAAGTACCTCTACACTTACGAGTAGCACCTTGCCTAGAAAGATAAAAAAGCAATCAAGGGCCTGGGCACCTCCACCATCGACACCGACCGCCGGAGACCTCAAGGCGTCGCCTCCAAGGTCTGAGGGCAGGAAGCTCGCAAATCCCACTCCGACGATATACCCACACCACTAGACACCACTGCACCACCGGGGACGAACCAATTGACGACACGTCAGCGTCGAGCTCCAGTTGCTGGCACCAGAAGAAGCCTCCTTGATGGAGGTAGAGATCGTGCCACCCTTGCGGCCTAGGATCATGGCGTCAAGCTTGGACACCATGTGATTCGCACAAAGGGAGCTGGATGAGGTATCTTCATAGCACCACTCCGACAAAGTTTGATGAAGGTTGCTAATGAGGGGTCACCTCGCCAATGCCTACAGATTGTAGACTTGGGTTTCGGGAAAGAGCGACGATGGAGATTTCGGGAGAGAGATTGGGCACACGATATACCTAGCTTCGGGTCCTCTCGGTGGAGGATTCCTACATGCTGTTAGCAATCCTGTATATAATCACAAGTATCTTTACAGGGAGCCGCCGTAGGCGGAACTATGTTGTCTATCTTGTCTATATTTCCCTCTATATGGATGCCCTAGATGGCTTTATATATGCAACCAGCCTAGGATTTTACAAGAGTCCTAGTCAACTACTTCTTAGGGTTGCCTTCTAGGGCCTTCTCCATATTAGGCCGAGTCAAGTATGCTAATAATGGGCATACTTGGGCCTTCTACGCTGTCAATGATTTTCAAAATTATTTTTTCTATCGGGTGCACGACCAGCGCTCCCGATGGGAGTAGCCCCCGAGTCTATGGGCAGGTGTTTGCACCTGGGCATAGACTCAAGTTGTACTACTCGATGAAGAACTTAACTATATTCTTGGGTGCATCCCCTCTTTTTATGGACTCCTGCTGGAGGACTTGATATAATTGTCGAGTCATGTTGGAAGACTTGATGAAATCCATATGCTCCCGATGGGAGTAGGCTCCACTTGAGTCGCAGAGTCAAGTTGAGTCTACTAAGCTTTATTTACAATGGAGATATTAGATCGCCGAATCGGGTTGAATCTCTGAACCCTGACTTTTCTTCTTGATTTTTTCGACTCCACGCCATTGCTATTTTTATTAGAGGGATATTGGTAAATTAGTCTGGTTCATACAACGGATTAGGTACCAGTTAATTGCTCTTATGGTAAAATTAGCATAAACCTACTTCAAGTTCGAGTCCACGGACTCGAACGTGGGATACTGGCGTAATTCAGGACGTGCCGCTTTAGGACTTATCGAAAACTGAATTTCAGCTAAGTTATCGGGTACCCAACACGTCCGATGGGATTTTCTTCACATCTGTTGATGTAGATAAAGTGGGAGAGCGCATTCGGGTGCGATGTCATGCCACACAGGACAAATCCTGGGGTCTTACCATCTGACCCTTTTACAAGTCACGGTATTCAGAGTTTTTACCTCGACGAACGCGATTTGAGAATATATTGTGAGTGGCTTTGTTCGGCTGATGAAAAGATCCATTTTTCGGGTTCCTTTATATTTTTCTCGTGCGTGATGCAACAGCCGAATATATTAGGTTCTTCTATATTATCGTCGGGTACACCACGGTGCTGTCAATGGGAATAAATGACAAGTCTGCAGACTCAAAGATTTTTTTTCTCTGGTGTGCAACACCGAATGTTTTTCTATCTCTTTTTTTCTCGGGTTCCTCCTTGAATAAATTTTCGTTGGGTTCCTCCTTCAAGTTTTTTTATCGACTTCCTTGCAGAATTTTTTTCCTCGACTTTCTTGAAGAACTTTTTTCATCGACTTCCTTGAAGATTTTTTTATCGAGTTCTTCGTTGATGTAGTTTTTCCAAGGCACAGTTCTTCTTTTGTCGACCTGAGATGTAGAGTACATTTATACAGCGTAACCCCCGAGTGTCGGGTGCGATGAAAGTAAATGATAATCAACTTTGTGGAAATTACAAGAACACTTAGCTTATTGGGTATGACGGAGTTGATGCGGAGGCAGGTCGTGCAGCTGAGTCGATGAAGTCTTCGAGTGCAGCGAAGAAGTCAAGCCGAAGTAGAAACCACCGAATAGCAAAAGTGGACGGCGCCAAACTATTGATGGAGAAATAGCTGAGCCCCCCAAGCGCTGCTGGGGTGATGTGATGATTGTTGTTTAGATGTCGTCTCGCAGTTATTACCCGGGGCGAAGTCGTTGTCGATCCCCCAGGTGTTGGATCCAATGATACGTGACCTTTTTTTGTTTCTCCTAGAGATAATGACCACACACGCCTGGATCGCGACGGAAGTTGCGACATCTTCTGTTCATTTTTGACTTCCACTAGAGAATTCGATGAAATTGTCGACCCCATTGAAGTTGAAGCCATTTGAGTATTAAGCCATTGAAGAGTACGCCATTAGAGATAACGCATTGAAGATGAATCCAAGATGAAGTATTTGAGATGAATCCACATTGAAGATTAAGTCATTAAATATGAAGCATATATTGAAGAAGAATCCACCAGAAGTGCATCGGGTAGTATTATATAAGAAGAAATCAATGATAACCATATAGATGAACCCACTTAACCGGAGATATAAATCCACTAAGCCGAAGAAAATACTGATAAGCCGAAGAAGAAAAATCCACTGAGCCAAAGAAAATAAATCCACTGAGCCGGAGAAGATATATCCAGAGTTAAAGAAGATAAATTCACTGAGCCGGGGAAGATATATCCAGAGCCGAAGAATATAAATTCACGACGAGTTTTACTTCGTAGTACCCGAGTAATCGAGTGTATTTGCGGTAACGATGTAATGGCGCAGCCCCGAGTGTCGGGTGTGGCGAGAGTAAATAAATAATTAACTCTTGGAAGATGAACACCTAGCTTTATTATTGAATGCAGTGGAGTCGAAGTGGAACTAGGTCGTTCGGAAGACGAGTCGATGAAGCGGACGCAACCGATGCAGCGGAGCCATGCGGCGGTTAGCTGAAAATATTTGTCACGGTGGAAGTAGTCGGCATGGAGGACGAGTTCGCGGCGGACGAGCCCCCAAGCATGTGACTGCACGTGGCGAAGTAATCGAAGCTTGTTTCGATCTGAGTTGTATTAGAGCGCGGAAATCCGCGCGCAAATAACAGCACAAGAGAAAAAATATTTGCCAAATAAATTTTATGAATAGTAATTAATTGGAAATATAACACGTGATGATCCGTGTGTCGAATGAAGTTACATCATCAATTGTATCAGATTTTATTCGGCTGCAGCGCGGTGACCGAGTTCGCTGTGCTGTTGTCTAAAGTACGCGGCCTCTTGTTTTGTGCCGGATGTTTGGCTGAACCAATCTATCGCCTAGAGTCTTGCTTCCGGTTTCATCGGCTTTGGCCTTCCGGTGCCATAAACAACGGAGATTCGATCCCTCGTACGTAATACATAGCAACTGTGTATTAGTATCCATGGATAAAAAGTGATGTGCACCCGATAGATTCCTCGATTAACGGAAAATGCGGTGCATCCATGTGGTTACTTTATACATGCATTAAATAATGGGGAGAGCAGTTATCGATCAATCTTTGTTGAACCCAATATCAAGGATTCAAGTTAGTTTCTGCACCCATTGCTAGCACCAAGTGCTGGCGGATGATGAGGTTGAACGCGTTGTCGTTGATGTTAAAGAAGGATCTGGCCATGAGTCAGCGCGCTGGACGGATCGCTTCTGCGCTTAAGTGCGCGAAAAAATTCAGCCGACCACCAGATGAAGCAGTCGATGACGAACTCGATGATAGATCTCGCCCGGATAACGAAATCCAGTCGCCGCGATCCCCACAAACGGATGAAAGGATCGTATGCTGCACCTAGAGGGGGGGGATGAATAGGTGCTAACCAATTTTTAGTTCTTTTTCAAATTAGGCTTGACACAAAGGTAAATTCTCTAGATATGCAACTATGTGAATTTACCTATATGACAAGGTCAACGACTAAGCAAGATATAACTACACAATACATATAGGAAGATAATAGGATAGAGGTAACCGAGAGTGGAGCACGCGGAGACACGGAGTTGATTCCCGTAGTTCCCTTCCTTTCAAGAAGGTACGTCTACGTTCGGAGGAGTGTGGTCGCTACGAAAGCCAGACCAACGCCACGAAGGCTTCACTGATCAGGTCTCCAGTGAGCACCGCCACGAAGGCCTAGCCCACTTCCACTAAGGGATTTCCTCGAGGCGGAAACCGGGCCTTTACAAAGTTCTTGGGGCACACATCCACAACCAAATTGGAGGCTCCAAAATCTGTAACAACATAACAATCAACAAGAATACATCAACAACAAACAACTAGGGATCCAAAGAGGAACACTAGCAAGAGGGCCATCAACAAAATGAGGGGGAAATGCAAATCGCTTCGGTGAAGATGTAGATCGGGGTCTTCTCCTTCGATTCTCCAAAGCACAAGGGATTTGGGTGGTTGAGGGAGGAGATCTGACGATTTTGGTGTTCTTGGTGGCTCAGTAATGGTGGAGGAAGATTTTATGGTTTGAGCACCCTTCCAAGGTAGGGGAAGGGTCCTTTATATACCCCACCAACTTTTCTGCCCGTTGGAGTGGTATCGCTGGCAGTGTCGGCCCTGAGACGGCGGCAGTGCCAGCCATGACATGATCCAGCTAGTCGACACAGCAGACCGGCAGTGCCGGGGTTGAACCGTCGGCAGTGCCGGGGTGCAGCCACCGACAGTGCCGGGGTGCATCCACCGACAGTGTCGGGGTGCATCCACCGGCAGTGCCGGCCCAAAACCACCAGCAGTGCCGGCCAAGGAATTTCTTGAGCTTCTCCTTTTCTTCCTTTTTGAGTGGATCAAGATTTATCAGATGATATCTTTTCTATATCTGTAACTCACTTAGCACACAGTTAGATTGCCACCGGTGTTGTTAACAAACACGCAAAACCTTTGAGATCATGAAATGCTCTTTCAACCCCCCCAGGGTTTCCTAGGTGGGGTGGCTAGGGTTTCAAAGGTGGGGGCGGCAAGGGTTTCCAAGGGTGAATGGGCCCTTGAGGGGCCCAACCGGCCACCTTGAAGGGGCAAGCTGGCGAACCCCCTAGGGTTTCCCTCCTTGGCCGCTCCACCCCCTCCCCTTGCCCCTATATAGTGGAGGGATTGGGAGGAGGAGACACACAACATGATTAGGGTTTTGGGAGAAAGCGAGCCCCTTTGGGCGCTTCCTCTCCTCATCCCTTTTCTCTCTCTCTAGTTCTCTTTCCACCTGTGGTTCCTCGAAGAGCTGCGCACGGAGGGAGTACTCCACACGGTACACAGGAGCGCTGTCGGGATTTGGATCCAGAAGATCTTCTTCCGCAACCTTAGCTGGATCTAAAGCCGGGAGCTCGTTGAGCACTGTATGTGTGCGAAACTACGAGGTGCTTCACTTGCGGTACTCATGGTTGTATGGGAGGACTTCTACACGACCCCGAGGTCGGCGACGAAGTAAGACTACATAAACCACGTTCTAGCGGAATGTTAACCGCTGTCGGTATACAAGGGTACTTCACCGATCTTCTCCGTTAGTGCATTACTCCTAGATAGATCTGGGCAACATGGTTGTGTTAGTTGAAAACTTTTGTTTTCTACTACGAATCCCCAGCACATTTACCTCACACCTTTGTATAATGAATAATTGATGATTCTGTGTATCAATCGGTGAGAGGATGGGGGTCATTACTCCATTTCAAAAATAACGAGTGCATGTTGCTTAATTGGAAATTTGAATGGAAGAAGTTTTAATTTTCGTCACAACTCTGGCAATACATAAAAGTGATAGATCAAAGTAATTATTACTCAGCTCTAGTTCAATCTTATTATAGTGATGGGTAAACAATTAGTATAGTGAAAGACTGCTGTCTAAAAATAACCCTGAAGAAAGACCCACACTTCCCAAATATTCTTTGTTTTATATCTACCCAAGCGTGACCTGAACCATCACTGCAACAATTAACCACGGATAGTTTTTTCTCACGAGTGACACATTATTTATTTATCAAGATGGTGGATTGCCTTGTTTTGTATTTATTATATTTGGCCATCACAAATAAAAACCAACATGGAGTAAGCATATTTCAAAAGTCCATATGATCTATCCACAAAAGGTGTATCATTTTTTGAAAGGTAAAAAGGCACATGAAGAATCGTGGCAGATTGGCAATTAATGATAACATTTTACATGTTCATCTTAAATTATATAACTAACCTTCTTATGCTAAACATAAGTGTGGTGAAGAACCTTATTAGTACCCACAAAAGTGTGGAATCTAATTGTTCTTCACTTGTTTGCAATTCGTTGGATCAACATTTAGTGTTATACTTTTCTATTATATTTACCATAAACAATCTCGTAACCATTCTATCAATATCATGATATGACGTTCTTTAATATATCATTTTACATTTTATAATTAAATAATACACGACCACGAAATTTATACTTTTTTAAAACAAAGGTAGGTTAGTTGTCATTTATTCTAGATATTGCTCTTAAACAACCTTTCGATAAACCAAGTCCGGCCTTATAGATATGAAAAGGGACACAATCACATGTTTATGGTGATTAAGTTGTCGCTTAGATGGATTTATAGTGTGTATATTTATTTGTGCCTATGGGTGTTTGCGTTTAGTTCAGTATGTTTAAATAGCTTGGCACATAACTTGTGAATTACGGTTTAAAAATATCTTGATAGAGGCTTTGATGCACTTACAATTTTCAATATGTTACGTCTGTCTGGAAAAGTTATGTCAGAGAAATTTATACAAAGAGTTTGTCGTCGCATCATTTGGTTGCAATTATTAGCAGTTGCAGATGTTTCCTCAGACTTTCCAAAAATGGTTTGGGAGTTAACGAGATCTGCTAGAATGGTATAACGAAGTCCTAGCATGACAATATTTTAGATTGCTCTTTGGAATTTGCTAGAGATTTTGTTACTCTATCTTTGACAGTGTTGAAATAGCAACACCGAGGCTAGTAAATAGCTAGCGCCGAGGACGCGGATATTCTAAGGTTGGGTTTGCAATTGCGGTGGATTCTCATAGTCCCATTTGGCCAAACCGTTTTTTCTAGTATTATTGTTTGTTAACCCTTTCCCCTAATTTTATGGCTAATTTGTAAGGACTTATCATAGGATAAGCGCAGTGTAATCACAGTTATCCGGATAGTTACAATTTTGGTTTCTAACAACGGCAAGGCCGGCCGGTAGGGCGACTGCAGGAGCTCCTTGCGAAACTCGAACCACTTGTTGCATGACTGCGTCCAGATCGGAGAGCGACACTGTTGTCCTAGAGTAAAACAAATAGTATCCAAAACATACTTGAGTGTCGATGTCAAGCCTTCGGTAGTGGCGACACAAAGGTTTGTTCTCAGGAAAACAAGGACAACAACACGCATGATCGAGCTACTTTCAGAGCTGGCCAATGATCCAGCCACAGGAGTATAACCCAAAGTCGTTTCCTTTAAAATAACCATCTCTCTCCTCGTCGCCGTCGATTTCCGCGAACAAAACCGTGAGTGCAACCCAAAGTTAGCCGGCGTCGAGACTCGAGAGGGGATCGACCAGCCTGGCTGTACCTGTATGTAAAAAACGGACATATAGAGGTAGCTATATCGGTACATAGAGCGAAGCCAGTTGTAGCGGAAAGTAAGTACACGGTCAGACAGCTAAAAAAAAGTATACGGTCCGATAAATTCCGAGACGAAAACAAAAGGGACTTGGAGAGACCGTGTGGCGCTCCGTGTTAGAACTCATCTAAGATTCCGCCACGCTATACCTATTTAGGCCAGTTGTAGCGTTGGAGTTGCATTCGCCGGCAGAACCACAACATTGCCAACGCCACTATGATCCCGGCCAGGACAGCGATCAGATCAATGTCTGGCTCTCCACGAGATATTGCTAAAACCACCATAATTGTGGCTAGTATTTTAAATAAAACTTTCACATTTCAATTTTTTTGCAATAAACTACCGCCACTACAGGAACCAGCCAAGGGGCCGACGGCCGGCAGCCGTCGGCACAGGATCAACTGCCTTCGGCCCACGCCTGTGCCGACGGCTGCCGTCGGCACAACGCCGTCGGCACAATGTTGCCTCGGCACAGACACTGTTGCCGTCAGCACAGCCTTAGCCGTCAGCACAGATGCCAGACCAACGGTCAGACGACGCCGTCGGCACAGTCCTTGTGGGGCCCACGGAGCGGCTAACGGCCGTTATGCCAGGAAGGGTGTTGTGCCGACGGCCAAGCCGTCGGCCCAGAAGCTGTGCGCGGACGGCCAGTGACTGCCACGCGTCCACGCCCCTGTTGTTGTGCCGACGGTCAAGCCGTCGGCCCAGATCCATCGGCCCAGACGCGTCGCCGCCCGCTCCGCCCGGCTGCTGGGCACCACCTTCCTGTGCCGACGTCATAGCCGCGTCGGCATAGCCCCTGCCATTTGGCACGTCCAGGGGGCTGAGCCGACGGCTATGCCGTCGGCACAGACTGTGCCATTTGGTTTTCCGCATTTTTTCAGGCAGAGCACAGCAAGCACATCAAAAATAGCAGTAATTTACATTGAAATTTATGACAAATGTTGCACAACACATAATCATCATCGTCATCATATCAAATGTAGCAACAACATCATCGTCATACAAATATGTAGCACGTCACATCAACACATATAACACACACGATCATCATACATCGTCGACACATGACACACACGATCGACGCACACCCGCTAGACACCTAGCTAAGGGAAACTAAGATCAGGGGGTCCAACCAAGTTCCCGACTCGTAAATTCAGGCGTCCGGCCTTTGTCGAGGTAGACCGAAGTAGAACCATGGCCTGAACCATCGCCAGCAGGAGAAAACCCTGAAGCACCGGGAGAATGGTGGCCGGGGTGCATCAGTGTGCCCTCGCGCGACGAACTAGGAGAGGGTCGGTTCCGCGAACTTCCCGTGCTCTACATGTTTGACAAGAGTTAGCATCTTAGACATGCGAAAGGAAAGCGGTGAAAGCATCTTAGACAATGGTTAGGCACAGGACTTACCGGAGTCCGTGCGTAGTATGTGGCCGCGAAAGCTTCCCTCGATGGGCACACTGGAGTCGGCCCCGGCCTAGCTGGCTCCTCTTCCGGAAGTGGTATCCTCTCTCCAGTCAAGAAGAACGTCCTGAGCGCCTGCAAGATAGTTTAGATGTCAAGCGCTGCAGATATTAAAAAAGGGAAGGTGGGACTTGTCATGTCTTTGAACCATAAAAGATTGGAACTTACACGACTCGTCGCCTCCTGGTACTCTTCCCAAGCTGCTCTCTTGAGGTCCCACTCTACTACAACCGTCAAATACTTCTCATAAGTGGCCGCGTAGGCGGCCTCAAAGTTAGCCTACAATTTCCAAGAAAAGGAGTCACGTCAATTTAGCCATTCAGGAATGAATGTTGGAAAGAAGATGAAAATGAGAAAACTTACATCGGTACGACGGTGTTGAGGAGGCGCGATCGGTGGGTCGCCGGCGGTGAGGGTAGACCTGATCTGCGTGAGGGTCCTCTGCGGCTTGATCACCCCACTAAGAAGCTTCGTACGGCCATGCTCCGCGCCGCGCCCCGCCACCATAATCGCCGTCAAGTCGGTCTCCTGCTCAATAGGATCATCCACCTCCGGATGAAGACCCTTGAACGCCGAGCAGTACTTCTCCAACTCCTCTTCGGCATAGCCGAAGTACTCGGGCAGCGAGGGCTGAGGCTGGCTCAGATCAGGCTGCTTCAGCTTCATCTTCTGCCACCCTCCCACCTCGGTGAGAGGCTCCCCGAGTTCCGCCTCCTGCACGGCAAAAGAAATGGTATGTGTATCAAGTAGTAATATGAGGGGAAGTAAATGCAAGTTGTTCCATGTATATATGTACCTTGTGCTTTCTGTAGCGCTCAGTGTTGCGGCTTACTGCACTGTGTGTTCCTCCGGTGCCACGGTTTGCCTTGTTGCGCGCACTCTTGGCGTTGAAGTCGGCGTCTTCGCCAACCCACCTCGCTACCAACGCCTCAAATGCGTCTTCCTTATTTTCGCACCATAGGGGCATAACCTGAAAAGCCAAAACTCATTTGAAGAACACATAATGCAATCCCAACTATGCAACAACATAGAATCTCATTGACAATTTACTTACCTTCATGTAATCATCCCTCGTCAGCTGTGTATCATCCCTGATATTGTCAGCTTTCTTGACCCTCATGCCCTGCTCAGCCTTGAAGTGCCCGATGCAGGTATGCTTCTGATTGTACCACTGTTGCCGTGTCAACCTCTGACAAGCCCTATTCAGTACCGCCTTCCCATGCTCAACCATATCATCAGGCACCCTATAATGGGCCTGCAATCATGCATAAAAATAATTGTGAGAGAGGCATGAGTTAGCATAGTGGGGTCATCAACTATGAAGTAAACTTGAGAAGCATGCTTTACCCAAAACTTGTTGTACACGGCGTCAGAAGCTTTCCCAAAGCCCGGGCAAGGAGCTGCCTCATAGTCCGCCCAAGTGTCGGCTAGCTTCTTCTCGCCGCCGGGGACCGAAGTGTAAAAGCCCGGCCAATACTGCCTAATAAGAGCTCCAAGCATGCTCGACGGCTGGCGAACTCCCTTGTCATATGTCCAATTGCTGCATAATAATCAAAATATTAGTATGCCAATCAGTTATGCACAATAATGAAAACATTAGTACATAGCAAAATGAATCTACATGTTCAAAATTAAACTTACTCTTTGTCGTTCGGGATGATGAGGGCTTTCGCTTCATAGCTAGTAGGCTCCCTCCTCTCATCAGGGACTTGCGCTTCACCACGAATGCGCAACTTCTTCGGCACCATCTCCCTCTCCGCCTCCTCGTCCTGCCCCTCCACCTCCATCTCCACCTCCATCTCCACCTCCATCTCCACCTCCATCTCCCCCTCAGTAGACTGTGTGTGAGCGGACTGGGAAGCCACGTCACCTGAAGCAGAGGGTATGTCACCAAGGAAAGGTCCACCTCCACCTCGTCCTCGTCCTCCACCTCCACCTCGTCCTCGTCCTCCACCTCCGCCTCGTCCTCCACCTCCACCTCCACCACGTCCTCCACCTCCACCTCGTCCTCCACCTCCACCTCCACCTACACCTCCACTTCCAACTCCACCTGTGTCGTCGTCCGCGTAACGCGAGCTGGCACGCGTTGGTCTTCCACTTCTAGTGGTCCCGGTGAACTTCTGTTGGCTCATGCTCTTCAGAATGGAGTTCATAGATTGCTTGCTTCCGCTCATATTGATCAATCACCTGCATTGACAAAGAGTAAACAAGTAAGCATTCATGCCTTAATAAAATGTATACACTAAGCAAAAAAAAACATATGGCGAAGCATGTTGAAAAATATATACTAAGTATAAGAAGCATACTGAAAAATAGATACTAAGTATAAGAAGCATATTGAAAAATAGATACTAAGTATAAGCATATTGTGTAGGGATTCGTTGCATAGAAAACAAAAAAATTCCTACCGCGAGAACGCAATCCAAGCCAAGATGCAATCTAGAAGACGGGAGCAACGAGGAGATCATCGAGACTCACCCTTGAAGATTTCCAAAGCCTACAAGATGAGGCTCTTGTTGCTGCGGTAGACGATCACTTGCCGCTTGCAAAAGCGCGTAGAAGATCTTGATCACGGTGCCACGATCGGGCAGCACCTCCGTACTCGGTCACACGTTCGGTGTTGATGAAGATGACGTCCTTCTCCCCGTTCCAGCGGGCAGCGGAAGTAGTAGCTCCTCCTTGAATCCGGCAGCACGACGGCGTGGTGGCGGTGGCAATGGAGAACTCCGGTGGAGCTTCGCTAAGCGTTGCGGGAGAGGTGGAGGAGAGGGGGCGGCTAGGGTTTGGGAGAGGGGGAGGTGGCCGGCCACTATGAGGGGTGCGGCCACAATGGCTTTGGTGTGGCCGGCCCCCTCCCCTTGCTCCTCATTATATAGGTGGAACACCCAAGAGTTGGTCTACAAGTCTTCGAATAAGACCCCAAACCAAAACCTTCCATATGACATGAAACCTACCCAAGGTGGGATTCCCACTTGAGGTGGGATTCCCACCTTTCCTTGGGAGGGGGTGGCCGGCCACCTTAGGTGGAGTCCACCTGGGCCTCCACCCCCTAGGGTTGGCCGGCCATGGTGGTGGAGTCCCTCCGGGACTCCGCCTTCCAAAGTGATTTCTTCCGGACTTTTCTAGAACCTTCTAGAACCTTCCATAAATGCACCGGATCATTTTCAAACTTATAAAATGACTTCCTATATATGAATCTTATTCTCCGGACAATTCCGGAACTCCTCGTGATGTCCGGGATCCCATCCGAGACTTCGAACAATACTTCGAACTCCATTCCATATTCAAGTTCTACTATTACAACATCAAACCTTAAGTGTGTCACCCTACGGTTCGCGAACTATGTAGACATGGTTGAGATCTCTCTCCGACCAATAACCAATAGTGGGATCTGGAGATCCATAATGGCTTCCACATATTCAACGATGACTTAGTGATCGAATGAACCATTCACATACGATACCAATTCCCTTTGTCACGCGATATTTTACTTGTTCGAGGTTTGATCATCGGTATCACTCTATACCTTGTTCAACCTCGTCTCCTAACAAGTACTCTTTACTCGTACCGTGGTATGTGGTCTCTTATGAACTTATTCATATGCTTGCAAGACATTAGACGACATTCCACCGAGAGGGCCCAGAGTATATCTATCCGTCATCGGGATGAACAAATCCCACTGTTGATCCATATGCATCAACTCATACTTTTTGGATACTTAATCCCACCTTTATAACCACCCATTTACGCAGTCGCGTTTGATGTAATCAAAGTACCTTTCCGGTATAAGTGATTTACATGATCTCATGGTCATAAGGACTAGGTAACTATGTATCGAAAGCTTATAGCAAATAACTTAATGACGTGATCTTATGCTACGCTTAATTAGGTGTGTCCATTACATCATTCATATAATGATATAACCTTGTTATTAATAACATCCAATGTTCATGATTATGAAACTAATCATCTATTAATCAACAAGCTAGTTAAGAGGCTTACTAGGGACTCATTGTTTGTTTACATAACACACATGTATCAATGTTTCGGTTAATACAATTATAGCATAGTATATAAACATTTATCATAAACATAAAGATATATAATAACCACTTTTATTATTGCCTCTTGGGCATATCTCCAACAGTCTCCCACTTGCACTAGAGTCAATAATCTAGATTACATTGTAAGGTACCTAACACCCATGGCATTCTGGTGTTGGTCATGCTTTGCCCTAGGGAGAGCTTTAGTCAACGAATCTGCTACATTCAGATCAGTGTGTACTTTGCAAATCTTTACTTCTCCATCTTCGATGTACTCGCGAATCGAATGATAACGCAGCTTGATATGCTTCAGCCTCTTGCGTGACCTTGGTTCTTGTGCATTGGCGATGGCACCCATGTTGTCACAATAGATGACTAGTGGGTCCAATGCACTAGGAACCACACCGAGCTCTACAATGAACCTCTTCATCCATACCGCTTCTGATGAAGCCTCTGAAGCCGCTATGTACTCCGATTCTGTTGATGACTTCGCCACCGTGCACTGCTTCGAGCTTGCCCAGCTTACTGCAGCACCATTCAATATAAACACGTACCCAGACTGTGACTTAGAGTCATCAGGATCAGTGTTCCAACTTGCATCGGTGTAACTTGTCACAACGAGCTCTTGGTCACCTCCATAACAAAGAAACATATCCTTAGTTCTTTTCAAGTACTTCAGGATATTCTTGACCGCTGTCCAGTGTTCCATTCCTGGATCACTTTGATATCTGCTAGTCAAACTAACAGCATGTGCTATATCCGGTCTAGTACATAGCATGGCATACATGATAGAGCCTCTCGCCGAGGCATAGGGGATCTGACTCATCCTTTCTCTTTCTTCTGCCGTAGCCGGACCTTGAGTCTTACTCAAGACCTTGCCTGGTAACATAGGTAAGAATCCTTTCTTACTTTCGTCCATTCTAAACTTCTTTAGAATCTTGTCCAGGTATGTACTCTGTGATAGCCCTATTAGACGTCTTGATCTATCTCTATAAATCTTGATGCCTAATATATACGATGCTTCACCAAGGTCTTTCATTGAAAAACTATTATTTAAATAACCCTTTACACTGCTTAACAGTTCTATATCATTCCCAATCAATAATATGTCATCTACATATAATATCAGGAATGCTACAGAGCTCCCACTCACTTTCTTGTAAATACAGGCCTCTCCATGACACTGTATAAACCCGAAGTCTTTGATCACCTTATCAAAGCGTCGGTTCCAACTTCTCGATGCTTGCTTCAGTCCATAAATTGAACGCTGAAGTTTGCATACTTTGTCAGCATTTTTAGGATCGACAAAACCTTTGGGTTGTACCATATACAACTCTTCCTCAATGTCTCCATTAAGGAACGCCGTTTTGACATCCATCTGCCAAATCTCATAATCGAAAAATGCAGCTATTGCTAACAAAATCCTCACAGATTTTAGCTTCGCTACAGGTGAGAATGTCTCATCATAGTCAACACCTTGAATTTGTCGGAAACCCTTTGCGACAAGTCGAGCTTTATAGACAGTAATATTACCATCAGCATCTGTTTTTCTCTTGAAGATCCATTTATTCTCGACAGCCTTGCGGCTATCAGGTAAGTCTACCAAAGTCCACACTTTGTTATCATACATGGATCCCATTTCGGATTTCATGGCTTCTTGCCATTTGTTGGAATCTAGGCTCATCATCGCTTCTTCATACGTCGTAGGGTCTTCATCATTGTTGTCCACAATCATGACATTTAGACAAGGATCATACCAATCAGGAGTGGCACGTTCCCTTGTCGATCTGCGAGGTTCAGTAGCTATCTCGTTTGAAGTTTCATGATCATCATCATTAGCTTCCTCTGTTGACGGTGTAGGCGGCACAGGAACATCTTCCGGTACTGTGCTACTCTGATCAATGAGCGAAGATTCATCAATCTCATTGAGTTCTACTTTTCTTCCAGTCACTTCTTTAGTGAGAAATTCTTTCTCAAGAAAGGTTCCGTTCTTAGCAACAAAGATCTTGCCTTCGGATCTGTGATAGAAAGTATACCCTATAGTTTCCTTAGGGTATCCTATGAAGACGCATTTCTCCGCTTTGGGTTCTAGCTTGTCCGGTTGTAACTTTTTTTACATAGGCTTCGCAACCCCAAACTTTTAGGAACGACAGCTTAGGTTTCTTATTAAACCATAATTCATACGGCGTCGTTTCAACGGATTTTGATGGTGCTCTATTTAAAGTGAATGCGGCTGTCTCTAATGCATAACTCCAAAATGATAACGGTCAATCAGTAAGAGACATCATAGAACGAACCATATCTAAGAGAGTTCGATTACGACGTTCGGACACACCGTTTCGTTGTGGTGTTCCCAGCGGTGTCAATTGTGAAAGTGTTCCGCATTTCTTTAAATGCATGCCAAACTCATAACTCAGATATTCACCTCCGCGATCAGATCGTAGAAATTTAATCTTCTTGTTACGTTGATTTTCTACTTCACTTTGGAATTCCTTAAACTTCTCGAAAGTTTCGGATTTATGTTTCATTAAATAGATATACCCATATCTACTCAAATCATCTGTGAAGGTTAGAACATAACGATAACCACCGCGCGAGGCTACACTCATTGGTCCGCACAAATCGGTATGTATGATTTCCAATAAGTCTGTAGCTCGCTCCATAATACCAGAGAATGGAGTCTTAGTCATTTTTCCCATTAGACATGCTTCGCATCTATCAAGTGACTCAAAGTCAAGTGATTCAAGTAATCCATCGGTATGGAGTTTCTTCATGCGTTTCACTCCAATATGACCAAGGCAGCGATTGCCACATATAAGTAGAATTATCATTCAATTTAATTCGCTTAGCATCAATGTTATGAATATGTGTATCACTACTATCGAGATCTAATAGAAATAAACCATTCTTTTCTGGTGCTCGACCATAAAAAATATTATTCATAAAAATAGAACAACTATTATTCTCAGACTTGAATGAATAACCGTCTTGCATTAAACAAGATCCAGATATAATGTTCATGCTCAACGCGGGTACAAAATAACAATTATTGAGGTTTAAAACTAATCCCAAAGGTAGATGTAGAGGAAGTGTGCCGACAGCGATCACATCGACTTTGGATCCATTTCCAACGCGCATCGTCACTTCATCCTTTAGTAGTCTTTGTTTATTCTTTAGTTCCTGTTTCGAGTTACAAATATGAGCAACCGAACCAGTATCAAATACCCAGGTACTAGTACGAGAACCAGTAAGATAAACATCTATAACATGTATATCAGATATACCTTCTTTCTTCTTCTTGACAAGGCCGCTCTTCAGATCCGCCAAATACTTGGAGCAATTACGCTTCCAGTATCCCTTCTCCTTGCAGTAATAGCACTCAGCATCAGGCTTAGGGCCAGTCTTAGGTTTCACAGGAGGTGTGGCAGCTTTCTTGCCACCCTTCTTGTTCTTGCCTTTAGACTTGCCCTGTTTCTTGAAACTGGTGGTCTTGTTGACCATCAACACTTGGTGCTCTTTCTTAATCTCAATCTCAGCAGATTTTAGCATGGAGAAGAGTTCAGGTAACTCTTTGTTCATGTTCTGCATATTGTAGTTCATCACAAAGTTCTTGTAACTAGGTGGCAGTGATTGAAGGACACGATTAATCCCCAGTCTGTTAGGAATCACTATTCCCAAGTCACTGAGTTTCTTCGCATGCCCGGTCATGGCGAGCATGTGCTCACTAACGGAGCTGCCTTCTTCCATCATGCAACTGAAGAAGTGTTTCGATGCTTCATAGCATTCCACGGCCGCATGAGTTTCAAAGATAGTTTTCAACTCATTGACTAACTCATGTGGATCGTGGTGCTCAAAACGTTTTTGAAGATCGGCTTCCAGACTGCACAGGATGGCACACTGAACTTGAGAGTACCGAGTTTTCCGAGTCGCGTAAACATTCTTTACTTCATCGGTTTCAGTTTCTGCAGGAGGGTCACCTAGCGGTGCATCAAGCACATATTGCAGATTTCCGCCATTGAGGAAGATCCTCACATGACGGAACCAGTCGGTGAAGTTGCTACCGTTGCTCTTAAGCTTTTCTTTCTCTAGGAACTGGTTAAAATTGATTGGGGACGCCATATCTACAACATATATTTGCAATAGTTTAGACTAATGTTTATGACAAATTGAGTTCAAATTTTAATTCAACATAATTAAAAACTAGGTGAACTCCCACTCAAAACAATATCCCTCGCATTGTCTTAGTGATCACACGAACCAAATCCACCACACCAAGTCCGATCATCACGAGACAAGATGTAACTTCAATGGCGAACACTCAAAGTGTTCATCATATCAATCATATGATTCATGCTCTACCTTTCGGTATCATGTGTTCCGAGACCATGTCTGTACATGCTAGGCTCGTCAAGGCCACTTTAGTATCCGCATGTGCAAAACTGTCTTGCACCCGTTGTATGCACTTGTTGAGTCTATCACACCCGATCATCACGAGATGCTTCGAAACGACAAGTCTTGGCAACGGTGCTACTAAGGATGAACACTTTATTATCTTGATATTTTAGTGAGAGGGATCATCTTATAATGCTACCGTCGCGATCTAAGCAAAATAAGATGCATAAAGGATTAACATCACATGCAGTTCATATGTGATATGATATGGCCCTTTTGTCTTTGCGCCTTTGATCTTCATCTCCAAAGCACGGACATGATCTCCATCATCAACGGGCATGATCTCCATCATCGTCGGTGTAGCGTCAAGGTCAATGGCGCCGTCTTCATGATTGTTCTCCCATGTAGCAACTATTACAACTTCTTTGAAATACTACTCAACATGAAATTTAAAGACAACCATAAAGGCTCCTGCCGGTTGCCACAATACAATAATGATCATCTCATACATAGTCATCATCACATTATGGCCATATCACATCACCAAACCCTGCAAAAACAAGTTAGACGTTCTCTAATTTGGTTTGCATATTTTACGTGGTTTAGGGTTTTCGAGTGAGATCCAATCTACCTACGAACATGAACCACAACGATGATACTAGTGTTGTCAATAGAAGAGTAAATTGAATCTTCACTATAGTAGGAGAGACAGACACCCGCAAAGTCACTTATGCAATACAAGTTGCATGTCGAGCGTGGAGCAAATCTCATGAACGCGGTCATGTAAAGTTAGCCCGAGCCGCTTCATCCCACTATGCCACAAAGATGCAAAGTACTCAAACTAAAGACAACAAAAGCATCAACGCCCACAAAACCATTGTGTTCTACTCGTGCAACCATCTATGCATAGACACGGCTCTGATACCACTGTAGGGATTCGTTGCATAGGAAACAAAAAATTTCCTACCGCGAGAACGCAATCCAAGCCAAGATGCAATCTAGAAGACGGGAGCAACGAGGAGATCATCGAGACTCACCCTTGAAGATTTCCAAAGCCTACAAGATGAGGCTCTTGTTGCTGCGGTAGACGATCACTTGCCGCTTGCAAAAGCGCGTAGAAGATCTTGATCACGGTGCCACGATCGGGCAGCACCTCCGTACTCGGTCACACGTTCGGTGTTGATGAAGACGACGTCCTTCTCCCCGTTCCAGCGGGCAGCGGAAGTAGTAGCTCCTCCTTGAATCCGGCAGCACGACGGCGTGGTGGTGGTGGCGATGGAGAACTCCGGCGGAGCTTCGCTGAGCGTTGCGGGAGAGGTGGAGGAGAGGGGGCGGCTAGGGTTTGGGAGAGGGGGAGGTGGCCGGCCACTATGAGGGGTGCGGCCACAATGGCTTTGGTGTGGCCGGCCCCCTCCCCTTGCTCCTCATTATATAGGTGGAACACCCAAGAGTTGGTCTACAAGTCTTCGAATAAGACCCCAAACTAAAACCTTCTATATGACATGAAACCTACCCAAGGTGGGATTCCCACTTGAGGTGGGATTCCCACCTTTCCTTGGGAGGGGGTGGCCGGCCACCTTAGGTGGAGTCCACCTGGGACTCCACCCCCTAGGGTTGGCCGGCCATGGTGGTGGAGTCCCTCCAGGACTCCGCCTTCCAAAGTGATTTCTTCCGAACTTTTCTAGAACCTTCTAGAACCTTCCATAAATGCACCGGATCATTTTCAAACTTATAAAATGACTTCCTATATATGAATCTTATTCTCCGGACCATTCCGGAACTCCTCGTGATGTCCGGGATCCCATCCGAGACTTCGAACAATACTTCGAACTCCATTCCATATTCAAGTTCTACTATTACAACATCAAACCTTAAGTGTGTCACCCTACGGTTCGCGAACTATGTAGACATGGTTGAGATCTCTCTTCGACCAATAACCAATAGCGGGATCTGGAGATCCATAATGGCTCCCACATATTCAACGATGACTTAGTGATCGAACGAACCATTCACATACGATACCAATTCCCTTTGTCACGCGATATTTTACTTGTCCGAGGTTTGATCATCGCTATCACTCTATACCTTGTTCAACCTCGTCTCCTGACAAGTACTCTTTACTTGTACCGTGGTATGTGGTCTCTTATGAACTTATTCATATGCTTGCAAGACATTAGACGACATTCCACCGAGAGGGCCCAGAGTATATTTATCTGTCATCGGGATGGACAAATCCCACTGTTGATCCATATGCCTCAACTCATACTTTCTGGATACTTAATCCCACCTTTATAACCACCCATTTACGCAGTGGCGTTTGATGTAATCAAAGTACCTTTCCGGTATAAGTGATTTACATGATCTCATGGTCATAAGGACTAGGTAACTATGTATCGAAAGCTTATAGAAAATAACTTAATGACATGATCTTATGCTACGCTTAATTGGGTGTGTCCATTACATCATTCATATAATGATATAACCTTGTTATTAATAACATCCAATGTTCATGATTATGAAACTAATCATCTATTAATCAACAAGCTAGTTAAGAGGCTTACTAGGGACTCATTGTTTGTTTACATAACACACATGTATCAATGTTTCGGTTAATACAATTATAGCATGGTATATAAACATTTATCATAAACATAAAGATATATAATAACCACTTTTATTATTGCCTCTTGGGCATATCTCCAACATATTGAAAAATAGATACTAAGCATAAAGACATAAAGGACCCTCACCTCGAATCATCACTATCATAATGAGGCATTGGGTTCTCATAACGAGGCATTGGGTTCTCATTTTCACTATCACTATCAGTATCATGTGAGTAATGAGGTTGGGTGGGAATGTCCGGTGGAGGCTCATCATTGAAGCCATTGCCCTCATGTAACTTGGTGAGCATTTGTATGTCCTTTAGGTCCACCACTGTTTCACCAAGAAGATGTGCCTCATTCTCGAGGTCCTCAAGACCAATTTGTATTTCGAAATCCCCAAAGTTCTCTTGCTCTTGATAAAAAATTCCCTCGTATGTTATAGGGTCAATGATGTTGTAATCCTCGTCGGAGGGCATGGGTAGCTTACCATGTGGTGATACCTTGAACACGACTTCCCAGCCTTTCAGGTACTCCTTTTGACATGGGTAGGGCAAATAATAAACTTGCTTGGCTTGGTGAGCCACAACAAAGACATCGGCTCCGCTATAGCAGGTTGAAGGCCTAACTTCAACTAACCCAATGGAAGGAGTGCTTCTCTGTCCAACTTGTGGGTCGAACCAGTGGCATTTGAACACAACGAGATTGAGTTGTATGTTTGTCCTATTGAATGTCAGCTCGTATACATTCTCTAACCTTCCGTAGTATTCTATGTCATCGGATCCTTTGGTGAAGACCCCAGAATTTATAGTTTTTGGGTTAGGCCGATTCTTCTGGTGATACTCTATATGGAAACGATACCCATTCACATCGTACTTCTCATACATTGAGATTCTGCGGTTACAACCCTGGGAAACACATCTCAGCTCATCCGTCATCTCAACGTTGGGATCACCTCCCTACAAATTCAGTTCAAATTGTTTTTTTTTGCATTAGTTACGTGTAATAAAAGGAACAAGTCACGGATTGCAAAAGTATTGGCCAAATCTCCAAGCCGCAACGTCGTATGCGTGGGCAGCAGCCTCCTTCGTGTAGAAGGTGCCGAGCCACACACGCACACCACCGGCGGTGATTTCAGCCGCGAAATGGCCCGCAGCCCGCTGGCGAACGCCGGTGAAGCCCGTGTTGCTACGGCAACGAGGAGCCATCTCGACGGCAGCTGAGCTCAGAGGATTCTGTGGTGTTTTTGGAAGAGACAGTTGATGAGGAGAGAAATGTTGCTGGTGATGTTAGTGGAGAAGACATGGCTATATATAGGACGACGATGGCTGAAACGGCGGGAATACTTGGCGGGAGAGAATGGGCGCGAGAAGAATGGCGGGAAAAAGGGCGGGAGGGAAGGAGCGGGGAAAAATGGCGGGAATGTTGGAGGAAAAATTGGTGGGAAGTTGTGCCGACGGCCTGGCCGTCGGCCCACATAGTGGGAAACTGTGCCGACGACCTGGCCGTCGGCACAATTTGACGCCGTTTGCCACCCGCTGACGCCGTTGTCGATGGCTGTCGGTGGCCCTACCATCTGCCCATGTGCCGACGGCTAGGTTACGTGCCATCGGCACAGACGGGGTGTGTGCCGACGGCTGAACTGTGCCGACGGCGGCCTTCAGCCCCGGAGGTGCTGTGCCGACGGCCATGCTGTGCCGATGGCCACTTTCCTGGGCTGACGGCGTGGCGTTATGTGCCGACGGCGGCCGTCGGCACAGATTCTGGCCGTCGGCCCCGCGGCGGGTTCCCGTAGTGCGCTATTGTGTAACCGAGTGACAACTAATCGTAGTGTTTATGAGAGCTACCGTACTCTAAGGCTTAGGGTATCTCAAGTTGACCCCTTATAATTTATCCCCTCATAGGCTCATATACGTATCTTTATCCTATAGTCCACTAAATAAAAGCGGTCCCTAGCCAATTTCCTAAATGAAAACTAACCATAGTGGCTCGTTGAATTTTCTGGCAATCAAATCGACACCCGTCGCAGTAGAGCTTTGCCAGATTACTACAAAGGCTGCAACGGACGTGCGCCGTCAGGGATGCGAGAGAACCTGTGGTTGATGGAGGGGCTCGGAGGACGAAACTTGCCGGTTGTCGGTTAATTTTTTGGGCGGCGTAATCGACACAACAGTTGCGGAGCTATGGCTCGATTCTGGTTATGAAAACAACTGCCGAGCAAGTAAGAGTGGGGCAGCAGACCGGAAGAGGTTGCGGGTCTCGGTGGACCCTAATGATGGTCGTTGGAGGCAACACCGGAGACGATGATGTGTGTGCGAGGGAGAGCAACAGCTTGGGAACTTTTACTCATCGACTCGGTGGTCGAGTAAATATGAGAGTTCGAACTACCAATGAGTATTTTTTTTTACTCTAAATCGTTTGTTGGATCGGCTAGGTGCCGATCCCCTTAAAATTAACTTTTTAATCATCTATAGCTTTTAAGGGATCCTCTAGAGATAGCCTTACATGACACAACATGGATGGTCAAGGGAGCTCACGCTAGATAGGTTCTAAAATATGGTGTTTTTCTGTTAAAAAAAAGTTAAGTATGTCACAATTGTTAGCTCCTCGCTTTCAAAAAGAAAGAATTCACCCACAATTGTCGGCATATTTTATGGGGATAATTGGTTCCGTGTCCTACATAGACTTCTACTATTTGGTTTTGGGAATGCCTAGGGAGCAGTCGACTGATAATTCCTTACGTCTCAGTCGACACCAAGGGACATGTAGCAAGCAGCGAGCAGCATCGCACCTCTCGATGGATGACGGGCAGACGTAGCAGCATGTGCATGCACACCGAGCGGACATGTTTTGCTACCTAGCTACTAACCTACAGTATTAATTTACACTTGCACATCGTTGTCAATTTAAATAGAGTTAGCTGACAACAGTTTGAATTCCACTTAGCTTACTACCGCTACTCCTCACAACTTAAAAAATGTTCACCAAATTTTTTTTAAAAAAGGAAAGTTGCTTTAAACATTTTCTAAAATTTAATTGGAAACTATCAGTGATTTAAAATAAAAGAATAAGCAAAAAAATCAATGAAAAAAATACGGAACCCAAAAATATGCTAATTGCGTATTTCTTGAGAAAAATGCAACTCATAATAAAAACCGGTTGCTACTTACACGTTATTGGAGAAAAGTGTAACTCGTATTAAAAAAGTTCTAGTTGCACATTTCGTTTTAGAAAAGTGTAAATTGTATCGATAACCGGTTGCTAGTTGCATATTTCTTAAAAAATAGTGCAACTCGTCTAAAAAAACTTCTAGTTACACATTTCATTAGAAAAGTGCAACTCGTATCAATATAACCGGTTACACATTTCTTCATAAAAAAGTGCAACTCATATTTTAAAAAAACTTCTAGTTGCACATGTCATTAGAAAAGTGTAACTCGTATCAATAACCGGTTACACATTCCTTCATAAAAAGTGCAACTCATATAAAAAACTTCTAGTTGCACATTTGATTAGAAAATTGTAACTCTTATCAATAACCAGTTGCACATTTCTTCATAAAAAGTGCAACTCGTGTAAAAAATACTTCTAGCTGCACATTTCATTAGAAAAGTGTAACTCGTACCAATAACCAGTTGCACGTTTCTTCATAAAAAGTGCAACTCATAAAAAAACTTCTAGTTGCACATTTTACTAGAAAAGTGTAACTCATATCAATAACCGGCTGCTAGTAGCGCGTTGTTTGAGAAAAAGTACAACTTATATTGAAAAACCAGATGGATTTGCACATTTCTTTTAGAAAGTGCAACTCACATCGAATATAGGTTGCTAGTTGCATATTTTCCAAGAAAAGGTGCAACTCATATAAAAAATCGGTTGCTAGTTACACATTATTGTCGAAGAAAGTGCAATCTATTTAAATGACACAAAATTAGAGAAATACTACAGGCATAAAAAACAAAACAAGAAAATACATAGAAAGCATGGTTGTACTTTTCTTGATGTGATAGGTGCACATTATTTTAAATGTGCAACCTAGGAAATGAAAAAAAAGTATGCAAATAATATGAATAATGAGAAAGAAGTCAAAAGGAAAAAATCAGCACGAATGGCGTTTTATTAATGGACAAGATAAACCATATAAATCAACCGTAGTGACAGCAATACAGGAAACATGTTTCATCCTAGTGGTTGCACAATCGCTGTGCGACACACGAGGGCGTGGTATCGACTCCTCGCGCGCCCGCCTTACCGCTGATTAATTTTTCCCACCTAAACAGCGCACTTTGCACGAATCTTGAAGAATGATCTAACGGTTCTCAGGTCGACTGAGACATAAGAAGATCTCAGTCATCTGAGACTTAGCAAATCCGTTTGGTTTTACCTAACGCTCGAAACACTCCTCACTTTTGCCCTCCTCGCTCTAGCGCAGCCTTGCATATAATGAAACCGTGGGTTTCCATCGAGTCAAGGCCTTTGACCGTCATATGTGGGACCTGCAAAATGCTGACAGAGGGACCTGCTAGTAGAATGATCTATTTTACATCAATTATTTCCACGCGTTGACGCCTCGACATGGTATTTGATCCCTCGGTTGACTGTTTGACTGCAATTTGACTTTGTTGATCATCCCGCGTGTTAATTTCTAATCGATGCTTCCATGTATTTAGTAAATGTGTATTTAGAAATTTACACTAACTATCGTGCGAGGCATGCTTCTAATGATCGAGTGAGGCATGCTTCTAGGGTGAAAGAAATTGGACGGCTGATTTCGGGAGAAAGAGATGTGGCCATTCTAAAAAGTTTCTCTATACCCGGATGTTGCTAGAAATTGTGTTGCTCAATTCCCTTTATCGCAACTATGCACGGCCTGTTGGCATGGGAAGCTACCGGAAGAGATTGCTGACGAATGAATTTTGTAAACCCCCTTTCTCCAAGCAAAAAGAAATATATATAGATAAATACATATACATGAAAATCATTGTTTCTAGTACATCTGATGATACATTGGTAAAATGGCTGGTAAACAACTACTCCCCCCGTCCCATATTATGCGACGGAGGGAGTAGCAGTATGCTGAAAACTCTAAAAAGAACCTGGAAGAAACAAGCACGACGTACGATAGTCGGTAAGCATGGTCGGAGGGGTTACAATGTTGGATATCATATTAAACACTTCAACCACTGGGTCGAAAAAATAAATAGAGTCTTTCTTGACCTCTCCATACGCAAAAACAGATTTGCTAAAGAGTTTGCTTATGAAAATTGATTGGCCATCAAGCCCACCCGACATAGGCAGCCACCTTCTAGAGCTTGTGTCCGCCTTGAAAACCTCCACCTTGCAACTGAAGAAGGAAACATGTGGCACCGGCACTCGCAATTGGCGCTTCACCATGAGCAACTTCCCGCGCGACTCGATCAAGTACCACATTGTCGCATTGATATCTCCATTGTGTTGGTCATCACCGAGTACTTCAAAGATCACGCCATCATCAATGTAATCACCTCCGTTCTTTCTTGACTCTTCCGAGACATGATCGTCATCACTAGCCGGGTGCTTGATGACGGGCTCGATACTGGTAACGGTGGGTAAACCATCGCTGCCAAATGCGATGCACAAGGAGATGAGGTCCTCGGCCTGGGTGAGACCATAGAGCTTGTCTTCAAGGAACGCAATGTCGATGACACGAGAGAGCAAATCTGTTTGTGGCTTACGAGGCATCCACACGCCCTTCCCTGGCTGGACCAAGATGATCGGATAGTTGTAACTGTTGGTCATAAGAGCGACGAGACCCGTAGGAGGCGACTTCATGAGTACCTTACGAACCTTAAAAGTTTTGGGAACATTGCCGATGATTTTGTCCAGCTCGGGGAGCGACACGGTTGTCTTGGTGAAGAGATTATGTAGAGAATAGGAGTGCGTACATGTCTGAGCGTTGACGGCGTCCATGGCGTGCCAACTGTCAGTAGTGCCGATGCATATTCCGTTGGCAGGGAAAGTGATTATTGTTTCACTGAAACCTTCTTGTTGAGAGCGTGCGTCGGGGAGTACAATCCAAGGTATCCGGTGAGGCGAGGGCACCGAGCGCCACGAACGGCACACCGCCCGGAAACGAGCGCAGTCGGCCGGCAAGATGAGACCGGCGATAACAAGATGCAGCAAGTCTTGCGGGAGATCGGCCCATGACGAAATCGACACCATCGATGCAAGTATTGAGTCGTGTGCAGCGGAACCACAGTTGTTATGTTGGCAACGTACGCCGCGCTTTGGTTTGAGTCCGAAGCGGAAAGAGAGTTCCCAGGTGTCTCCGTTGCTTGTACGTGGGCCACGTGGCCTGGCACGTCTTCTCTCCGGAAACGAACCACACGTCAAGGACGACATTTGAAGTTCGTTCGAATTTGGCAGGGTCACTTCTGTTTTTTTTTTTTGAGAAACACAGTACAAACGCAGACGCTCACATACACGCGCATACACTCACCCCTATGAACGTACACACGCACACCCTACCCCTATGAGCACCTTCGGAAGACTGAGCCGGCGGATTGAATCTTAAAATTGACGAAGTCACCACAGGCGCCTCGCTGTCGACGGGAACGTCGCCTCCCACTGAATGAATATTCCACCTTTATGAGACACACAGATGTCAAATCTGGGATTTGAACTCTGGTGGGCTGGGGGTACAACCACCCTCCTAACCACCCAACCTCAGGTTGGTTCTCGGGTCACTTCTGTTTTTGTTATGATTGTATAAGGACTTCAGCTACTCTCTGGTCTTCTAGTTTGCCTTGATGTCTTAGAGCATCTTGGAACTCCCCAGGCCGATATCCGGCGCTAAATAGCGCCGGATAGATGTAATTTTTAGCCCGGGGAGGCCCGTTTTCCCAGCGACTAGTCCAGGATGGATGAAAGTTTTTGACGAAATACGGCGAATTCAGACAAAATTGGGCGAAACTCGTTTAAACATAAGCGAAATTCAATGATATTTAACATATATAGGCGAGTTCGTACATCAATAGGCCGAATTCGTACATATATTTGAATTCGGCGACAAACTTAAACTAAAACCGGCCTTCTACATGCCGAAATGGCGGTAGAAGGTCGTGTAGTCCGCGCCGTCGTCGTCGTCGCTCGAGCTGGCGGCGTCCTGGGGCGGCGTCGCCTCGTACCAGCGGCTTGAACCCTGCCCAGCGTCGCTGGCGCGTGGCGGCGTCGGCCGGTAGATGTCGTCGTCGTTGCTCTCCTCGAGCTTGATCAGCTCGACGGTCCTGGCGCGGCGTTTCTTCCCGCGAGCTGCTGCGCGGCGGCGCGACGGCGAGTTGCCGCGCGGCGGCCAGGTCCAGCAGCCGCCGCTGCTGCTCCGCCTCCTGGCGCTCCTAGTCCCGCCTGGACCACTCCAGCGCGGCGTCGATGGGGAGGCTGTTGTCGGCGGGCACCAGGTCCTGCAGCGACCTGGCGATCGCCTCTTCCACCGCGGCGTCCTCCGCGCTTTGGGCCTCCTCCTCGGCGAGCTGGTTGGCGGCGGCGGCGGTCTCCTTCTTCGATGACTTCCTCTTCCGCCCGCGCTGCGGAGAGGAGGGTTGGTCGCGGATGACGAGGGTGCCGCTCCTGCACCCTCTGGTCGGCGGTGGAGACGCCGGCTCCTTCTTGACGAAGACAGGTGTCGACGGAGACGTCGGCTCCTTCTTTACGAAGGTCGGGGGCGCCGATCCACCGGACCTGGACGCCGACCTCGACCCAGACGAGGAGGAGGACAGCGCCATCCTCCTCGGCGTCCAGGAACTACCGTGTCGGCGCGACACGGTAGCCGCCTCCGGCGGCGGCATTTCCAGGACGGGGTAGTGTAACGGCTCAGGGTAGCATTCCTATTAGAATTGTTTGTTGTTTTTCTTTTGTGCATCATCATGCATCATGCATCATATCATTCACATGATTTTATAAAATAAAATTATTTTAAATGAAAACTATTTGGTTCTTCCCTCTCATATGGTTTCAATAATAAGACCCCCTCCTTTCTATTCTTTAAAAATACCCTAACCCGAAACTCTCTTAAACAAATAAAATTATTTTCAATGTTTCCTGTATTTAAAATCAAACCTGGTTTTGTTTAATTTACAAAATTAGTTTCAATCTGTTTTCAAAACAAAAGGAAAATCAATTCAAAAGAGAAAACCAAACTCTAACCCTCCCCTGGGCCACTCTCTCTTCCCTGGCCCATTTTCCTCTCTCCCTTTCCTCTCCACCGGCGGCCCACCTCCTCTTCTTCCTCTCTCTGGCCCATCTCTTCTGCAGCCCGTACCCCTTCGGTGAGGTGATCCCTATTCTCCGCTCAATGCGGGAGCCAGCGGGCGTTCCGCTCAGAGCGGGATAAGCTGGGCCAGCCCATTAGCTAGGGCAGCCTCTTCCTTTGTTTTTCTGCTTCAGTTTTTTCATTTTCTTTCGTTTTTTCTCTGGTTTTGCTGGTTTTCTCCATCCCGTTCTGGTTTTGCCGATCGGTTATTTCTGAACTTTTCAAATTTTGAACATTTTGAATTTGAACATTTTTAAAATTTAATTTTTATTGAATTTGAACAATTTTTAAGTTTGAACATTTTTTGAGTTTGAACTTTTTTCAGGTTTGACCTTTTTTGAAATTTTAGCAATTTTTATACTTAACATTTTCCAGTTTGGAACTTTTCAGATTTGAATGTTTTGACTTATTTGAAATTTTAAATTTATTCAATTTTGAAAATTGTTCTATTTTTAAAATCGTTCAATTTTGAAAATTGTTCAGTTTTTAAAATCGTTCGCTTTTGAATTTGTTCGGTTTAGTATTTGTATACATTTTTAATCTGTTTATTTTTGTACTTTTTCAAATTTGAACATTTGTTGAACTTTTTAAAACATGATTTTTTTTTACTTTGAACAATTTTTAGATTTGAACATTTTTCGAGTTTGAACATTTTTCAAATCTGAAATTTTTTGGGTTTGAACATTTTTCATATTTCAATATTTTTATCCAAACATTTTTTAATATTTTTTTAATTTGTACCTTTTCAAACTTAAACATTTTATATTTGAATTCTTTACACGAATATTTTTTAATGTAAACTTTTTTAAAATTTAAATATTCTTAGAATTAATTTTTCTGTGAGAGAGCGGTTGAGACAAGCAATGAAGCAGTGGAAAATATACGACACGGAAGTCAATCGACAAACCAGTTCTGGAATCGCACACACACATATACTTATACTATATATTAAAGTTGAAGGGGTTTGCTTGCACCATAGTGCTCCATGTTGATGCACTATAGACAACTATTTTAATCCAATCAATCTCCGCCACATGGACTACTACAGTGTACTTTTGTTTCCTTTTTTTTCTTCTTCTTTAAGACTCTTGGATTATATAATTTTACATGCAACAACTTTTTATCTTTAAATTTTCGGATGTATGTCTATTACCTCTCAAACAAAAAAATTACCTACATCTACAACAATATTTTTATGTTCCTTATTTTAAAACTACTTGCCGGTATTTTTCCTTGGCCTTTATAGCCATATTTCATAGACCGTATATTTTTTAGCTCCTTTAACATGGACTACTACAGTGTACTTTTGTTTCCTTTTTTTTCTTCTTCTTTAAGACTCTTGGATTATATAATTTTACATGCAACAACTTTTTATCTTTAAATTTTCGGATGTATGTCTACTACCTCTCAAACAAAAAAATTACCTACATCTACAACAATATTTTTATGTTCCTTATTTTAAAACTACTTGCCGGTATTTTTCCTTGGCCTTTATAGCCATATTTCATAGACCGTATATTTTTTAGCTCCTTTAAAAAAATACTTGATGGTAATCTTATGGCATAACTTTCCGGCCTTGATATTTGATGTAACTACCGGTATTTTTCCTTGGCCTTTATAGCCATATTTCATAGACCGTATATTTTTTAGCTCCTTTAAAAAAATGCTTGATGGTAATCTTATGGCACAACTTTCCGGCCTTGATATTTGATGTAACTCGATTTGATACATATTTTCGGCCGTAACATTTTGACGTTAGTTAGCCTATATCTACGGTTATATTTTCCCAACTCCTTTTATTTACTCGGTGCCTATTTTCCGGCACAACTTTTCGTTTCAATCAGCCTGCGCCATGTAGCATATGCTACAATATGTTTTTTTATTTTTATTTTTTCTCTTTTGGGACTTTTGATATTTCATTATTTTCAGGGTGCATATTCCAGCCACGATAGTTTCTCAACGGTGCAACGTCATAGTAATTTCAACCTCAAGTTTAGTTTCGGCAGTAATTTTTCACGAGCCGGCAACTATCTATATTTTTATAGAAAGAAATTTCTCAGTAGACATCTTGAACATTGCCCATGTCAACTATAAAACATGTCCTTAACTACCTAATATTAATTATTTAAGACTGCATATTTCTTCGTAGTTTATTTTGCAACGACGCACATGGGTAATAATTTTTACACGAACCTTCAACCTCAACCGTGGTTCTGGACAATAATTACCTGCCAATATTTTTTAGTATTGCATAATTCTTCAATGGTGATTCAAAAAGAAAAATCCAACATCCGCCCCTCTTTTACACGGGGAAAATAATATTGTATTCTTCTATTGTAACATCGAAAAAAATACTTACTCCACCATCCGTCACATTTTCACCTGGGATGACCTTCTTCTGCGATAACTTTAGAAGATAGATTTACTCCATCACCCGTTGCCTCTTTCGGCGGAGAAATACTACCATTTCCGTTTGTAGCAACACCAAAAATAAAAGCACTCCACCATCTGCCGCCTATTTCATCGGTACTTCCGCGGTAGTTCAGCAACCTAGATATTGTTATTTATACAATATTTTAACCAACGATCTAGAAACAAAATCACTCCACCATCCACCGCCTATTTCACAGACACTTCCGCGGTACTTTAACAACCCATATATTTTATTATTTCTACAAAATTATAACCAACGATCTTGATACCAAGGGCGCGGTCGAGTTTTAGATGTTTCTTCAGCTGTTTTTGAAAAGGAATCCCGCATTTTTAAACCTAAAAAATGTTTTTTTAAGAATGCCGCACCGTAAACAACACGGGCGCGGCGTGCGCCGCGCCGCAAACTTCCTAGTATCTTTAAAACTCACGATTGGGCCGAGCCCATTTGTTGCCAGAGGTATGCGGAACGATCGGAAGCTCCGCTTAAAGCTAAGAATAGGGGCACCCCTTCGGTGACGAGAAAAGATCTTCTCCCCCCCTCCCTCTGTCGCTATCCTTCCACCACGCCGAGCTCGTGAGCCCCCTTGCCCAACGTCACACCGCATCACCACCGCATCCCACCTGCTCCCTCCCCCTTATCTATCCTCCCAAACCCTAGAGGCCACCAACCCATCTTCCTCTCCCTCCTGCCGCCGCCCCCTCTCTTTTCCCTCTCTTTCTTCTCTGTGAGCACGACCGAACACCACCTCCACTTCCTCACCGGCTCTCCATTGGTTCCGGGCACCCCCTTCAAAGTCGACACCACCCAGAGATCCGCCATGACCTCCTCTTTCTCCTCGTGCAAAGAATCGACCCGGGACGCACAGAATCATCACCAGCTTCGTCGTTCCCTTCTCCGTCTACGGCGAAGTTTTTCTTCAATTCCGGCCACCGTGGACCTCCGCCGGCCGTTCTGAGTTCACCTCGAGCCTCAGGGTAATCCCGCGCATCTTGTAGACGTTGTTTCCCTCTCGTTTGCTTCCTGGTTCCTCGTCCACCATGGTGACCTACCGGTGCCGCCGCAGGTACACGACGCCGGCGATCTTCCGGCGACACCCCGACGACAGCGACGCCACCTTCTCGTCCGCACTGACAAGGCGCGTCACCTGCGCCAAACCGCGTGGCCTGGGAGCCTCTGCAGGTCTAGCTCAGGTGTATATAAATGATATACATGTTATGGATGTATTCCTTGTTTTGTCACATAATAAAATTCTTGGGTATTTGTACCAGATTGGTTGGTATGAGGTGTCATACAATACAACGCAATACAAGAATACGATGGCCTAAGTGACTGATAAGGAATATGGTAATAATGCACGTCTGGAACATAATAAAGTGTTATTATGTTTATCGTTGGCATTCTACCTAGCCCTTAGAATTTATAATAAAGAACTTAATAAATTGTTATTTTGCTCTGGTCAAATGAAAACAATGAGTTGTTCAAATTATGACATTACTCCATGTACGATGGATAAGTTATTATAAATCTTAATGGTGAAACACACATACATAACACTGACGCTAAAATGCCATAAGGCAAATGATTTGAATTCCACTTATTTGTGGAACCGCCATTTAGGTCATGTTAGAGAGGAACGCATGAAGGAACTCCATGCAAATGGATTTTTGGAGTCATTTGATTTTTGAATCGTTTGGCGCTTGCAAATCTTTTCTAAAGAGAATGACTGAAATACCGTTCATAGGCCAAGAGTTGAACGGGCAACTAACTTAGTGGAAACATACATGATGATATATGTGGTTCACTGGGCATAGTTGTGTGCGGGAGATTCTTCTACTTCATGATAACTTCCAACAATGAATTGAGTATATATATGTGGATATATTCGATAAGGAAGAAGTTTGAAACATTTGAATGGATTCAAATAAATTTCAGCATGAAGTGGAAATCATCGTAATAGAAAAGTCAAATATCTATGATTGGATCATAGTGGAAATATTTGAATTACGAGTTTTAGCGAACATCTAAGAGAGTTATGAAGTTGTTCTACAACTCACGTTTCTTGGAGTATTGATGTCTACTTCCCCCTCCTTTTCCTGTAGACAGTGTTGGGCCTCCAAGAGCAGAGGTTTGTAGAACAGCAGCAAGTTTTCCCTTAAGTGGATCACCCAAGGTTTATCGAACTCAGGGAGGAAGAGGTCAAAGATATCCCTCTCATGCAACCCTGCAACCACAAAGCAAGAAGTCTCTTGTGTCCCCAACACACCTAATAGGTGCACTAGTTCGGCGAAGAGATAGTGAAATACAGGTGGTATGAATATATATGAGCAGTAGCAACGGTGCCAGAAAATAGCTTGCTGGCGTGTAGTTGATGGTGGTAGTATTGCAGCAGTAGTAACACAGTAAAACAGTAAACAAGCAGTAGTAACGCAGCAGTAGTAAACAAGTAGCGATAGCAGTATTTAAGAACAAGGCCTAGGGATTACACTTTCACTAGTGGACACTCTCAACATTGATCACATAACAGAATAGATAAATGCATACTCTACACTCTTGTTGGATGATGAACGCATTGCGTAGGATTACACGAACCCTCAATGCCGGAGTTAACAAGCTCCACAATTTGTTCATATTTAAGTAACCTTATAGTGTAAGATAGATCAAAAAGACTAAACCAAGTACTGACATAGCATGCACACTGTCACCTTCATGCATATGTAGGAGGAATAGATCACATCAATATTATCATAGCAATAGTTAACTTCGCAATCTACAAGAGATCATGATCATAGCATAAACCAAGTACTAACACGGTGCACACACTGTCACCTTTACACACGTGCAGGAGGAATAGAACTACTTTAATAACTCTGCTAGAGTAGCACATAGATAAATTGTGATACAAACTCATATGAATCTCAATCATGTAAAGCAGCTCATGAGATTATTGTATTGAGGTACATGGGAGAGAGATGAACCACATAGCTACAGCGGAGCCCTCAGCCTCGGGGGTGGATTACTCCCTCCTCATCATGGAGGCAGCGATGGCGGTGAAGATGGCGGTGGAGACGGCGATGGAGATGGCTCCGGGGGCAATTCCCCGTCCCGGTAGGGTGCCGAAACAGAGTTGTGTCCCCCGAATTGGAGTTTCGCGATGGCGGCGGCGCCCCTGGAGTCTTTCTGGAGTTTCGTCAATTGGTGTCGAAGTTTTAGGTCACGACGGCTTAAATAGGCGAAGAATCGGAGTCGGAGGGGCCACGGGCTGCCCAAACCATAGGGGGGCGCCCCCCCTTGGGCCACGCCGCCCTAGGGTGTGGGGCCCCCCTGGCACCCCTCTGACCTTTCTCCGGTGCTCTGGAAGCTTCGCGTATTTCTAAGACTTTCGGCGTTGATTTCGTCCGATTCCGAAAATATTTCCTTACTAGGATTTCTGAAACCAAAAACAGCAGAAAACAGCAACTGGCCTCTCGGCATCTCGTCAATAGGTTAGTTCCGGAAAACGCATAAAAATGATATAAAGTGTGAACAAAACATGTTGGTATTGTCATAAAACAAGCATGGAACATCGGAAATTATAGATACGTTGGAGACGTATCAGCATCCCCAAGCTTAGTTCCTACTCGTCCTCGAGTAGGTAAACGATAAAAGATAATTTCTGAGGTGACATGCTACCAACATAATCTTAATCATACCATTGTAAAGCATATGAGATGAATGCAGCGATTCGAAACAATGTAAATGCAATGAGTAAACAATTGAATCATATAGCAAAGACTTTTCATGAATAGTACTTTCGAGACAAGCATCAATAAGTCTTGCATAAGAGTTACTCATAAAGCAATAAATTCATAGTAGAAACATTGAAGCAACACAATGGAAGATTAAGTTTCAGCGGTTGCTTTCAACTTGTAACATGTATATCTCATGGATAGTTGTCAATGCAGAGCAATATAACAAATGCAATAAGCAAGTATGTAAGA
Organism: Lolium perenne; assembly: GCF_019359855.2. Taxonomy (NCBI): domain Eukaryota; kingdom Viridiplantae; phylum Streptophyta; class Magnoliopsida; order Poales; family Poaceae; genus Lolium; species Lolium perenne. The sequence goes on from NC_067247.2 coordinate 392,044,259, forward strand.
ATCAATGCACAGTTCACACAAATGTTTGCTTCTTGAGGTAGAGAGAGATAGGTGAACTGACTCAACAATAAAAGTAAAAGAATGGTCCTTCAAAGAGGAAAGCATCGATTGCTATATTTGTGCTAGAGCTTTTATTTTGAAAACATGAAACAATTTTGTCAACGGTAGTAATAAAGCATATGTATCATGTAAATTATATCTTACAAGTTGCAAGCCTCATGCATAGTATACTAATAGTGCCCGCACCTTGTCCTAATTAGCTTGGACTACCGGATCATCGCAATGCACATGTTTTAACCAAGTGTCACAAAGGGGTACCTCTATGCCGCCTGTACAAAGGTCTAAGGAGAAAGCTCGCATTGGATTTCTCGCTATTGATTATTCTCAACTTAGACATCCATACCGGGACAACATAAACAACAGATAATGGACTTCTCTTTTATGCATAAGCATGTAACAACAATTAATAATTTTCTCATATGAGATTGAGGATATTTGTCCAAAACTGAAACTTCCACCATGGATCATGGCTTTAGTTAGCGGCCCAATGTTCTTCTCTAACAATATGCATGCTTAATCATAAGGTGGTAGATCTCTCTTACTTCAGACAAGACGAACATGCATAGCAACTCACATGAAATTCAACAAAGAGTAGTTGATGGCGTCCCCAGTGAACATGGTTATCGCACAACAAGCAACTTAATAAGAGATAAAGTGCATAATTACATATTCAATACCACAATAGTTTTTAAGCTATTTGTCCCATGAGCTATATATTGCAAAGGTGAATGATGGAATTTTAAAGGTAGCACTCAAGCAATTTACTTTGGAATGGTGGAAAATACCATGTAGTAGGTAGGTATGGTGGACACAAATGGCATAGTGGTTGGCTCAAGTATTTTGGATGCATGAGAAGTATTCCCTCCCGATACAAGGTTTAGGCTAGCAAGGCTTATTTGAAACAAACACAAGGATGAACCGGTGCAGCAAAACTCACATAAAAGACATATTGAAAACATTATAAGACTCTACACCGTCTTCCTTGTTGTTCAAACTCAATACTAGAAATTATCTAGACCTTAGAGAAACCAAATATGCAAACCAAATTTTAGCATGCTCTATGTATTTCTTCATTAATAGGTGCAAAGTATATGATGCAAGAGCTTAAACATGAGCACAACAATTGCCAAGTATCACATTACCCAAGACATTATAGCAATTACTACATGTAGCATTTTCCAATTCCAACCATATAACAATTTAACGAAGAGGAAACTTCGCCATGAATACTAAAAGCTAAGAACACATGTGTTCATACGAACCAGCAGAGCGTGTCTCTCTCCCACACAAGCATTAATTCAAACAAAAACAAAAACAAGAAACATACAGACGCTCCAAGCAAAGCACATAAGCTGTGATGGAATAAAAATATAGTTTCAGGGGAGGAACCTGATAATGTTGTCGATGAAGAAGGGGATGCCTTGGGCATCCCCAAGCTTAGACGCTTGAGTCTTCTTGATATATGCAGGGGTGAACCACCGGGGCATCCCCAAGCTTAGACTTTTCACTCTTCTTGATCATAGTATATCATCCTCCTCTCTTGACCCTTGAAAACTTCCTCCACACCAAACTCAAAGCAAACTCATTAGAGGGTTAGTGCATAATCAAAAACTCACATGTTCAGAGGTGACACAATCATTCTTAACACTTCTGGTCATTGCTCAAAGCTACTGGAAGGTAATGGAACAAAGAAATCCACCCAACACAGCGAAAGAAGCAATGCGAAATAAAAGGCAGAATCTGTCAAAACAGAACAGTCCGTAAAGACGAATTTTAAAATGGCACCAGACTTGCTCAGATGAAAATGCTCAAATTGAATGAAAGTTGCGTACATATCTGAGGATCACTCACGTAAATTGGCATAATTTTCTGAGTTACCTACAGAGAATTAGGCCCAGATTCGTGACAGCAAAGAAATCTGTAACTGCGCAGTAATCCAAATCTAGTATGAACTTTACTATCAACGACTTTACTTGGCACAACAAAACACTAAACTAAGATAAGGAGAGGTTGCTACAGTAGTAAACAACTTCCAAGACACAAATATAAAACAAAGTACTGTAGCAAAATAACACATGGGTTATCTCCCAAGAAGTTCTTTCTTTATAGCCATTAAGATGGGCTCAGCAATTTTAATGATGCACTCGCAAGAAATAGTATTTGAAGCAAAAGAGAGCATCAAGAATCAAATTCAAAACAACTTTAAGCCTAACCCACTTCCTATGCAAAGGAATCTTATACACAAATGAATTCATGAAGAACAAAGTAACAAGCATAGGAAGATAAAACAAGTGTAGCTTCAAAAATTTCAGCACATAGAGAGGTGTTTTAGTAACATGAAAATTTCTACAACCATATTTTCCTCTCTCATAATAACTTTCAGTAGCAACATGAGCAAACTCAACAATATAAGTATCACATAAAGCATTCTTATTCACATGCATAAAAGTATCATTACTCTCCACATAAGCATAATCAATTTTATTAGTAATAGTGGGAGCAAATTCAACAAAGTAGCTATCATCAAATATAGGAGGCATATTGTAATCATAATCAAATTTACTCTCCATAGTAGGTGGCAACAAAAGACTACTATCATTATAATCATCATAAATAGGAGGCAAAGTATCATCAAAGAAAATTTCCTCCTCAATGCTTGCGGGACTAAAAAGATCATGCTCATCAAAACCAGCTTCCCCAAGCTTAGAATTTTCCATAGCATTAGCAACAATAGTGGTCAAAGCATTTATATCAATAACATTCCCATTAGCATGCATATAAAGTTCCATGGGTTTTTTAATTTTCTCTTCAAACACATCATGTCCTAATTCAAGATAAAGTTCATAAAGATCTCTCATATTTTTGTTGTTTTCCATTATGCCTAACTAGTGTAAACAAGAAACAAAAAGTTGCAATTGCAGGATCTAAAGGAAATAGCTTCGAGTACTTACGGCGCCGGAAAATAGCTTAGTAGCCGAGATCCGGAGTGTGAGTACCTTTTACCTTTCCTCCCCGGCAACGGCGCCAGAAAATAGCTTGATGTCTACTTCCCCCTCCTTTTCTTGTAGACAGTGTTGGGCCTCCAAGAGCAGAGGTTTGTAGAACAGCAGCAAGTTTTCCCTTAAGTGGATCAGCCAAGGTTTATCGAACTCAGGGAGGAAGAGGTCAAAGATATCCCTCTCATGCAACCCTGCAACCACAAAGCAAGAAGTCTCTTGTGTCCCCAACACACCTAATAGGTGCACTAGTTCGGCGAAGAGATAGTGAAATACAGGTGGTATGAATATATATGAGCAGTAGCAATGGTGCCAGAAAATAGCTTGCTGGCGTGTAGTTGATGGTGGTAGTATTACAGCAGTAGTAACACAGTAAAACAGTAAACAAGCAGTAGTAACGCAGCAGTAGTAAACAAGTAGCGATAGCAGTATTTAAGAACAAGGCCTAGGGATTACACTTTCACTAGTGGACACTCTCAACATTGATCACATAACAGAATAGATAAATGCATACTCTACACTCTTGTTGGATGATGAACGCATTGCGTAGGATTACACGAACCCTCAATGCCGGAGTTAACAAGCTCCACAATTTGTTCATATTTAAGTAACCTTATAGTGTAAGATAGATCAAAAAGACTAAACCAAGTACTGACATAGCATGCACACTGTCACCTTCATGCATATGTAGGAGGAATAGATCACATCAATATTATCATAGCAATAGTTAACTTCGCAATCTACAAGAGATCATGATCATAGCATAAACCAAGTACTAACACGGTGCACACACTGTCACCTTTACACACGTGCAGGAGGAATAGAACTACTTTAATAACTCTGCTAGAGTAGCACATAGATAAATTGTGATACAAACTCATATGAATCTCAATCATGTAAAGCAGCTCATGAGATTATTGTATTGAGGTACATGGGAGAGAGATGAACCACATAGCTACAGCGGAGCCCTCAGCCTCGGGGGTGGATTACTCCCTCCTCATCATGGAGGCAGCGATGGCGGTGAAGATGGCGGTGGAGACGGTGATGGAGATGGCTCCGGGGGCAATTCCCCGTCCCGGCAGGGTGCCGAAACAGAGTTCTGTCCCCCGAATTGGAGTTTCGCGATGGCGGCGGCGCCCCTGGAGTCTTTCTGGAGTTTCGTCAATTGGTGTCGAAGTTTTAGGTCACGACGGCTTAAATAGGCGAAGAATCGGAGTCGGAGGGGCCACGGGCTGCCCAAACCATAGGGGGGCGCGCCCCCCCCTTGGGCCACGCCGCCCTAGGGTGTGGGGCCCCCCTGGCACCCCTCTGACCTTTCTCCGGTGCTCTGGAAGCTTCGCATATTTCTAAGACTTTCGGCGTTGATTTCGTCCGATTCCGAAAATATTTCCTTACTAGGATTTCTGAAACCAAAAACAGCAGAAAACAGCAACTGGCCTCTCGGCATCTCGTCAGTAGGTTAGTTCCGGAAAACGCATAAAAATGATATAAAGTGTGAACAAAACATGTTGGTATTGTCATAAAACAAGCATGGAACATCGGAAATTATAGATACGTTGGAGACGTATCAAGTATCATAGTGATAATGAAGTATCCGAGAGACGTATTCAAACCTTGTTGGATTAATGATGAGATAAAATAAAATGAAGCCATTATATTTTTGTTGATTATGCTTTAGAGACTACCGCTTTTACACTGAATAGAGCATCATCATGATCCGTTGAAATGACACCATACGAGTTATGGCATGGGTATGAACCCTAATAGTCCTTTCTTAAATTTTGGTATGCATAGCATAAGTAAATAAGTTTACAACCAAAATCGGATGAAAGCCTTTGTTGGTTATCCCAAAGAATTAACTGGGAATTCTTTTCACTATGGAGACAAAGACAAAAGTATTTGTCGATGTTTCTTACTTATTTCCAAGAAATTGTTTCTAGCGAAGTATTTGAGTGGGAGGACAATAAAACTTGATAAGGTTGATGAACCTGAGCATAATGATCAGAGTAGTGCAGCATCGGAATTGGTTCCGGAAGCGGCCACGACAATCATGGCTCCCATGACTACAAAGTGTTTTAGCCATGGAGATCGAAGTACATATTGAACCTTGTAGGTATGGTTTACTTTGTGATCAAATAAATGATTTATGCACAAAGGATTGATTTTGAATAATGATAAACCAACTACAAACAAAGAAGTTATGATGGGCCCTGACTCCGTTAAAATGGCTATACGCCATGAAATCCAAGATAGATGAATACTTTTTGAAAGTAAATGGATCTATAAAATTGATGGACTTGGATGGAATATCCTTGAATAAGCTCGACTTGTCAAAAAATTGTTTACGACAAAGTTTAAAGAGTTGACTACGATAAGATTAGATCTTCCGTAGCAAT